>NW_027555847.1:237063184-237663184 GCF_003287225.1 Phascolarctos cinereus
GGAATTAGAACAGCAAGTGATAGTGGGAATTGGGTGAACTACACTGATTCCATCTTGTGACTGAATTCTGGGGCTAGCTCAGTTCTCTTTCTATTCAATTATGA
The DNA here is from genome assembly GCF_003287225.1 of Phascolarctos cinereus. Classification (NCBI taxonomy): domain Eukaryota; kingdom Metazoa; phylum Chordata; class Mammalia; order Diprotodontia; family Phascolarctidae; genus Phascolarctos; species Phascolarctos cinereus. The sequence goes on from NW_027555847.1 coordinate 237,063,289, forward strand.
GTCTAGTCCAATTTCTGTCTTGTGAGAAAACCTTATTTCATTGTTTGAACCTAGCCCTATGTGGCTGAAAAGCTGGACCACATTTACCTGCTGCTTAGAGACCCTTAACTAAAGACCTAGGTTAGGGGTGGGGAATTTGCAGCCTCAAGGCCACATGTGGCCCTCTAGGACAGTTATGCTGACCAGAAGCCCAGTCATATTTGAAGAGCAATGCAAGGTGTTTTATCTTAATTATATATCTCAAGCAATTCATGTCTTATCTGAAAACTGGCCCCATATTGGTCAATCAGTTATTGGTTCCATGTTACTTTGATTAGACTTGGTGGGGGGAAGCTACCCTGGGGTAGTGGGGGGAAAGCGAGACACCTCTTCTTTTTATTTCAGGGTTTTGGACTTGTTTACTTTCCCCCTCCCAACTTGGAAAGTCCCTAATCTTTCTTCCAATTAGAAATCAGATTACCTAATTTTGTATAGTTTAATTGTTTTCTTTAAATTAATTGGTCTTATTTGAGTAATTGTTTTTAATATACAAAAATCAGTCAATGCCAAAACTGAGGAATACCAATTTGTTAGGCAATTGGCATGCATTGCTTAATAAATCAATATGCTCAGAAGCTCAAACCTTTGTTTCCTCAGTAATTTCATCTTTCACCTGCCACACACCCATCACTCAAGATATCCCCAGTACAGATCCAATTGTTGTTGCTGAAGTCCAATTACATATACCCTCCTCAAGGAGGCAGAACTGTCAATAAATCAAACAAAATAATGTTCTTCATGATCTGGGCCCACATAGGCAAAAGTTCATTGCGCTTGTGGGAGAGGGTAAAGCTTTGCTCTCTGTCCTTCCCTACTCTCTCCACCCCCAACATGGGTTAGCTTAATTTTTCTCTAAAGAGTAACAAACAGGGCTGCTAGGTGGCACAGTAGATAGAGCACCGGGCCTGAAGTCAGGAAGACCTGAGTTCAAATCCAGCCTCAGACACTTGACACTTACTAGCTGTGTGACCCTAGGCAAGTCACTTAACCCCATTGCCTAGTGAAAGGAAGAAAGAAAGAGAGAGAGAGAGAGAGAGAGAGAGAGAGAGGAGAGAGAGAGAGAGAGAGAAAGGAAGGAAGGAAGAAAGAAAGAAAGAGAGAAAGAGAGAAAGAGAGAAAGAGAGAAAGAAAGAAAAAGGAAAAAGAGACACAACAGAGCTGTCCCTAGAACTAGATTGGCCTGGGAAGAGGAGGGGGAGAAGGTTTAAGCTGCACCTCCCTTGACAGCTTCCTGGCAGTCTCTGTTCTTATTGACATAGCTTCCTAGTCACCTACAGGCATAAAAAGTTATCCATGTGGGGACAGGGCCTTTCAGATTTCTTAGTAATGCTAAGGCTGTGCATGTAGCCACACCGAGTCCTTTGTACCAGACATATTTCCATAAACTACATGCTAAGGTATCCTTGTTGAATATCCTTTCACTGTAAGGATAAGTAAGCCTCCTTTTGTTAACTGTTGAATGACCTACAGATATCTCATTTTATTCCAACACCAAATCTAAATTAAGAGGATATAGGCCAGAGTTAGTGTCTGCCCACCTCCCCTTCTGTCCCCACAGGCTTTTTTTTTTCCTGAGGTTTGTGATCATTAAACTAGCAATATGAAGGCAATTTCAATAACCCCAGGAAAGGGCTAAAAGTGTATGAACTCTTTCCCAGATAAAAGCAAATTGTTCTTTACTGGACTCAGCCACAGAGCTGGAGGAAAAAAAAAAAAACATTGGCAAGATTAAAAAAAATCCACCATTCCATTCACCTTAGGCCTGGGGTATCCAATCCACCATACTGCCAAGATCAGAAACAGCTGGAGTGATAGGACTAAGTGTTTTATTCAACTTCCAGTTATCTCCTCTTAATTGCCGGGGAACATCCACCTTCTTTACTAATTGGTGTTACTAAAAGGGGAATTTGTATAAAGGAGTAATACAGCCTTATTCATTTTCATTAGTAGGAAGGATCCTCCCCCAATGATCCAATATTATTTAATATTAAATACATCACATGGTTCAATAACTACAGGAGCTTCCACATGGTCCTCATCACAATCACTGGAACAGAAGTTACTGTAAATTCCCAGGCAGACACTGACTCCCAAGAACCTGTAATATCTATGCCCACAATATACTTTCCCTGATCAGACATTGTAACTGGAGCCCAAACAAGACGTCTTCCACTCACTGCCACCTAAACAAGAGTACTCCTGTCCTCAGTGGTTTGTCCTCCAAAGCCTGAAACTGAAAGTAGGTATCTTATAAAGCTATTGAGGGTTTCCTGGTATAATTGTAATGCTGCCGCCAGCATATAACAAGCTTTCACAAGTTTGGTTCCCCGCTCACCCACCCTTTCCATATCACAATACCTCAGGCATATGACTTCTGGTCCCACCAGGATTCTATAGTTAAAACAGCCCAAGCTCTGAGGAAACCTCAGTCCTCACTCTAGGGGACTAATTCTAACACTCCTTCAAGTGTGGACATTGTTGTTGCATTCTTGTAAATGATGAGGTAGGACAGGAGCTTTTAAGGATATTCTCAATTTTGACGGTGCAGAAAAACCCCTATTTACTTTGTACTGAATGTCTCAATGCAATTTTACTAATACTTTCTTGAGCTATCTATCAATCATCTCCTTATCTACCTGATGATTTAAAAGCCATACCCAAAATTCATTATGATAGGGAATATAATCATCCTTTGCTCACCTAATATGATGGTAGGCATCATGCCTCCTCCTATGATCTTCTGAGTAGCTACATGTGTAAACAGCAGGGTTTTCCCCAAGTAGCTACTGGGCTGTCCCAATCCCCTGTTCAAAGGTCATCAATTGATTTGCCCAAGCTTCTTCTGTTAGTAGTGAAGACCCATCCCTAAGGCCTGATGCTTTTGGCGGCAAAGGGACCAATAAAAAGATATGACCTAATAACAGGTGTATTATACCTAATGCACCTGAACCAGGTGTATAATAAAAAGTGAGGAGTTGAGGGCAGCTAGGTTGTGCAGTGGATAGAGCACCGGCCCTGAAGTCAGGAGGACCTGAGTTCAAATCCAACCTCAGACCAAATACTTGACACTTACTAGCTGTGTGACTCTGGGCAAGTCACTTAACCCCAATTGCAGAACAAGAAGAAGAAGAAGAAGAAGAAGAAGAAGAAGAAGAAGAAGAAGAAGAAGAAGAAGAAGAAGAAGAAGAAGAAGAAGAAGATGATGATGATGATGATGATGAATTCTAACGCAGAAATGAATTCATTAAGGGGGCAGCTAGGTGGCGCAGTGGATAGAGCACCAGTCCTGGATTCAGGAGGACCTGAGGTCAAATCCTGCCTCAGACACATGATACTTACTAGCTGTGTGACCCTGGGCAAGTCACTTAACCCCACTGCCTAGCCAAACCAAAAATAAAAAGTGAGGAGTTTTGGGGAGGGAGCATAAATCCTATTCACCAAATCATCTATTTTAAAATTTTCATTTCCTCCTTTTTTTGTCCTTTGTCTTGAAAATGTATATAGATGGAATTCACTATGGGGCCAGCCTCTGCACAATTCCCCACCTTATCCACTTGAGAAAGGATGAGGGACAATCCCCATCTGGGACCTCCATCTGATTCGACTTATTTTGCGAGAGTAAATCAGTCAAAACAGCTAGGTGGTACAATGGATAGAATATTGGATATAGAATCAGAAAAAATTGAGTTCAAACCTGTTCTCAGATACTTACTAGCAAGTTACTTAACCTCTGCATGCCTCAGTCTCCTCATCTGTGAAATGAGGATAATAATAGCAGCTACTGATCAGGATTTCTGTGAAGATCAAATGAGATAACATTCGTAAAGTGTTTTCTAAGCCTTAGAGCAAGGCTAGCTATTATTATCTGGAAGTTCCCCAAATTAATGGAATTCTGCAGCTGACAATTACTCTAAATCATTTCCATGAACCATTGTCCTGAAGTTTCATTGCTATGTTTAAATTTCTCTTTAAACAGCCAAGTTCCTTAATGTTAAAAACCCTCCCACTCTGATTCCCCTAAACTAGAAGAGAATCCCTGGGAAATAATATCCCCCAGAGTAATAATAGGATAAACTTGAGGCTCTTTCCCCATCTATTCTAATTCCCAATCATTATTAGCCCAATAATCCTGCTTTACAGGCTTAGATTCCATATGATCTAAGGTATTCTGCAAAGAAACCTTTAGATCAGAAAGCATCCTATAGCTCAGACGTCAGCAAACTTGATCTGTAAAGGGGCAGATAGTAAATATTTTAGGCAAAATAGAGGATGTTATGTAGGTACTTTTATAACAAGAAAGAAAACAAATTTCCACAAATTATTACTGACAAAATTCAAAATACAATAATGAGTGTGCATGTATGTGTGTGTGTGCATACATATAATATTTTGGGGGGCAATAACATTTTGCTTAATTAGGGTTCAAAGTCAGTATTCCCTATCATCAAAAGCAATTACAAATGTTCATCTGTTAATGATGTTTTGTAATGAGGTTTTACGTATTTCATCTTTTAAAATGTCTTTTCACACAGATACATGCTGCCAAATACCAACATTAATCCAAGAGAATAGGATTTTTTTATTGAACATGTTCATTTCTTGGAAGATATTTATAGAATTAAATTTTCTTTTGACAATTGCCTTTTAACATGTCATTTGTATTGCAAATTAATCACTTCTAATTGAAGGTTAGGTAGAAGCTCCTCAGTTTCAAAGTTAAATGGATTTTGAAATATGCAAATTTCTCTTATATTTCTCTTATATTTTATATTTATATTATATTTCTTTTATATATATATTTATTTTATATTTAAATTTCTTATATTTAGACATTCTTTAATATATATTTCTTACATATTTTATATATCAAAATTTGAAAAACACTGCTAGAACTGTAGTTTGAGCTCAGAAAATATATCCACTGTAAATCTGTGTGGGAATGGAGATCTCACTTCCTGTTTCAACTTTTGGCACCACAGGGAACACCTTGACATTATTTTTAATTCAATGAACATTATTTTTTGGATTGACTTTATTGCAGAATAAATGTCACACGTAAGCATTGTTTTGCCATGCAATTTTAGGTTGCATTCATTAAGAAACATGATCAAGTCTATAGCAAAAACTAATTTTCACAACAATTCAGTGTTTGATAATAGTGATTGAGAGCAGCTCTTCACATTCAGAAAAATTTCAACCCCAGCCCTAACCTCAAAAAATTATTTTAAAAAATTGTCTTTTTTGTTTTGATATGATGGGTATGCACTGGTGGTAAAAAACAAAATGTCACAGTACTGCAATACATGTAGCACTCAAGATGATGTTGAATTATAACTGTGTTACTATGATTTGTGAGGTGAAGAGTGGCAATTTGAAGAGATGAGATCACCACATACATTCTCTGTTCAGCTATTCAACTCTGACAGTATAGATAGTATGTAAAGAAATAAATGTGTCTGTGTCCCAATAAAACTTTATTTAAAAATATTAAATAATAATAATAATAAAATAAATAAGAATAATAATATTAAATAAAAATATTAAAATAATTCTTAGCATACGAAAACAGAGAGCAGGCTGTATTTGATAGTCTTTGCCTCTATTAAAATTGACCTCTTCACTTTGATTATAAACATAACCACTGTGTGGTTCTTTGACTTCAAATACATACTTTTTTTTTTTAGGCAATTGGAGTTAAGTGACTTGCCCACGGTCACACAGCTAATAAGTGTCAAGTGTTTGGTCTGAGGCTGGATTTGAACTCAGGTCCTCCTGACTTCAGGGCCGCTGCTCTATCCACTGTGCCATCTAGCTGCCCCTTCAAATACATACTTTTTAAAAATTAAAACCTACTTACCTCTGCCTCTGCTTAATCTTTAAAGGTAACATGTTCTTTCTTCTTGCATTGGCAAAACTTTTTCCACAGATAACAGATGGTTAATGCTTCTGGCATTTTTGGAACTGTTTTCTTCTAATATGTATCTTAATAATCCTATTTGATCAGTAGGAACTTTCTCTGTGTTCCATAAAGTAGGTTCTCCTTGGATTCTAAACGAAGCACCCCCCCAAAAAAAAAGCTTATGGGGAGGTAATGATTCTCAGAGTTTATAAGACACTACATGTGGCAAAAACTTAAATATACAACAGCAAAAAAATGAATAAATCTCTGCTCACAGCACCAAATATTGTAAGTTAAGCTTAAATTTGGCTTACAGAGTAAGTTCAAGGTTATTTTGTTTTTATTTTTGCTGCTAAAATGCAATTGGTACTTATGACCAACAAAGCTCAGTTAAAACCAATTTAGTAATTTAAGTAGAAAGGATACGAAATACATTTCCTATTGTAGTCAGGAGCTGAAGAAAATGCCCTTGCAGGAAAATATTTCCAACACTGTGAGAGGAGAGAAGAGATGCCATTTTGACAAAATTTTGTGTGATTAAAATGTCGATGTTCTTTTTCTGAGGGGTGGGGGGCTTTCCAGACAACCATCCGGAATTACTGCAAGCTAGAATGTTGGCACTAACAGAATGGTTGAGCACGCAGGTGAAGCAACAAACTGTTGAGCCTCCCATTATGGGACTCTGAGCGAAGTCCAGCAATCAGCTTTCTTTGTATCATAGACTAATATCCCATTGGTCCAGCTAAAAGCCACAGAATATTTCTTATTGGCTGTGTAATCTAAACCCTCCTCTTCTGTAAGCTATATAACCAAGAACAATTTGCCAAGAAGGCTGAAGCTGCTACCATTGAGCATTCTCCCAAAGTGTGCTAATAAATTTCCTTTCCTCTCAGTTTGGCTTCTCACTGCATTTGACCTCTGGTCTACAGACTACATACAGCTTCTATCTGGGCTCTCCAGGAACCCAGGCTGAGAAACTCTCTAACAATATCATTCCCTACCTCCTGACCAATACGTTTATAACCAGACTTGTGCATAAAGTGGGACACAGGACAAACTGTAGCCACAAAGGCAAAATTTGTTGCAATAACTTCAAGAGTCCTGCAACGACAGAAAGGGGGGGAAAAGTTCCATCACTAGTTCAAAAAATAATGATTTTACAATGCAAGAATGCTAGATGCAAAGATGAGGAAATATTATGTCAATTTATTATCTTGATATCATTTTTTCTTGTCGTAAATTCTCAGATTGGAAGAGTGGAGTGGGAGGAGAGAATGCAATCAGAGGGGACAAAATAGGAAGGAAATGTGCTTCTGCTCCTAAAAGATTAATAAATAATGCTGTACCCTGTGGTATTCCTTGCCTTTTGATGCAATAAATATTGATACCATTTCCATATTTCACTTTTAATTTATTGGCTTAAATTATACCTTTTACTGAAGGATGTATGGGGGTATGCTGGGGAGAGCCAATTGTTAAATTTGCAGTGAGCATTTACACCTCAGAAATCAGCAAATGCAACAAATCAGGGCTTAATTTATTCTTCTGTTGATCGTCTAGAGTCTAGAAAGTGAGAGAGGAAATATTAATGATGCAGATTAAACCTAATACATTTCCCTTCCCCGCCTCCAAGCTGGTTATTAAACATTTATTAATACACCTTTGGATGTGTCCTATAATCAAAGGAAAATTTCCACTCCTGCTCTGTATTAGCATAAATATTGGACTGAATTTGTGATTTTTTTTTCCCCAGCCAGATCTTCTTTGAAAATTCTACCTGGCATACACATTTCTTGCTATGACTTTGTGTTCAATGCTGAGAATGATCAGTAAGTTAAAAAAAAAGTCATACCTTATCTTTGGAGGCACAAAGAAGGCCAGAGTCTCCTTGCTTAATTTCTTTTTTGGCATATGATGCAAAATGATCAGTAATATTCAAGGTTTTTCAATAAAGGAAAAAAAATTTCTTGAGATTTTTTTTTTGCGTGATAATGAGTGAGACCTCTCTGTCACATCTTATGAGATGGTTTTTTAATAATATGGCAGAATAACCATACATAAATGAATGTGACAGATTTGCTCTCCAAGGAAGTGTCTCTATTTAAGAACTTTACTCAATAACTTTATTTAGTACAATTTAGAAAAATTGTATTTCATGTTTTTAACCAATGTCTATCAGAGACCATTTATATATATATATATATATATATTATATATATATATAATATATATATATATGTATGTATACACACACACACACAAGCATTATCGCTTGAAGAGAGATTGAAATGGACAGTTTTGCCTGCTAATTGAAATTCTTCTTGTCTCAGGCAAGTTCTATTTAAATTTTATAATAATCATGAGACAAAAGGCAAAATTCCATGATAAAATATAAAACAAAGTTTGAGTTAGGCATTTTTTTTATTTGAATGGTAATGTTAATAAATCAACTAATCCTTTTTTAACTACTCAGTCTGGTCAAAAGTAAACAAAGAGATACTTCTCTGAATTAAATAAAGACATTTCTATTCTTAATGTAGTCACTATAAACAAGTCAAAATCTCCTAGTTTCGGGGAAACAAGATCCTCATCCTGATCGAATTTGCTATTTAAATGAAAAAAAGAGAAATTAATTAGATCTTTGATTCAAATAAAACTGAGGTCATTGTCTCTTTGGTATTTTTTTCTGATAAGGTTTTTCATTCAAATAAGACCCAAGGCTTCAGACTAAAGTACTGTCAAAATATTAATTACTAATAATTTGTTAATTGTCCTATGTTGTCCTTTGTTCTCAAAGAGGACCAAAATGACATTACTGTTAGAGTCAATTTACAGTGTGTCCAACTGTGGCTGTTCAGACCAAGATGAGCTTAGAATGTTCTACCACAGTTCAGGCACAAATAGTCCATATGAACATTTGGGATGGATTCTCTAAATTTGTGCATCTCGCATTTCTTTTGAACTACTTGGATTCTGCTTTGCTCATAGAGCACAGCACCTTTTCTGATGAGGGCATGTCATGCTGGGCAGTCCTGTGCTAGTGTCTCCTATGACATGCAATCAGTTCCAAAGCTCTTAACAGAGACCTTGAAAGTGTCCTTGTATCGTTTTTTCTGACCACTCCATGTGATTGCTTGCTCTGTGTGAATTCTCCATAAAATGGTCTTTTAGGCAAGCCTGCCTTTGGCATTCAAACAATGTGGCCAGCCCATAGGAGTTGTGCTGTCTGCAGTAGAGTTTGCATTCTTGGCAGTTTAGTTTAAGAAAGGACCTCAATGTCTGGTATTTTATCATGTCAGATGATCTTCAGAATCTTCCTAAGACAATTCAAATGGAAGTGATTCAGTTTCCTGGCTTGGTGCTTATAGACTGTCCAGGTTTCACAGGCATACAACAGTAAGATAAGCACAGTGGCTCCATAGACCTTCAGTTTGGTAGTCACAGAGGTTCCCAAATTCATTTGGCCTACCACCCCCTTGAAAAAACAAATTACTCAGCACCCTCCTGGAAATCTACTTTTTAAAAAAAAATGAAACCTACTTTCTTTAACCCTTTAATGGTTTTTTTTAAAGAAATTGTGTCATTTCAGAAAATATATAAAATATTTTTAAAATGATACATCTTAAATTTAATAATTTAGTGCAAATTTGTGGGGGGGTTTCCTGCATTGAAATTTTGATGATGCAATATTGTGTCATGTAACCCTAAGTATTGTAAACAAGTCATTACATGCACATATTCCTGCTGATGCATGCCAGACTTCACAACAATGGGCAGCACACATTGCCAACACTTGCTTGTTAAGACCTGTTGGAGGACTTTACCATTGATTGGTTATAGCTTGCATGTGTTTATTTGGAAAATAATGTAATTACTAAGATTTTAATTCTCTTACACAACAGATGAAATATGTAAGAATGGTTTTTCAAAATTTTCTTCTGTTCTCTTCTTTCCTTACTGTTCCACCAACCCCTTATTTTTATTCAACATCCCTCAATTGCACCTGAGTACTACTACTGTCCCCCTGGATCATTCCAGCACCCCCCAGGGAGCTCTCTTTAAAGTTAACAATGATTTCTTAATAGCCAAATATTATAATATTGTAATAATCTCATCTTGATTTCCACCCTTCTTGTCCTCTCTATAGCACCTGACACTGATAAACACCTTCTCCTAAATACTCTCCTCTCTGGATTGTTGTGACTCTGCTCTGTATTGGTTCTCTTCACTGACTGACCATTCCTTCTAAATGTTTTGCTGGATCTTCATCCATGTCATGCCTACTAATTTTGGTTTTCCCCTAAGACTCTATCTTGGGCTGTCTCCTCTTTTTTGCTATATTGAAACTTTCCCATCCCAGTAACTTTCAGGACCCTTGTTATGCATTGTCTTTCCCATTAGAATGTAAGTCTCCTGCTGGCAGGGGCTTTTTTGTGTTTCAGTCAGTCAATAAGTATTTATTAATAGGCATTGTGTGAAGCTCTGGAGATACAAAGAAAGTTAAAAAAAAAACTATCCCTGCTCTCAAGAAGCTCGCAATCTAATGGAGGAGACAACACTGTTTTTTTTTTTTATCTTCATATTGTTTTTATAAACAAGATAAATTGTGTCAGGATCCCCATGCCACGACTACCCCTATCTTTTTACTATTAGGAGACACCCAGTTTTCCAGAACTAAGGCCCAGAAAGCATGAGCTCTGCTGCAGCCAAATCACAGAACTGGCTCAAGCCAGCCCCAGGTGGTCCCTGCGCTCAGACAAGCACCTGCAGGAACCATGTTCTTATCTTCTCTTGTCATAATGCCCTGCTATGAATAAACTTTTTTTTCACTAGGTAAACTTGCCTCATTGTTGCTGTTAGCCCTCACCACCTGGCTCTTTGTCTAATCACAGCTGTATGTATCAAGACAGCCTTGCTGCCTTGGGTCTCCTAGAGGAGACCCCAGCATGTGTGCCTAGTCTACCTCCTTCAATGGAATAAAGAAAGATTTTTGCCTATAACCTCTGTGAGCTCTTTGGTTTTATTTTATTTTTCAGAGTTTAACAGTCAGTGTATAATCTCTGTGGCTTTGGTTATTTTGTTTTTCATAGTTAACAGCTGAAGTATAACCTCTGTGAGCTCTTCGGTATTTTCAGAAGCAACAATTGTTGCATAACCTCACTGTGGCTCTTTGCTCGCTTATTTTCAGAGTTTGATAGTTGGAAATAATTTCAGAAGGAAATCACTAAGACTAAAGAGGACTGGGAAAGGCTTCCTCCACAAAGTGTGACTTTGATGAAACTTTAAGGAATCCAGGAAATCTAAGAGGTGGTGATGAGAAAGGAATGAGTTCCAGGCATTGGAGACAGACAGTAGAAATGCCTACTCAGGAGATGAAGCCTCTTGTTCCAGAAATAACAAGAAGGCCAGTGTCATTGTATGACATAGTATGAGGCATGAGGGTGGGGATGGGATGGAGGAGGATATAAAGACTGGAAAAGTAGGAAGGAACCAGGTTATGAAAGGCTTTAAAAGCTGAGCAGAGAATTTTATGTTTGATTCTGTTGGCAATAAGGAGCCACTGGAGTTTACCGAATTGTATAGTGGGATGACATGGTCAGACCTGTACTTTGGGAAATTCCCTAGATTTGAGGCACAGAGACCTACCAGCAAGGCTTTTACAATAGTCCAGGAGTGAGGTGATGAGGGTTTGCTCCAGGGTAGTGGCTAAGTCAGATAAGAGAAGGGATTATATATGAGACATTACAAAAGTAGAAATGGAAGATCTTGACTGATTGGATATAAGGATGAGAGTGAGGATTACACCTAGATTGTGAGACTAAGTGACTGGATGGATGGTGGTAGCCTCACAGTAATAGTGAAGTTAAGAAGGGAGAGTTTAGGGAGAAATACAATGAGTTGTTCATGACATGTTGAGTTTAAAATGTCTACTTGTCTTGAACTTTTAGGGCAGTTCTTGGCTCATAGAGGCAAAAAAAAAATCTTTTTAGCTCCATTTATTTGTTCATACTCTATCCCTTGATGATCTCATCAACTCCCAGGGGTCCAGTTATCATGACTAGATAGCTTATTTCCAGATCTATTTACCCAAACTTCTTCTCTCTTCTGAGCTCCTGTACTGCTTCATCAACTGCCTATTAGATATTTTGAATTGGATATCCCATAGGAAATTCAAACTCAGCTTGTTCAAAACACAACTTATTATCTTCCCTGACACTAACCCTCCCTTCCTCTGAACTTCCCTATTACTTTCTAGGGAATTTTTATCCTTCCAGTCACCCAAGAGCAAAAGCTTGGTGTCATCCTCAACTCCTTTTTTGCTGACTCCACATTTTCACTAGTTTGCAAAATCTGACTATTTCTTTCTCTATTACATCTCTAGCATACAACCACTACCTTCCATTTACATGGGCACCATCTCTTTTTTGACTACTCATTGTCATAAGGTGATTTTCATGTAGAATATTCATCTAAAGGGCTATTAATTATTGGTAACTGGCTCTACAATTTGAGTGTAGAGGAAAACAATCACTACGCCTAGAGTCAGAACACAAGATTTGGCTCCCAGATTCATCTCTTACAACATAACCTTGGGCAAGTCACTTAATTTCTCTGAGGCTCAGTGTACTCATCTGTTAAAAGGGGACAATAATATTTGCACTATTTGTCTCACAGTGTGGTTATGAAAATCAAATGAAACAAATATTTATATGTTTTGTAATCCTTAAGTATTATGTAACTCCTACTTATTGTGATTTAAGTTAATTTTTGCAGTAGCCCAACCACCTAATTTATACTGTATTTCAGGTTAGGTTCCTAAAGGCAGGAGTGTGATGAAGCCAGCTCAAATCAGCTTCCAAGAGCTATTGTTAAATTTCAGCAAATGCTATAATTCAGGGCTGGATTTAGTGGACTTTTGATTTATGTACTTAAGAAAGTGATGAATAAAATGTTAATAATGCAGATTAAACTTACAAGTGTGTCAGGCAGGGGCAGCTAGGTGGCGCAGTGGATAAAGCTCTGCCGTTAGAGTCAGGAGGACCTGAGTTCAAATCTGATCTCAGACCAAACACTTAACACTTACTAGCTGTGTGACCTTGGGAAAGTCACTTAACCCCCATTGCCTCAGCAAAAAGCAAAAAAACAAAGAGAAAAAAAAAGGGTGTCAGGCCAATACCATTTTCTTGAAAGCTAATTCTTAAACATTTACCAACATGCTCCATAACAGCACTTTTCAGATTTATGAGTAACCCTGAGGAATTATCACTTCTAATGCTGGCATTCCTGAGCCCTCATCTGGTATGCTTCCTGCATAACAATTAACCAGTTGACATCAATTAATTTTTCGAAAGAATATTTACTTCAAAGATATAGTTAGCAAGAATAGAAGTTATAAAGAACCTTTCCCCCAAACTGGGAGCACACTCTCCCCTTATGTATGCACATGTGTGTGCAAGGGTTATCTTCTTACTACTTGTTCTGTGAGTCCTTTTTTCTCTTCAAGAATCCCCAACAAGTTCTTTCTCCTGGCCATGGCACTGATGACTGATGACGGAAAAAGTCATTCCCCTTGCTCAGTTCAGCTGGCTCCTATGAGGATGCAGAGTTTCTACTACAACTTTTATCTTCCTAACATTACTATCACTATTTTCCCATTTGTTCTTGGAGACCTCCACACCATTCCAGACAATGCTATGACCAGCCACTTGTCATTGGCTGGCTGGGGTTGTAGTGGGGGTGGGGGAATCAGCCAGCTCTCTTCCTCCAAACCTTCCCACCTTCACCCCCCCATCATCACAGGTAGTTCAAAGCAATCCTCTTCATTCAAAAGTTGTCAGGAATGAGTGACAGATCGTCTTCTTAAATATTTTGAATACACACTCAGTTCCAGTTCAGCCTCTCCTAGGTCCTTCTGGCTCTGAAGCCAATTATAAGGTGTTTCATTTTTTTTTTATTATCATCATATAGTTCTCAACCTGAGTCATCAGGACTGGAACTGGGTTCTGAAGACCATGTGACCAAGTACTGAGGTCTCACTGGTCAGTACACTCATTGCCAGTAGTAATGATGGATTTCATGGATTCATCTAATCTCTCCCTGTTTGATCAGAACTATGAAGTCCATGATCATGGAACAGAATGAAGTCAGCTGACCTCCAAGGAAATCCAAGGCCTTGGCCTTGCTATCCTAAATGACTGGGTTAAATACAGATTCCCAAAATGGCACATTGACATTGCCACATGGTAACTTCATATTCTACCTGTTAATTCCATTATTTGAGGAAACATATATTTTCCCATCTTTTAGAGATTTTTATGGGTTTAGCTTAAGAAAAATATAATTTTTGGCCTGCCTACTTAATGAGTAATGGTCACACCCCTTTGCTGAGTAATCCAGCATTCAGCAGTGTTTCCAAGATATATAATTTGTTTGATAATGAGCCTATCACCAATGACGCAAACCCTTACACACAATAGCAGATGGTCTTCAAGTACTGGTATAGACAAGATCATCACTCATCACTTGATGCCTTTCCTAACTCAGCCAGACTGGTCCTTAGGCAATAGCTAACAAAGTCTGCCACTAAATCCATATTCACAGTCTTAATTAGCTTTAGTACAAACTTACAGAGATTATGCTCTGCTAGTATAGATTTCAGGACTCCAGAGACACTGCCATGCCATGATGAGGCATGAGGGTAGGATTTTCTTTGGTGGAAGTTGTAGAAAACATTTATGATTAAATTAAAATGCTATCTAGCCTATAATTACAAGAGATTGTCTAAGATTATACAAGTCATGGAGTGGATATGATATGTGACGGTGGCAGAAGTTCCCATGCCAACAGAATCATAAATTGCTTAGTGTTTATGCAATTGAAGAGAGAAATATGTTACAGAGAAGCTTTGATTTTATTTAATAATGGTTTATGTTAAGTTGATATATTCAGAGATCATTTTAAAAATGGAGAGAAAACTATAGATAGGACCATGTCTGTACCTCTCCCGCCTTCAATGAAAATGCAGGAAAGGGATTGAATATGCTGAGTCAGAACTCTCAAAGGACAGGGATTTCATCTTGATTACAAAGCAGAAAAGACGGATTTGACTAAGCCCTGTAATTCCTGACCTTTCTCTACTAACAATAAACCAAGTCAATAACAGTACATATGTTGTGGCCAAAAGAAGTAAATGATAGGGGTAAATGATGGACTTGGAGCCAAGCAGAGGTCCTTTGAACCCTGACATTAACTTCCTGTGTGGCCCTGGGCTAAATTACTTCACCATACTGGGCTTCAGCTTCCTCATTCATAAAATAAAAAAAAAAAGTTGTACTAGATAAGTTCTAAGGTCGCATCCGATTGTAAGTTCTATTATTCCATGTATTTGCAACTGGTAATGTAACAGATTTGTCATTTACTTAAATTTTTGTAAGGCTATTTGCTTTAACTTTTTTTTTTGCTTTTTTGGTGAGGCAATCAGGGTTAAGTGACTCGCTTTTTTTTTTTGCTTTAATTTCTTTTTGATGTTTGAAATGACACAAGGAAAACTTAAAATAATGTGGACAACCAAAGTATCAACTCAGATTGTTGTTATTAGGAATGAGCCAATGTTTTTACACTGGAAAAACACAATTCCTATGAAAAGTGAATTTATGGCTAATAAGAATTATTATTGTTGAATTGTTATTAAATTAAGAGGAAATTATATATTTCAAATGGGTAAGACTGCTGAGTCCTGAGCCTAGTGTTTCATATTTTCTTCAATGATCAGACTGAAGAAATAGAGTATCAATAAATATAGGATGGACAAATAAATGAAAAGATCACTAAAGGGAAGTTGAATTCTAGTGGAGACTTTGGAATATAGATAACTAAGCATAGTACCTCCTTCATAAAGGCAGGGAGGTGGAGGCTACAATGAGGTATATGTTGCAGCATAGTCACTGCAGTGAGTTTTAAAAGAAAATTCAATATGTAGGGGAGGGGTATTTGGGAAATGACTTTTGTAAAGACAAAATGCATTAATAAAACATATTTTTAAAAAATAAATCAAGGGTGGTCAATACATTTGAAGGTAAGATGTACTTCTAAAGTGTTGTTTAAAAGTTGGCTAAATTATCAGGAAGCAATGGAAAGAATAAACTAGAGAATAACTGGTCATATAAGACTGGCAAGGATCCAAGAGTCATGGTGGTCAACAAACTGAACCCAAGTCAGTAGGATACTGATAGTAAGAATAATAATTAGCCAAGGAAAGCTATGGAATATTTTTCAGTTATCTTTGAAAATTGGATAGACTTACGGTTTGAGAAAAGCCCCGAATCTGGGTACAATGGAGAAGGAATTGTAGAGTTAATTCCCATTTGGTTCACTTTGCTGCTGTGTGACTCTAGGGCAAGTTACTTAGTGTCTCTGAGCCTTTGTTTCCTCATCTGTAAATTGGGATTATAATAGTACCACCCCACAAGGTTACTGCGAGAATCAAGTAAGATAACAAATATGTAAAAAAAAAAAAGACTTTGCAAATGTTAAAACTGTATAAATATTAGCTATTATTATCATGTAGCTAGATGACACAGTATGGGATGCTGGGCCTACAGTCAGGAAGACTCATCTTTCCAAGTTCAACTCTGGCTTCAGACACTTACTAGCTGTGTGACCCTGGAAAAGTCACTTAACCCTGTTTGCCTCAGTTTCCTCATCTGTAAAATGAGCTGGAGAAGGAAACAGCAAACCACTCCAGTATATTTGCCAAGAAAACTCCAAATGGGGTCACAAAGAGTCAGAGGTGACTGAAAAACAACTGAACAAAAAAATTATTATCATCACTCTTGTTATTGTTATCTGTCTAAATAGTAGCCTGCCCTGCCATTCTTCTCACCTCTCTTCAATATACCTGACTCTTGATGATGTTTTCTCAGTTCTCATCCTCCATGGCTTTTTTGCAGTTTTTTCCCATCTACTCTTGTTGGCCATGCACTGTTCCTGACACTCTCTCCTCTACTGGCTTTCATTAAGATACCACTCTTTCCTGTTTATCCTACTCTCTACATTACCATATCTTTTTGCTGTTCTTTTCCAGATAATCATTTACCTTTTGCCTCATAAGGATGTCCCAAGACTCTTAGATTCTCTTTTATTTTCTCTGATCTCTCCCTTAGTGACCTCATCTGCTTTAATGGGTTCAATTTTTATTTCTACATAAATGATTCCCAAATCTATGTATGAAGACTTAATCTCTCTCCACAATGTCATTCTCACATCTCTACCCACCTGCTAGCTATCTCCACTTAGGACCAGTCCAAAGTCAAAGGCAACACATCTCAGACTAAACAGATCATCATCTTTCCCTCTAAATGAGCACCTCTTCCAAACTTTCCCACTTCTGTTAAGAGTGCCACCATCCTCCCAGTCACCCAGGTTTGACATTTGTCTCATATTAAACTCTTTCCTCTTCTTTGCATGGACAAGAAACCATTCTGTGGAAGTTTTAACCCTTTCTTCTTGGAAGCTTCTACCTTGGGGCCTGCTATTCTGATTGGTGACCACATTCTCCCAGCCATCTTTTTTACAACTTCACCTTACCAACAGGGCACCCACTCCATCCATTCCATAGCCCCTCTCTAGTTCTAGAAGCACAATTAAATAAACTCTTCCATTGTTCTTGGAAGGAGTGTGTCAATCTATTTCCAGGTAGATTCACTCACCACTCCTGTAAATTTCCAAACCATAAGGTGTAACTCCCTGCTTATTATTGTGCTATGTGTATAATCTTGTCCCATTACACCTTGAATTTAGGGCCACCTGTGTTTTCATATTTGTCTCTCTCAAGCTTAGCAGTGCTTGACATATACTAAGAGTTTAATAAATGCTTTCTCATTCATTTGTTCATTCATTCCCTTTCTGCTTTCACAACATCTCTCACAGCCATCCCTTTCTCTTCATACATACTGCTAGCAGTCTAGTTCAGGACCTCATAAGCACTCTGTTAGGATACAATGGTAACCTTATAATTATTCTTATAATTAGTCTCTCTTCTCACAAAACCATTAGCTACTTAGCTGTCAAAATGAACTTTCTAGTGTATAGGTCTGATCATGTCAGTTCTGAGCCTCAAAACCTTCAGTGGCACCCTTTAGCCTCTAGGATAAAACATGTGCTCCTTAGCCCTATACAGTCTGGCTCCAAACTGGCTTTGCAGTCTTACTCCACATTATTCCCTACTCTGCATTCTACATTCCAGTCGAACCAGCCTGCAGTATGCTCTTTCTGAGCTTTTTGCATTCTTACAGGATGTCTACTGTGCCTACAATGCACCCCCTTCTCATCTCCACCTTTCAGAATCATTATCTTCCTTTGCAAGTGAGCTCAGGTAGTACCTCTTTCATATAGCTATGTCTTAGTGTTTTCTCTCTGCTTAAATATTTCTAGTACCCTTCATCTGATCTTTCCTTTCGCTGCTTAACTCCCTACCTCTTATTATATTCATTTATGTATATATTACATCTTCCCAATAAAATACAAGCTCCTTTAGGTCAAGGACTGATGTTTTTTTCTTCCTTTTTATCCCCGGGGCCTAACGCAATGCTTTTCCAATATAGTAAATTTATGTATACACACACACACACACACACACACATATACAGAGAGAGAAAGAGACAGAAAGACAGATTGAGAGTATATTTATTAAGCATTAACTATGTGCCAGTCATTGTGCTAAGTCCTGGGGATACAAACACAAGCAAGAAAGATAGTTCCTGTCTTCAAAATGCTTAACTTCTAACAGAAGAAGACAACACGTAAAGGGGAACTGGAAAGAGAGGGTACAAAATTTTGGAAATGGTAGCTGGGAAATGCCAAGAGAACCTAGTTTGGGGCAAGATAAGGTTCACCTATCAGAGCCTTCAGTCTCAGAGGCAGAACCCAAGGTTCCAGTAGGGAGAGAAGAGAAGAGCTGAGGACGATGATATAAAAGGCACTTAATTATTTTTTTTTGTATTGAAGTGGTGTGGATGTGGAAAGGTGACTAAGACATCAAGTGCTTTCTAGCTCCAAAATACAATGTTTTTAAACAGTAAGATTACTGACTATTAGAGACTTCAGAAAAAGAAAAAGGGAAAGAAGAGATTTCAAGAGAGGAAAGAATATATGGCCTTTGTGAAGAACATGGGAATGGCTAGTTTGGGGGATTCATTTATTCATTTACTCTCTGATGTCATTTGCTTGAAATTATAAAGGGGATAATCAGGGACTAATAATACAGAAATAGGTTTTTTATTAAAGCACAAAGACTACAAACTTTATTAATATAGTTGTCAATTTATATCATTCAAATAGATTAATCAATAGAAATCTGTTATATGAAGAAATATATTAATTTACTTGAACAGATCTACACATGTGAATTTTTGCATAGATTTTTAAAAGACTGACATACTAGTCTATTCAGCCAGCTATCACTCAGGAATGATCCATTCAGCTCTTAGTATTATTAACAGAATTACTCTAAGAATAATAAAAATAATAAACGAGCCTACATAACCAGAGCAGGGAAGATATTTTTCCTGAGAAATATTTACTTAATGCTCTTTCCTAGTACCTCTGTCATGAAATATGATTAAACAAATACTAATAAATAATGGAAAATTAATATTTTACCCTTTACTTTTGCCTTCAGTATAAGAATTATCTTCAGAACTATGAAAATGGTATAATGATCACACCCTAAAGTCTCCTGGTGTCTATACCATTATTTACAAATTCAGGTAGAAAAATTCTGAAAGATATCAGCTCCCTCCAACCAGTTTTGGAAGCAGGAGAGGCCTTGTTCTCTAATTTGTTTCCGTCCTTTGTCGGTGATGACCTCTCCAGTTTGTTTCACCACCACCAGCTTGGGTATGGCTGTGATATTATACCTCTTCTTCAAATCACTGGAAATGACAGAAAAATACAGGAAAATGGTTAACATTTCAAGTCAAAGAATTAGCTATTACAATGACTATATTTACTTCAATGTTTTAAGGATTAGTGTTCCCTCTCTCAACACAGACCACTACCTAAGTGCTATATCTTACTACCAAGGGTATATTTTATAGAGCTAAGCCCTATAGCTATAGAGCAGCTAAGGAAGCCTTGGAAGTAAAACCTTTGTAAACGAAGTAATGACAAAATTCATTCAGAGGCATAAAAGGTCTAGAATCTCCAGGGAAATAATGGGAGAAAGTAGAGATGAAGAAGGAACAGCACTTCCAGAATTTAAGTTATTTGAAAAAGTAGTAATTATTAAAATCTTGGATACTGTTTAAAAACAGAAAAGCAGATCAGTGAAAAAGACTGGATAATCTGATGTTCAAAAACCTAAGAACATAAATGACTCAGGAAAGAATTCTCTATTTGACCAGAACTGCTGGGAAAATTGAAAAGCAGCTTGGCGTAATCATAGAATCATAGATCTAGATTTGAAAGGGTCCTCAGAGGCCATGTAGTCGAATCCCTTTATTTCCTTAATAAGAAAGGTTACATGATTTGCCTAAAGTCATGCAGCTAAGGAAGCCTTGAAAGCAGAACCTTTGTAATGAATACACACAGTCAAGCAATAAGTTCTCTTGTTTGCTATATCTAAAAATACACTTCTCATTCTGCGTGTAGAGTCCATCACCTCTCTGTCAAGAGAAAGGTAGCAGTCTTCATCATTGGTCCTCTGGAGTTATGGCTGGTCACTGCACTGATTAGAGTTCTTAAATCTTTCAAAGTTGTTTGTCCTTACAGTGCTGTTATCCTTTGGGAGTTTATCTTAACACAGAGCAGAAGTTGTTGGTCTAAACCTAATTTCCGCCAGACCTCTTTTCAGTTTTTCCAGAAGTTTTTGTCAAAAAAACACAGTACTTACCCCAGTACCAGGAGCCTTTAGGTTCAGAGAACATGAGGCTACTATGTTAGTTTGCTTCAGTATGCTGGGTACCTAGTCTGTTCTGCTGACATAAAAATATTTTGTGGATTATTACTTTGTCATGTGGTTTAAAATTTGATACGGTTAGGCCCTCTCCTTCCAACTTTTTAACTTATTTTCCTTGAGTGCCTTGACCATATTTTGCCCTGTATTTCTAATAGGTCTAGATTATGAAAACGTTCATGGATGATTTCTCAAAATATGGTGTCTGGGCAATTTTACTGGTCATGGCTTTCAGATAATCCAATGATTCTTAGATTTTTGTCTCCTTGATTTGTTTTCCAGATCAGTTGTTTTTGATATGAAGTACTTTGTATTTTCTTCTACTGTTTAGTCTTTTGGCTTTATTTTATTATTTCTTCTTGATTCATATTTAATCCATGCTAATTTTTAGGGAGGGTGCTTATTGGGTAAAATTTTATATTTTGTGTACTAAGCTGTTAATTCTCCTAAGTTTTTCCTCGAATGCTCTCATTTCTTTTATAATTCTTTCCTCAGAAGTTTTCATTTTACGGCCAAGATGGCAGAGTAAAGGCAGGGTGCCTGAGCTCTCCCAAATTCCCCTCCAAACAACTTCAAAATAATGCCTCAAAATGAATTTTGGAATAGTAGGATCAACAAAAAGACAATGTGAAACAATTTTCCAGCTGAAGACAACTTAGAAGGTAGGCAAGAAAGTTCTGTCTCACTGGGGTGATAATGGAGTGCAGTCCAGCAGAGGCCCTACCTCAGTAAGCCAGCAACACACCTTAGGGGAGAATGAATCAGCATTGGTAGCTTCCAGAGTTGTCTACCCACAGATTTCAAGGGGGTCTGGCCATTGGTCAGGAGAAGATTAGTGGGGATCCTTTGTGGGACTGGATGTAGGACTCTGTTGCACAGCCCATACAGTTCCAGGGCATGGTCCCAGGGCAAGGAGGAGTATTAGTACACTAGAGGTTGCCACAGGGGATTGGGAATTGTGGTCACAGTGCCAGAGCAGGAAAGGATGCTTGGGGTCACTCATGGACCAGGAGAGCCAGCGACCACACACCTCGCCTTAGATAATACCGCCTTGGAAGAATGGAAAACTTACAGCTCCCCAGAATTAACTTTGAAAAAAAAAACAGTACTAAAAACCCAAGGCTTGGGACATTGCCACTTCTACCCTGGTAACAGAGTCCAGCTTTAATATAAAGTTAAAAGTCAAGAAGTAAATTGGAAAAATGTGCAAACACCAAAAAAAACCCTGACCATTAAAAAGTTACTATAGTGACAGGGAAGATTGAAAAACCAGTTCAAGGAGAAGCTAGATGACACAGTAGGTAGAGCATGAGCCCTGGAGTCAGGAGGACCTGAGTTCAAATCTGGCCTCAGATACTTACTAGCTGTGTGACCTTGGCCAAGTCACTTAACCCCAACTGCCTCAAAAAAAAAAAAACCTCAGATGAAGATAACAAAACCAAAACAGCTACATTCAAAGCCTCAAAGAAAAATATCAATTGGTCTCAGGCCCAAAAAGAATTCCTGAAACCACTCAGAAAGGATTTTTAAAATCAGAGCTGCTATAAACATTTTTGTGCTTTTAGGTCCTTTTCTCATCATGTACAAAAATATTTATATTCTTTTTGTGGTGGAAAAGAATTGGAAATTGAGGGGATGCCCATCAATTGGGGAATAGCTGAACAACTTGTGGTACCAGGGGAACCAGGGGAACATTGTACATAGTAACAGCCACGCTACATGATGACTAACTTTGATAGACTTTGCTCTTCTCAGCAATACAATGATCTAAGACAACTCCAAGGGACAGCTAGGTGGCACAGTGGGTAAAGCACTGGCCCTGAAGTCAGGAGGACCTGAGTTCAAATCCGGTCTCAGACCAAACACTTGACACTTACTAGCTGTGTGACCCTGGGCAAGTCACTTAACCCCAATTGCCTAAAAACAAACAAAACCAAAAAACTAAGACAACTCCAAAAGACTCATGAAGAAAAATGCTATCCACATCCAGAGAAAGAACTATGAAATCTAAATGCATATGGAAGCATACTATTTGCTCTCCTTTTCTTTTGTTGTTTTGTTTTATTTCTCTTTTCTTGTGGTTCCTCCCAATTGTTCTAATTCTTCTTTACAACGTGACTAATGTGAAAATGTATTTAATATGAATGTGGAGACTATATCAGATTGCACTCTGTCTTGGGGAAGGGGGAAAGGAGGGAAGGGGAGAAAATTTAAAACTCAAAATCCTATGAAAGTGAATGTTGAATACTAAAAATTAATTAATTAATTTTCTAAAAATAAAATAAGAGAGGTAGAGGGGGAAATGGGGGGGGAAATGAGAGTGATGAAAGAAAATCATGAAAAAAAAAGAATCAACATCTTAGTAAAGGAGGCACAAAAAAAATGAAGAAAATAACATCTTTAAAAAACAGACTAAGCCAAATGATAAAAGAGGCACAAAAAATTCACTGAAGAAAAGAACTGCTTAAAGAGTATAATTGACCAAGTGTAAAAAGGGTTACAAAAGCTCACTGAAGAAAATAATTCCTTAAAAATTAGAACTGGGCAAGTGGAAGCTATTGACTTTATGAGACATTAAGAAACAATAAAAACAAAATAAAAATAGGAGATAATGTGAAGTATCTCACTGGAAAAACAACTGACCTATAAATAGATTGAGGTGGGATAATTTAAGAATTATTGGACAACCTGGAAGACATGATAAAAAAAAAAGAGCCATATTTCAAGAAATTGTCCAAAAAATCCCTGCCCTGATATGCTAGAACCAGAGGGTAAAATAGAAATTAAAGAATTCACTGATCATCTCCTGAAAGAGATTCCAAAATGAAAATCCCCAGAAATATGATAGCCAAATTCCAGTGCTCACAGATCAAAGAGAGTACTTCAAGCAGACAGAAAGAAACAGTTCAAACACTGGGGAACCACAGTGTGGATCACCCAAGATTTAGTGGCTTCCACATACACAGAACAGAGGATTCGCAATATGATATTCTGGAAGGCCAAGGAACTAGGATTATAACCAAGAGTCACCTGCCCAGCAAAACTGAGTAGAATTCTTCAGAAGGAAAAATAGATATTTAATGAAATAGAAGACTTTCAAACATTCCTGATGAAAACACTAGAGCTGAATAAAAAAATTTACATTCAAACAGAAGATTGAAGAAAAGCATAAAAAGGCAAACATTAAAGAATAATCATATGGGTCTCAATAAAGTTAAACTATTTACATTCCTACATGGGAAGATGATACATGTAACTCCTAAGAACTTTATCATTATTAGGTCAGTTAAAAGGAGTTTACATAGTCAGAGGGCATGGATATGAGTTAATTATGTTGGAATGATCCCCCCCCAAAAAAAAAAGAAGAGGTGAGAACAAGAGGGATGCACTGGGGAAAAGGGGAAGGAAGAGAAAGAATGGGGAAATTTTTCTCACATAAAAGAGGTGTTCAAGTAAGAGTTTTATAGCGGAAAGGAAAAGGAGTGGTGGTGGCAGAGAACATTTGAACCTTACTCTCATTGAAATTGCTCAAAGAGGGAATAACATACACACTCAGTTGAGTATAGAAATCCATTTTACCTTACAGGGAAGAGGCAGAGAGAGAGAGAGAGAGAGAGAGAGAGAGAGAGAGAGAGAGAGAGAGAGAGAGAGAGAAATAGGGGGAAATAAGACTAAGGAAATCTGTGAAAAAAATTTACAGCAAGTTTCTCTGATAAAGGCCACATTTCTGAAATATATAGAGAGAACTGATTCAAATTTATCTCCAATTGCTAAATGGTCGAAGGATATGAACAGGCAGCAGTTTTCAAAGGAAGAAATCAAACTTATCTATAGTCATGTGAAAAAATGCTCTAAATTTCTATTGATTAGAGAAATGCAATTAAAACAACTCTGAGGTACTACTTCATGCCTATCAGCTTGGCTAATATGACAGAAAAGGAAAATAACAAATGTTGAAGGAGATGTGGAAAATTGAGACACTAAAGCATTGTTGGTGGAGGAGAGAACTGAAACAACTATTCTGGAGAGCAATTTCGAATTATCTAAAGGGCTATAAAACCTTGCATAACTTTTGACACAGATATACCACTACTAGGCCTATATCCCCAAGAGATTTTTTTTAAAAAGCAAAGGAAAAGAAACTATATGTACCAAAATATTTATAGCAGTTTTTTTTTTTGTGTGTGTGTGGTGGCCAAGAACTGGCTATCTAGGGGATTCCCATCAGTTGGGGAATGGCTGAAGTTATGGTATATGATTGTAATAGAATTAGTTATTGTTTAGTTGTTTCTCAGTCATGTCCAACTCCTCATGACCCAATTTGGGTTTTTCTTGGCAAAGATACTGGAGTTGTTTGACATGCCCTTTTCTAGCTCATTTTATAGATGAGGAAAGTGAGGTAAATAGGGTTAAGTGACTTGCCCAGAGTTACACAGCTAGTTAAGTGTCTGAGGCCAGATTTGTACTCATGAAGATGAGTCTTCCTGACTCTAGGTCCAGCATTCTATCCACTGTGCCACCTAGCTGTCTCTGTGATGGAATACCAGTATACTAGAAGAAATTATTAGCATGATGCTTTCAGAAAAACCTGGAAAGACATATGAATTGATGGAAAATGAGCAGAACCAAGAACAGTGTACAGAGTAACAACAATATTATACAATGATCAGCTGTGAATGACTTAGCTATTCTCAGCAATACAATTATCCAAGACAGTTCCAAAGGACTTATGAAGAAAAATGCCATCCTCTTCCAGAGAAAGAACTGATAGAGTATGAATGCAGATTGAAACATATTTATTTTACTTTATTTTTCTCAGGTTCTTTTTGGTCTGTGTTTTCTTTTGCAACATAACTAATATAGAAATATTTTCTGCAAGACTGCACATATATAACCTACATCAAGTTGCTTCCCTTCTCAATAAGGCAGGAATGAGGGGAGAGAGAAAATCTGGAATTCAAAATTGAAAAAAAAATGTTTTTACATGTAATTGGAAAAATTAAATGTTTTTAAAAGATTTCATTTTATTTATAATGTGATTTTTTGAAGCTCTTCCTTCATTTTTTCTAGAAATTCGATGTGAACTTGTAACCATGCAATGTTTTTGTTTAAAATTTTGCTTATAAACATTGTAAACTTATTCTCTTCTGGATTTTGGTTGTTCCTGGGTCCCTAGATCAAAATCTTTATCATAGATTTTTTAAAACTTTACTTCTTCTTCTAGCCTTACTTCCTGAATTGGGACTTCATATTTGAGTAGGCTCTGTGTACTTCTAGGGGGAATTTGGGAGCATTATGAAGTTTTGGTCTTTAGTACTAGAGGTCCTGCTGTTGCTTTCCCCTGGTTTTGTGTATTGTATCCTATAAGGATCCTATAAGGGCAGCTCAGGTTAGGCGCCTGAAAACTTGCAGTGGGCCCTAAGCAATTTGATCTATGGTTAAACCTGATTACTGCCTTCCTGGAATTAGCTTTGAAAGCTCTCAAACTAGGTTTGGGTCTGGGTGACACAATTGTAGACTTGCCCCTGAGTCAGGCTCCGGTATACTGCTTCCAGCCCTAGTCGCTGACAGCTAGCTAGAGGCCTCTGGGTACAGAATGACTTAGTTCCTTGCCCTGGGAGGCCCCAGTCTGGGACAACTCTCTAACCCTTGCTCTGAGTTTAAAACCACAAAGATGAGGCTGACTTCTTCTCTTATTCCTAACTTAATACATAGACTCAAGCCCAGTCCTCAGTAGAACTGAGATCTCTGTTTGTCTTTGGTATACAACTTCAGGACCTTTAGATATCCACTTTCAGGGTCTGAGTGACATAGCTGCTAGGTGTCCTTACTCACAATTCCCATTTTTCCAAACTTATAGATAGTATTCATACTAGTCCCAACCCTGTGTCCATGATGGAAGGCTTTGTGCAAACTTTCTTTGTTGGACTCCACTCCCTCCAGTGCCCTCCAGCCTCTGACTGTCTTCCTATGCTAACGTGGGCTGGAAAAAATGACTTGTGTTTTCTCCTTGTATTTCCTGATCATTACTCAGTCTGGTGTTCTTCCTTGGTCTTTGTTGGAGTAGTTGTGGGAGAAAGTTTGGTTGTACTGCTTCCTCCTACTTCACCATCTTTACTTATCTTAAAATTAGACTAAAGTCTTACATCACATATAACATGAATATGCAAGTTAAATGCTATACCATAAAAAATTAGAGAACCAAATCAGGCGTCTCTCAAAGCTACATCAAAGAGGAGAATTATTCACTCAACAAGGGATAGAGGAGATCATAAAAGATAAAGTTGATCATAAAACATAATCAATATAATTAACATATATATTCAGATATCTCTGATAAAGGATTAATAGTTACATAGGGAATTAACGCAAATATATAAAACCAATTGCCATTCCCTGATGGATATGTGTGTATGTGTATATAGGCGCATGTATTGTCTGCGTGTATATACATACATATTGCACTGTATGCATATATGCAGGTGTGCATATATGTATGCACACATTTCTACATGCATATGTGTATGTGCATGTAGTATGTGCATTGTTTACACATGTCTATACATGCATACACATATACAATCAGTCCTCAACATTCACACATTTAACTTCTGCAACTTCAAGCATTCTTTTGATTTTATCAGTAACCTCATTTTCAATTTGACATTGGCAACCTCACACATCATATGTGCAATATGATAAAAAAAAAATGAGGGGCACAATGCATGCAAGTTTGTGGAGCAGCTGGTATCCTACTAGACATTTCATTGATCTTGTTCACCCAACCATTGTAAAGAGCTCCCCGTGCATTTGTTGCATATTTTCATTGTTTGCCTTTAAAACTCAAGTTTTGTATTGCAACCATACCCCCAAAGCATAGTGCAAGTCTTTTGGACTCTAAGCCCCAGCATGCAAAGTCAATGATGCCGCTTAGAGAGAAAAGAGTTTTTAGATAAACTTAGTGCCAGAATGTCTGCAGCTACAGACGTAGGACTAATTGACCAGCTGCCTAGAGACATCAAGGCTGCCAATCCTATCATCTATTGTAGCCTCAAGGTTAAACATCACCTTACCTCTGCTATGTTCTCATACTGTGAGGATTCTTAAGGATCTCAAACAGTGCATGAAGCAGCCATAGCTGAGTGATTATTTCAAGCTACTGTGTCCTTCAGAATCTGCAATGCCATTCACCAGCAGAGGATAGAGTATTGGAGGTGATGTTGAGACTGGTCTCAGTGTCTTACAACAGCAATGACTAAAGTCCCAGCCACTTCTCCTTTGGTTTTCAGAGAGCAGCCAAGGTAAAGAGCTTTACAGCAGTGTAGTAAACAATACACTGACCTCATACCATCACCTGACACAGGGGAAGATAAGATTCAGGTCAAAAAAATATTTTAGTTTTAGGAATTTTATTTGCTGTACAATATCTGTGGTAGTGGAGATTTTGTGTCATAAAAAGTGAATATTGTCTGAAATCAATTTTTTTAGATGTTAGCATAAAAGGTCACAGAGTTCTAGGGAATTACTAGAGAGAAAAAATGTTTTGCATGTTGCCAATTTTATTTTGTGTACAGCATTTTATGGGTTATTTCACAGTTACTGTGCTAGAAAAAAGGCATTGTTGTCAGAATTAGTGTTTTGCCATAAAGAATTACATGCAAAAATGTATTTTCAGCTATTTCTAGGGAAAGATTACAGTTTTTTTATGTTTGCAGAAACCTAATCCCCAATTTCAATGTATCAGTATTCATGTTTTTCACTTTTGCACCATTTTCTAGGAATACTACCCAAAGGAATTGAGGATTGAGATTGCCTATACATGCATACATACATATATATCCATAAGAGAATGGCACTTGGTCTTACATGTTGGTGTTAGTTCCCTATATATCTTGATTAGTCCTTTTTCAGAGATATCTGAAGAGAATTGTTTTCCCAACTGACTGCTACCCTCTCTGTCTTAATTGTATTGATTCTGTTTCATTATCAGCTTTATCTTTTATGATCTCCTCCATCCCTTTGTTGAGTGAATAATTCTCCTCTGTGATGTAGCTTTGAGAGGTACCTGATTTGGTTCTCTAATTTTTAATGGTATAGCATTTTACTTGCATATTCATGTTATATGTGATGTATGACATTAGTCTAATTTTAAGATAAGTAAAGACAGTAAAGTAGGAGGAAGCAGTACGATCAAACTTTCTCCCACAACTACTCCAACAAAGATCAGAAAAGAGCAGCAGACTGAGTAGCGGTCAGGAAATACAAGAAGAAAATACAAGGAATTTTTCCAGCCCAATTTATATGTACACATACACACATATACACATATATGCATATGCATGTACATGTATACAATACACATACCAAGGAGGTAAGAGATGGAGAGAATGTTCTCCTATCACAACTCCAGAGGGCTGATAAAGAAACATCTCATCTATCCCGTGACAGAGAGGTAATGGACTCAATGTGCAAAGTGAAAAAAAACATATATGAACATGGTCAATGAGGGAATTCCTTTTGCTTGGCTCTATAAACTTGTTACAAGTGTAACAGGGAACTAATCAGTGGGAGCCTTAACTTCAGAACTTATACAGTGTGTTCTGCCTGCTGCCAAACCATAGAGAGAGGCGTAGTGAGCCTGCATCTAGAAGTGTGCAGTGATAAGTCATGGAAAAGCCTTCCTCTCTACTTCAGAAATATGTAGGTATTTTATGACCAATTCCAGTGCTGGGCTAAAACTGAGGATTCATAACAAAAAGACTCCAATTGGGGCACTTATTTTCTCATTTTCCTGGCGGCAAGTAAGACAATAACCGATAAAAAATCTCCCAGATGGGATGTACGAGCCGTAAAGGCCTTTTGCTGCCAGCTTCCTATTTTGCCACTTATGGCTAAAACATGTCTGTGAGCATAGACTACGTACTTTTTTGTTTCTTTGCATTTGTTCTTTCCTGCCCTAGGGTGAAAGAATATTGAAGATGGTATGGACTAAGCTGTGATCTTCTGAGCTTTGAAAGACTGGGTTAGCCATAAGGGGTCCAGAGTTCATACCAGAGTTTGTCAGCAGGAAAGCCAGGTTAGACAACAGCGACCCCTGAGTATGCTTCATCCAATGCAGCAGTGGGTTCACTCTGAGAGTCAGTGTCCTGCTTCGGCAAGACAACTCTGCAGCACTGACCCTGCTGAATCCGGAAAGAGATCTTTTTTGGTGGGCAGGGGGCAGGGAAGGGAAATGAATGCTTTGTATAAATCACTTCAAGTTTGAGTCAGTTCTCCTCAGTGACACAGGTACAGGGGAGAGTACACCCTCAGTTAAAGGGGAAGTATTTCTGTTCTTGCTATATCCTCTCAGCAAATATCCCTTCATGAAAGCTAATTGATTTTAACTGGTTAAATGATACTGCGACACTAATCACTGGTATTAGGGAGATACTAAATGTGACTGGTAATTGATAGTGAGGAGAATATATTAGAATGGAGTTAGAGTCAATAGCACTAGATAAATAGCTGAACATATCTCAGGGATATTCATAGAACAGGGTTTCTTAACCTTTTTGTGTCATGGATCCTTCACAGAATGATGTTTTTAAATATATAAAATAAAATACATGGGATTACAAAGGAAACTATATTGAAATAGTTCTAAAATATTAAAAAAAAGAAAACCACCAAATTCACAGGTTCCCTATGAAATTTATCTGTGAACCACCCCCTCAGGTCAAGAACCTTTGTCCTACAACAACAACCGGCCATGACAACAGCAAACAACCATTTAAAACCCTGAGGAGAAAGAGACAATCTTGCTCTGGGGACTCAATTTGCCAATGAGAGGAGTTGGAATAATTGCCCCTATGGTATTTAGATGCATTACATGTGTGTTTTTTTTTCTCATCAACAGGGAAGGCATAGAAAAGGGTTGGATAGGATCTTCCCACCCCCCACCCCCAAAAGAGGGGACAGAGAGAGAGACGGAGAGAGAGAGAGAGAGATGGGGGCGGGGGGAGAGATTGGCTAGAAGGAATTACAGGCAGGCAGGACAGCTTTGAAAGTTACATTTAGAATTTATTATATATTTTAAAAGAAAAGCAAGCTCTATGTAATAGAGATTCACTTTCATGTAAAATCTTCCCTTTTGTTCTATAATGTTTATGGAAATACTAATTTTATGTGGGTTTTATTAAATTCAGAATAAAAATAAAATTAACTGAATTTTTTTTAAAGAAAGGAAGATCCAATACACATAAAAATATTTACAGCAAACATTTTGAACTAGAAACAAAGAACTAGAAGCAATATAGATGCCCACTGATAAATTAAAAAAAAAAACTTGGTTTGTAATCCCCTCCATTCCTTAAAGAATAGTCTTCATAAAGTTCTGTAGCAAAAACAAATAAACAAACAAACAGAAACATGGTGGCCAGAGAACAAGAGCCATAGTCCATCACCAGTATGGTACTCAGAGGTTTTCCATACTGATAGGACCTGTCTGACCTTGCATTTCACTAACATTACCTTCCAAACCCAGGGTCTCCTCTTTGTCTCAACAAGTCAACAGTACAATTCTAGTGGAAATAGGAGTATGCACCTAAAAGTGTGAAAACGTGATGTTTTTAATTCTTTAATTTAATTCTAAATAAATTCAAGGAATTATTAACCATTATTACTACCAAAGCAATGTATCTTTTACCCTTTTCTATTATTCTACAACAAGAAGTTATCAGACTTCTTTCTAACTTTATCATTTAGGTTAAGTGATAATTCCCTGTCTTAGGGAATTTTTCCATTAACCTTCAGAGAGATTATTTCTCTCCTTTCATGCCAGATTATGGAAATCCCTACTCCTGTTTAGTGTTGTCTGATTTCAGGGGCTTAATCTATAGGGTAATCTGATTTATTCCATCTGTTGCTCTCAAGGCTGGTCTGAGGCTAAATTGGGAAGGACAAGTTTCCTTGAGGCACTATTTCCAACTCTCTTTTCCTGCTTATCCTTACCCAATCAGAGATAAAGGTATGTTGTTCACAACTAATTCAGCTCGCCAGTAGAGCCAGGATCCTAACTTTGAAGGAATAAGACCAGCTTAACCTTCTATCTCGAATGCGCATTGATGAGGTGGGAGACAAGATGGAAGCAACTCTGTTTATTTTTAGCAAAGCACTTGCTTATATAGTAAAATAACAGGAACTCTTTCTCAAGATACAATGACGTATAGCCCATTCTGTGCTCAAGGACAGTGCATGCACGTCCTGTGCACTTATCTGAATCCAATCCCAGAATAGACTGCTAATGACCATACAATAACTAGGGGAGTTAAAGATTGTTACAGATCCATACAATGAAGCACCAAACCAGGTGACCTTTGCTCAAAGATCAGCACCCGAGAGGGGCCTTCACCCATCAGTGAGACCTCTTGAACAGCCTGTGGCCCTCTACATCCTTATAGATCCCTAACAAAGGTAGAGACACACATGTGGGTTTTGTGTGTGTGTGTGTGTGTGTATATGTGTGTGTGTATAAATATATGCACATATAGACACACACATACATATATGCATATGCATGTGCAAATGCATACAAATACACAAATACACACAACCTCATATCTACTCTTTTCATGTAATGTGACATGACAACTAAAAAATTTAACACAATCTTAAGTTAGCGCCTTCACAAAAAGAAAGCTGATATTCCCATTCTTTCTTGACTACATCTAGAGTACTCTGTTCCCTCTAGGTACTTTCCCTCTAAGTCTTTGACAAGCTGGAGCACATATAGAGGAGTATAATCAGAATGGTGAAGAAACTTGAAAACATGCCACATCCTAATTACTTAAAGGAATTGGGAAACTGGAAAAAAGAACATGGTAAAGTATGGTGACATGGGCAAGAAAGATTAAATTTGTTCTCTGGCTTGAGACAGCAAAACCATTGGATGGAAATTGCAGAAAAGTAGATTCCCTCTCGATATAAAGAAAAAGTTCCTAACAATTAAAATTGTTTCAAAGTATAATAGACATCCTTAAGATGTAATGGATTTCCCATATATTCAGGCAGAGGCTAAAGGAGTACTTGTCAGGAATGTTGTTATGTTGTAGCAGGGATTCCCACTTAGCTGTAGGTGAGGACTTCTGGCTCTAGGATTCAGTGCTTCTTTATGCCTTTCCTTTGCCCTCCACTGTGATGTCCTATGTATACTTACTCTTCCCAGGTACAGTAGATCCCCATACTTCAACTTTTTAAAAATCCTTTTTTCATATGAAAATTTGACTGCCCTATATCCCATTCCACTAGGGCCTTTCTTTCACTAAATGATATTTTAATAAAATAAAAACTCCTAGGTAGAATGTAAACTCTTTTGAAGGTAGGGACATTGATATTTTTTAAAAATCTCTACAGCACAATGCCTGCCTAGAGTAGGCAATTAATAAATGTTTTGTGAATATTCAATAAAGAAATGATAGTGACCTGATTTGATCATCCATTTCATTTTCATGTATTAATGGGTATTAATGAGTTAATGTTGTCTCTGCTAGGTAAGATTCTGCAACAGTATTTAAAGGAGTTCTCTAGAGACACTCAAAGAATTGTCAATCTCAATTCCTAAAGGACTGATTTTAATTGCAGGAATTTCAAGCATTCTTTTAGGCTGGTAGGGGAAAGATTTAGGAGTGAGCTTTGCACCTATAAAAGAGACCTCTTCTCCATGGTTGACAGAGCTATTGAGTTTATCTCCATCAAAATATGCTAATACCTTTTTTCCCTCTGATTTAGATTCATTTAGAATGCAAAAAAGAAAATAAAATGAGTTATAAAGAGGTGACTAGACTTGGAGTCAGAAAGACCTGAGTTCTAATTCTGCCTCAGATCCTTACTAGATTTTACCAGACCCTCTGAGTCACTTAACTTCTTTCAGATCATTTCCCTATGTATAAAAGGGTGATAACAACACCCACCTCAGAGGATTGTAGTAAAGATCAAATGAAATCATTTCTGTGTTAACACCTATCTGCCTGACCATTTTTCAGTTTCTTTTGCTAGGTCTTCATCTAGGTCCTGCCTATTGGCCATGAGTGTTCCTCAAAGCTCTGTCTTGGGTCTTCTCCTCTTCTCCTTCTCTACTATTTCACTTGTTGATCTCATCAGTTCCCATAAATTCAATGATCCCCATGCTGATGATTCTCAGATCTACTTATCCAGCCCTAACTTCTTTCCTCACCTCTAGGCCAACTGGCCTACTGAACATATTTTGAACTGCAAGCCTAGTAAACATCTTAAACTCATCATATCCCAAACTAAACTCATTATTTTTCCTGCAAAACACTCCTCTCTTCCTTACTTCCCCAGTACTGGGGAGGGAATCACCATATTCTCAGTCACCCTGGCTCAAAATCGAATTGTCATCCTGGACTCCTTACTCTTTCTCACCTCCCCCCAATCCTGTCTATTGCCAATTCTTATTGATTCTACTTTCATAAAATCACTTGTATATGTTTTCTTCTCTCCTCTTATACTGCTACTACCCTATTGTAGGCCCTTATTACCTCACCTCTGGACTACTGCAATAGTTTGCTGGTTGGTCTCTCTGCCTACTCTAGTGGAGGTAGCAAAAAAAGAAAAAGAAAAAGAAAAGAAGGTATGATTTGTTCATTTTAAGCCTAGAGGGTAATATATTGTCCTCTAAGGTCCAACTCATTTCTTTATCTTTGGCTTGAGAAAGTTAGTTTTTAGATGAAATGTTCTAAGTTCAGTCACTATCACTATGAGCCCCTAGTTTGGAAAAATTCCTAACAGCTAGGCAGAAGTTGGTTTCTTTGCCCAACCTTAAGTTTATCTTTATCTCTAGTTAGCCCCTGACCTCTTTATAATGGAGGCAAAATTCAGTTTACTGGAAACATTTAGGTAATGAAACAGCAGGTTATGTTATAACATCTGTAGAAAGACGGGCTTCAGGAGGTAAAGGTGGAGAAAGTGCCAACCTTTTCTTGGTACTTTCCCTCAGCCTGGATTCTTCTCTCTGTGATGCCCAGAGAGCCCAGAATTAATACTCCTCAGTTATCTCCCTTCTCTGCCACAGCTCAGTCCATTCTTTGTTCCACGCTTGCTCTAATCTCTCAAATCCAGTCACTCAGAATCTCTGAAAGGGAAAAAGATCAGAGGCCTATCATGGATTAAGGAAAAGAAAAAAAAAGTCCATTGTCACCACTTTCTCTTCCACAGTTCTAAAATCAATTATAATAAAAAAAAAAGATTTAAATGAAGGAGTAAGTAGAGATAAAGAAGAAACAAAATTATGATTATCTGAAGATTGTATGGTATATTTATAGAACCATAAACAAAGTACTAATTGAAACAAATAGTAACTTTATTAAAGTAGCAACAAACTCACCAAAAGCATCAGTCCTGCTGTATGTAGTGAACAAAAACCAAACAGATACAGAAAAGGAAACTACAAAATAACTACAAAAAGTATGACATATCTGGAAGTTAAGCTCTAAGATATACTCAGAATTTATGTGAATATAATACAAAACATTATAAAATAAAGACAAATATTTGGAGGAATATTAATTGTCCATGGTTGCATCATGCAAATATAATAAAAATCATAATACCACTTAAATTATTTTATAGATTTAGCTCCATACCAGTCAAATTACCAAAGAGTTACTCTATAGAACTAAAAAAAATACTAAACAATCTGAAATAGTAACACAGGGTTTGATAAACCCAAGTATAGAAGGTGGGATTTTAGTTGAGGCTTAAAGGAAGCTGGGGAAGTCAGAAGTCAGAGCAGAGGAGGAAGAGTGTTCAAGTTATGGAGGAAGATAAAAAATGCCTAGAGTTGAGAGATGAAGTGTCTTGTTCGTGAACAGCCAGGAGGTCAGTGTCACTGGATCAGAATATGTTAGAGAGTAAGATGTAAGAAGACTGGAAAGGTAGGAGGTGGCTAGATTATGAAGGGCTTTGAATGCCAAGCAGAGAATTTTGTAATTGATCCTGGAGGCAACAGGAAACCATTGGAGTTTATTGAATGTGTATGTGTTGGGGGGACGGGGGGGGGGGGGGGGGGCTGGGGAGAGAGTGACATGATCAGACTTGCACTTTAGTGGTTGAATGGAGAATAGATTGGAATAGTGAAAGATTTGAGGCAGACAGACTCACCAGCAGGCTATTGCATAATCCAGGAGTGAAGTGATGAGGGCTTGAACTAGAGTGGTGGCAGTGTTAGAGAAAAGAAGGGGGCATATTTAAGAGATGATGCAAAGGTGAAATCATCAGGCCTTAGCAACAATTTGGATATAGGGTGGTGTGGGGGTGGTGAGAGATAGTGAAGAATCTAGGATGACTCCTATGTTGTAAACCTGAAGGACTGGGAGGATGTGTTATCCTCTACAGTAATAGGAAAGGTAAGAAGAGGGGGAGGTTTAGGAGGAAAAGTAATGAGTTCTGTTTTGGAAATACTGAGTTTAAGATGTCTACTAGACATCCAGTTTGAGATATCTGAAAAGCAGTTGGAGATGTGAGCCTGGAGGCCAGAAGAGATGCAGGAAAGATTTGAGAATTATCAGCTTAAAAGTGGTAATTAAATCCTTGGAAGCTGATAGTATCACCAAGTGAAGTGGTATAGAGAGGGAAGAGAAAAGAACTCAGACACAACCCTGAGAGACACCTGTGGTAAAAGGGCATGATTTGGAGGAGCATTCAGCAAAGAGAGAGAAGGAGCAGTCAGATAAATATAAAGAAAACCAGGAGAGAGTGGTGTCCTGAAAAACTAGGGAGAAAAGAGTATCAAGGAGACAGTGATTAACAGTGTCAAAGGCTGCAGAGAAGTAAAGGAGAACAAAGACTGAGAAAAGGCCATTGGATTTGGCAATTAGAAGATCATCAGTACCTTTAGAGAGAGCCATTTAGATGGAATGATAAAATCAGATGCCACATTGTAAAAAGTTAAAAAGAATGAGAAGAGAGAAAGTGGGGTCACCTAGTGTAGATAGACTTTTTGAGGAGTTTAGCTACAAAGGTCAGAAGAGAAACAGGATGACAGCAGGGATGGAAAGATCAAGTAAGGATTGTTTTTTTTTTTCAGGGTGGGAGACAGAAGTATGTTTGTAGTCAGTAGGAAAGGTGCCAGTAGAGAGGAAGATATTCAAAATAAGTAAGACAGTAGGGATGACAGAGGTGGCAATTTGATGGAGGAGATGGGATGGAATGGGATCACTTAAACATGTTAAAGGAGTTAGCCTGGCTAAGGTATAAGGCCACTTCATCATGTGAAACAAGAGCAAAGGAAGAGAAAGTGGCAAAAGACATCTATGTGATAGGAAATGAGATAGAGGGAAGAAGAAGGAGTTCATCATAGATAATCATGAAGTGGAAATGCTTTTCTGCAACAGCAATGAAATTAGAATTAGAAGGATTAATAATTAACTGAGAAAATAATTTGTAGTGAATTTCCCTGGTAAATTGATATCCAAAATAAAGAGGGTTTGATAAAAATATATAAGAATAAAAATCAATCTCCCAATAGAGAACCTGTCAAAGGATATAAACAGGCAGTTTTCAATTGAAGAACTATAAGATATGAGCAACTACATGAGAAAATGCTCCAAATCACTAATGCTTAGAAGAATGTAAATGAAAATAACTCTGAGGTTCTTTCTTACACTCATCAGATTGTCAAAGATAATAAAAAGAGGAAAATAGTAATTGTTGGAGGGGCCTTGGAAAACAGGCACACTAATGCACTATTGGCAGAACTATTTAGTAGTCCAGGCAGTTAGGTGGTACAGTGGAGAGAGTGCTGGGCCTAGAATCAGGAGGACTCATCTTCCTGAGTTCAAATCTGGCTTACTTACTAGCTGTGTGACGCT
Organism: Phascolarctos cinereus; assembly: GCF_003287225.1. Lineage (NCBI taxonomy): Eukaryota > Metazoa > Chordata > Mammalia > Diprotodontia > Phascolarctidae > Phascolarctos > Phascolarctos cinereus. Next base: position 237,101,048 of record NW_027555847.1, read on the forward strand.
AAAAAAGTCACTTAACCTTGTTTGCCTCAGTTTCCTAACCTGTAAAATGAGTTCGAGAAGGAAAAGGCAAACCACACCAGTGTCTTTGCCAAGAAAAACCCGAAAGGGGTCATGAAGAGTCAGACATGACTGAAGAACAACTGAATGCATTAATCTAACTGTTTTGAAAATCAATTTGGAACTACTCTCCAAAAGTCACTAAAATACATACTGTTTGGCACAGTGATTACTACTAGGCACATATCTAGTCAAATGGAGGTCAAAGATAAAAGGAAAGGACCCATATGTACTGAAATATGTATTGCAGCACTTCTTGTTTTAGCAAAGAATTAAAAACAAGGTGTGTGCTTATCAAGGCGATAGCTGAACAAATTGTGGTATATGAATGCAATGATGTAAAAACGCATATAAAATGTAAAAATATAAAAAAAATTTAAAAATCAGAGAAACCAGAGATGACATATATGAACTGATGCAGAGTGAAATGAACAGAAGTAGGAGAACAATGTACATAATGGCCATAATGAGGTAAAGGAAAAAAAAAACTTGGAAAATCTGTAGAAGTATGCTCAATGCAGGGACTAATAATGACTTCAGAAGACTAAGGATGCAGCATGTCACACATGTCATGTGTTTTTTTAATTAAACTTTTTTTTCCATCAATGCAAATAAACTTTTTCTTTATCCCACACCCTACCCATGAGAAGTAAAGGAAAACAAAACTTCTGTTAAAAGCAGAACAAATTCCTAAATTGGCCATGTTTAGAAAGAGAGAAAGAAAGAAAGGAAAGAAGAAAGGAAGGAAGGAAAGGAAAGAAGAAAGGAAAGAAGGAAGTCTCAAATTGCACTCATGATTATTTCCTTTCTGCTGAAAAGTAAGTGGCATGTTTCCTCATCAGTCCTCTGGAATATGGTTAGGTATTTTATTATTCAGAGTTTCTAACTCCTTCAAAATGGTTCATTCTTACAATAGTGATGTGATTGTATGAATTGTTTGGTGGAACATGGCAAATGCAAGAACTTGTTTTACTTGACTGTACATATTTGTCACGGGTTTTGGTTTTCTTGCGTTCTCAATGAAAGGGGGGTTGTGGAAGGGAGATAATTAGGAGCTGAAAATAAAATTGAATTAAAAAAAAACTTAGCAAGAGATATTCAATAGAGTACCTTAAGGATCTGTGCTTGGCCCTGTATGCTAATATTTTTTTTATCAATGACTTGGATCAAAACATAAATGACGTAAATATCAGATTTTCAAATGACACAAAGATGAAAGGGATAATTAACATGGTAGACAATAAAGTCAGGATTCAAAAAGATCCTAAAAAGGTTAAAGATCCCAACAGCATTGGGATGAATTAAATAGATGAAATTTAGTAGGAATAAATGTAAAGACTTACACTTTGGTTAAAAAAATAAACTTTGCAAGATGGAAGAGGCATGACTAGATAGCAAGGAAGAAACTGAGGCTTAGAGATGTTAAACTACTTGCTTGATTAAGTAATACTTGCAGTAAGTGGCAGAAGTGGATTCAAATTCAGTTCCCATGACTTCAACTTCAGCATTTGGTATAACAACAACAATAACCACCTCCCACCAAATGCTATACTTTTTAATGAATGGGTCTATCACCTCTAACTTTTCTAAAATTCTGTTAAGGTTCTTAACTTGTTTCTTGTTTAGATTTTTATTATATTTGTCTAGTTCTGAAAGGGATACATTGTGACCCCCCTCCATTATGGATTTACTCTCTTTTTCTCCCTGAATTTGGTGAATATACATTCATTATTAATATAATTTTTGGCTGTGTGAAGTATTTTTTCTTTGACCCAGAAGCTCTGGATTTTGACTCTGATGTTCCTGGAAAGTTTAATTTTAGGTTTGTGTTTAGGAGGTGATCGATGGATTCTTTCTATTTTTCATTTTGTCAATCAGTTAATAAACATTTATTAAACACCTACTATGTTCCAGGTACACTACTAAGCACTAGAATACAAAGAAAGGCAAAAGACAGTCACTGCCCTCAAGAAGCTCACAGTCTAATATGGGAAGGAATATGCTAAGAAATATATACAACCAAACTATTTACAGGATAAATAGAAAATAATCAACAAGACACTAGAATTAAAAGACATTGAGAAGGGCTTGCGGTAGAAGGTGGGATTTTAGCTAAGAACTGAAAGAAGCTGGGCAAGTGAGGAGGCAGAAAAGAGGAGGGAAAGCATTCCAGGCACATGGGACAGCCAGAGAAAATGCCAAGAGTCAAGAGATGGAGTGTCTTCTTCATGGAATAGCAAGGAGGCCAATGTCACTGGCACACAGTATATGGTGGGGAAGGGGCATCCTAAGGTATAAGAAGACTGGAAAGATGGGAGGAGACTCAGCTACGAAGGACTTTGAAAGCCAGACAGGATTTTGTATTTGATCCTGGAGACAATAGTGAGCCACTGGAGTTTACTGAGTAGGGAAGTAGCATGGTCAGTCTTTTGACTTCGGAAAATCATCTGAAAGGAGAATGAATTAGAGTGGGGCAAGATGTAAAGCAGGCAGCCCCACTAGCAGCCTATTATAATAGTATGGGCATGAGGTGACGAGGGCCTAAACCAGAGCGGTGGCAGTGTCAGAGAGAAGATGCCACATTCAATTCATCTTTCTGAAAAGTTAGAGGTCGTAGACCCATTCATTAAAAAGTGTAGCATTTGGTGGCAGGTGGTTATTGTTGTTATTATACCAATTCCTCCTGTTGGTTTTAATTTTTACTTACAACTTCACTGATGTGCAAATATGTTTAATAGGAATGTAAATGTAAAGCCTATATCAGATTGTGCAACGTCTTGGGGAGGGTGGGGGGGAGGAAGGGGGAGAAAAATTTTCAACTCAAAAGCATATGGAAGTGATTGTTGATAAATCAAAATAAATTAATGAAATTTAAAGAAAAAAAGGAGAAAGAATAAAGCAAAGTAAAAAATGATTTTTTTAAAAAAGATGCCACATTCAAGAGATGTTGCAAAACTGAAATCAACAGCCTTGACAACAAATTGGATATTGGGGTGGCAGGTGAGAAAGAGTGAGGTATCAAGTACAATACCTAGGTTTTGAGCCTACAATCATTCCTCAATAGGACTAAACAGTTTTCATTCATTATTTCTAGTAATACAACATCTTGGCTTTTATAAGTCACATAATTCCATAATTTTTAGATTATTTCTCACTGTTCTATTTTGTAGATCAGTTTTTTTAAGGTATACACTTTACTTTTTCCTGTTTTTTTATTTTAATTTTTTTATTTTATAACACTACCTATTCTAAGTTATTAATTTTCTTGCCCTTCTTTCCTACTCTAGTTATCATTTTCTCTAATATGATATTTTGTATCTCTTGTTTCATTACTTCTATAGTCCTTGTGGCCAGGTCATTTTTTCCTTTGAGGCTATATATGGACTTGTTATGGACTTGCTTTTTTCTTCTGGGTTTATCCCTTGGGCTTCTCTTAGTCCAATGTACTTCTTTTTTGTATTTAGCATTTCCTTCTGTTTACTTCAATTCCCAGTCTCAGTTTCTGGATTGGGGCTTTGTGTTTGGGTCAGACTGTCCTCCCTCTTGTTCTTTGGATGATGTAGGCAGGCTCTGCTTAATCCTAGATACAAAGGCTATCACTAAGCCTTATTTCCCCAGCCAGATGATTTTGGTTGTGCTGTTAGCAGGCCTCCTGTAAGACCATATGTGTGATTCACTTTCTCCTACTGTGGCTTGGGCATAAGAGTTCCTGGGAAGTGGGATAGCATTGTCTCCTCCTGCCGGTCAGATCAGCTGGGCTCTGGAGTTAGCAAGGACTGCCTGGATGCTGGGTTAAACACAGTTTGCTTGAGCATTCTTTCAGTCCTCTCTTCTGCAGCAGTGAGTTGTCTCACAGAGCAGGATGTCTTAGCCCTGAGGCCAACACTAATCTGTCCGTATCTCCTTCAGAGGCTGAGCCTTGGACTGCTCAAGCCCGGCCCTGGGCACTGGTGTGGCCCTATCTCTTGCTCTGGTCTGCCCTGCTTGAACTCTGTTCCTTCTACCAACCTTATGGCTGTCTCTTTTTGGTTTTGCTTATCATTGTTCATCCTGGGATATTTTTAATTATTTACCAGCGTGTTTGTGGGGATCTGTCTTCCTCTAGCTAACTACCCTCTTCCCATAGTCTAGATTAGAAGGTTAGAGATCTAAGGGGAAATTTAAGATTCAAGAAAATCAAAGGAGGAGGAGTTGAACTGATGAATCCTCCAACCTCAGTGGTTGGAAATAGTAGCAATGATGTTGCATAAATATACAGAAGTGGACAAGGCAACAGAAAAGGAGGGGTGATGCATTGCTACTAAATCCTGGGGTGAACGCTGCTGTAGAAAGCAATATTTCTAGTTTCTCAGTAAAGATTTGGGATATGGAATGGAAGTGTTAGAGGGGAAATACTGTAACATAGGGATTGAGTATGTGGGTTTTGCCCTAGAGAAGGGTATGGGATAGTAGGTCCTTGTGATGGGTTTAGTCCAGGGAGAGTCTGATCTTTGGGAAGCTGGACTATCTAAGAATGTAGTGACTCCTTGGGAGGCATCCTACCCTGGGAGACAGGATGTGTGATTTCCTGGGAGCAACTAGTACCTAGAGTGTTGGGGTGAATAAAGACAGAAAGAAGATATTGCATGACCTTTGGAATGAGGGCTGATCATGGTGAAGACAGGGCCAGGCCTCACAATTAGGGACACAGGCTGACTTCTACCAAACAACACTGTTTCCCCTGTAAATTGCTCTTTCTAAGTGAGGCATATCAGGAACAGCAGGAAATAACAGATTGAAAGGATGTGATCTACAAAGACAATTGCAGTTTGAGAGAGCTCAAACCTAGTACTTCAAAAGCTTTGTCTCCATGAGGGACACAAGAGGGAATAGAATTAGATTCATGGCCCATGAATCAGAAGAAAGAGAAATAATAATGATGATGATAATAGCATTTATATAGTGCCTACTAAAAGCCAGGCCCTTTGCAAATCTCATCTGACCTCAAAGCAGCCCTGCCAGGTGGGTGTTATTATTGTCACCATTTTATAGTTGGGGAAACTGAGACCAAAAAAATGTTCAATAACTTGCTTAAGGTCACCCAGTTATTAAATGTGTGAAGCCACATTTGAAATCAGGTCTTTCTGATTACCATCCCAGAACTCTATTTACTGAACTACCTAGCTGTGAGAACAAAGCAAAGGAAAAAGTCTTAGGAAAGGGTATAGTAAAATGAAGTTACTAAAATAGGTTAGAGGTACTGAAAGCCAATTTGGGGAAAACATCACTGACTCTATTTTGTGTTATATTTGCTGCTATTTTATTTCTTTTTCTATGTGACACTGCAAGTAATGAATGTCTCCTTCAGTATCTCCCTTCCCCCAATAACTTTTGTTGTTCAGTTGTTTTCAGTTGTGTCTGACACTTTATGACCTCGTTTGAGGTTTTCTTGGCAAAGATCCTGTAGTGGTTTGCCATTTCCTTCTTCAGCTCATTTTACAAATGAGAAAAATGAAGCAAACAGGGTTAAGTGACTTGCTTAGGGTCACACAGCTATTATGTGTCTGAGGCCAGTTTTGAACTCAAGAAGATGAGTCTTTTTACTTCAGGGTTGGCACTCTATCCATTGCATCACCTAGCTGCCCCAATCACTTTACAATTACAAAAGGTAATTTATACAATTTTAAGTAGTTCCTAGAAACTTACCCACTTCTCTTTATCCTATCTAATAAGGCACACAGTAGGAGCTTTAACAGAGGTTAATTAACTGATTGATAAATATACCACTTTCTTTGGTCTGGTAAAAAATAACTATGCTCAAGGCCTTTGTAACAGTTTAACCATCCCTTTTTTATTTTTTACTAAAAATGTACTTTTTCCTGTACCTACCTGGACACCTTGATTTTACCCCGAACTGCTTTGTAAGCCTGCCTATGTGACCTACCTGATATGTGCACATCAATATTTGGAATTTTGAGACACACATATCAATCACCTACTTTGTGGGTGCATCACACTCGAGTGGTTAAAATGCAATGTACCTGTCTGTGAGTAAACTATGCTGGTTTATTTATGAAATGGCTGCTAGCTAGGACCCTGAAAATTCTTGCTACAGAAAGGTGGTGAAGAAGGAAGATTTTGAACTAATTGCTTAAATGTGCAAGGTAAAAAGGGAACAAAAGAGAGGGAGAAACTGATAAATATAAGAGAAATTAACAATTTAAATAATTTCACCCACCTGATTGTGTCAGGTAAATTAAAAAAAAAACCAACTAGCTGAAGTCCTACTTTGATGCCTCAAAGTAAACTAGGTTTTTCAAACATTTGGTCTATTAGAGAACAAATTCTGGTAGGTTTTATAAACAGGAAAGACTTTGAGAGCAGGCTTGGCTATGAGCTAAATATCTGTTCCCCAAGAATCAATCTAGCTAAGCCCGAAGGAAATCTCATCACTAAAGGATAGTCACCAGATAATGATTTTTTTTTAGCTACACAATTTCTAGGACCATTTAATAAAGCAGAGAAGGCTTGTGATCTGAAATAAAACCCTTCCTTGAAAAATAATTTAACAGATACTCACTAGAAAGTACTCCAAATCATCACTTCCTAGTCAATCTTCCTCTTGTTATACAGCGTCACTAACACTGCAAAAACCACAGCAAAAGCAGTGGGCTATAAAATTTCCAGTGAGTAAATCAAATAGGGAATAGGAAGGATGCTATAATCTCTACATTTACTATGGGTAAGGGACCTTGCCAGGATTCTTCCTAGTTTTTTCTGATCTTCCTTTCAAATGTAAGCCTAGAGATTAATATGACTCTCAGTTTTCTTTGGATCATAGAGACCATAGCTTTAGAAGTAAAAGGGATCTTACAGTAATCAAGTCCAACATCCTCATTTTGCAGGCAAGGTACAGAGAGGTTATGTGACTTAAATCACACAGTTGGAGTCTAAAACAGGATTTGAACCCAGGTCTTCCTAATTCCACATCCTGCACTCTATGCACAACATCACACTTCCTTCCTAAGGTACAAATCTTAAAAGCTTAGAGACAACAAATAAAAACAAGCTATAAATCTAAGATCACTAACCATCAAGAAACAAACCATTTATTCTAAGCAGATTTTATATGACAAAATAACTTTCCAAGATACTTGACACTAGTGATATTTATTACACTACAATAAACATCTACCTGTTCCATATTCAAACCATTCACTGTTCAGCCACTCCAGCTGCAAAGTTCCAGCTATTAGTGTTCATTTGCTTTTGTTTCACGATGCTTTAGAAAACTAAATCAAAAGGCTAGAAGAAGATATACTGGATAGTACCTATAAGAGCCCTAACACTTAACTATGAACACACCTCAAAAGAACTGACAAGTGCTCAAGATCAAGTTCCACCTTTTAACCGTGTGGTAAGGAGAGGCTAAGAAAAGCATCTCTGCTTGAAATAGGCTCATTAGCTAACAATTAAAGAAGAACATTCTGTGAACTCGAAGAGAGTATTTTACCGGGGAAGGGATTATTATGGCACTTAATTAATCTATTTTTATGGAAGAGGAAGAGACCATATGGCTGGATTACAAAGGGATGTCCTTTCTCGCAGAATCTCTCCCCTTTCTCCCCAACCTCTTCTTTCCCTTCCCCTACTCACTGTTTGAAGGGGTCGTGAAAAGGCAGGGCCAACCACTCCCCGTGCATGTCGTGCATATAATCTACCATCTCCTCCGGGCTACGGTCAGAGGAGATAAAGACTATTTCAAAGGGGGCCGGCGGATGGGTTTCTTCCACCAGTTCCGTGTAGAAGTCGCAGAGGAGTGGAGTGAAGTCCCTGCAAGGGGAGCACCAGCCTGCCGAAAAGTACAACCCCACCACTTTGTTCTGCAGCACCTCCTCGGGCTCCACCGTGTCCCCATCCTTGTTGACAAGGATCCGGCCGCTGAAGACGTCCGCCATCCTCACGGCCGCAGCTGCGTTTCTCCCTCCCCGCTGCTGCTCTTTCTGCCCCTGGGAGCTGGAGAAGGCGCTAGGGAGGTTTCTCCTTTCTCTCCGCAGGCTTTGTAAATGCTGAGGCGAGTGCGTTGCTGAGTGATGAGAAAAGAACCTGGGCTAAAGAGGGAGTGCGCCTTCCTCCTGTCCCGCAACTAGACGGATACTGCACCAGGGAGTTAAGCTCCGAGGTCTTCTGTGTCACTTTAGAGGGGGGAGGATAATTTTCTTGATTGCTAAGTTTTTCTTCACGCTCACACACCAATTTCTAAATATCTAAATCACGCACACATTTCTAAATAATAGGAGATCGGTCCCTTTCCTACGGCTGCTAAATTATAGCTGGAGTGGTCTTCTCTCCCAAGTCCCCAAATCTCACAGAAACTTTATACGTTTTTGCAGGAGACCTAGGAAATTTCAGTCTACGCCGCTACGGTCCTTTGTGAGAGTGGGTGGGCATCACTTCCCTCTCCAGGCTTCGCTGCTGACCAGTCTTCCAAACCTTTTTTTTTTCTTTTATCTTGTTAGCTGTCCCGAGAAATAAGCAGCAGAAAGACCTTACAAAGACAAATTCAGAGCTGAAAGCTATCCGCAGCCGATGACAGGAGCCGATTAAGAAGCTTATGGCCTAGCTAAGTATGACCGTTGAAGGGAAAAAAAATGGGTAGAGGAGAGAAGGCTGCAGGAGCCCAAGTTTCCAAAGGAAGTCTAGAGGCTTCTATTTAATATCAGTACCGTTGGAAAAAAGGGAAAAAAAGGAGGAAAGAAGGAAGGAAGGAAGGAAGGAAGGAAGGAAGGAAGGAAGGAAGGAAGGAAGGAAGGAAGGAAGGAAGGAAGGAAGGAAGGAAGGAAGGGAGGGAGGGAGGAAGGGAGGGAGGGAGGAAGGAAGAAAAAGGAAAAGAAAGGAGGAAGGAAGGGAGAAAACAATATCTATGAAACTCTCAAGGAATCAACCACAAGTTCAGCTTCCCAGGGCCGTTCTCAAGTACTAGGGTCTAGGAGCAGGAATGGAGGGATCAATGTCCCCAAGCAGGATACAGAGTCCAAAGTCCACATCCAAGGGAAGATGGTGGGGCTGGAGGGAAAGTGAATTGTGCCCCATCTGCTGTCTGGAATTGCCTTTTCATTACAGCACCTTCAGAAGCACTGTATGACAGGGGAATGAAGTTTGGAAGGGTTGCTAGTTTATGTTTGATGATAAGTGATGGGTTGGTGGGTGGGTTGGTTAGTTTATTTTTCTTCTGTCAGCTGGAGGTGTGGGCAGCAGCAGCATCTTCATCAGCCTATGTAGGAAACTGCTCTATACTGACCCTGAAAGTAGACTCCTTACAAGTTTTTCAGGGTTTTGATGACCGTTCAACATCCCCTACCATCACCCTTCCCTGCTTTACCTTCTAATCCTCCCAGATAATCACTATCCAGACAAATTCCTTGTTTTGTAGAATTCCATATTTCACAAAATCCACAGCCACTGACGGCTATGGCAGCTGGAAAGGTAGTAGCTGGACATTCTATGAACACTTCTTTTCTTTCTTCACTAACAGCCAAGGCATAAAGTAGCAAGCAAGGTAATCCACTTCTCACTTTTAGTGGAGAGCAGAGAGTCTTCTTCTCAATAAACTTTAGAATACAAGACAAGGGATACAGGAAGGAAAATTGGACAAGTCTTGGAGAAAGCTTCCCTCCCTTTTAAAGAACAATTATCTTAAGCTGTGTGGTGGGAATTCTAAAATATGTGGCTCCAACCACACTATACCCTTTTGATGAGGTAGATTGTGTTGTGGCAGGACATCTTAAAAGAATTTCAAAGACTCAGGCCGACTCTAAGCCAGTTAGAGAGATTTATTATGGTTTTGAGGTTTCATGCTCTAGTGAACGGCTAAGTTCCTTAGAGGAATTAGTGATTTCAGTAAGGCAAGACAGACAAATTTATAGAGTATATGATGCTGATCATGCAAACAAAATTTACATAGACCTTAGGAATATGATTAATATTAAAAAGGCAGGAGGGGGTTGTTAAGGGATTAGGTAGTAGGGGATAGGTCAAAGCCTCAGTAGAATTTTGCATGCAGCTACCCACAATGCATACAGAAAAACCCAAAGAGGGGGCATTTATATATGATAATGATATTATAATAAGTGTCTCTATGTCATAAGTTTACTCTAGGTCAGTTCTTTGCTATTACTGCATAGGTGCTATTTGGGGGGCATCTTCTATGGTTTAGTGGTCAAGCATCCTAGTTTGCTTCCAGGTGGTGCTGCTTTCTTATTGACTAGCTATTTCGGTCCTGTCTGGTCAAGATAGGTAGTTAGGTATTGTGGTCCTATCTTGAGCTAAATGGATGATTCGGTTGTGGTTGAATGCATGGATGCTTTGTTTCAGTGGGAAATATGTGAATTGGATCTAGGGGCAGAGGCTAGCTAGAGGATAGAATCTGGGAGCAGTGGCTAGCTAGAGGCAGTGGGCTTGCTCTTCAGTGAGGCTTATGATTGAGTTTGGAGGCCTGTGATGCAGTCAAAGCTAGATTGTATAGTCAAATCATGGCATGTCTGTGGTTCAGTGGGGTCCACATGGAAGTTAGAATATTGAGGCTGGAGGCAACTTTATTAGGATTCCATCACTTTGGTGGCAAGGTCCTAAGTTCTTCTAGAGAAGTGGGGTTAAATACATGCTACCCACCACACCTGAGTGAGGCCTGAGCCAGATTAAAATGTAATTGGGAAATATTTAACAAAATAAATTTTAAAAGGCCTGAGCCAGGACAGAAGAAGAATGCCAGAACTTGCCTGTGCTCTCAGAAATTCACCTCCAAACAACTATAACACTTCAAAATGAATTCTGGAGTGGAAGAACAAACAAAAGGACAGGGTGAAACAATTTTCCAACGTACTACAACTTAGAAAGTCAGGAGGAAAGATTTGTCTCACTGAATAAAAGGGGAGCACAGTCCGGTGTAGGTGATAGCCAGGCAAACTAGCAGCAAGCCATGCCCCAGCAAGTCAGCAGGAAAGCCCAATACCCCAGCACAGGCCAGAAATGAGACCCCAGGCCTCCAGTGAAAGAAGCTTGGGACAATGCCTCCTCCACCTCAGAAGCAGAGCCCAACTTTAACATAAAGTTCAAAGTCATGAAATAATGGCTCCAATGTAGTATTAGTACTATAAGGGGGGGGGGAAGGAAAGAAAATTAATCTGACCATAGCCAAGTTATTTGGTTGACAGGGAAAAATCGAAACACAAACTCAGAAGAAGAAAACAAAAAACAAAAAAAAAACTGTTGGGAAGAGTGGAAAATGGTATGACAGAAACTAGATATAGACCAGTCCTGCACAACCTGCAGTCTGTGGACCACTTGCAACATGCCAAAGGATTTTGGGCAGCCCATGAAATATGTAGAGGATTTTTTTTTGGTGGGCTGTCCAAAATCCTTTGGTATGCTACAAGTGGCCCATGGGCTGTAAGCAGGCTGCAGGTTGTGTAGGCCTGGTACAGACCAACATTTTACACCATATACCAAGGCAAGGTCAAAATGACTATACACTTTAAACATAGAGGGTGATACCGTAAGCAAATTAGGGGAGCATTAATAGTTTACCTGTCAGATCTATGGATAAGGGTAGAATTTATGACCAAAGAAAGCACAAAAAAAAAAATTCAATGCAACCAAGATTAGAAGGAAAGCAGAAAGCTGGGGTGAGGAAGGGGAGGGAATTTGTAGCAAGTGTCTCTGACAAAATCCTCATTTCTCAAATATACAGAAAACTGAGTCAAATTTATAAAAATACAATTAATTCCCCAATTGATAAATGATCAAAGGATAGTTTTTAGAAGAAATCGAAGCTATCAATAGTCATATGAAAAATGCTCTAAATCACTATTGATTATAGAAATGTAAATTAAAACAACTCTGAGATACACCTCATTCCTATCAGATTGGATAACATGATGAAAAATAAGTGTTCAAGAGTATGTGGGAAAATTGAAACACATGCACTTTTTTTGAAGTTGTGAACTGATCCAGCCATTCAGGAGAGCAATTTGGAACTATGCCCAAAGGGCTATAAAACTGCACATCTCTTTGATCCAGCAATACCATTACTAGGTCTGTTTTCCAAAGAAATTTTTTTTAAAAAGGGAAAAGGATGTATTTGTATGAAAATATTTATAGCAGCGCTTTTTGTGATAGCAAAGAACTGGAAATTGAGGGGTTGTCTATCAGTTGGGGAATAGCTGAACAAGTTGTGCTATATGATTGTAATGGAATTCTGTTGTGCTATAAAATATGTTGAGCAAGATAATAAACTGACGCAAAGTGAAATGAGCAGAACCAGGAGAAAATTGTACACAGTAACAGCAATAATGTATGCTGATCAATTATGAATGACTTAGCTATTCTCAGAAATACAATGATCAAAGACAATTCCAAAGGACTCCTCATGAAAAATGCTATCCACCTTCAGAGAAAGAACTGATGGATTCTGAATGTAGATGGAAGTATACTATTTTTCACTTTTTGGTTTTTTTCCCACTTGGTCTATGTTTTCTTTCAAAATATGACTAATATGGAAATATGTTTTGCATGGTTGCACATGTATAACTATTTCAGAGAGAGAAAAGGGAAAGAGAGAGAATTTAGAACTCAAATTTTTAAAAAATTAATGTTAAAAATTGTTTTTATATGTAATTAGGAAAAATGAAATATCCAAAAAATAATAAAACACAATTATACTAGATAACACTACATTATTTTAAAATTATTTTTGTTTTGTCAAATGTTTCCTAATTATATGTAAAACTTTTATAATCTTTTTTTAAAAATTGTGAGTTCCAAATTGTCTCCCTCCTTGCTGCCCCTCCCCCTTCCTTGAGAAGCAAGCAATTTGATATGGATTATACATGTGAAGTCATGCAAAACATATTTCCATATTAGCCATGTTGCAAAAGAAAAGGCAAACAAAATAAAACAAAAATAAAGTTAAAAATCTGCTTCAATCTGCTTTTATCAGTTCATCATTTCTCTCTCTGGAAGTGGTTTACGTTTTTCATTATGGACTCTTTAGAATTGTCTTCATCAGAATAGCTAAATCCTTCACAATTAATCACCCTTACAGTATTACTGTTGCTGTGTACAATGTTCTCCTGATTCTGTTCACTTCATTTTGCATGAGTTCAGGTAAATCTTCCCAGGTTTTTCTGAAACCATCCTTATCAATTCTTATAGCACAATAGTATTCTATCACAATCATAGACCACAGCTTGTGCAGCCATTCCCCAACTGATGGTCATCCCCTAAATTTCCAATTCTTTGCCACCACACAAAAAAAAAGCCTGCTATAAATATTTTGTACAAATAGGTCCTTTTCTCTTTGATCTCTTTGGGATACATACCTTGTGTTGGTATTCCTGGGTAAAACCCAGCCATTTGATAACCTTTTGGACATAGTTCTAAATTGTTCTCAAGAATAGTTGGATTTGGATGAGGGAAGGGGCGAGATGGGGAGAACATTTGGAACTCAAAATCTTGTGGAAATGAATGTTGAAAACTAAAAATAAATAAATTTTAAAAAAAGAATAATTGGACTCATGTACAACCTTACCAGTGGTGCATTAGTGCCCTAATTTTTGTATTTGTCAATTTCCTTTTCTGTCATGTTAGCCAATCTGATAGGTGTGAGGTGACATCTCAGAATTATTTTAATTTGCATTTCTTGAATCAGTAGTGATTTAGAACACTTTTTCATGTGACTGTTGATAGCTTTGATTTCTTCTTAAAATTTCCTGTTCATAACCTTTGACCTTTTATCAACTGGGGAATGATTTGTATTATAAATTTGGCTCAATTCCCCATATATTTGATAAATGAGGACTTTATTAGAGATACTTGCTGTAAAAGTTTCCCCACACACAGAGACAGTTTCCTGATTTCTTTCTAATCTTGGCCATACTGGTTTTGTTTGTGCAATTATTTTTAATAATTTGTGCAATTATTTTTAATTTTTAATAATTTGTGCAATTATTTTAAATTTCATGTAATCAGAATGGTATATTTTATTTCCTGTAATCTTCTCTATCTCAAGGTTGGTCATTAATTCTTTCCTTATCCATAGATCTGAAAAATACATTTTTCAATGCTCCCCTAATTTACTTATGATATCACCTTTTAAGTCCAAATCATTTATCCATTTTGACATTATTTTGGTATGTGGTGTGAGATGTTGTTTTATGCCTAGTTTTTGCCAAATTGCTTTCTAGTTTTCCAAGCAATTTTTGTCAGATGTTGAGCTCATACCCCAAAAATCTATTTTTTTAAAAAATTGATTATCTAGGGTTCTCTAAGTATTTTGTTGTTCAGTCATTTTAGCCATGTCCAATTTTTCATGATCTCATTTGGGGTTTTCTTAGCAAAGATACTGATATATGAAGCTTCTCTAGCTCATTTTACAGATGAGGAAACTGAGGCAAACAGGGTTAAGTGATTTTGTGCCCAGGGTCACACAGCTAGCAAGTGCTCTGAAGCCAGATTTGAATTCAGGAAGGTAAGTCTTCTCCAGGCTCTGCACTCTATCCACTGTACCACCTAGCTGTCCCTCTCTAAGCACACCATCATATCACATATAAAGAATAATAGTTTTGTTTCCTCATTGTCTATTTTTATTCCTTTTCTTTTTCTAGTCTTATTGCTATACCTAGGATTTCTAGCATGATATTGAACAATAGTGCTGATAATGGGCATCCTTGCTTCAATCCTGATTTTATTGATAGAAGGCTTCAAGTTTATCGCAATTACAGATAATACTTGCTCATGGTTTTAGATAGATACTACTGATCATTTTGAGGAAAGTTCCACTTATTACTATGCTTGCTAGTTGTTGTTTAAATAAGACTGGGTGTTATATTTTACTTTTGTATTGGCTGTACTGTTGCGTTTATTTTCTGTGTCCATTAATTTAATCATATGATCTTTGTTGTCTTTTTTGTTGATATGGTCAGCTATGCTGATCTTTTCCCTATTATTGAACCATCCCTACATTCCTGGTCATAGTGCATGATCCTAGTGATACACTGCTGTAGTCTCCTTGCTAGTATTTTATTTTAAAAATTTGCATCAATATTCATTAAGGAAATTGGTCAGTAGTTTTCTTTCTGTTTTTGCTCTCCCTAATTTAGGTCTCAAAACCATATTTGTGTTGTAAAAGGAATTTGGTAGGACTCTTTTGCTGATTTTTTTTTCAGATACTTTAAATAGTATTGGGATTAATCATTCCTAAAATATTTAGTAGAAATCCACCTTGCTCTAGGGATTTTTTTTAAAGGAGCTCATTGATGGCTTGTTGAATTTCTTTTTCTAAGACAAAACTATTTAAGTATTCCATGGGTAGTTTATATTTTTGTAAATTTTTGCCTATTTCACTTAAATTGTCAGTTTACTGGTATATAATTGAGGAAAAAACTCCTAATAACTGTTTTAATTTCATCTTCATTGGTGGTGAATTAACTTTTCATTTTTTATACTAGTAATTTGTTTTTTTCTTTATTTTAACCGAATTTATCAATGGCTTATCTGTTTTATTGATTTCCCCCCCACACACAAAACCAGCTCTTAGTTTCATTTATTAGTTGAATGGTTTACTTTTTATTTGAATTTTATTAATCTTTCCTTTGATTTTTCAGGATTTCCATGTTGTTGTTTAATTGGCAATTTTTTATTTATTCTTTTTCCAGTATTTTTAGTTGCTTGCCTAATTCACTGATCTGATCTTTCTCTCTTTGATTGATGTATGCATTTAGAGATACAAATTTTCCCCTACTGATTTGGCTGAATCCCACAAATTTTGGATTATTGCTTCATTGTCTCCATTCTCTTTAATGAAATTACTGATTGTTTCTATGATTTGTTCTTTGACTTGCTCATTCTTTAGAATTAGATTATTTAGGGGGCAGCTAGGTGGCACAGTAATCTGGCCTCAGACATATAACACTTACTAGCTGTGTGACCCTGGGCAAGTCACTTAACACCATTGCCTTGCCAAAAAAAAAAAAGGAATTAGATTATTTAGTTTCCAATTAATTTTAACATATCTTTCCATGGGCCTTCATTGAACATAATTTTTATTGCATTTTGATCTACAAAGGGTACATTTAATATTTCTGCTGGTTTTTGCATTTAATTGTGAGATTTTGAATACCCTAATACTTGGTCAATTTTTTGTGAAGGTGTCATATACAGCTGAAAAAAAGGTATGTTCCTTTCTATTCCCACTTACTTTTCTTCAGAGGTCTATCATATCTAACTTTTCTAAGGTTCTTTTTATCTCCTTGACTTCTTTCTTATTTATTTTATGGTTAGGTTTATCTAGCTCTGAGAAGGGAAAGTTGAGGTCCTCCACCAGTATTGTTTTACTATTTCCTCCTTTAATTCAATAAACTTTTCCCCCAGAAAAAAATGGATGTTATGCCATTTGGTGCATATGTATTCAGTACTGATAAAATTTCATTGTCTGTAGTCTCATTTTCAGCAAGTTGTGATTTCTCTGCTTATCCCTCTTCATTAGGTCTATTTTTACTTTTGCTTTGTCTGAGATCATGATTATAGCCCTGACTTTTTTACTTCAGCTGAAACATAATATATTCTGTTCCAGCCCCCTATTTTAACTGTGTTTTTCTATTTCAAGTGTGTTTCTTGTAAACAACATACTGTTGGGTTCTGGTTTTTAATTCATTCTGCTATCCACTTTGGTTTTATGAGCGATTTCATCCCATTCACATTTATAATTATTATTACTAACTGGGCATTTTCCTCCACCTTATTTTCTTCTGTTTATTTTTCTCTCTCTCCTTTTATCCTGTCACTCCTCTAAAGTATGTTTTGCCTCTGATCTCTGCTTTCTTTATCTGCCTTTCCTTTTATGACTCCCTTTTTCTCTTATCCCTTCCTTCTACTTCCCTTTTGGGTAATATAGATTTCTATTATCATATGTATATGTATTTTATCATATGTGTATGTATTTTCCCTCTTTAAACCAATATATATGAGTGAAGTTGAAACCTTGCCCCCCTCCCCATCCATTTTCCCCTCTGCTGTAAAAGTTCTTTCTTGCATGCCTCTTTTATGTGAGATAATTTTCCTCATTCTTTCTCTCCCTGCTCCCTTCTCCCAGGGCATCCCTCTTTCTCACCTATCCATTTTTTTTTTGCATCATCCCAGCGTATTTGACTCCCTCCTACACCCTCTTTCTATGTAGAATCCTTTTGACTGCCCTAGTAATGATAAGGATCTTAGAAGATATCTGTATTACGTTTCCATATGGAAAGGTAAACAGTTTAACCTTATTGAGTCCCTTTGATTTCTCCTTCATATTTACCTTTTTATGCTTCTCTTGAGTTTTATATTTGAATGTCAAGTTTTCTATTCAGCTTTGATCTTTACATCAGGAATACTTTAAATTTCTCTATTTCATTATATATTCATTTTTCCCCAAAAAAGGATTATGCTGAGTTTTCTAGGTGGGATATTCTTGGTTGTAATCCCAGCTCTTTTGCTTTCTAGAATATCACATTCCAAGCCTCTGCTCCTCTAATGTGGTAGCTTCTAAATCTTGTGTGATACTGACTATGGCTCCTCAGTAGATTAATTGTTTCTTTCTGGCTGCTTGAAGCATTTTCTCTTTTACCTGGGAGCTCTGGAATTTGGCTACAATATTCCTGGGAGTTTTCATTTTGAGACTCAATTTCTATTTTACCCTCTGGTTCTAGGATATCAGGACAATTTTCTTTTATAATTTCTTTAAATACAGTGTCTAGGCTCTTTCTTTGATCATGGCTTTCAGGTGTGGTAGATGAAAGATAAAATGACTACGGAAACAAATGTTTGAGCTTCCAAGCATATCAATTTATGAAGCAATGCATGCCAATTGTCTAACAAATCAGGATTAGTCAACTTCTTCAGCTTTGGCACTGGGACAGACTTTTATACATTTAAAAACAATTAATTAAGACTAATTAATTAAAAGAAAACAATTAACCAGGATACAAAATTAAGTAATCTGCTTTCTAACTGATGGAAAGATTAGGGACTTTCCAAGTCAGAAGGGGGAGAATAAACAGGTGCAATTCCCTGAAATCAGAAAGAGAGGTGTCCCACTCCCCCAAGTGTCTGTGAATAATCAAAGGAATATGGAAACAATAATTGATTGACATATGGGTTGCTTCAGATATATAATTGTGAGAAGACTCCTTGCATCACTCTTTAGATCTGACTTGATTTCTGGTCAGCATAACCTAACACCTTAGTTAAGAGTCTATAAGCAATAGTAGTGGTGGTCCAGCTTCCCAGCCATGCAGGGCTAGGTTCAAACAAGGCAATAAAGTTTTCTCACAATTGAATAGTTTTCTCACAGGACAGAAATTAAACTAAACCCATAACTGAATAGAAAGGGAACTGAGCTAGCTCCAGAACTGAGTCAAAAGGTGGAGTCACTGTGGTTCATTCAATTTCCACCACCGCTTGATGTCTAATTCCCATATTTCCCTCAGTTGCCTCACAGGTAATCCAATAATTCTTAATTTATTTCTATTTCCCAGGTCAGTTGTTTTTCCTATGAGATTTCACATTTTCTTCTACTTTTTTTCATTCTTTTGACTTTGTTTCATTGTTTCTCGATGACTCAAGAGTCATTAGCTTCCATTTGCTCAATTCTAATTTTTAAGGAATTATTTTCTTTAGTGAGCTTTTGTATCTCTTTTTCCATTTGGTCAATTCAGTTTTTTAAGGTGTTATTTTCTTCAGTATTTTTATGCCTCTTTTTCTAAGCTATTGTCTTTTCATGAAAATTTTTTCCTTTGCTTTCATATCATATACATATGTACATGAATATTTCTATATTCATTTCTATATTTCTAATTTTTCCTCTACCACTCTTATTTGATTTTGAAAATCATTTTTTAGCTCTTCTAGGAATTCTTGTTTACCTTGTGTCCAATTCACATTTTTTTTTCCTTTATGGCTTTGCTTGTAGCTGTTTTGACTTCATTGTCTTTCGACTTTGTGTCTTGATTGTCCATGTCACCATAATAAATTTTTATAATCAAGTTCTTTTTGTGTTTTGTTTTGCTTTTGTTTGCTCATCTTCCTTATTTTTTGATTTGGAATTTTATGTTACTGTTGGGCTCTGTTCTCAGAATTGCGGTTACAGGGGCACTCTCTCAATCTTCAGACTTTCTTAAACTGCTGGTTTCAGAGCTAGTTCTTTGGGTGTGGAAGAGGCACGGTCACTGCTTTCTTTGCCTGCACTCTGGTCCTCATCCAGGAAAAGGCCTTCATTCCTTACAATTAATACTGCTCCTCAGGGCCCCTTCTTCCAAGGGACTAGGTGATACTGCTCCTCCAGACTTTCACTCCCTCTTAACTAAAAGTGCTTCTCTTCAACCTTGAGCTATGAGCAAGAATTTCCAAACAGAATCTGGTCCTATCGCTAGCATAAGTGTACCCTGTAATCTCCTTCTGACCAATTGCCAGGTCCCCTTACCATCTCTGGCTTGAGAGCTCCTGAAGCTGTTGCTTCTTCTGTCACCACCACTTAGTCCCACCACTGGTATTTCATCTGTGTAGGTTCTGGGTCAGCTTTTTCCCAATTTACATTTTAAAGCTAATTAAATATGTGGTCATCAGGGATCCTTGGGAACCAATGAGTGGTCTCCATATTTATTTGAGTCTGTCTACCACCTGAACTAAATGGCATTATACCAGAAATCCCAGGCTTCATTCTGCCTTTAGAAGGACTGAGTGTCAGATATTCCATGTGGTGGGTAATATCTGGTGTAAAGTAGGAAAACACCAGAAATATCAGGTTACAGATATTACTTCTGGGACGGTAATTAATCCTCACCATGAGTCAAGGTAATCTTTATTAAGGTAGGTAATAGGCCATAAGTCTCTTGTATGAAACCTATCCTGAGATCTGATTTGGTACCCAGATTTGCCCCATACCACCACCTATTAGGTCTTTCCCAACCCATCAATCATAACTTTTCTCTCCACAGGAACCCTGTCAGGAGGATGATGCCTAATCATTGATCCCCTTAGTGCCTCTGCTAAGGGGCTGTCCTCTTCTTGTGTTGAGCCTTGGTAAGAACCCTCTCCTACCCCCAGACAATTAGGATTGTGATGAAGCAAGATATCTCCCAACATTTCTACCTCTGGTTGTCCCAAGCCCTTTCTGAAAGTCACCTGACTGATCCCAGAAGAAAGTAGACCTGCCAATTGAGGGACACCTGGGTCACTATCCCAGGGTGTATAGAGGCCCTTGAAAGGGCAGGACAACTCTATATTGGAAAAGAAAGAAAGGACAGGAGAGGGTAAACTGGGACTAGGTTTAAAAGTATTCAATCCTTATCAGGTAAGTCTTCCTGGAGGATTGTTCCATGAAACTTCTAGATTAGAGAATCCTTCCTCTTCCTAGGGTGATGTCAATTTGTTACAGACATGGCTTCTGGGAGGCAAGCTAGTAAATTCAGATAGTCAGGGTAATGATCACAAAGTTATCATTTTTAAGAGTCCATTCCAATGTTCAACAATGCCAAGAGTTTGAGAATGGTGCAGGAGATGGAAAACCCCACAAGTATGATAATAGTGGGCATAATTTCAGACTTCCTTTACAGTGAAACAGGTGCTCTGAACAGAGGCAATGGGGGTGGAAGGATATAGCCAGGGAAAGTGTTGATGGTCGATTCCTTGACTGGTACTCAAAATATCTAGAATAAGTATCTATTCCATTAAAGAGGCGGATTTCTTGCCCTGACATAAGGAAACCAGGCTAATATGATCACTTTATCAGTTGGAGGAAGGTTGAAAAACAGATGGAATCATGCCATACAGGTCTTTTAGAAGTGGACATTGTGATTGGCATGAAATAGTCTTCACTTTAGGGAGATCAGATTATAGCATGGATCTGGGGCTAACCAGTCTCATTGATAGTCTCTATGGAGTGGTCAACCTTCAGAATGCTGCAGAAAAATGGGTATGCTAATGCGCTGTTGGTGGAGTTATAATCTGGTCCTGCCATATCTTTTGACACAGCAGTATTACTACAAGTTCTATACCCCTTAAAAATAAAATAACAAGAAAAAGAAGAAAAAGGATATATATATATATACATATATATATATATACACACACACACATATATACAGGCATATGTGCATGTATTATATGTATATGCATACATATATATGTATATGTACACATACAATGAGTATCCTCAGTTAAAGGACTAATGGCTGTTGAAGTCTAGTTGTATATGCCTCTCTCATAGTGGAGTGAGCCATTGGTGAACCAGAAAAATGGCCCATTGGTTGAGTGGAGCAGCCAAGGGTGCACAGTTGCAACCTGTTCACGAACACTATATTGGTGGGATGTGAATGAGTGTAATCATTAATGTACCATTTTCCATTTAAAATGGCCTTTTGGGAAGGGCAGCTAGGTGGCACAGTGAATAGAGCTCCAGCCTTGGAGTCAGGAGGACCTGAGTTCCAATCTGCCTTCAGACACTTGACACGTACTAGCTGTGTGACTCTGGGCAAGTTACTTAACCCTGATTGCCACAAAAACATGAAATAAAATAGCCTATTGGACACTGAACAATTTAGCACATCTGTGACCATGGCTTTATCCAGACTAATCATTATATCATCAATTTAGTGGTGGACATCAATTCCCTTAGGAGAAGGGATCTCTTTCAGGTTTCTGCCCATCAGACTGTGGCAGTATATGGGAAAATTCAGATAGCCCTGGAGAAGATGGTAAACATATTGTACACTCCTTCCTAGCTGACAGCAAACTGCTCCTTATTAGTTTCAACCACAGGAATGAGGGAGGGGGGAGACATGGGGGTGAGGTGTTGGTGATGTTGATAATCCAGTTGATGTTGACTGATCCAGTCCTGCAAACTAAAGGCAAATGTTCTAAGTCAGGCCTGATTCAAGCAGGTCTAGTGGTTCAAGCTCAGAATCGAAATAAAATGAGTCAACATTCAAGCAAAAACGTTTTCTACACAATAGCATTGAAAGAATACTCAGCAAGGATAGATTTGAGTAGAGGCAGTACCTCCCTCATCTCCACATGGAAACTTATTTAATTAGAAAGTTATGTTGAGTAAGAAATGAGTGTTGGCTTACAAAGCAGTGTGACAATTCCAAGGGGACTAATTCCTCATAGGCTTGGCTTTTTAAGCCTTTTGAAACTGAGAAGCCCCTTTAATGACTCAAGCTCTAGTCCCCTGGACCAACTAAGTCTTAGAGAAGACTGCCCTGTCTTTTAGGGGAAAACTAGTCCAGGCTACATGGCAAGGTACTCTAGTAAATGTTGCTCCTACTGCATCAACAGAGATGGTAAGTGGCCATCTCCAAGCATACGGTAAATATCTGAGGTAGGATCTGAAGCCAGAGTTCCTTGATTCTAAGTCCAGAACTTATTTACTGTGCCACTCTGACTCTTTCAAATGTGACTTTGTGTGAGTATATGTTATTTAAATCGTAGAGTGGTGGGGGCTAAGTGTAGAATTGGTGGATCCTGCCAGAACCCTACCCAGAACCTGTCCATACCAAGCTTCTTTCTACTTTCTGCTATCTCCAAAAGAGTGGGCTTTCAAGTAATGAACCAGCAAGGGAGTATAGTTTATAATTTTGCCACCAGGTGGCATTATCTTCAGACTAACATCATAGTGGCAGGCATCGTGAGAGCCTGTACTAGTTTTCCCAAGTCTATAGTATCTTCATAGCTAACTAAAGTGTGTTCAACCTAGAAACTCAAACTACTTTTCCTCCCAGCATCTCAAATTGCAACCCAGCAACATTAACTTGAAGGTCAATAGTGATGTAGGAGCATGATAATTATCCAAAATGTTAAAACAGAGCAATCTCTTCTCTCTGTTCTTGAAACCTCCTCCCTGATTTCAGAAGTTCCCTTTTCTAATTCATGACCCTCTACATTCATGATCACGTAAGCAATATGCATTGTAGCTACACACATTTTATTATATAAAGAAATTAATGACAGTTATTATTCTGAGAAAAAAAGTTAATTTATCCTTGGGTTCCATTAAGAAGAAAATATTTCCAGTGTAGGATGTGTCTGTGTTACCCCTGCAGTTTATATGTGTGTCTACATGGGTTTCTTTAAATTTGGCTTACATCTCTAAAATCTCCATTCATTTTTTTTCTGAGATACTTTGACTTCTGCCCTGAGAGGAGCAGGAGGTTGGACCCAACAGATTATCAATAGTAGCAGACTAACTTTGCCCCTCCCATTCCACCCCCCACTAAACATTCTTAGTCTATGGGTAATAAATTTTAAGTTCAATCTGGGCTCCTTTTTTGCTATCCTTTTAACAGCAAATGCGTGCCTCCAAGCTACAAATACAAACGTTTGACTCACTTCCCACCAAATGCCAGTTAAAAAAAAAGATTATTACACAGAGAACAGCAAATAAATCCATTTATCTAAGCTGATAATTAAGAAAAATTAGATAAATTATAAAGATAAGAATATATCAGACAATATTGCATCTATTGATGTAATCATGTGATTTTATTTTTTGTTAATATTATAGTTATAATTTTCCTAATATGGACCAGCCTTGCATTTTTGGTTTAAATACAACCATCCATATAAGTATAATCTCTTTAATATGTTTCTATAATGTCTGCAAATATTTTATTCAAAAGGTTTGAATTCTTTTTCCTGAGGAATATTGTTCTATAGTTTTCTGTTCTTTGTCTCTCCCTAGTTTAGGTATAAAGATCACATTTATATCATAAAAGGAACTTGGTAGGTTCCTTTCTTTTGCTACTTTTATAGTTTATATTATACCATAATTAATTATTCTTTGAATATTTGATAGAATTCAGTGGTAAATTCAATTGCTTCTGAGTGTTTTACATTTTTTCATAAGTGCTCCTTTTAGGTTTAATTTCTTTTTCTGATACAGGATTATTTAAAAATTCTTGTTCTGATAGTCCGCATATATTAAATTTTGGTAAATATTTATTAATTTCCTTTAAGATATCTATGTTACTGCATACAATTGGGCAAAATATAACAATTTCCATTATTTCCTCTTCATTAGATGTGATTTCTCCCTTTTGATTTTTTTTTTATAAATTTGTAATTTGGTTTTCCTCTCTCTTAATCAGATTAGCTAATGACTTATTTTGTTATTTTAAAAAAGCTCCTTCTGAGATTTTTTTCAATTTAGTGGGGTTTTTGCTTTCAAATTTGCTAATCTCTTTGATGTTCAGAATTTCTATTTTTGTAATTATGTGGAACATTGCATTTTATTGATTTCCTAGTTTGTCTTTTTTTTTTTGTTATTCCCCATTCATGGATTTGTTTTTTCTCTTTTAATGATGAAATGTTATGCACTTATTCTCCTAAAGATCAAGTTGGTTGAATCTAAAAAGTATTGGTATGTTGTCTCTTTTTGTTGTTTTCTTTGATGAAATACCTAAGTCACCAATTCCTTATAATTTTGTTATTTAGTCTTCAATGAAAGTATATTGCTGATTATAATTGTGTATTATGCTCAGTAAAAGATTTATTTTATTTTTCTGCATTTGTTTATAAGGTTTTTATGCTCTAGCATATTTGCTTTCTCTAAAGTTGTGACGCACAGTTGAGAATGTGTATATTCATTTCTACTTTCATTCAGTAATCAACAGAAATGAATATTTTCTTACTCAACTAAAATTTTATTCAAGTCCTCAATTCCTTCCACGTTCATGTTTTTGTTAGATTTGTTTAAGTCTGAAGGGAGTATATTGAAGTCCCTAGCCATTATCATTTTACTATCTATTTCACTCAGCAAATCAATTACTTAGATGCTATTCCATTTGGTTCATATATCTAAGTACTGATACTTTCATTACCTAATGTGACTTTAAGCAATGTGGTTCCCTTTTTTAAAATCACTTTTAATGTCTGGTTTTTTTCTATTTCCTTGTTTGACATCTTGATTTTTTTTCTCTTAAATCTTCAGTTCACCGCAGCCATAAGTAATTGTGCTCCACTACCTTATGTTAACTCTGTGTGAATCTTTACATACATATATATGTATATATTTAGAGAGAGACATAGACAGAGAGAGAGAGACAGGGAGAGAGACAGAGACAGAGACAGAGACACACAGTTGGATTTTGTAATTCTTTTCTGTTTTACAGATGAGTTCATCTTATTCACATTCATGGTTATGTTTATTAATTATAGATTTCTCTCTATCACATTTTCTAATATCTTTTCTGCTCTTTTCCACCTGTTCCACTTAACAGAAGTTAGTAAAAAAAAAAAAAAGGAATGTGGTTAGCATTAGTGATCCATAATTGAAACAGTTTTTTTCTACTCCACTGCTCCTCCCTTTGTTCCCTTCTCCCAGATCTCAATCTCTGGTCCTTACACTTTATTTCTCTCTTTTTTAAATCCCTCATTTATTGTACACCTTTTGAAGTTAGTGTTTATTTTGTGACTTTTACCTCCCCTAAACTAACCACATTGTATTCACAATGCCACCTCTTTCAGATTCTTCTGCCAGCCTGTTTCCTCATTAACGTATTCCATCATTTAATGTATTTTGACAATAAACTCAGTGTGTGTGTGTGTGTGTGTGTGTGTGTGTGTGTGTGTGTGTGTGTGTGTACACATGCATATTCAATACTTCTTTCTTTGATTTGGATATGGATGAGTTCCTGTGATGTTCACCCCTACTGTCCCTTCCTCATGTTTGCACACTTTTCTTCTTACACATGCCAATTATGAGAAGTAATTCTTCCTCATTTCTTTCCTATCTATTCTTTCCCCCTTTTTTCCCCTTTCCTTAAGAGCATCAAAAGAACACAAAACTAGGCTATCTTGTTTGTCTTTATTAACTTCCTGTGTGGTGTCCTGATTGAAAGTCACATAGTGAAAGGCATAACAAGGATACAGTGACCAGTACATGACCATGAGTGTCTGGACATCTACCCAACAGAACTGGCCTTCACACCTGGGGTTCTGGACTCAAGTCAGTACTAAGTAGTAAATAAAAACATTAGTTAAATCATGATGACATGTGTAATGACACTCTATTGCTGCTCCTCTCTGTTTGATTTCTCTAATTACCAGTAGGCTTTTGGGGGGTCTTTGCAGGGATCCACTAACTCATCTGGCTACCACCTCAGACTGATGATTATTAAACTGTTGGAGGGGATCTACCATGTGTCTGGCCACCACCCCAGACTGCCTCTAATGTAAATAACCCATTATGATTATTAAACTTTTCTTATAATTATCATGGTGCTCCTGGCCTCTTTCTTCAGTATTCAACTTGCCCCACTGTTTAGGGATGAAGAAGGGGACTGGGAATATCCCTGTGCAGGGGAATTCTGGACCCTACACCCTGTGAAATATTAATCAATTATTGATCAAATATGCATTCTTTAATCATATATATTAGTTCTTATAAATCATAGCAGGTCAAGAAGAATGTATGAGATTCTGTGCCAGCTAACAGGACTTTGGCTCCAGCCAGCTTGTTTATTAGCTAACTTTCCTATTTTTGCACAGCTGACCTCCTGCAGACCTCAGCTAACAAGTTAAGTTCTTCACCTTATCAAAGTTCCCCATTCATGTGGAAGTTCCCTGTTACTGACAGGGAAGATTACATGGGACAGCTTTCCATGAAAACAATGGAAAGTCTCCAAATACCCCCAACAAATCAGAAAGTGTAAATGCCCATGAGAATTAGCACCATGTTTCGCAAGTTGGGATCAATGCCCCTCATTTATTGTTTGTCCTCCATTCTAATGGTCCTCATTTATGTCTATGAAAAAAGGTTTGTAAATACAGTTAAATGTCCCTGGCTACTGAAGAGCCTTGGACTTTTCACTGGCAATTGCCAGCTTGCTAATAAATTGATCATGCGCAGAGCTCTGCCTCAGTTTCCTTTATTTGCAGATTTTTCAATTGCTATACCCAATTCCTCATTATTTAGCCCCTTCCAAATGCTTAAATATATTTACCTTGATAAATTTCTCTTTACTCCTATGATTGCATTTTAAAGTTTCTACTCAGCTATAGTCTTTTCCTCACAAACTCTTGAATGTCCTCTATTTAAAGATACATTTCCCCCTACATTGTTATACATATTGTTACATTGTCTTGCCAGGTAAGTAGTTCTTTATTTTTTATTTTGAAATGCTATGTTCTAAGATTTCTTACCTGTTATGCAGCTGGATGTGCTCCAAGTTGGGTGATCCTGACTGTGGTTCCTTGATGTTTGAACTCTTTCTTTTTGGCATATAGAATTCCTGGAAGTTTAGGGTATTGTTAGCTATAAGCCTTTATCTTTTTCTTTTGGGAATATAATATTACAAGAGCTCCTATTCTTTACTGTAGTAGCTACTAAGTCTTGTGTGATCCTGACTTGCTTCTTGCTATTTGAATTCTTTGTTTTTGACTTATTGCTATATTTTTACTGTGACCTAGAAGCTCTGGGTTTTAGTTATGCCATTCCTAGGAATTTTTATTTGGGAGTTTCTTTCAGGAGATAACCAGGGGATTCTTTCCATTTTCATTTCTCTTCTTTTTTGGGGGGGGGCAGTTGGGGTTAAGTGACTTGCCCAGGGTCACACAGCTAGTAAGTGTCAAGTGTTTGGTCTGATGCTGGATGTGAACTCAGGTCCTCCTGACTCCAGGGACAGTGCTCTATCCACTGTACCACCTAGCTGCCCCATTTCCCCTCTTTTTCTAATAAATCTGGGCAGTTTTCATTAATGATTTCTTGGGACATAGCATCAAGTCTTTTTGTTTAGTCCTGATTTTTTTTTAGAAAGCATAATGATTCTTTTTTATTTTATTCTTTCTCAATTATATGTAAAATTTTTAAAATTTTCATTTAAAAAAAAATTTGAGCTCCAAATTCTCTTTCTTCCTCCTTTTTTCCCTTACCCTCCTTGAGATGTAAAGCAATTTTACATAGATTATACATGTGAAATCGTGCAAAACATATTTACATATTAGCTATGTTGCAAAAAGAAAACAGAACAACAACAAAAAAGAAAAATAAAGTTTAAAAAAAAGAATACTTCAAGCTGCATTCAGAATCCACCGGTTCTTTCTCTGTTGATAGCATTTTGCATCTTAACTCCTTCAGAATTGCTTTGGATCATTTTATTGCTTTGAATAGCTGTCATTTGTAGCTGATCATTGTGCAATATTGCTGTTACTGTGTACGGTGTTCTCCTGGTTCATTTCATTTCACTTTGCATCAGTTCATATAAGTCTTCCCAGGTTTTTCTAAACCATCCTGAGTGCAGTAATTCTTAAATCGATACCTTATGTGTTTTCCAGATCAATTTTTTTCAATACTACATACCTTGCATTTTCTCATATTTTTTCAATTTTTTGATTTTGCTCTATTCATACTACTCTATGGAACCACTGAATAATGGTTAGTCTATTCTAATTTTCAAAATTTGCTACTTCTGTGTTTCCACAATTTATTCTGTTATTTTCCATCCAATTCTTTCCTCCAGAGTTTTTATTTTATTTGGAATTCCATGTTTTATTTCTTGCTTGTTTCCAGAAACTCTTGTAGTACTTATGGTCAAGTAATTTTGTGTTATCTGTATTGTGCTTGTAATTGTTATGGAATTACTCTTTTCTTACGTGTTTTCTCCTGGGCATCTCTTGAGCAATAATTCATCATAGTTTTTGGTGTCTTCTTCTCTTCACCCATATTTTTAGCCTCAGTTTCTGATTTGGTACTTCATTAAATATTTTGCACTAGACACACAAATACCTAGACCATGTCAATATTATTAATGAGTAGAAACATAGAATAAGATACAAATAAAGGTATCAGTTAGTTGAACCAAGAAACTTAATGGTGATTGACATGGATGAAATATTGTCTCTAGACTTGATTTTTTTAAAGTCAATTGATAAGAGCAAAAGGCAAACATTCCTTACAAAAATCATTCCATTATGAAATAACTTCTACAGTAACATTATTCAATTTATTCTTCTGATATTGGGCTACTTAAATGTTCTCATCCATTTCATTGGTGTTTTCAGTTTTGTTGGCATAGCATTAGACAAAACATTTTTTTTCTTTATGTTCTCTTTATCTATTGTGAAATCTTTATGTTCATCTTTGATTTTGATATTTTGGTTTTCCTCTCTGTTAAAATAATCAGTTTATCTTATGCTTTTGTGTAGCTTAGTCATTTGCAGTTAATCATTAGACATTTATTAAGCACTAACTCTGTGCCACTAATTGTGACAAATTCTGGAGATACAAGGAAAAGCAAAAAATTGTCCCTGCATTCAAGGAGCTGACAGTTAAATGGGGGAGATAATATGTAAATTAGCTATGTATAAACAAGATATATAATGGATAAATCAAAGATAATCAACAGAGTGAAGGCACTAGCATTAAGGGGGATGTGGAAAGTAAAAAACTATATATTATTACTTACCACAACCGCCACCAAAGCTCAGTGCGCCTTTTGTTGTTGTTGTTTTCAATTTTATTGATCCCTTCTTTGACTTTCAGAATTTCTATTTTTGTGTTTAGCTGCGGGGTTTTGATTTGTTGGTTTTATAGAGCTTTTTTTAAAAAAAATTTTGCATGCTTTTTCCTGACTCTCCAGTATTTTATATCTCTTCTGGAATCATTGTGGAATTCTTTAATCTGAGTTAAGAATTTGAAAGTTGTGTGTCATTGCAATGCTGTTGTTATATATAAATTTTTTTAATGCTTCTGCTCACTTACTCTACATCAGTTTATGTCTTTGCAGGTTTTTCTGCAACTTTTTTTTTCATCATTGCTAATGTTACAAATATATTACATTATGTTCAAATACCATATATACCATTATTTATTCATCCAGTCTCTAAATGATGGGCACATCCTTAGTTTCTAATTCTTTGCCATTACAGAAAGAGCTGCTCTAAATAATTTTGTACATCTAAGTCTTTTTCCTCTTTTTTTCTGACTAATAGTAGTGATATCTCTATATCAAAGGGTATGCATAATTTAGTAACTTTGAGTACATAGTTGCAAATTTGAGTTCAATAACTCATAAATTCTCTTTTCTCTCCTCATTCTATTATCTAGGTTGGTCAGTTGTCTTTAACTGAAGAGATCTTGTATATTGGAATTTTCCAGTCTTTCGACTTTGTTCTATTAATTATCCTATGGAATGATTTTGTTCTGTATGCTTCATTCTATTTTTCTGACAGTCTAATGCATGGGTCACATTTTCCACCTTTTTATTCTAGAAATTTATTTTCCTTATGGATTTTTTCTCAAGAACTCCAATTTTGTTTGTTTTTTAATCTCTTGCTTCATTTCTTCCAGCCATTCCTACTGTCCCTGTGGCCAAGGTATTCTTTTCATGAGGTTCTTTCTGTATTTATTGTAGAGTTAACCTCTTCTGTGTTTAAACTCTTACCTTACAGTATTTCTTCATTGTATTTGAAGTTTTCTTCTGTTTACTCATACTCTGTAATCCTTAACTGAGACTTTATGCCAGATGTAGGTTGTTTCTGCTGTGATCTTGCGTGGGAAGACAAGGCCTATTTTGGTCCTGTCTTCTCTGTAATCTAGATATCACTGCTAAAGTTATTGATGAAGTGGCTAGAACTAGGCCTTCTATCTGTTATAATACCTAGTTTCTGTCTTTGTCCTCTGGTTGCCCAACTTGGATACCGGTTACAACTCAATTGTTCTCCTTTTCTTTCAATATCACCAACCAGAAGTAGACCTTGTCCCTTGCATCCCTGACAGGATGTTGGCAATCCCACTGGTTCCAGTCCTCTTGGAGGGCTCTAAGGCATGTGCACACCAATAGCCTTTGTCTCCTTGTACAATAGCCTGCCAGGGAATGAATCTACTCTTGTAGCCTTGTTAGGTCATGTTAGAAATGGAAATGCTGAGGGTTTCAGGACCCATTTATCAGAGTTGGTGCTGGCTTCTTCACTGCTTCCTCTCTCCCCACCCTCCATCTCCATCCAGCATCTCTTCTTCCAGCTCTTATAGACTTCTGGTCATTTTTTTGTCCAATCCTGGACTTACATAGGCACTTACTATTGCTTCTTTTTGATATTCTTGCTCATTACTTCATCTGGTGCCCTTTTATGTTTTTTTCTGGGGTATTTGTCAATACAGCAAAGTTCTTCCGGGACTATTCAAATTATCATCTTTTTTTAAAAAAAAGTACAGAATTGTTTACTGTAGGTCTTTCCTCTATTCAGACCTTCAAGAAATAATTATATACAGGCTTTTCCCTTAACTGTGGATACAGATGTCATCAGGATCTGAAATTTGCAAAGATAGCTTTGTTAGTAAAATACCACCTTCCTCCATTCTGCCCTTCCCTCTCCCCAAGGAACTGTCATTGTTTTAACAGGAATCCATAAATAAATTCATTTGTTTAAATAGTCTAGTCAACAGAAAGGAGATTCTTGTTATATTAACAATAAGCTGTGGAGGTTTATGTGCTTTTCTAAAACAACAAAATATGAATATGAGATTCTACTTTTTCATTTCAAATTCACTGCTGCAGCTACACTTTGGGGATAAGGAAGTTTAAAATAGTATCCTGGCATAAATGATGCATTAGCAGCTTGTGTTTCATATCAGTTCAAAGATACTTGTTGAGTTTTTTCCAGAAAGAGGCTAGAGGCTTGGTAAAAACAAAAAGCATTGTTACATTGGAGACTTGAAGTAAGGAAGTACAAAAATTGTCAAATTATAGAATTTTAGAAGCTAGAAGGGAGAACTGAAACACCTGAGACCCAAAAATGTAAAATGACTTGCTCAAGGTCAAGTAGTCAATTATGACAGAATGAAGTCTGGAACTCCATTCTTCTAATTCATCATTCATTGCTCTTCCTTTCCTACTATATTGCCTCCAGATAAAATGTGAACTTCAACTTTAATCCTTACATTCTTGACTATCTAATACGGCATCTCTTTTTTTTCTTGTACGCATCATTTTCCTGCTGC
The DNA here is from genome assembly GCF_003287225.1 of Phascolarctos cinereus. NCBI lineage: Eukaryota > Metazoa > Chordata > Mammalia > Diprotodontia > Phascolarctidae > Phascolarctos > Phascolarctos cinereus. Next base: position 237,133,113 of record NW_027555847.1, read on the forward strand.
AATGGGCTATCAGCTGCTCCCCATGGGAACAGAAAAAACTTTTAATTCACATAAAGAGCCTTCTCACTGTCTGGGAGAATGCTTGAAAATAAATACTGCTCCATGCTGATGGTCCACTATCTCAACACCTATAATGCTAAATTATTCCTTTCCAACATCTCATTTCTAAAGAAAGTACCCAGGTTTCTAGTCCAGTGGCTGGATATAATTCTACTTCTCTCTGTGAAGATCCAAGACCATTCTAATATACCCTAGTGTACAGAATTATAAAATCATGAACTTTCAGTCGTTAGAAGGGACCTTAGAGGCATTTTTGTCCAATCAGTATCTAGGCAGGAACCCTCTCTATAACATCCTCAATGAGTAGTTATCCAGTCTCTGCTTGGAGACTTCTGTTAAAGAGGAATTCATGAAATCTTAAGGAAATCCATTAAAGCTTAGTTCTGCACTTTGGAAGCAAAGCAAGTCTATTCCTCTTCTAGTAAATTACCAAGCATTTAAGAATGACCTGCTCTGTGCCAGACACTATACTAGGCACTGAGGATACAAAGGCAAAAGTAAAAGCAGTAGTTTACATTCTCACAGGGAGAACAAATACTTTCATGTATAGGTGTATGTAAAAGAGACATAAAATAGATATGTAATTTGTAAGGAGGAAGGCACTGGCACTAGCATTTGGAGGGATTAGCCTAGACTTCGTGTAGGTGGCACTTGAGATAAGTCTTGAAGAAACCTCAGAACCCTAAAAGGGGAAAGTGAGTAGAAAGTTCATTTCAGGTATGAGTGTGGATGTGTGTGTGTGCGCGTGTGCGCACGCACGCGTGTGTGTGTGTGTGTGTGTGTGTGTGTGTGTGGCAGAAGGCGGGGAGGGCACAGAGAGAAAGCCAGTGCAAAGTGAAAGAGACAGGAGGAGATGGAATGATGTGTAACAATAAGGGCTGTTTGTATAGACAACAGAGTATATGAACAATACAATATTGTGAACATCTATCCATAGTTCTTCAGGTACTTTATCTACCAGATCTAATCCCTTAAATCTATTCACCATCTCTATTTCATATTCATAAGGGATATTATTTAGATCATACCTAAGGGCAGATGAGCACAAAACAAATTAATAAAAGTAAGAACCATTCACTCTCTACTTGATAAATGGTCAAAGGATATGAATAGTTATTTTTCAGAGGAAGAAATCCAAATACCAACAGCCAATAGAATATCAATAGAAAATACCAATAGAAAAAAAGAATTCAAATCACTAATAATTAGAAACATACATATCAAAACAATTCTTGGAGTCTCCTTTATACTCATCAGATTGGCAAAGCTGATAGAAGAGGAAAATGTTGGATGTGGGAGGGGCTTTGAGAAAACAGACAATGGCTAAAGAGTTTATCATTATGAAGTCATCTTGCTGAAGTCTCTAATTTAGATAGACGACTCCTTGGATAACAGATTCATCAATGGGCCTGTGCTTCCATTTCTTAGGCCCTGCCTAAACTTGTGCTCTACTAACATAATCTTTAAGTTCAGTGAATCAGCAGAATTGGAAGTTGTCTGGAAAAACTTGAAATCAATCTGCCAGAAACTAGATATAGAACAACTCATACCATATAACAAAATGAACTTCAAAAGAGGATATGACTTAGACATAAAAGGTGACATCAAAAACCATTTGAATAACTTTGGACTGACTTAGAGGAATAACTTAGCATTACAGGTGCTGAGAGATAGTGGACCATCAGCATGGAGCAGTATTTATTTTCAAGCATTCTCCCAGACAGTGAGAATACTGCAACAAAAAACATTCAAAAGAAAAAGAGCAAGAAAGCAAAATGACTGTCTGATTAGGCTTTACCAATAGCTGAAGAAAGAAAGGAACCGAAAGGTAAAGGAGAAAGAGAAACTAAATATAGAATTCCAGAGAATAGGAAGTAGAAATAAGGTTTTCTTAAATAAGCAATGCAAAGACAATAGGAAAAAAAAATTAGAATGAGAATGACATGAAATCTCTTCAAGAAAATTAGAGATATTAAGGGAACATTCCAGGTAAAAATAGGCATGATAAAAGACAAAAATGGTAGGGACTTAACAGAAGCAGAAGAGATTAAGAAGAGGTGGCAAGAATATACAAAAGAACTATTTAAGAAAGATCTTAATATCACCTATAGATAACCACAAAGCCAGACATCCTGGAGAATGAAGTCAAGGGGGCTTTGGGAAGCATTGCTAACAATAAGGCTAATGAAAGTGATGGAATTCCAGCTGAACTATTTTAAATCTTAAAAGATAATGCTGTTAAAATACTGCACTCAATATGCCAGCAATTTCAGAAAACTCAACAGTGGCCACTGGATTGGAAAAGATCAGTTTGCATTCTAATCTTATGCCAAGAAACATCCAAGTTATCAAACAATTGCACTCATGTCACATGCCAGCAGGGTTATAGTTAAGATTCTGCAAGCCAGGCTTCAGCAATATGTGAACCAAGAATTACCTGAAGAACAGACTGCTTTTAAGAGGTAGAGAAATCAGAGACCAAATTGCCAACATTCAATGGATTATGGAGAAAGCAAAAGCAAGGGAATTCCAGAAAAAATAAATCTGCTTCTGCTTCATTGACTATACTAAGGCCTTTGACTATGTGGATTACAACAAAATGTAGCAAGTCCTCAAAGAGATGGGAGTACTAGATCAACTTACTTGGTACCTGAAGTACCTGTATGCAGTCCAAGAAGCAACAGTTAGAATTGAACATGAAACAACTCACTGGTTTGAGATTAGAAAAGGAGCATGACAAGGCTGTACACTGTCAATTTATTTATTTAACTCATATTTAACTTATATCGTGTGAAATGCTAGGCTGAATGAATCAAAAGCCAGAAAAGGTTGCTAGGAGAAATAACAATAATCTCAGACATAAAGATGACGCCACTCTGATGGTAGAAAGTGAAAAAGAATTAAGAAGACCCTTCACAAGTGTGAAAGAAGAGAGGGTAAAACCTGGCTTGAAACTTAATATAAAAAAAAAACTAAGATCTGGGCAACTGGTCCTATCACTTCCTGGCAAACAGAGGGAGAAAAAATGGGAACAGTGTCAAATTTTATATTCTTGCGCTCAAAGATCACTGCAGATGGCAACTGCAGCCATGAAATTAAAAGGAAAGGAAAAGCTATGGAATGAAAGCTATGGAAAATCTGAACAGCATACAAAAAAGCAGAGACATGACTTGGCTGACAAAGATCTGTATAGCCAAAGCTATGGTTTTTCCACCAGCATGGTATGGCTGTAAGAGTTGGACTATAAGGAAATTGAGGACTGCAGAACTGATGCTTTGAAATTATGGTGCTGGAGAAGTCTTTTGAGGATCCCATGGACAGCAAGGAGATCAAATCAGTTAATACTAAAGAAATTAATTCAGGCTATTCACTGGAAGGTCAACTACTGAAGCTAAAGTTTAAATACTTTGGCCACATAATGAGAAGACAGGACTTATTGGAGAAAACCCTGACATTGGGAAAGATTGAAGGCAAAAGGAAAAGAGAACAGCAGAAGATAAAGAGGATAGATAGTATCATGAAAACAATGAACATGGATTTGGAAAGACTTCAGGAAATAATGGAGGATAGAAGGGTCTGGCATGCTATGGTTCATGGGATCATGAAGAGTTAGACATGACTGAATAACAACAACAACAACTTGCCCAGAACTGTTTTTCTTTTTTTTAACCATTACTACCTTGTATTATGTCTACTACCTCTAGAATAACATGTGAATTGGCACTTAAAGTTCTTCACAATGTGGATCTAGGCCGTCTTTTTAAACTCATTTCACTTTACTCCCCTTCACACTCTACTTTCTACCCAAATACCCAGGATTTCTACTCCTGAAAAAGAGTGTGGGGCTCCACTGGTTATCTCCTACAAAAGCAGGAAAATCAGTTGAATTAACCTAAATATCTACAGAGGATATCTACAGTCTGGAGAGTTGGACTGTGCCTAATTCAGGCCAGTCCCTAGTACTTCAGGTTGAATATTGGAACAAATTGAAATACTTGTAGGTCAATCAATAGTTAATAAAAGATTTATACAGCCACAGCTAAAAAAAAAAGATATTCAACAAGAATAGGCATTGGGTACTTCTTGAGCTGATTCAGCTTTGCAAAGCTCCCAACACCATCCACCTTTGAAGCATCTGAAAGCTCCTGCAGCTATGGCTGCTTTGTATTCAGAGAGTGAGGAACTGATGTCAAAGGCTTGAGCCTTTACTTGAGCTCAAGTCTCAAGGTATGTATCAATACCTTTTTTAATGAAAAACAAAAAACAAAACTAATCTAACCTGCTTGGCAGAATGGGTTGAGAGACTGCTCCTACCACATGAGGGGTCAAAGCTTAAGAAACTTTAAGAAGGGATGATCCAAAACACCTTGAGAAATTTGTAAATTTTATTATTACTGAAAAAGATGATTAAGAAAATAGCTTTACCAACCCAACTACCTTCCCATTTCTACAGAAGTTTTATGAGATTCTACACACACACACACACACACACACACACTGAGAGCTTACTAGATGAAGCTTTGAGAAGGGGAAAAGGTTTTTACAAGCAATATTCTAAAGCCAACAACATCTTTAGAGTAACAAAAATAACTGAAAGATGAAGAGAATACAAGATCCCAATATGCTTATTATCTATCTACTGAGTATAAAATATATTTTCTAATTGGGTGGAACAAAACAGTAGCTAAAGGCTATTTTCCAACTCACTGTATTTCCCTTGAATTTGTCAAACTTACAAAACATTCCTTGAGAGATTTAATAAAGAGAATGTAATCAATGACCCTCTAATTGTTTTCACATGAGGCATACATCAGGGAGATTTATGCTCACCAAAGGTGTTCTGCCTATGGAAGATGACTAGAGCAGTGATCTAAATTGGAGACTCATTTCTTAATGATGGTGAGGTCCTGATGCTCCAATGAGCAGAGAACAATACATTTAATGTGTGTCAAGCCTTAAGTCTCCTAAATGACATCCACATTCACTCAGAAGAATTGAACCCAATTATCCAGGTAGGAGGAAAAAAAGAGAAAATGGATAATAAATATCTATTGTTCTGGCTTCAATCTGCAGTTAGATGGATAAACCACAGAGCTGGTTAGTCAATATATATGTATCTTGGATAGATATTAGAGATGATCAATGAGTTGGGCCTGAAATTTACTAGAAGAAAAGGGAACTGGATTGTTTTGGGGAAACTAAGCATTGCTTTTAATGATCCCAAGGTTGTCCTTGAAATGAAGACTCATTAAGAATAACAACAACAATATGGCTACAAGTCACTAGAAATTGAGAACTTTACCTGTATGTGTTCCTATCTAGAAGCAATCACTTGTTGTGTGCCTTACACTTTTTGTTACTGTTAACAGGCAGTGGATATTCTTCTGGAAATCAGTGTTGCTATCACTCAACCTATGTTTTCCTAAAAATCACTAAGTTTTGCAAAATTACACAATAAAAACCAAAGGGCATATGGGGGAAATGGGATTAGGGGAACAACACTCAAAAACTTCATCAGTGATACACAAAAGCAATAGGTACCTAATAAAAATGGTTAATACAATTTTGTACCTGTCAAATGGTTAAGAAATACATAAATACTATGTAATCACAGTCCAAAAGCCCATTAATAAGGGACTCTCTACTCACTGGTGGAGATCAGTGCTCTGCCCCTAATGCAGTCATCCACAGCCTCTGGCTGCTACTTGGCCTGTGTCCCAGTTGGGCTGAAATAGTTTTAGGCTGCAGCCATGACAGAAGGTGAGGTGTAAAATATAGGTACAGATCTGCTCTCCTCATTACAGCTCCTATTTATTTTAAAATATGGCACTTTATCTTGAAAAAAGATATAAAGTTTACTTGTATATATAAGAAGGGTTGAAGCTTGTGAGTCACTGTGAAGTGGTAGAGCTTTCTGGGTTCTTGCTGTTTCTAGAGGATGAATTCTTGCATGAGCAAACTGGAAACTGATGTTATATTCAAGTAGTTCCCTAACATATCAATTGGGATGCAACAAATTAACATTTTCAAAACAAACATTATAGCAGAAACGACTATACAGTTGACTGCAATTAATCAATCAATAAACATTTATTAAGCTCCTATCGTATGCCAGGCACTGTGCTAAGCATTGGGGATACAAAAAGAAGCAAAAGACAGTTTCTGCCCTCAAGGAGATTATAATCTAATGGAGAAGGCAGCATGCAAACAAATATATACAAACAAGCTATATTCAGGCTAAGTAGGAAATAATTAAGAAAGGGGAAGCATTAGAAGTGAGAGGGTTGGAAAAGGCTTCCTGTAAAAGGTAGGCTTTTAGTTAGGACTTAAAGGAAGTCAGGGAAGTCAGTAGGCAGAGTTGAGGTGGCAGGATATTCCAGGCACAAGGGACAGACAAGAAAATGCCTACAGCCAAGATGAAATGTCCCCTTTGTGGGAAAGCAAAGAAACCAGTATCACTAGATCAAAGAGAATGTGGCAAGGAGTAAGAAGCAAGAATTCTAGGAAGGTAGGAGGGGACTAAGTTATGAAGGCCTTTGAATGCTAAACAGAGCATTTTGTATTTGATTGTGGAAGTGACAGGGAGCCACTGGAATTTATTGAGTAGGGGGATGCCATAGTCAGGTCTGCTCTTTAAGAAAATTACTTTAGTGACTGAATGGAGAATAGATTGAAGTGGAGAGAGATTTGAGACAGGCAGACTACTACTGAGAGACAGGTAGGCTACTGCAGTAGTCAAGGTGTGAGGTGATGAGGTGACCAGAGTGGTGGCAGTGTCAGAAGATACAAGGACATATATTTGAGAGATGTGGCAAAGGTGAAACAACAGGTCTTGGCAAAATATTAAATGTTGGGGCTAAGACAGTTAGGAGTTGAGGATGACTCCTAAGTTGTGAGACTGAGGGACTGGGAGGATGGTGATGCTGTAGAGACAGCAATGAAAAAGGCAGGAGGAGTGGGGAGAGAGGGCTTAAAGGGAAAGATGATGAATTAAGCTTTATTCTTGTTTAGTTTAAGATGGGGGGTGATGGAGCCAAGATGGTAGAGAAAAGGGAAGGACTCCCTGAAGCTTTCCCCCAAACCCCTCTAAATACCTTTAAATAATGTTTCAAAACAAATTCTGGAGCATCCAAACCCATAAAAAGATGAAGTGAAACAATTTTCCAGCCCACAAGAACTTAGATCGGCAGAAAAGATCTGATACACTGGGGTGAGAGTGGAGCACAGTCCAGTGTAGGCCCTGCCAGAACAGACCAGGCCCCAGAAAGCCAGGAGGCAGCCTTGGGGGTGACTGAATCAGCAATGGCAGCAGCTGTTTCCAGAGTTCTCACCCCACAGATGGCAAGCTCATCTGGTCAGAAGGAGATTACAGGGGTCTCTTTGCTGGCAATGGGGGCAGTCCCAGGGTGAAGAGGAACACTAACAGACCAGAACTTGTGGCTGCAGTGAGGCAGGGACTCTCATCGCCGTTCTAGGGCAGAAAAGAGTACTAGCGGTATCATGCAGAGCAGAACACAAGCCAGAAGAATAGTAAACACCTCTCCTTAGACTATACCATCTTGTTAGAACTGAAAACTTACAGGTCCCTATAAGTATCTCTGAAAACAGCTGCACAAAACCACTGGGGCTTGGGACAGTGCCCCCTCCACCTCAGAAGCAGAGCCTCCCTTTAGCAAAGGGGAAAGTCAAGAAATAGGCTGCAAAAATGAACAAACAGAAAAACATTCTGACTGTAAAAGTTACTATGGTGACAAGGAAGATCAAGACACATACTCAGAAGAAGACAACAAAGTCAAAACTCCTATATCCAAAGCCTCAAAGGAAAATACAAATTGCTTTCAGGCCATGGAAGAGCTCAAAAAGGATTTTTAAAATCAAGTAAAGAGAGGTATGGAAAAAATTGGGAAGAGAGATGAGTGCTGCAAGAAAATAATGAAAAACGAATCAACAGCTTGGTAAAGGAGGCACACAAAATGCTGAAGAAAAAAAAATACTGAAGAAAACAACACCGTAACAATAGAATAAGCCAAATGGTAAAAGAGGCCAAAAAAAGCCAATGAAGAGAACAATACCTTAAAAAGCAGAATTAGTCAAATGGAAAAGAGGCACAAAAATTCACTGAAGTTCTTAAAAAGTATCCAATTCTACTTTTGGAAGAGGAGGTAAAAAGGTCACTGAAGAAAATAATTCCTTAAAAATTAGAATTGGGCAAGTGGAAGCTAACAACTCTATGAGACATCAAGAAGCAATAAAATAAAACCAAAAGAATGAAAAAACAGAAGAAAATGTATCTCTCACTGGAAAAAAGAACTGACCTAGAAAATTGATCCTGAAGACATAATTTAAGCATTATTGGTCCACCTGAAAGCCATGATCTAAAAAAGAGCCCAGACATCATCTTTCAAGAAATTATCAAGGAAAACTGCCTGATATTCTAGGATCTCAGGGTAAATTAGAAATGGAAAGAATCTATTGATCACCTCCTGAAAGAGATCCCAATCAAGGAGAAAATATTGCAAGCCAGAAAGAAACAATTCACATATCATGGAGCCAGTCAGGATAACACAAGATTTAGGATCATGGTGCTTAGAATATGATATTCTGGAGGGCAAAGGAGCTAGGATTACAACCAAGAATCACTTGCCCAGCAAAACTGAGTATAATCCTTCCGGGGGTGGCGGGGGGAAGGAAATAGACATTCAATGAAATAGAGGACTTTCAAGCATTCCTGATGAAAAGGCCAGAGCTGAATAGAAATTTTGACTTTCAGATACAAGACTCAAGAGAACTATAAAAAGGTAGAGGAAAGGGAAACCATATGGGACTTAGTTTAAGATGAGACAGCTAGAAGTCAAAGTGGATAGAGTGCTGGGCCTAAAGTCAGGAAGATATCTTCCTAAGTTCAAATCTGGCCTCAGACACTTACTTGCTCTGTGACTCTTGGCAAGTCACTTAACCCTGTTTACCTTTCCTCATCTGTTAAGTGAGCTGACAGAAATGGTAAACCACTCCAGTACCTCTGGCAAGAAAATGCCAAATGAAGCCACAGAGTAAGACATGACTGAAACAACTGAACAACAACAAAAAGATTAAGATATCTACTACATATCCAATTTGAGATGTCTATAAAACAACTGGAAATGTAAGATTGGAAGTCAATAGAGTTTAGAGCAGGATAGGTTGATATGAGAATCATCAGCTTAAAAATGGTAATTAAATCCACAGTAGTTGATGTAGAATGTGACGTAGAAAAAGAGAAGACAAGAAGGCCCAGGATAGAAGTCTCAGGGATCCCTATAGTTAGAGGGCATGATCTAGATAAGGATCCAGAAAAGAAGACTGAGAGGGAGTGATCAGATAAGTAGAACCAGAAGACAGTGGCATCTTGAAAGAGAAGAGAGTATCAAGGAGGAGAGGGTGATCAACACTCAAAAGCTACAGAGAGTCAAGGAGAATGAGGATTGATAAAAGACCATTGCATTTATCAACTAAAAGATCATGGATAACTTTGGAGAGATAAGCTTCAGTACAATGATGAAATCAAAAGCTGGATTGTAAGAAGTTATGAAGAAGAGAAATAGAGTCACCTACTGCAGATGGCCTTTTTGAGAAATTTAGCTACAAAGGATAGAAGAGATATAGAATAATAATTAATGGGAATAGAAGGATCATGTATCCATGTTTGTAGGCAGTAAGGAAGGAGCCAGTTGGTAAGGAGAGATTGAAAGCCAAGTGACAGAGTAGGGGGCAACAAAGGGGGCAATTTGTGGGAGTAGACTGGATGGAATAAGATCGCAAGTGCAGCTGGAGGGGTAGGCTAATCATGTGGAACAGGGGTGAAGGAGGAGATGGTGGCAGAAGGGCAGATAGACACCTTCTGGGTTATGAAAGATGAAGAAAAGGGGAAGAGAGGAAGCTCACAGTGAATGGCCTCAATTTTTCCTGTAAAATAGGAGGCAAGGTCCTCAGCTGACAGGGTGAGGGGAAAGCAAGCTATGGGAGTCTTAAGGAGGGTTAAAGAGATTTGGAAGGGCTGTTGTGAAGAATGCAATCATCAGTTAATAAGGGAAGGATTGCCTAGCAGGAGTGAGGGCCCAGTTAAGGTTCTGTAACATAAATTTATAGTGGACCCAGTTTAGAACAGTTGCATTCAGCAACACTGTGTTTAGGAACAATGCTTGCAAAATGATGGGAGTGACCTAGGCTAAGGGTTATCAGCAATATGATTAGGGGACTAGGGATTCAAGACAAAAAGCATAGAGTTCAATTAGTTCACTAAGGAGTCTGAGCAGCATAAGGGAAATAGCCTGGGAGAAGTCAGGGGTCAAGGGACCCTTCCTTGATGTTACCCAGTCCTGAAAACCACCCACGTGGCCTGCCCTAAGGAGACACAGAAGGCCTTACGCAGAAGGGAATTGTGGATCTGATTATTAAAACATAGGGCAGATAGCAGGGAACACTGAAAATCAGCCTGTTAGCACCTTGGTGAGAAAATACCCGAAGAGGCAAATGAGGTCACTAGGCACCACTCTACCTAGAGTACCTAGGCAGGTACTCTGCCTCTACCATCTTTTTTTTTTCACCCTGACATTATGGAATTTAGAGATTGTCAGATGTGGGATCAAGCTTCTCAAATGCATTTGGTTCTTAACATCAGACCAAAACAGGATCAGGTGCTATGAATGGTTAATAGCATATTGAACAGAAGATAGGATTCAGACCTTTGAGAGGTTTGCTGCACACAGCAAGTCAGGTGACTATTATTCTTCATTGCACCACTTGTAATAGAAATAGAACCTCTATGGACATACGCTTTGGGGGCATAACCAAGAAAAAGAAAAAGGCCACTGTGGTGAATAAAAACTGGAGGACAATCAATAGTACTCAACTCTATCATAGTTATATCAGCCTGAATGCATAGTGGAGATGGATTTATTGGCTTTGTAGAGGATTAAGTACTTGCTATTGTTTCATCAACTCAGCCCATTTTCATGGGGAAAGTTTGTTGGAAGCCCTTTGATATGTCCAAACCATTCTAAATTACTAACATTATGTAGTGCTGCATCCCTAGGGGTATGGCTGAGATTTTCACCCTCACAGAAGATGTAAACTTTAATGGATTGGCCAGGGTCCAGGAATATGCTAAATTGGGCATGTTAGCACCCTCCATGAAAAGATTGATCTTCAGCTTGATAGCCCCTGACAGCGTCAGCTCTGGCCTCTTTGTGAGGATTTGAACACTTTGAATTGATCTAGTCCAGGATTTTAGATCAACTCTACTGACTCTGGGTCTAAAGTCTGCTACTCTGGAGCTCAACTCAGGTTTCTGATGAGTCCTAAGGGATAGGGACCTAGACAGTCATTTCAGTAAGATTTTGCATTAGACTTCACTGTATAGTTGTGTGCCTTGAAGATAAAAGACTGAAATTTCAAGAATGGAGAATCTTTTTGGGAACAGTAGTAGTGAGGGAACTTTGCTGATATATAAAATAATGCTGTGCACAGATTCCTTCTTTATAGCTATTTCTGTCATTATCTTCAATCAAACATTTCAAGCATCCTACAAGATTGGGATAAATATTATTCTATCACTTGAGGACTTCACTGGTCTTAAAGAGGAGCTTTGGTTTTTGGCCCTTATTTTCACCAAATGGCTGTCTTCAATAATTCTCAGTTTACTAAGATCAGAATTTTTAAAATATATCAGTTATAGGAGAGAAAGGATAGAGATGGATATCACTATTCATCACAAACCAGTATGACTGCAAGAAAAAATTTTCAATACTAGTATAGCTTTACTGGGGGCCTTGGGTTGAAAGCAACAGATGCAAATGCTCCTGGAGAAAAAACTGAGATGTTTTCTTCAATCTTATGGTTATATTTTCCTCTGGATGGTTTAGGCAAATCATCTCCCTTAAAAGCCAAGGAAAGCTTAGTAGGAGAGAGGTTGTGAATAAAAAGGAGATCAAGAAGGTGCTGCCCAATTAATCCCTTCTGCCTATCCTATGTATAAAGATAGGGGCTGGACAATGAGACCCCTAGAGAAACTTGGGGATCATTGTACTCTGGGCCAGAGGCTGTGGCTCCATTCTTGCAGAGGTGGAATGATCTGTGAAGGATAGTTAACAGTAAATGGACCAAGAAATACAAAATGGGTAGTAGAAAAAGGGAATGGAAAACTATCTCAGGCCATAGGACAAGCTGCTAGCAAAGAGATTATAAACACTTGGTTTCTGCTTTTAAATAGTATTTCTGCATATATTTTGGAGGAGAGATACTCTTTGAGTTCTTCTGGTTCTGGTTGCCAATTTTCTATTTCTGGTTGCTAAACTCCTGGTGCTATTTTTGATTTTCCTTTGGCTCAACTGTGATCCTCCTAGCAGTTTATGATATGATGACAGAATAGGTTTGTTTTGTATTTGGGAGGTGGTTGTGATTTTGTCTTTGGCAGCTGAATTCTCCCAATCCTCACCCTTTGGTTTAGTTCCCCTTATATATTGCTACCCTTGGGTAGCAGGTCAGGTTTATTTACTACTAGGTATAGAATATAGTCTCTGTCCAGGTGTGTCCACAAGAAGACAGAGACCAAGGGGTGGAATGTCTTAGATGTTATTCTGCCCAAGCCTTGAAGCCTAAAGGATTGACAGGCTACATGGCATTAATGATTTAAAGTACACATATAGGATTTAGTCATGGAAACTCAGATTTGGGTTTCTGTGCACTAATGCTTGCTTCTGGGGGATTCATAATAAAACTAATAGCAAGAAAGAATGGCTTTGGCAAACTATTCCTAAATAGGCTGTTCTTAACATGGATGTATCCTTGAGGGTGGGGACCTAGAGAGCTGTACCTGTATATCCTTGTTGAGTGTTTATATCTGCTTTGTGCTTAAGTTTTCTCAAATTTGTTCCATTGATTCAGTCTTCAGATCCTGAATTTGCATTTGGGGAAAGTATATAACTGGACTAAGACAAATGATGTTTGGGTCCCTTAGGCCAGACTGACCTCACATAGCACCAAGATGGGAGGAAATGAGGCACACCCACAAGATATCTTGCACATGCAACAAGCTCTTAGTTTCCACTCTCTCGATTACTAGGCAACCCACCAAAATTCAAATTAAAAACATCAGCAACAACAACAACAAAAACAAAATGACACTCTGGGATAAAGCACTATAAAGGTGAAAATTTTTTAAAAAAATACATACAATTTAGGTGCATTTAATATTGAAATATTTGTTTAGTGAAAGTTGAACTTCCAGAGGAAAATAATGCTTCTATTTCCTGCCTCAAAGAGCTGTTTTGAAACTCAAATGAAAGTGTGTGTGTGTGTGTATGTATGTATGTATGTATGTATGTATGTATGTATATATGTACATATCCCTACTTTAAATAGCCTTTCACAAAGATTTTCTTAAATTTTTTTTCAATGAACAAAAATACTATTTTCTCTTACTGTTCCTTGGGGAGGGAAGAACTCTTGTAACAATTACACACAGCCCAAAACAAAAACCAACAAATAAACAAAAAAAACCAAGCAAACAAAAAAACCCAACAAATTCGTGAATTGATGATGTCCTAAAGAAAAATCTCAGGGCAGCCAGGTGGCCCACTGGATAGAGCATCGGCCCTGGAGTCAGGAGAACTTGAGTTCAAATCCGACCTCAGACACTTGACACTTACTAGCTGTGTAACCCTGGGCAAGTCACTTAATCCCAACTGCCTCACCCAAAAAAAAAAATCTCATTCTTCACACTGAGTCCACAAACTCCCCTTCAAGAGGTGGGTAGCATGCTTCATTATTTGTCCTCTGACATCATCTCACAGAGACTTTGTAATAAAATGTCTGGAAGTTACAATTTAATTGACTATTCAGGAGAGAGTTAACGCTCATGGTTAGAGAGAAATTGTATGAGACACACAGAAAGGACAAAGAGAACTTTCCTGAGAGATTGAGTAAACTTAAGGATAAGGAGTTTGAAAAAGCATTTTGAGAGAACTAAAATTAACACTTATCCTATGAAAAATGATAAAATATTCTGAAGAGAGTTCTGAAGAGATTTCAGCTGCCATCCTGAGAGAAGTGAAAGGTAGGACTATGATTCTAAAGTCTGTTTCCCTAGTTGTGAAGTCTCCAGCTGTAATTCATGGTTAGAGGTAATTTTAGCTGTGAACTTTCTCACAGCTGTTCCATTGTTAAAATATTTAAATGTCTCTTAATTAATTTAATTTTTTAAATTTAATTTAATTTTAATTTTAATTTATTTTTCAATAAATGAAATAAATTAAAATTTAATTAATTAAGAATAAATTTATGTTGTTTGTTACACTGTTAATGAATTCTATAGCCAGTTAAATTGATGTTTATTTAAATTGATGAGAATAGAAGTGATATGCATCAAATTCACAGAAAATGAAAACAAACTATATGGAATCTCTGTTTCTGGTGCAGTTAAGTGATGACAAAACAATATACTATTTTTTTTGTGTTCACTGTGATTTAAATTAGCCACTTACATAGTCCTTCCCCACAATGAGAAGTCTTTGTTGCAAAGAACAAGGGCAGATATTCCCATACATTTTAAAGAATTCTCTCTGACCCAGGCAGATCTTCCCTCTTATCACGTCATCTTCTTTCTACCTCCAGGATCATGGTTCTTCCACATTCTAATAAACAAGATTATCTTTCCTGCTTGCTTAGCAGTAAGTTCCTTATTTTCCCATTAGTATCTAGGAACTGAATTATCTTAATATAATGCAGTATGAAACCACGATAACGATACTTCTTTGCACTGTTTGAAAATAAGTTCTGAATCAGGACTTTCCCTGCAGGTCCCTGGATAGACTATCTCCTTAGTTATAAACTATCTTGAAGTCCTTAAAACCTCAGTTCTTAACAAACTCTCTCCTAAGTTAGAGGACCTTCCTTTGCAAGCACATTTATTTTTCCCACTTGATCAATTCCCCCCAGATACTTCTACCTGCATCTCCACCATTGGCTAGATCAAGTAGGGTCAAACTGTTACTGAGCCACTAAGTACTAGGGCTGTAAGTGTGCTGCCTTACTCAGGAGTCTAAATCACACTGCACCTACGCACCCAACTATATTGGACGCCAGTATGTCAGAAGTGAAAGAAACAGCATCCTTTTAGTGGTTGTTCTTTTTATTCATTTTAGTTGTAACCATACAATTTCTGTGAAATAGAATAGAGTAACACATAAGACTCTGGACAAACATTTAGTTGGTTTTTTTGTACATAATTCAGTCGAGTATCATTGATATTCAGCTAGCATATAACAGGAACATTTGTGAATAACAAATCAAATAGTCAAAAGTCTGAAACTTGTATATCCCTTAATTAATTTAAAGATTAAGGTGCAAAGGGAGGGAATTATCTAGATTCAATGAATTTGAAACAAGATTGCTGTAACCAAGTGGACACTTTTTTTGGTTGCCTCATCTAATTCACTTCTACTAATAGTTTCTTATAACTCTTATGACCTGTACAAATAAAATAACCAATATCTTTAACATTTACATTACATCCCCAACTTTAAGTACTTGAAATTTTATGTAATGATACACTTTTCAGTTGTGCACACAGCATACTAGAGAAGCAAAAATCTTGTAACAGAAGTGTAGTTTATGCCTTTGCATAATTTTAATCTTGAATTACACAGACAATTAACACAAAGGACAGCTAACTATAGTTATAAGAAGCTGCCTGTTTCACTAATGGGACCACTGAACACAAAGATCATTTTTATCTGACTCCCATCACCTTCAGTGAATACCATTTTTCCTTGTCTTCAAAATATATGAAAATCCCCAAATAGTAACTTTTTTCCATAGTGATTCTGGTTTATATTCCAGGAAAGCATATGAATGTAGAAGCATAACTTCACAGGACAGGACGGTGACAGTGTGTCTCCATATGGCACTGATGGCATGGAAAAGAAAGTCACACAATAAAAAAATAATGGGAAGGCCTATAGAACAGCTTGAAAGATCTTGTCAAGACAGCAATTAAAGAATATTATCAAAGGTTTTCACACTGGCAAACATTGAGAAAGAAGATTAGTTTCCTAATCTCTATTTTTACTCCTCCCCTTAGAGAATGAAGACCTAAAACTAAAATCTCAAAGGAAAATTGTGAAGAAAAAAAAATTCTACATAGCAAAAAACAATTAAAATGTGATAGTGGTCTTGAAGAGACCCCTAAAAGTTGCAAATTTTATTTCACAGGATTGCCCCCTTTTAGGAAACACATCCAGACTGGTGCAGGACTGAAACAATAGTTCTCTTCCACTTTTAATTCTAGTAATTCACTTTTGTCTCTTCCCTTGCATATAAAGATAATACAACTTTTTCTTTTTTTGGTGTTATCCTAATTCTTCCAACTGCACGTTATTTGTTCAAACCTTGAAACATTTTGAGCTTTCTCCACAGATTTTTTTCCCCAAGCATCCTTTCATAAGACCTCTTCCTGAAACCTAACCTCAAAATTATCTATTTCTTTTTATGTACTCCATTCCTACTAGAGATCATTGCTGATCGTGTGTCTTCATATAAACGCATGAACACATACACATACATACACACACACAGAGCTCTAAAATAATTAAATATGTAACATTTATCTAGTTTTAGTATTCAGGCACCTAAATAATTTTTTGTTTTCTTTTTCAGATTATGCCCTTCAAAAGAGGAAATTGTCAATTTGGGATCAAAAACAATTCCTCTACAAGCTGTGCATCAATTCAGAAATGGTGAAAGAACAGAATTCATAAAGATAAAAATGCTGACAGTTTGGCAGAAGGCCAAAGCATCAAAAAGCAAATTATTCCATAATGACACCACCTTGCTCCTGGCTCCACTGTGCTACCATCTGAGTTAAACTCATTATCTTAGTTTTGCAATGAAACTCTCTTTGGAAAAGTTTGTGGATAGTATTTCTCAAAGAATGTACAATTTGAATTTGTGCTTATACTTAAGACTACTTTTTAAGTGGTATTAGATGGCCATTTACATAGCCTGGTCAAGAAGTCTTTATAAACTTACAAAATACAAGAACAAATGGCCATTTTTCCCCCACTGGCACACTTAATGTTAGCTGATCTATCCTCACATTCCTTAGTCATTTTTGCCTCCCATTTCAAAAGGCTAAGAGAGTAAACACATACACCTAGATATACTCAAGTTGCCCTCACAAACACAGAGTTCCACTGAGTTTTGAAACTGCTGCCCTGGGCTCAGGCTACCCTGATTGGCTAGGGCGTGGGCAAGAACTCACGTGGCCCACTATAGTAAGCTGGCCACAGCCAGGCTTCGTACCCACTCCAGCTCTCCCTTCACTTCCCTTTCCTTTCCTCTCTACTGTTTTCCACCTTTTACTCTGATAGCAACAACCAATTAAATCAATGTTGCCATTGCTACTAGAAAGCATATGCCAATCTACGACTTTAGCATTAATCAATATACATTCATTAAGTACCTGCTTTGCCTCAGGCACTGAGCTAGGCACCGGGGATACAAAACAAAAGCGAAAGTCTGCTGGTCAAGGAGTTTACCTTTTAGTGGGGAAGAAAGCACACACATATGTAGGTATACAGAAAATACATACAAAGCAGATATAAGGTAAACTTATAGGAGAATGCACCAGAGCTGGTTGGGAGGGACACACACACATGCACACACTCAAAAAGTCTCATGCAGAAGGTGATGTTTAAGCTAAATCCTGAAGGAAACAAGGGACTCCATGACACAGAGGTAAGGGACTGCATTCCTCTATCCCTGGGGTATCCTCTATATGTGCTGTCTTAACTACTCCTAAGAAAGCTGCCAGAGCACAGGGATTATTCTCAATTTTATGTTTATATATCCAATACCTAGTACAATGTTTGGCACATAGTAAACACAATAAATACATTTCTACTATTTCATTCATGTATTCATTCTTAACAGGGTCGACAAGAAGGAAAGAGCCAATGAGCTATCCATACATAGTTACCCACATTAATTTTGGTCCAGATAACAAAACATTTAAAGGTAACTATTTTCGTAAAGAATTATTTCATTTGAAAGCATCTTATATATCAAGGATATGGGGTGAACACAGGTAAAAATAACATTTCATTGAGGCTTATCAGTTTTGTTTTTTGGGGGGGATTTCTGGGTTTTTTTTTTTTGGTGAGTCAGGCCCATATGCTAATCTACATAGCTGCTCTAACAACTTTCTTTCTTTCTTTCTTTCTTTCTTTCTTTCTTTCTTTCTTTCTTTCTTTCTTTCTTTCTTTCTTTCTTTCTTTCAGCTTTTTTGGTGAGGGTTAAGTGACTTGCCCAGGGTCACACAGCTAGTAAGTGTCAAGTGTCTGAGGGCAGATTTGAACTCAGGTCCTCCTGACTCCAAAGCTGGAGCTCTAACCATTGTGTCACCTAGCTGCCCCTCTAACAGCTTTCTAACTGTATCTAGAGTGTCTAGTGATAAGGTTCATATTGAAGAGCTTGTCATTTCTTCAAATTCTCAGCGTCCATTTCATTTTGAACTATTCCAAATGCTAAAACTGGACTTAAACCAGCAAATAAAAAAACCACAAAACCTCTCCATTCCTATCCATGAGACAACCAATTACAAGGCTTACAATATCTGAGGTTACTGGAACATTTTCAGTCAACCACTTTTCTTTCACAGAAACATTTTAAAATAGCATTTGAGTAGTGAAAGGCAAATATAAAGTGACACACTTTAATGAGAATCAGCATGGTAAAATGTAAAGAGGATTGACTTTGGAGTAACAAAGACATGTGTCTGAGTCACGCATGTGAGGCAGACAACCTGTGCGAGAGGTGGGCAAGTCAATCTCTCAGTGCTGTGAACTGCTAAGAAGGTTCTGACCTGCTTTGGTAGAGAGAGATTTCTCATCTGGGAGTTCCTTATCATGAGGAAACTACAGGCTCATTCCTTATTCCTATCCCTATCTCATAGCCAATATATCTGGAAGACGTAATGATCCTAGACAAAAATAACCTTAACTTCTTAGGCATTAAGCTCTTATATTCTGTATTATTTTTCTTTTATTTTTACCCCACCCTAACCTTAACAAACATCAAATACAATGAGCATTTTCATATACAAAGTAGAACACAAAAAGAGGATTTGTACATGAATCTTCAAATTTCTATTACACATAGCTCGCTTTTCCTTTAAAGTACATATATAATAAATTCACCAAGTAATTTTCAAAGGTGTCCTGCTTGTCTGTTTCCTTCTGTCCTTCTTTCTATTTTCAGCATTATTTTTCAAGACAGAAAAGATAAATTACAATTAAATATTTTTAGCCTAGTGACTATATTAAAAATGACTCTAAGTGTGTGTATGTGTGTGTATATACTTTAATTACAATACTGTCTATAAATCTTACAGAGTTAAAAGGGGCAATCAGATTAAAATGTTACATGGTGCACTGTTTTTGTTAATGTAGCCTACACTCTGTCAACTTGTTTGGGTTAGATTTATTTAATGTGAAAGCTTTGCAAATACCTTAAAAGAACAAAACTGAAGTGACAGAATGGTTCAGATACAAGTTTACCTATATGCACAAACTTTAAAATATGTATCTTTCCCTAAAAAAAAAAATCCATCATTAAGCCACCCCACTTTTCCATCTCTAACTCATAAATTCACATACTAAACCGAGAAAAGATAGCAAAATTTTAAGCAACTCTATTTCTATATTATGGAAGAAAATGTCTATACTGTTTCTTTTATCCAAAGTTATTAATATAAGCATTTCTGTGTAGAGAGGTCCACAGTTTTGCACTTCCCTCCCACTGGAATTCTCTCTTCCCTAAGCAATTTCTACTTACGTTTTATAGTAATCCTGAGACAAAAGACAAAATTCCACAGCAAAATAAGAAAAAAGTTAGTAGTTCGAGTTTAGTATTTTAATTTACTTAAACAGACCAATAATAATGTAAATGCTGGTGTACCCAATGAGGACAAAAATCTCTTTAATCACTTTCCTTTCAATCAAGTTAAAGTAGATTAAACAAAAAGCCACCATTCCCACTTCTAGTTGGATCTCCATAAAGTTATAACTATAGTTAAATAACTTTCTTAAGATTTAGAGTTACTAACTTTTCAATATAATATATTTGTCTACTAAATTACATTTTACACTTATCTGTAGAATTCTTCTAGAATAAAAGAAATAATTATTAGTATATCGCTCAGTATGATAGTTATTAATAAATACTTTCAATTGTTTGAGTTGACACTGAAGGATTAAACAAAGTATATGTTTTATGTGTGTTTATGCATGTTGTTTGTGTGTGTATGTGTATGTGTGTGTATGTACACACAAAAAAAGCTTGTATTCTGTAATTCAATTAGCTGCGCTTTTGATAAAACTGGCTCTTCCAGATCATAAAGCAGCTTCCCAATTCCAGGTTCTACAGTTCTTCACTGTTCTTGAATGAAGAAAAACAGCCAGTGAAAATTTAAGGGAAGATTTCTCTTTTAAAAACTATATGCCTAGATTCAGAGGTTTTCCACACTTGATCTTCTCCACTGCAGTATTTAAGGACACTGCAAGTACATCTCTCTACTACTCAGCTGATCTTGCCTATGGTGGGAAGAAATTTCAGATTACTAGTTACATACAGTTGCAATAAATTACAGGTGCCTATAGTCAGTCACATTACTTAAAATGCCACAGGTTTATAATGGTTAAGTGTTTTTTTTAAGTAGGTGTTCCTTGCTGTCATACTTCCTAGCCTACTAATTTTCTAGGATGTCCTTGCTAATGTTCCCAATTTAATAGAATCACAATTCCTCCTACTGCTGTTGCTCCATCCTCTAAAATGGACTACCAAAGGTCATGCTTGGGAGGAGCTAAGTTATGGATTCTGCATGCCTTGTGACCATGTATCCTCATTTTCACTCCAACTATTTTTTGCTCTGCCACCCAACCTAGGTCTTAGTATCCCCTCCCCCTTCAACCTCCTTTTCTAGCTAACTGTAATCAAATTACAGACCTTTAGAAAGGGTATGCTAATAAACTATACTCTTGTTCCATTTACCATTTCTCAGACCAAAACTCTGTTTCTTGGTCACCATACTCCCAACAAGAATTTAAGCTCTTGGAGGGCGGAGACTGTTAAATGTAGTTAAAATTATGTCTTTATACTGCTTGGTGCGGTTTATGCCTTTACTAGATACTTTTATTATTCATTCATTCTCAGAATTGGAAGGAACCCAACTTTTAGTTGGTCTAGAGACCTAGTTCAACTCATACCTGAATAAAAATTGCCTCTACAACATACCTGATCACATTTAGAGCTTTGTGTTCAGTTTTGGGTAACAAATTTTAGAAAGGAGAGTATTAAGCTAGAAAACACCACAAGAAGGACAACCAAGATAGTGAAGGTCTGCAAGTTCATGCCATAAGAGAATAAGCCACAGTAGGCAGATGGTAGTTAACTTTGGGCTGGGGTTTGTTTGTCAAGCTGTGAGCAGTGACAGAATTAAAGAAAAAGGGGACAAAAAATTAGCTGAATTGATCAACCATAAAGCTGGGCAAGGGATTCAAGAGAGGCCAGAGCAGGGGGTGAGAGACTGTGAGGACAACAGGATGTTGGGATAAGGACAAAGGACTGGTTTAGAACGAATGTGGCAGAAAAATCAATACAACAATGAGTGGTTACGATCAAAAAGAAAAATTTCAGTGTTCAGGTCATTCATGGGAATTGAGAAGGAAAGCCAATGGACTGGGAGGCTCTGGTGCTCAATACACATTATGATGTTCCTTTAAAGGTCCTGAATATGAGGGAAAGGATTTTGGTGAAGACTCATTTCTATGTCTTTATGATTTGTGAGCTATTTCCTAAACTCCTTGAAAAAGGAGAATGATCTGAAGGCCAGTAGATGACTGAAAAAATATTTGACCTGGGTGATATGGATGAATGGAGTGACCTTCAAAAGAGGACAGATGGTTGGTGATGGTGACCAAGATGGTCTGAAAATGGCAGTAAAGAGTAATGAAAATGCGTAATCCTTCCCCTGATCCATGGTGCTCAGGGACACGAGTAAAGGAGTACTCAGTATTGAAGAGGTAGGTTAGGGATGTACCCAAGTTTCTCAGAACATAAGACCATAGAAGGAGTACAAGACGAAGAGGTGTAGAATGAAGGGGAGTTTGTTGAAAATAGTACAGGAGCTTCAGAAGGCATAACAGATATGGCCAGTAGAGCTGGATATGTTCTCATTCATTCTTTCTCTCTCTCTCTCCCTCTCTCTCTCTCTCTCTCTCTCTCTCTCTCTTCATATGTGTATGTGTGTGTGTGTGTATGTATGTGTATACATATATGTATATATAATACATGCACACACATATATGCACACATACATATGTATATCTACATGGCTATACAGAAATATCTGGGAAAAAATTTCATTTCTTTCATTTCTATGGTATTCATGGGAAGGGTCTTAAAAGAACTAATAAATAACAAAAAAGTATACTGTGCAACTTTTGATGGCTCTTGAGTTAAAGAAAGCTAGCTAGATTAACAAATGTTGCATGTACTTTCAGTTTCCTGTAATGGACTTGAAATCAGGAAGACAACCTGAGTTCAAGTCCTACCTCAGATACTTAGCTGTGTGACCTTAAAAACTCTTTCCGCCTCAGTTTCCTCATCTGGAAAACAAGGATAATAATAGCACCATCCTTTTAGGGCTGTTGTGATGATCAAATGAAATAAGATATGTAAAACACTTTGAAAACCTGAAGGTACATATAAATGCCTAGCTATTATCATCATGTTTTTTCCTTTTGTAAATCAGCTAGACACTCCCTCCATTATTGACATTATGTAATAGTCAGCAAGAGCCTACTCAGGATAGCTACACTGGAGAATAGTCCTCAAAATAATCCACGGTCACTGAATTTTTAAAATGCTATCTTTTAGGAATAAAAAGATAAGTTATGACTCAAACAAAAGTCAAAACAGGATGAGAAAAGTAACTAAACTTACTCATTTTCTGAGTCTCAGACAAAGTCTCCAAACAAACAAACAAACAGTGATAAAGAACTACTAGAAAAAAATGTATAAAAGCTATCTGATGCCACCACATCTATTTCTCAGGTTCTAAGAGTTAGGAGTACCTTTCCTCACCATCCTAAATCAGGACAAACTGATCAATACCTGATTTTCTCAAGACCCTTAATGTACTGGTGCACTGGGAGCCCGGTGCATGCATACAATAACTTCCAAACTGGGCTACTTAATAACTCATTCATGCATTAATTTCCTATATGAATTAATCTGCTTGTCCAACACTGTATCCAAATAACTATCGGCAGAAATGACGTAGACCAAAAATTTTTAAGATCTGCATATCAATGTTAATATTTTCCCATACAGTTATGATGGAATTATAGGAAAGAAGCCTGGTTTTACATTTTTGTAATTTGATCCCCAAGCAGTTCTGAAATATTTTATCTAATGAAACAACCAACTCTGAGCAGTTTTCCTCCAGATCTTTATCATTTAATAATTTAAATGCATATACTCTCTTGTTGCTATATAAATTCTTTTAGTAGGAAATACTAGAAGTAGTCACATTGAATAAATAAATTTTCATATATAATATCTTTTGATTATTATCTGGTAGAATATAATTTCAAAGCAAGATTAGTAACATTTCCCTCCAGTTTACTTAATCAAGCACTCAACTGACATAAATAGGATTTGGACATGAGAAAAAGAAAAAAGCCTATTAAACATGAATGAAGGCTTTTACTCTTTTGGTCTTTAGAGAAATCCCAAAATTGTAGAAATTTGTATTTGTAAAATCCTTTCCCTTCTAGGTCCCATGTATTATGACCACTTTGGTTTCAAGTTGAAATCACTGCTCTGAGAGCCACTTACCTTCCTCATTCAATGGACAGCTTCCTGGGTTCTTTCTGCAAGTAATGCCTGACTGAAAACACTGTCCCATTTATATGAAATTAGTCTTTTTGGTTTCACTGAAATAAGTAACCTATCTCATTCCAAACTTCTTGGCTTCTCTTACTAAAAGTTCTGTCCTTCTTGTTTCTTTTCTCTCTCTAGAGGGTTATTATTCCAATCCCTGTACACTAAAATAACTCATCCTGGCTTCTCTTTATCTCCACCACTCTTTAGAACCCTATGTTTTTCCACAACTCTATCTTTGGGCATCATCAGCTCACAAAACACAGGACCAAAGGCCTCTTTCCCTTGTTGGAGGTGTGGGAGTAATTTACTATCTGAATTTACTAATATGCATATCATGTATTCACACTAGCTGAAATACAACATACACTGGCATATAATGAAATTTGTTATTTTTATCCACTATATGTATTAAGACTGCACTTCAACTAAAATAAGCTTCAAATACACACTGAGCTACACAGATATGAGATAACAACACACACACACACACACACACACACAACACACACACAGAAAAAAAATTAGAAGAGCAAGAAGATTATCTTCTGGGTCTGTAGGCAGGGGAAGAGTTTATGGCTAAACAAACTGAAAAGAGGATCACACAAGATAAAATAGACAATTTTGATTACATAAAATTTTAAAGTCTTTCCATAAACAAAACTAATTAAGTTAAAATTATAAGCAAAATAGGTAATGGGAAAAAAAACCCTTTGCAGCAAGTTTCTCTAATAAAAATCTCACATCTAAGATATATGTGGAACTGATTCAAAACTATAAGACTAAAAGCCATTCTCGAACAGGAAAATTATATAAATAGGCCAAAGGACATGAACAGGAATTTTTTTAAAGGAAGAAAGTCTAGCTGTTAACAATCATATTTAAAAATGCTCTAAATCACTAATGACTGGGAAAATGCAAATTAAAGCAATTTCAAAACTCCTTTTCATACCTTAGGACTGACAAAGATGACAAAAGAGGAAAATGACAAATATTGGAGAGGCTGTGAGAAAACAGCTACACTGGTGTGTAGTCAGTACAGCTATGAATTGGTCCATCCCTTCCGCACTAAATGTCATGTAAGCCTCTAGAAGCTACCATTGAGAGTCATCCTTCAATTAAAAATCAATTTCTTTATGAGGAGGATGTTTTTTATAGTCACTACAGAAGAAGGCTACACAAGTACATATAAAAGAAACAATACAGTAAAATTTACTTGATTTATAATTTAAAATTTTATATACAATTTTAACTGAATATATAAAAAATCTTGCAAGTTCAAACTAATTTAATCAAATCCTTCACCTAATGTACTTCACTAATGTTGCTACAGAGTATATATAATACTTGTTTACCCTCATATTTGTCTTGCATTTCTCTAAGTAATTTCAATAATATTGACTTCTGAATTACTAAATTTACCACAAAGAGAAGTCTCATGCAATGCATTAAACAACAGATTCCATTTTGGCATGATGATACAAACTAAACTTCTAGGTTGGCTTAAAAAAAGTAAAGCACGTAAGAGTAATAAAATGCTATGTTACTTACCACATGATGAGATCCTGAATAAATGGTCTCTAGAGTCACAGGTTTATGGTTGTACATTACATTTTATTGAAGATTCAGTGTAGTAAGCTCAGAAAAGGCTGCAATGCACCTTTCAAAGCTTTAGATATCCCAAGTCAATCTAGTTTCTATTATGTTGCTTAGGCACCAAAGAAAAGGAGTGATTTTTCTGTGGAAAAAATTTAGCAAGTTCTAGTTATTAAAAAATAATTATTTTTTTCCCTTAAGAAAACCCTTTCAATGATTACTTACTGCATTAGGTTTCATGAAGTCATACTCCCTCAAGATGAATATTACAAAATATAGATTATCTGAGGAAATTAAGCTTCTAAATTCTGATTCCAAACAATAGTTTTTAGTAATGAAAATCTGACCAAGAGCCTTGGTAAGCCTGATGGAATAACAGTTCTTTCTCTACCAGGTACAAAGGAGATACCTAGGAGTGACAAATACATTGCTTTGACATCAAGGCAATCCCATGCATGCAGATGAAAAACACTTGAAAGGGATAGATGGAAAAATAAGCTACTTCTCAAAGACAATGATTTCTATGGAATAGCTAGCAATGTGTGGGCTAATCACAGATACCTAGTACCAAGAAGAGTGCCTTTGGAAAACTGATGGTTTTCTGTGATGAAGCATAACCATCTTTCAAAGATACAAAATGATAACACATCTACCAAGAAATAGACTACAATCTAGCAGGTTGATGGAGCGTTTTTTAAAATTTCATTTATTTATTTATTTATTTTTAGTGAGGCAATCAGGGTTAAGTGACTTGCCCAAGGTCACACAGCTAGTACAGGTCAAGTGTTTGGTCTGAGGCCGGATTTGAACTCAGGTCCTCCTGACTTCAGGGCCAGTGCTCTATCCACTGTGCCACCTAGCTGACCCGATGGAGCATTTGTTGCAGGACTGAAAGTGAATAATGCTACCATGGTTCATAGCTGTCATATCAATTCAATTTAATCTAACCAACATTCATTTTTTTATCCACTGTGTGCAACAGACTGTGTTAGATGGTGCTAGATAAAAATGAAACAGCTCTTGTCCTCAAAAAGCTTACATTCTAACAGAAAGATACAATGTGTTTATAAATAATTAAGCATAGTACATTCAAAGTAATTCGAGAGAGAGAGAGAGAGAGAGAGAGAGAGAGAGAGAGAGAGAGAGAGAGGGCTAACAACTAGAGGAATTAGCAAAGGTCTTCTGTAGAAGAGTGCCTCTGAGCTATATTTTGAAGGAAATTAGGATTCTGAGGGGTAAAGGTGAGGAGTGAATAGAATCCAGACAAGAGGGACTAATCACAAATGTGGTAAATGTAATACTGGGTACAGACAATACAGTGGGCAAGCCAACTTGACCAGACAGAAGAGTGCATGAAGAAGTTATATGAAATAAAACAAAAAAAAGTTATATAATATTTTCCATGCCAGGTTGAGAATTTTATTTTTTACACTAGAAACAATAGGGGACCATTTTTTGAGTAGTGAGATCGACACGTTCAGATCTGTGTTTTAGGAATATCAGTTTAGGGGCAGCTAGGTGGCTCAGTGGATAGAGCACTGGATTCTGGAGGACCTGAGTTCAAATCCAGCCTCAGACACTAACACTTACTAGCTGTGTGACCCTGGGCAAGTCACTTAACCCCACTGCCTAACCCAAAAAAAAAAAAAGGAATATCAGTTTGGTAGATGTCTGGAAGATAAGATTGCTATGGGAAGAGACTAAACAACAAATTAAAAAGTTGCAATATTCTAATAGTCTAGGAAAGAAGTAGTGTGTAAATGAACTAATGTAGAAGCTGTGAGAGGAAAGAGGGGACAGATGCAAGAGATACCGTAGAAGGTGGATTGACAAGACTAGACAACTGATTACATTGAAGAAGTTTGAGAAAAGAAATTAAGAATGAATCCAAGGCTGTGACCCTGGGTGAATGGAAGGATGACTGTTCCAACAACAGGAAGAGAAAAGGTTTGGTAGGAAACTATGTCTTATATTTGCTGAGTTTGAAATGCCTATCAGTCACCTTGGCAGAGTTATTTAGCAGGTAGCTGGTAATTTGAAATAGTAGTTCAAGAGAAATTAGGGCTAGATAAATAAATGTGTCATCTGCATAGAAGTAAATTAACACAGAGGAGCTGATATCACAAAAGAAATAAGAAAGCAGAGAAAAGAGTATTGGGGTATGTCCACCCTTAGTGGTCGGGAGAATGATGATAAAGCAAAGGAGACTTAAAAGGAATAACGAGTTCCAAGAGAAAAGTGCCGTTAAAACAAGGAAGGGAGAACATATCTTACAGAAAGAGATCACAGATCTGGAGCTGGAAGTGATCTCAGGAGCCATCTACTCCATCCCCTTTCATTTTGCAGATGAGGAAACAAAGGCCTAGGAAAGTTAGAGCCTTGCCTAAGTCACATCAGAGGTTGCATTTGAACCCAAGTCCTCGAACTCCGGAGCCAATGTTTTACAGTTTTAAAAGATGCAAATAAGTAAGTTAGAATGAGTAAGTACAGGAAGATTTCACAGTTAAATATCAAAATTACAACTGAGAAAGAAAATACGCTATGGGCACTTAATGTTATTCAAATTATATGAGATGACATTCACATCATTAATATGGCATATCTTAAAATTTATTTTCCTATGATAATTCTTAATAAGTTTTTTGTCCTATGGCATTTCTTTTTACCCAAGTTGACACAAAGTGAAGTAGTAGAGTTAGGATTCCAAGACAGGTTTTCTGACTTTAGTGCCCATTCTACCATACCATACTGTTTCAACCAAATGATTAAAGTCTTTTCTAGTCACATTTGAAATACAGGAATTCATCAGTATAAAATAAGACCTCAATGGGTAAGCAGTCAAAGATGATGAACATACAGTTTTCCAAAGAAGAACTGCAAACTATTAATAACTATATAGAAGATTATTACTAATTACCCATGTGATTACTGTAATAGGAAATAGCCTCAAATTACAATAATAGGAAAAATGATGATAGGAATAATAAGAAGAAATAATGGGAAAAATAATAGGAATAAATAATAGGATAAACAATAGTAGGAATAACAGAGGAAAAATACACACAACTTTGGGGTTTCATCTCTCACCTAGCAAACAGGCAAGGACAAAAAAAGATGGAAATAGTGCTAGAGAGATCATAGAAAGATAAGTACACCAAAACAATGTTAAGAGAATTATAAATTTGTGCAATCATTCTGGAAAGCAATTTTAAATGACTCTTAAGCAAATGACTAAAATGTGCCCACTCCTAGAACTAAAGAATTCATTGACAGGTATATACCCCAAGGAAGTGAAACAGAAAGGTCCCAGACACATCAAAATAGTTATAAAATTTTTTTTTTTGCAGTAGCTAAGAACTAGTAAAGTAAATGTGTCCATTGTTTGGGGAATGATTAAGCAAATTATAGTACACGAGGGAAATTGAATATTATTGTGCTATTAAAAAATATAATACATAAGCACAGGAAAACATAAACAGATACAAGTTTGGTCTAAAGAAGAGAATGTTCTTCCCTCTTCCCTTATTTTAGAGGTGGGGGACTGAGGGAGTGGGACATTGATATTGTTGGGTTTTATTGATGTGTTTGTTTTACTGAACTGTTTTCCCCCTCCCACATATTTTATACTTTGTTATAAGAGATGGTTCTCTGAAGGGGGGGAGAAAATATTTGGCAGTGAAGGAGATGTAAAGACAAAAGCTGTTGATAAGATTCTTTTAAAAAAATAAAAGAAACAATTCTTGAACCATAACCTTCTCTCATCCATGAAATGGTCTGAAGATTGCATGTACTAGCCTAGTCCTGTTGATGGTTAAAAAGTTTTAGATAACTCCACCTACAGATGACAATTGACAAAAGGGAACCATGAATATAAATATAGGGTAAAATTCACTTCTGTTATAAGTTGGGTTAAAGAATCATCTCTGAAAGCTAGTTTTGCAAAATTTTGCAGATTAAGGATCGGGGCATATGTATGTGAAATGTATCAATACCCCCTGTAAAGACTGTAAAATAGTGATTAAATTTTCTAGAAAGCATTTTGATGTGCACAGTTCATTATTCTTGAGATTACTTGTGGAAGACGAGAGAAAAAGAAATAAAGAGGTCGAAGTGAAAAGTAAGTTTACGAAAGAGCAGAAAAACAAACTCGATAGCATCCTGGAATGCCCTCCCACAATTCAACCATTGATTTATGCTATAAACATTAATCAATGAATTATGCTATAAATTCTACTCTCAGAATCAAAGAATATTAGACCTGGAAGGCATTTTAGAGATTATCTAGTCCAACCCCTTCATTTTATAGATGAAGAAAATAAAGCCTAGAAAGTGTTTGCCCAAAGTCATAGTAATGGCAAAACCAGGGCTTTACCATTTGGCTACTCTGGATGAATTCACTGTTCTTTCTATCTACTACTACACCATTCTTCTTCCCCAGCCGGCTCTTAAGATAATAGAAGTGGTAGATCATGAATGGCCTTCATCTCTATCCCTACTCTTAAGTTAATGAAGAAAACCTCTGATAAAAGAACTTTGTCCTTTGACAACACCTATATATCACATACAAATGAAAATAACTCTGGTTTTGGCAGTTGAAAAAAAGATTTTCTTGATGCCAATTCACATAAATATGAATCTCTCAATATACCAATCCCTGATTAATGGCAAAATCTGCCAGAATATACACAAGTCTGATTGATTACCAAGCCTGTTATCTCTAGTGCTGTATGCTTAGTTCTTGCTTTTATTTTATGATTTTTATAAATCAGCTAAGCACCTACAGACATACTCTGCCTGGTAACAAGGCATTGCACATCAGAATGCTCTCCCCAATCCAGGCAATTCAAATCATTTTAATTCAATAAATATTTACCAAATGCGTGTTGTGCAAGGCTCTAGAGATTAAAAAGAATCAAATAAGGTAACATTTCCTTGACCTAAAGGAGCCAATTCTGCTTCCCTGTCTCCCTAAATGGTTCATTTTCTGTCATTCTTTCTGCATGGATAATTGTACACTAGAAAGCAATTCTTCTAGTGAGGTACATTTGTATATTTTACTACTTGTTTCTCCCAACAGCATTGCCTGTAAACTATTACGTTTCAATTCCTGAGATTTCAAAGTATAGATCCTATAGAGTGATTATTACAAAAGCGAGCCATTGACAGAGCTATTCCAGTATTTCAAAGTGCTACTTAACATAAGGATGTAATATAATAAAAGTTTTACAAATTTTTATTATAACCTGGATTTGGATACCTTGACTACTTTTTAGGATTAGAGTTGATTTCCTTCCTAAAGGACCTTGGTTAAACTCACCTGGAAGTTAAGCAATTTAATGACTAAGTTACTACTTTTAGCTTAATGAGACTTGGAATCAAAATATAGGTCTCCATGGATAGGTTGGTAGAAAACTTGCCTGAATTCAAGTTTTACTGTCGATTTGGTGATATGCTGATGCAAAAAAAATCTGTATTTCTTCTTTCTTTTTTTGTAAAGAGAGAATACTAACTCTATAATCAGCACAAATCTAAAACTATTCCTACAAGTGGTAGCTAGGTGATGCAGTGGATAGAGCACTAACCCTGGAGTCAGGAGGATCTGAGTTCAAATTCGATCTCAGACACTAAATACCTATTAGCTGTGTGACCCTGGGCAAGTCACTTAACCCCAATTGCCTCACTGTCCCCCCAAAACATGCTGTGGTACATTAAAAAAAATATTCAACCAATTATAAAATCCAAATGTTGGGTGGTAAAAGCAAAACTTCTAGTGTCTTAAAGTCAATTGCTTAATTTGCGTTAGTGGATTACAAAGGTAAAAAAATTTTGGTTATTATGCGTATATATGTATACATACATAACAATGATTTATTCAAAGAGATGCTAACCTTACAAAGCAAGCCTAGATATGTCTCTGATGGACTCCTGCAGAATAGGCTGGATATAAGAAAGAATTATTAAAGTATACTCTTAAAACAGTGTTCTAAAAGTTCTAGTGCAGTTTTAAGCTTTAATAGTTTGTATCTTTATCAATGAAATTCCAAGTACTTTATAAATGACAGTCCCATTAAGGCCCCAGTAAGAAAGGTAAAGACAGTTTCAACCCATTATTTAGAGGAAGAGGAAGAACATAGAGATCATTAACTTGTTTAACTCATAAGTCTCCCAGAAAGTGAGCCAGAGTCCAAACTAAAACTTGGATCTTATGGTAACTCCAATGTTTTGCAGAGCTTTCTAACAGGGGCACATGAAAAATGATTTTAATAATCAATATTATCAAACTCTCTAGCATTATGGAGATTATGGGAAAAAATTTATGAGTATGTCCTACAACAGCAAAAATAAAACTTAAAATCTGACCCTGAAAAGACCAGATGGGTCAGGTGATCAATTTACAATTTGTCAAAGTATATTAGCTACATACTCTGAGAACAAGGATATGAAAATATACAAAGAGTGAGTACCTCACTACAACTTAAAGAACTCAGCAAGTAGTGTATAAACAACATATACTTTTGATTTGAGGGCAAAAACTAAATTTGTATGGTGTTCTGAAGGTTACAAAAATGTCTCATTTATTACTATATTTGAGTTTTACAAGGCTGTCAAGTACATCTTAATGTATATTAATTAAACAGGTGAAGAAAGGGAGGTTCTGAGAGCTGATTTGTCAAATGTCTAGTAAGTTGAGAGAACCATGATGAGGATAATTTCTTAGACCTCAGTATCTGACATTAAGCAGATTGGCATTTTACTTTGTTAATACATGGGATACAATTACATTTCTCTTTAAGAAAGTCCTTTCAACAAATCTGGCCACAGACATATAACACTTACTAGCTGTGTTGACCCTGGTCAAGTCACTTAACCCCACTGCCTAGCCAAAAAAAAAAGTCCTTTCATAATCTTAATTATTTATGGCAGTGTTTAGGCTACCCACTTAAGGAAAAGACAATTCTAATGACCTACATCTTTTAATACTTCAAAACACCAAAAAAAAAAGTCCTTTCATAATCTTAATTATTTATGGCAGTGTTTAGGCTACCCACTTAAGGAAAAGACAATTCTAATGACCTACATCTTTTAATACTTCAAAACACACATGTAGTGATCTTAAAGTTTTAGCCAATACCAGTGCTGACCTAAACTTTCTGGTAACAAATTTAAATGAAACAAACAAAAAAACCCACTTTTCAAATCAAAATTCAAGGATTGAATCAAATGGAAGGGAAGAATTCCATGATATTATTTAAAATGAGAAAACTGAGGTACAGAGAGGCTAAAATTAATAATGGCTACTTTGCAAGGTTTTCTAGAAAACTACAATGTAGTGCTATAAAATTTCAGGAACATAAATTTAACTCTTCAGAGGACAGGAGAGTATTGGAGACGTATGCTCAAAATTTCCACTTATCTGGGGAAAAAAACAGCTGGAAAACTGGAAAAGGAATTTTAAAGCTTCTGAGGTAAAAAAAAATTAATGCTATCTACAACCACATAAATATGTTATTTCATCACAGGAGATGGTGAGAATTAATGATTTCTCTTGTCTCTCAATTGGCATAAATCGTGAACCATACTTGGGTTCAAAAACTTATAGCTTGATTTTAAGATTATTCTATTTTAGGGTACTAAGTAATGAAATTCTACTCTAACACAATTTTCTACAGAAAAGTTTTAAAAGACATCATGGCTGCTAATATTTATTGGTTATTCACAAGATATCAGATACTACATAATATGTCTTTATTTGAAAATTCCAAGTGTGTACATTTTCTCTCTAATTTTCCACTGGAACTGGCAAGTTTGAGGGACAGTAGTGCCTGTACTATGGCATTTCCTCCATAAAGAAAAAGTGAGTCTGTTTTTTAACCTCATCTAGAAGTGACATCACCACCACTACCAATGATAAATTTCAAAACACTACCTGGAAGACTATAATACTGGACTATGTTATATATGACAACTTCTAAGGACATCTTTCTAACAGCTGTTTTGAATACAACTTAAAAACAAGCAGTTCTTTTAGTATAATCACATGGATATTTTCTTAAAGAAAGTTTCCTAAAGAAAAACATGAAAATTCTAATATTTTGTATATATATACACATATATACACATATGTGCACACACTGCATATGTGTTTAAATACTATATATGTATGTGTGTATATATATTCAGACAGACAGACACACATACATATATGAGATACACAAATATAAAAAACAATTCGAGATATCCAAAGATAGGCTGAATTTACTGGCTACTTTTAAGAACAGCCATAGACAACCATAGCAGTTAAGTGATATTGTTACACTCACAAATAACCTAAAATGATCCTAAATCCTTCTCAGATGAAAGCATAATGTATCTTTATCAAAATAAAATCCTACAAAATATATTCTCCTTTGCTAGGAAAAAAAAGGATAAATTGTTATCAAATTAATATGGAAATACAGCAATACAAACAGAAAAGCACAGGAAGGCCTATAAATCAATGCAAAGTAAGCAGAAGCAAGAAAAATACACATAAAAATGTGAATAGAAAGAACAACAAAGAAATAAAATAGTGACCAACTTGAACCTGAAGAAGAGATGTGAGATTGTATCTGTTGAGTAACTACAGTGTGTAACCCCCTCTATAAATGTCAGACATGGCTGATGTGTTGGCTAGTTTTGTTGCTCTTTTCTTTTTTTATTCTTGTTGGTTTTTTTTTTTTTTGGCTAGGCAATTGGGGTTAAGTGACTTGCCCAGGGTCATACAGCTAGTAAAGTATCAAGTGTCTGTTCTTTTTTTATTCTTTGTTTATAAGCAACAATTCTGGGAGTGGGAAGGATATGTTTGGAAATATATATAAAAAAGATATCAATAAAAAAATTTAAAGCATAGAAATGCATTAATAACACTTAAAAAAATCTAATTTCTAATAAAGTATCAGTGAAGGGATGGTAATGAACACTATGTTTAACATTTATTCAGCAAATACTGAGAATCAACATACTGGATTAATTAAAACTGATTTTGGCATGTGTATGATATTGGCTTTAAAAAATCAAGTTTTTCAGATTTTATGTAACTAATCAAATGTAGAATGAAGAAGACTTGAAGATTTGAGGCTAAAGAATTATAAATAAATGAAGAGTCAATGATATGAAAACGAGGGAGAAATTCATCACAAAGAACATTACTAGATTCTACAAATATACATATTTTTAAAAAAACAGACTACACACAAGTCATTTCAAAGTTGTAATAGTTAGTTTTCTATTCCAAATTTAAAAATCCCTTGAGAAGAATTTTTTTAATGCTAAAATCAAAACTGAAGAAAATTAGACATGATCTAAAGAAAAATCCCAAGAAAATGTAATGTTAGAAGTAAGCTTTGATGGACCACAAAATGAATAGATTCATTAGTCTGAAGATAAGAAGATAAACTTTTAGATAAAACCACCTAAATCGGAAATTTTATCAAAGTATTAAGTCAACAAAAATAGATAAATAAAAATTTAACCAATACTCAATGTTATAGATTTTCTTGGCATCATGTTTCAGATACCTATAAATGGTGACATGTCACATCGGAATGCAATTCATTTTGAGTTTTAAGATCTTTGTTACTGTAAATGCTAACTTTCCCATACTTGGGAATATACTCCTTCCTCATCTTTGGGTTTAAGAATCCTTCACTTATTGCTCAGTTTAAGTATCACCTCATACAGGAAGGGCTTTTACTGACACCTTTAACTGGTAGTGCCTTAACCTTCAATAACACCTTAAATCTATCTTTGATCAATCAACAAACATTTATCAAATAGTTATCGTGTGCAGCTACGTTCAACTCCAGGGTAACAAATACAAACACAAAAATCCCTGGCACCAAGGAGCTTATATTCTAATAGGGAGATGACATGTATGTATAAAAGTGATTTACAAGGCACACAAAGCAGAAACAAAACAGGATGGGCACCCATACCTAGATGGGTCAGGAAAGGATTCCTGCAGAAGGTAGTGCTTGAGCTGACTCTTAAAGTAAACCAGATGCCAGCTGGTGGAGGTAAGAAGAGAAAAGGATCCAAGCCTGGGTGCAGCGAACATACAGACATGGAAATGGAAGATGGTGCTTTATCTGTGTGAGCATCAAGCAACATGGCTGGACTGGGGGTGTTGAAGGAATGTGTAAGACTGGAGAGGAGGAAGGGCTTTAAATAACAGGAGTCTGTATTTAATCCTTGAATTAACAGGAAACTATTAAAGTTGTTGGGGGTAGGAAAAAGGGACATATATTGGTGATTTAGGAAATCATTTTGGCATCTGTGTAGAGGGGAATGGAGAGAGACATGAGCAGGGAGACAAAATTTTGTAAATATGTCTATTTTTACATGCAGTCTCCCCTAGTTAAGACTGGAAGCAACTTGAAGGCAAGGATTATTCCACTTCTGTCTTCGTATCACCCATGCTTAGTGCCTAATGCATAGCAGATGCTTAATAAATGCTTATCTATGCATTCCTGGTTAAGATTTAAACCATGTTGTCTGAAGGGCTTTAAATTTTTCACAAAAACAAAAAACAAAAAAAACCAACTGATTAGACCACTGAGATAAAAGGTTATGAGTTATCCATGGTGAAACAGTCATTATGTGGCAGAGATAGGAACTGAACCCAAGCCTTCTAACTCTGGTCAGCTTTCTAGTCACTAAACCAAACTGCCTCCAGTGAAATTGAAAAGTGGGATTTTTAAAATGGTTACTCTTCATAGACAGTGTCTATAATGACAGTTGCCCTTTCCTTCCAATTTTACCAACTGAATGAATTTCTTTAGTGATAATATATAACAGGAAAGAGTGAGAATGAAACAATGACTATCAAGTTAATGGCAAACCTCAAGTAAAATGAGTAGTGTCAGGGATGGGGAACATTTTAATATTTTAGTCACTATTCCTTATTCTTTTCTTCACTTTTATATTATCACTTATTTTTATTTAGATTTCAAAAAAAATTCCTCAAATACTTTTATTTGCTCATGTTTTTCTTCACATTAACAACTCAATTCTTTTAATATCTTTTTCACCCATTTGAGAGCTAATCTTTGAGATAGTAAGCAGCTTCTTCCTCTGTTGTTTCAAGTACATTAACTTGTCAAGGCCTCTACAATATTACAAAACTGTATCAACATCTTTCTAGGTTTGCTCATTTAAAAATTTTGGGGTTGTTTTAATTTTTTTGGTGTTGTCTTTAAGCTGTTCACCTTGATGTTTCTCTTTGTGTGTGTGTGTGTGTGTGTGTGTGTGTGTGTGTAAGCATGGGTACCTTTAATCTCTTTCATTCTGGATCAATATTTTTAAAGATATTTTAACAGCCTCAGTTTGTAAATGCAATTTATGAAAACAATGTTAAAATATAGACTGTACTGCAGTACTAGTATTTCTGAATATAAAGGTTTAAAAAATGCTTTTTTCCTTAACTCTTTACTCTTACTTACCACAGATGACAAACTCAGTTCCAACAAGTCTATCAGTCATAAAATGTTATTGCTGGAAAGTACTTAACATCATCTACTTCAAACCTGTCATTTAGCAAATGAGAGGGGAAAAAAATCAGTACCATCAAAATGTGTCAAAGTTGTCAAATGACAACACTCAAACAGATGAAATACTGGATTGTAGTCAATTCACCAATATGAAAGTTATATGTCCAGACTGGCTAAAAAAATAGCTGGGAAAATGATGTTAAGACCAAGAAACTAAAAACCCTAAAACATAGCTGTATCTATCATTGATAAACAACACGGCCCATCTATGACCAATTGACTGGCCACAGAATGCACTCAGCATGGAAATACCACGGGTCATGCAATATGCTTCATCTGTT
The DNA here is from genome assembly GCF_003287225.1 of Phascolarctos cinereus. Lineage (NCBI taxonomy): Eukaryota > Metazoa > Chordata > Mammalia > Diprotodontia > Phascolarctidae > Phascolarctos > Phascolarctos cinereus. The sequence goes on from NW_027555847.1 coordinate 237,170,617, forward strand.
CATTTGTATACAAGAAACAAAGACATTAATGTAATCTTTTAATGTGCAAGTAGAAATTAAAGGATCTATTAGAGCTACAACTACTCTGCCTTCTTAATTGATTCAAGATTAAGACTGATTCTTGAAATGGTCTCATTTATTTCATTTCTCTACTTTTTTTCCCTGAAGAAAAATCAGACATTCACTTTCAAAGGAAATTTAACTCTAAATTTAAGATATGAGACTACTAGTATCGACACTCCTATATTGAAAAAAGCAACTCTAGAATATTAGAACTCTTAAGATTCCATGACTCTCTATAGACATTTAATCTAATCTGTACCTATTCAAGAATTCTAAGAAACATTTGATAATTGATCATCTATCTAATCATTGCTAGAATCATCAGATTCCAAGGTAGAAATCACAGCCAGAGACTAGAATAACTTTTATACAACTCTATTAGAAGTTGTTTTGATTTTTTTAACATGGAGTCTAAATCATTTTCTAACTTTCACCAACTTCTTGAAGTAGTATAATGGAGTCAACTAGAAAATGCCTATTTCCTCTTCCACCTGATTTTCAAATACTTGAAAACAGAAATTATGCCTCTTACCCATCTTCTCCCCAAATCCTAGGATTTCTCTTCTCCAGGCTCAGTATTCAATACTAAACATTCAATAAATATTAACTAAGTGCCTAAAATGTACAAAGCACAGGGCTAACAGGTGGGGAGGCCAAGACAAAAATTCTACCAGGAAATCCCAAGTAGTTTAGTCTCACAACAGATCCATACGTGGTACCTTCTCAAGACTCAACACTACTAAATTTTCATATTCTCATCCTTCATAAAATGTAGTATTCAGAAATGAACAACTCAGTACCTAAGAGCCTATTAGATTTCTTTTTGGTTGCTAAATCACATTGTTGGTTCATGCATCTAATCCACCAAAATTCTAAAACAAATTTTCAAACTACTATCTAAACAAGCTTACTTTGTCATGTATTTGTGAAGTTGATTTTTTAAATGTCTAGCATAAGACTCCATTTGTTTATGTTCAATTTCATCTTATTTGATTCAAGCCTTTTGATCTTCATGATCAGGGGATTTTGACTTTTTTGTTTCATGGACTCCTCTGGCAGCTGGGTAAAAAGCCTTTCGTCCCTCTCTTGGAATGTTTTTAAATGAATAAAATAAAATACATAGGATTCCAAAGACAATCAATTCTATTGAAATACAGTTATCAAAATATTTTTGAAAAAGTTAAGACTCCAAATTTTAAAAACCCCTGTTCTAGATCTGTTATCAGCCACTGATCCCTAAAAATCCTGTTTATCATTTTTAATGTGATTGAGTTCTTTGTAATCTAGGATTAACACACACACACACACACACACACACATTTTCATGTTTAAAAAAAAAGGAACCCCTCCCCAAACCTAAGATCTGCCTGATTTCTTGTGCTTTCTTATAAGAATCTTTCCAATTATGTCACTGAATCACTGAATTTCAGAGGTGGCAAAGGCCTAGAGATCAAGTTCTCATTTTATAGTTCAGGAAACTGGGACCCAGAGAAACTAACTCATTTCGAAGGCCCAAGGCTAGCAGCAAGGCTAGGAAATCAGTTATCCTAAACTCTATGCTCTTCCCACAAATAAATCACATTTAAAAAATATTATATAACATAAAACTGCTAATATTCTATGCAAAAAAGAAAATCACAACCATGAGCTCCTATGACAATGCTGGGCAATAAAAGCTGATGTGTGGACAAAAGGATTTAACTACTAAAGGCACATAAAACCAACTCTCAATTCTGTTGACTGCATCATGGCAAAATATGCTAAATCTAAAGTAATAACTGAAATGCAAAACTTAAGAATACACTTACATGGGAAAGTGCTACAATTACTTTCATGGGTGCCTCTTCTTGTCTTTACACTTATTCAGCATTTGAGAAGTACTGAGTGATTTTTCCCTTTTAATGTCACTAGTCAGAATTTAAGTGAGTAAAAATATTCAAGATTTATAATATTATAAATATTGATTTAAAGCAGGTATAGATGTCAATGTCTAAACATAGCATTAAAATACTGTGGAGTATAACATCCTATTTATATTTATTTTTAAAAGATTAATTTTCAGATTTATATTTATAGGTTCACTCAGATGTTTCAGTATTCTATTTTTTTTTAATGGAGAGAGATAGAACAGAAGAGAATTTTTTTCCAAAGTACAATTTAAATACCATGCCTCCAGATCAAAAGCCAATTCCTTCCCATGCTTATACTTTTAAAAACTGACATTCATACTTGCTTGGTTAAAAATAAAAGAAAAATTGATTACTTGCTTCATATAAGCAATTATTTCCAAAGTATTGTACGATTATAAATTTTCAGTATTAAAACCAAGTCGTACTTTAATTATATTAATTGAAGAAACTATCTTCACAGTTTTAATGTCACATTTTGCTCATGAGAACAAAATTTACAGTCATAAGTTGCACATAAAGGGTTTATTTTAAATGTTTTAAGGATAGAGTTACATCATAATTATAAAAATTACTTACAGAATTAAGTAACAGATTTAAAGTGTTTATACTTCTAAATGCAGAGAACAGGGAACTGTCTACATTGTTTAAAATAAAATGAAATTAAAAAATGAAACCAAGCTCTAAAGATGAAGTCATTTACCTAATTTTAAATGTGAACACGAAGACCTTTGAACTATACACATACCAAGAACGATCCAAATTGCATTACTGATGTAAAGTACAAAAAGCACAGCATTTCCAAGGAACCACAAACTGCTTTAATCATAATTGTTTTCCCTGAAGTAATTTAAATTATTTTATCCTAGGAGAACCTTCATTTTTAAGGACAATTAGCTTAAGAAGGCTTTAGGGCACTGCTATTTATGACAATGAAAAAGCTGGTTTTCTAATATGTCCATAGTTTTAATTAAAAAAAGAAATCTATTCTCCAGTGCACTTTAGGGTTTGGCACACAAAAGAAAAAAAAGAAAGTAGTTTTTTTTTAATATGTAACTGTGATTTTATATATGTATACATATTTTAACAATGCATGGTCCCTTCAAATGCTGCATGACACATATAACTGGAAATCACCTTCCGTTGGCACTATGCTTGTCTCACCAGTGCTTTTTTAATTCTATCAACAACCATTAAAACAGCACAGTAAGCAAATTCACACAAAACTAAAAACAAAATCAAAAAAAGAAAACAAAAAACCTAACATTTTAACATGCAACTTTTGTTTGTTACGCTGAACATTCTACTTCTAAGCATGCAAAAAGGATGGTCTGCATTTAAATTTTTTTTGTTTTTTAAAGTTTTACATGGCAGCCTGATATCACACACACAATACAACAATACTACAGCAGGTAAATGAGAAAGGCCAATAAATTTTATACACAGATCCATTGCTTGTGTTGTCACAAGCCCCATAATAATTTTGGAAAGTAATGTTGAACCCCTAGAACAAGGAACCAACATTTTGGTTACCAGAGTAACGCAAGCACTGCATGCAGATCTGAAACATGAGCCTAAAACGAAGCCCAAAGTAGATGGGCAGGGAGTGGGATTAGTTTCAGCCTCAATAAAGGTGATTTAAGCTACCAAGGGGGGAAAACCCTCCCCCCAAACCTTAAAAGCAACAAGTGGGACAATTATTTAAAAACAAGAACCATAATTTACATAGTATAGCTAGTCATCCTTAGATTGGCAGATTATATGGTATATTAAAGTGGCTTGCAGAAAAACCACAAATACAAGCCATAAGTAATGCTAAAAATGTTTCAGTAGACCCAAACGTCAACAAATATTTCAAAATGAACACTTTATTCTTCAGATGTATAGCCCCAAATTCACTGTATTACATATGTATGCACATATTCTGTGTATATTTAATACACTCATTCATTCTTGTGCCACAAATATCAACTTGGGCTCATGGAGCCAGGCTCAGCTTTGAGATTTACATGCAGGACTCTTAAGAGTCAATAGAAAAACACTAAACAGATCTGCAGGATGAAACACTGTGTTGCAAATCTGCTCACTTTGTTCAAAAACACAAAAAACATTTACGACTTAGGTACTTAGTGCTTAAGGACTGCATTGAGAAGCTATTTACTGAAAAGACAAAATAGCCTGCCTTTGGTTGCCCAAGATGAAATACTGGACAAAATGCAATTGTAGCAATGGGCAAATAATTAAGGTACTGTATTTATATGATGAGTACTTCTTACCATTCAACAGCATAATGAGGCACAAGCCTTAAGGCTAAAATATGAATCAGGCAAAAAATGGATAGAAAGGGGCTTAAACCATTGAGTCTTCAATATCAAGAATACCCACAACAAAGGTCATCTGGACCTCTGAAATGTCGGTAGTTGAACATCACCTCTGGCCTTTCACAGACTGTAAGACTGGATTTCTGGGTATTCCTTCCCCAAACTGATGATTGGCTTCGTACACCATACTTCTATGAAGCAGTGCTTTTCAATTTGCAAAGCTCTGCCACTAAAATGTGAAATGACAATTTTGCTATTGCATTGACCATTTTTACAATTCTGATTATTCTTTAAAGCTCCACATTATGAATACCTTGGTTTTAAAACTATCTTTCAAGATTAAAACTGTGAAAGGATTCTGCTGCTATGGGCTGCTATTATTTACATCCACAATCTAATGCAGATGACTGAACCACTGAAAGACTGCCTATAGCTTTCATTAGATAGTAGTACACCACTGGCATGCAGAATTCTAGTGTCCATTGAATGGAATTCACGTTAACAGCATACCTTAAGCGAGTACATACAACACCACAAAAGGCTACAACAGATTTAAGCTGTAGGCTATTTGTTAGGACATTCCTTGTGGGGGGAAAAGTCAGAAATAAAAATATTAATAAATGCCTTCTTGGACCATAATTATAACAGTAATAAAAATAACAATAATAGTAATAAAAATAAAGGGAATCCCAGAGAACCTATAAAGAAGGCCAAAACATGCTTCTCTTTCCCTAAAACCTAAATGTCTAATAAAAAAGAACTGTGTTGTTCAAGGAACTTTTGGAAACAGCAGGTATATTCTTAGCCTTTTAGCACTATCAAATCCAGGCTGCTAATGTTAACATCAAATAATGGGCCAAATACATCATCAAAAATTAAAATGCAGTAGTATTGTGTAGCATTGGGCTCCTGTGGCACCAATTACTGAGATTTGCTAAAAAGTATTAATGAATAAAAATGCCACTCTTGCCCTCAAATAATGCTTAGAATTAAAGGCAGCCTTTTACCATGTACTGACTGGTTGCTACAACTTATAAACATGGATTAGCAATGTGTGCATTTCATTTCCAACTGTTCATTTGGTTGATTAATATCCTCTTTTATATATTCAAGCCTCCAGAATAAAAAGGTACATAAACAAACACGTGCATATGACCTCTGGGTTTCTAAAATGCACACACAGAGTATTTCCATGTGCTCTTTGTTTTACAAAAGTTAACTTTAAATAAGAAGTAGAAACACAGTAAATAGTTTGATGTCACTCAGGTCAGGCATTCCTATTAAACTGGGAGAATCTTTTAGGCTTATCTTTTAGCTTATCTTTTAGCTTTGACTCAAACCTCAGAACAAGGACTGCCAACAGCCAAAAAAATTATATTTAATATCACAGAAGGCAATATAAAAAATACCAAACTACACTTGCATGTGAGTACGAGATTTGAAGGGGAAAAATGGTTAAGACCTATTATATTTTTAGGTTATCGATTATGATACTAGTTTAACTTTTTCCAAAGCCTGAATTTGTAGCTGTTCTTTCCTTTAACTCCCCCTCTACCAAATAGACTGACTTCTTACAAGGGGAGGAGTTCCTCACACAAAATGTGTCATGTTCACATAAATCTACTATTCCGAACAAAACAGTTTTGCTGGCAGAGATTGTGGGTTCGCAGGGACATTTAAGCTTTCATTAAACTGGAAAGCAGTCAAGTCTTTGTGTCTACAAATTTTACATTTAATAGTTCCACAAATTTGGCAAAGTTCATGATGACATCTAGGATGTTTTCACCAAATCGTAGACATAAATATGGAAATCATCATCAAACTTGATGAAATAGACGGAGGGTTTGGCTTCTACTTGATGAATGACCATGCCAGTCCTTTTGGAGCCATCTTCTTTGGCATATTCCACTTGTTTGCCTACCAGGCTGTCTACAACTTCTCCTGGTTCCCGTTCAGCTGGAGGTGAATCATCTATATTTGTATGGGGGGGAAAAAAAGAGTTAGGCGCCTTTGTAGAAATCAGATATTTCATATATCTTAAAATTTTAAGTGAAAATCCTAGTATTTGTTTCATTTCCTATTTGTCTATAAAAAGACAGCTTCTTGTAGACTGAGAACACATTTTCACAATGTTCTCAGAATTAAAGAATTTCAGAGTTGGAATAGAACGCATTTAGTATAATTTATATCTAAAAAGGAGCCTTATTATCACCTGTATCTGTAAAAGCCATGTATTCAATAGTTAATACAATAAAGGTAAAGAACACTGCCATATATGGGACAAGACAAATTATATGCATGTTTCATCTACATGATCCATCTGGAACTTTCTCTGTAATATACTCACAAACACAATAAAACCATTCATTGATTTATTCAACGGCAATTCATCATGTACCAGAAAGAAGTTTGCATTCATTCAATTTTACAGATGAGAGCCTGAAATATGAAGTTTTATGGCCAAGATGATATAGCTACTTAGGAACCATGTAAGGACTAGAACCTAGATGTAGTGGTCCCCAGCTAGCTGCCCTTTTCATTAAACCAATGTTGCCATATACTTTCAAAGCAACAATCTAAAGTATGTCTTGTTTACAACATATATTACACACACACATTATGTATCCAAAATAACTTTTTGAATTTTATTATAAATACTTTTTAGTTTACTGTTTTTGCCAATTCAGTAAAATTCCATCTTGCCATAAGTGAATATATATAGATTTTTCTTCCTTACCAGAAGTTTTGTTTAATTCATGAAAATATTTGTGTTAGACTTATAGGATACAAAGACAAAAATAAGATGGTCCTTGTCTTCAAGAAGTTTATATTCCATTGGAAGAGACAATGTACACAAAAGTATATATTTTAAAAGTACATAAAAAACAAATACAAAATAGTTTAGAGTGGGAAAGGCTTCATTGTAGGAGCTGGCATATGATCTGGACTTTGAAATACAAAATTCTCTGCTTGTCGTTCAAAAGTTCTTTCTGACTTCACAGAACAAATCCCCTTAATAACAGGATTTATTCTGTAAAACTTGGACTCAGTCAAAAGGCCACACCCAAGGACTTCAAAGGCCACAGGTTCTCCCTATCCCAGCTAGCCTCATCCTACCTTTCCATTCTTCTTACACCATACTTCCTGCCACTTAATCTTCAATCCAGTGACACTGGCCTCTTTGCTGTTCCTTGAAAAAGGCACTCCATCTCTTGGCTCTGGGTATGTTCTCCAGCTGTCTCCTGTGCCTGGAATATTGTCCTTCATCTCTGCCTACTGGCTTTCCTGACTTCCTTTAAGTCCCAACTAAAATCCCAACCTCTACAGGAAGCCTTTCCCATTCCTTCCTCATCCTATTGCCCTCACTCTGTTATTTCCTCTTAATCCCTTATATAGCTTTATATAGTTTGTATATATTTGTTTGCTGTTCCACTCCCATTAGATTGCGAGCTTCCTGTGTGCAGAGGCCATCTTTTGCCTCTTTTTGTATCCTCATTGCTTAGCACAATACCTGGCACACTGGTGTTTAATAAATGTTTACTGACAGATTGAAGAAAAACTAGAGACTTCAGGAGGGAGAATATTCCAAGCACAGATGACAGCACTGAAGGGCAACAGGAGATGAAGAATTTGAAGAGCAAGAAGGCCAGTTTGGCTGGACAACAGAATGCATGAAGGAGTAATGCATATAATAGGTTTGAAACAAAGGCTGAAGCCAGGTTTTAAAGGGTTTTACACTCCAGTCAGAGGAATTTATATTGGATCCTAGAAGCAATAAAGAATCTCTGTAGCTTACTGAACAGGGAAGTAATATAGTTACACAGTGCATTAGGAAAAAAACTTCATCACCTATATGAAGAATGGAAAGCAGTTGGGGGGGGGTTGGAGACGAGGTATTTAGGACTACTGAAATAATTCTGGCTAGAGGTGATGAGGGTCATACCTGAAGTGGTGACTGTGTGGGTGAAGAATTTGGGACAAATGCTACAAAGACATAATTAATCCATAAGAGGCAACTATGTAGAGTGTGGGAGAATAAAGAAGTAAGGATGACACTGAGGTGGGGGAACCTGGTAGCACAGTATGTGACAGAAATGGCAAATATAGAAGAGTAATAAGTTTTGGGAGAAATAAAATTAGTTTCTGTTTTAGACATTTTGAACTTAGAATTATCTAACAATGCTGAAGCAGGATTAGAACACAGGAAAGAAACTAGGGCTGGATATCTGGGAGTCATCAGCAAAGACACAATTAATGAACACAGGGAGCCTATGAAGTTAACAAAAGAGAATGAAGCAAGAAGAGAGGGTCAAGGACTGAGGCTTGGAATATACCAAAGGATGATGATACAGTTGATGATCTGACAAAGAAGACTCAGAAGGATCGGCCAGGAAGGAAGGAAACAGTAGGGGGGAAAAAAAAGGGAGCAGTGTGTTAAAACTGAAAGAAGAAAAAGTATACAAAAGAAGGCAAGTAGTCAATAGTGGCAAATGTTAAATATTAAAAATGAATATTTCAAAAAAGCAATCAGACTTTGATCTGGAGATAGTAGACTCAATTGAGCAATGAGGTCAGAAGCCAGTTTTAAAGGGTTAAAAAGTAAATGAGAAAGGAAATGAAGGCAATAAATAAAATGCGTTTTCTAGGATTTTGGATAAAAAGGGGAATAAAGATAGAGAGTAAAAAAATCTAGAAGGGAGGGTAAGGTCAAAAGGGAGTTTTTTAGGTACAGATTTTGAGTATGGGAGATGGTTTTGAGAATAGGGAGATCATGGTGAATAACTATTTTTTTTCAAGTAATGAATGAGTGAAGTTTCTCCAATGATTGGGATGGGGAAGGAAATGATGTGGAAGACATAAAAAGAGCCAAGTTTGAAACAGCCTCTTCAGGGATGCAAAAATAAATTAATCAATCAGGGAGCAGTAAAAGGACTGCCTTGAAGTGAAGGATCCAGTGATCACGGTTTCATGACTTCTTAAAGCACCATCCAACAGCATGTACAAATCCAGGAGACTGGTGATGAAAAAAATTCAGGATTTGAAAAGGCATGACAAGGAGAAAGGGGACAAGCAATTCAATAGAGAACAGTACAAAACGATCTGGCTAACTATAGCATCAATAGTAGGCAGAGATGAAGAGCCAAGTGAAGCCACAGCAAAGGTGGCGACAGGAGTGATGGCCTAGGTGAGTAATGAGAGGGTAGATTAGGGGACACAGTGAGAACAAGGAATAAGTTTAGGAGGAATGATGACTAAGAAGATATGGAAAGATAGGTTATCTGAAATAAAGGAATTTTAGGATTTTTCATCATGTGGAAGATGGTGAGATTCAAGGATGTGACTGTTCCAGTGGTTGAGGTGGGGTGAGAGAGCAGGTCACAGGTGATTAAGGAGGGAGAAAGAGCTGGTGGCCAAGTGCTATCTGCCTCTAGAATCTAAATCAGGTGATAGATCTTGATACAGGGAAAAACAAAGGAGGAAATGAGTGAATGCAGCCAAGAGAAGGTTGGAAAATTTTAATGTGAAAAAGGAGCACGCTGATTCCACCAACTGCCTTTAAAACTAGTATGTCTTTTGAAAGAAGGCGCAAATTACACTGGAAAAAATGGACATGGATACAGTTAGACAAGTTATAAGCTTGAAAATGTTTTGGTGCAATGAGTGGTGCCGTTAAATCAATTATTTATACAAAGGGTATTTAGCATGACAGGATCAGTATGTACCATCAATCTAGTCACTATAATGCTAGGCTTGAAGTAAGGAGACCTGGGTTCCAACCCTGCTTCTGATATTTACCAGCTCTGTGACTGCTGGGAAGTAACAACCTCATACTCAGTTTCCTCATCTAAAAATGAGAATCAGCAACACCTTAAGTAACTATCTCAGATTTATTGAGACTCAAATAAGAATGGTGAAAGCACTCTACAAAACACTTTAAAACCATGGCAAATTACTGCTGTTATGACAAACAATCTAGGTTATTATTACAAACTAGAGCACTCCTGATTCTGATCATCAAGTTCAGTCTCAGCATCAAAGTTCAGAACACTGATTTAATATATCACTGTACCTTAAAATAAGAGACTCAAAATATCAGAAATGATATATTATCATAGAATCATAAGAGTCAGAGCTGGAAGGTTAGACATCATTTAGTCAAATAACCTCATAAAACAGATCAGCAAAAGGCAAGTGATTTGCTCAAGGTCATACAGCTGGTTAAGTCAAAAGTGCCAGGATTTAAACTCAGGTGTTCTGACTTCAAAACCAGCATTCTGTTAGGTCATGTGGCCCTCACTCTTATCAAATTCCTAACAACTTGATTTTTCTTGACTTTCTATTTTTTAGAAATAAGTTTTGAGTTACTTAAGGAAATGATTGTTTAGATTAGCATGATTTCCCATAGATAGCTAGACAGACAGGTAGCTATATATGGGATACAGACAGATATGGGCTACATATATAGCTATCGATATAACAGTAGTTCACACTACTTAATAAATGGTCAAAGGTTACAAACAGGGAAAGAATCAAAACTATCTACAGATATAAAGAAATGAAAATTAAAGAAACTCAAAAGGTTCTATTTCATATTAATCAGGACAACATGACAAAAAAGGAAAAGGACAAATGTTGGAGGGACTTCGGGAAAACTGACATATTGATGCTCTATTGGTAGAGATGTGAACTGGTCCAGTCATTCTGGAAAACAATTTGGAAGTATATTCAAGAAGATAATAAACTGTATCTACCCTTACCCAGATGGTCCAAAGAAAGGAAAGAGTTCCCCAACTGATAAATGGTCAAAGGATACGAACAGGTAGTGCTCAGGTGAAGAAATTAAAGCCATCTATAGTCATATGAAAAAATGCTCTAAATCACTATTGATTAGAGAAATGCAAATCAAAACAACTCTGAGGTACCATATCACACCTATCAGATTGGCCAACATGACAAAACAGGAAAATGATAAATGCTGGAGAAGATGTGGGGAATTGGAACACTAATGCATTGCTGGTGGAGTTGTGAAATGATCCAACCATTTCGGACAGCAATTTGGAACTGTGCCCAAAGGACTATACAAATGTGCATACCCTTTGACACAGCAATAGCACTTCCAGGGCCGTATCCCAAAGAGATCATAAAAATGGGAAAAGGACCCACATGTACAAAAATATTTATAACTCATTCTGTGGTGGCAAAGAACTGGAAATAGAGAAGATGCCCATCAATTGGGGAATGGCTGAACAAGTTGTGGTATATGAATGTGATGGAATACTATTGTGATATAAGAAATGACGAGCAAGTGGACTTCAGAAAAACCTGGAAAGACTTGTATGGACTGATGCTGAGTGAAATGAGCAGAACCAGGAGAACATTATACACAATAACAGGCATGCTGTGTGATGACTAATGTCAATAGACTTAGCCCTTCTCAGCAATGCAAGAATCTAAGACATCTCCAAAGGTCTCATGATAGAAAATGTTATCCACATCCCAAGAAAGAACTATGGAGTTTGAATGCAGATTGAAGCATACCATTCACTATTTTTTCCCTTCTGTTGTGTTTTCTCTTTCTTGTGGTTCCTCCTATTGTTTCTAATTCTTCCTTACAACATCAACTAATGTGAAAATATGTTTAATAGGAATGTGTATTTATAGCCTATATCAGATTGCGTGACATCTTGGGGAGGGAGGCGAGGAGGAAAATTTAAAACTCAAAAGCCTATGGAAGTAATTGTTGATAGATCAAAATACATTAATAAAAAAAGAAAAAAGAAATTAATTCAGGCTATTCACTGGAAGGTCAAATACTGAAAGTGAAGCTGAAGAAAAAAAATCAAAGAGGAAAAATCCTATGTGTACAAAAGTATTTGTAACAGCTTTTTTTGTGGTGACAAATTGCTGGAAACTAAGGGGGTACCCAACAATTCGGGTGTAGCTGCAGAAATTATGATATGAATGTAATGGAATATAAATGTGATATGTAAGAAATGAAGACATAATTGCAGAGAAACCTGGGAAGAACTATGAGCTGATACTACAATATCAATACTGTAAAAATGAACGATTTTCGAAGACTTAAGAACTCTGATCAATGCAATGATCAACTATGATTTCAAAGGACCAGTGTTGAAAAATACTACCTATCTAATGACAGAGTGGTGATGGATTAATATGCAGAGTAAAACATATTTTTGGACATAAACATGTAGGAATTTGTTTTTGTCAACTATGATTATTTGTTACATGGGTTTTGTTTTTCTTCTTTTTTCCCCCAGTAAGGAAAGCAGGAGATAGGAGGGAAAAAAATTAAATTTTAAAAATTCTTAAATTACATCAAAGTGGGAATCAATGGCAGAATTTTGTAGTATCTCACTAAATACTGATTTTGCTGCCAAACTGGTAATGAAAGCTTTGAATAAACAGTTCTGGACATGATTGTTGCCTAACCTGAAAACTGTGGTTCAAACAAGAATCTACAGGTTTCAAGATGATGGTTTGGAAAGCATAAAGATATCAAGGCTATGGTTGTGGTCTGTTAAGAAGTGGACTTATCTTGTCCGTAGGATCATAGATCTGGAACTGGAATCTCAGAAGACATCTATTCCAATCCTCGTCTTACAGAGGAAAAAAATGAGGCCTAAGGAGGGTACATGACCTAATTAGGGTCACACAGGTATCAAGTGAAAGAAACAGTCTATATGAGACAAAAATGAGAGGGAGATTTTCTGACTAACTGCCTATGGACATAAAAGAACAAAAATGTATATTAAAAAGAGGGAATACTCTAAGTTTAATCAGATGCCAAAAGAAAGATTTAGCTTAAAAAAAAGTTTAAATGTTACTTTAAAACATTAGCTCTTATTTTACTTCAGAAATCTGGTGAAATTTCAATACAGAATTCTAGTTCTTTTTCAGTAGCTATGACATTGTTTGTCCAAAGGCTATTAATTTATCATTAGCTGTGCTGGTTGGAAGAATTTTTTATTTAATGCCTTAAACTATTAACCTGTGCTCCACTTCTGGCTCAGAATATCTGAAAAAAAAAATCCTTTCCCCTGCTCTCCCAAACAAAGCCTCAGGGATCCAGCCTTGAGATGAGATTCTGATATCTAATTATAAAAAGAGAAGGGTGACTTATAAGAAAGGCTAACTATGAATGAAATCATATAATACTTGAGACCTCTGTGAACTAAGGCTCAAAGGATGGCCCTAATTTTAATGGTGCTCTGAATAGTGAGATGACAAGGTTTCCTACAATCAATCTTTTCTTGCTATGACATTCACATGATCTGCAGATATTTCTGTGTCCTCAAAACCAGATAGATCCAAAAGCCCTGGCTATCAAAGTATTTATTACTAAACTAGGAGAATAATTCATATAAAAATTAGGAAATGTGTCAGCTAAATGCAAATAAAAATCAAGTTTCAAAGTTATTAAATTGCCCACTCTCTTTAATCCAGAGATCTCACTCCTAGATTATACCCAAAGAAGATAAATATTCATAGTAGCATATTTGTGATTTTAAAAAAAGTCAGAAACAAAATATATGCCTGACTATTGGGGAATGACTGAACAAATAAACAGAAATGTACAGAAATGTAACATTATTGAAGTAATGGGTTAAGAAGAAAGTAAAGCAGAAAGAATAATATGTACAATATAATAAAAAAAAAGACAATGCTAAAAGGCAATAAAACTCAAATACAAAGTCAAATACAACAGAAATTGTTGGTATCATGCTATCAAAGTCAAAGCACAGTCCTTTTTGTTAATAACTGTTAAATTACAAAAGTCAAAAGTGACATGCATAATAGCAACAATCATGTTATTAAGTTTGTTTAAATGTTTTTGCACAATGTACTTAACTTTCTTTACAGAAGGGGTTTGAAAGTCTTTATCCTTTCAAAACAAACATATCTGATACCCAAACTGATTTTTTTTAAATCTTATTTTAATATATTTTTTTTCTTAGTCTGAATCAAGAAAAACAAATAACCCCATTCCTCCCCAAGATACTTACTAGAATCTGGCATGATACGGAGGTCACCTTCTTTATAGTCATCTAAAAGCTGGTACATGTACAAGACAGGATCTTTCTCATAGGTAATATAAAACCACGTGTTCATTATAGGAGCTCTAGCTAAGACCATTCCCCTCCATTCGTCCTTTGAGCCATCCTCTGTCTCAAACATATGTTCCACTGCTTTTCCAATCATTGTATCTGCCAAATGAGCATCACTGATTCGAGAAGATGCTGAAAAATATAAATATTTCATAATATATGTATAATGAATACTTTTTGAGTCTGTCTTAATAACAGTCTACCTGAAACTGGAATGTCTTCTCTACTCAGTTCTGAATTTCAAACATTCTTTCAGCCACAGATCCAACTGTTTTAAAAACAGCAGTACTTCAAATACTTCTAAATTTTGTTATGTTATAGGGGGAAAATGTAAATTACTTGGTAAATTAAATTAAAAATTACTTGGCAAATTAACCACTTTCAATACTGTTAGAACAAATCAATCAAAGGATTTTAAGGATTTTTTAAGTTTACATGTTACTAAAAATTAATCTAATTCTACTTTCCCAGTGGCTTGAAATGCTAGATCCTAGAATGCCTAACTTCCTTTTTTCTTTATTGTCTTGACATTCATTTTAATATAGTAGCTGAGAAAAATACATTTCCTCCTCTTCCTTTTCCCTTCCCCAAATTATAATGTATTCCAAAGATTAACGTGAGCAACATGCATTAATATACAACCTACATGACTACTCTTTCATTGACTGCAAAGAACTGACAATTCATTGTACTTTTTGAATTACAGATTTAATATAAGTGCTAAGATTTTCAAACAATGATCAAAGAATTAAAACAGTATATTTTAATCTGTATAAGGCAGATTTATCTCCTTTGTGTTTATGTGATTATAAAATAATAAGACTCATATAAAGCTTCTAGAAGCAAAAGGAAGAGTAATCACAGCAGGCATCATCTGCACCACAGATCTTATGTTGTGGCAGTATTTTCAGTCAGTCTTGTGCTAGCAGCCTGGATGAATAGAAATACATAATCTTTCTTGTCAGTGAAAATAGTCACTATGATCTAGAGTGAAGAATGTCACATTTGTTATAAAGTTAGAAAAATCAAGTTGAAAATAGAGTAAATTAAGATTATGAGGACGAGGTAAGGTCAACTACTGACAAGTAAGATAGTCTGTAATAATATACAAATTACATTTCTGATAAAGTAGTTAAGGAACATGGAATTTCCAAGATGTTTTGAAAAATCTCCTCAAAGTCTTCAGCAGTAGGAGTCTTAGTAGTAATAACTCAAATTTGTCAAATTCTTTAACCACTTTACCACCCAGTAAGGTAGAGAAGTGGGTGTGACTACCATAGAAAAAAAGCTATTACGTCTATGTTCAGGAGAGGTTACATATCAAATGAAAGAAGCAAATGAGGCTTATACAGAAATTCTGCCTGCTTAATACCTGCACAATGTCACAGGAGTTACTTTAGACAATGCTCTGACTTTCTGGAAGTAATTTAATTAAAAATGCTGTTACCCATCTTTCTCATTCAGTAGCCCTACAACTGAAAGACTCTGTTTCTATTCCAACCCATTAATAAAGATTTATTATCACTGAAAGTTCAAAAGAACAGAGCATAGCTACCACACACAAGTGACTTACGCTACAAATGAAACAATACTCATTTTTTTAGGTGTACATTGTATTCTTTAACAAACCAGTCATTCATTACTTTACAGATTTTATACATTTACAAATTCTATTGATGTAGGAAGGCTTTTTGAAAAGTCATAATAAAACACTTTTTCTCTATTAGGTTACTGCAAAAGGGCTTTCATTTTATACAGACATACTACACATACCTTAAGTCTAATTTTCTAAGTACCTTTACTGTCAATTATCAATTATTTTTAAGGAAAAACCTATTAAATAAAACATCAAAAGATGCAATTCTCAAAAATACCAAAACAAATAGTAAAGACATTATCTTTAGATGTTGACTATTCTCTAACACAGAGACTAACTAACATTAAATGAGTGGACAACAGAATCATCCATTAGATTAAATCAACTAAGTTTCAAATGATTCATCAAATTGTAAAGCGGTTAAAAAGACTCTTGGAAATTCTCCAAAACTAAATATTACTTTAATCTGGAGTAAAATTGTTCTTTTCTAGCCTCAAATCCAGTAAGAAAGCAAGCTATTTTGTATGCTAAGATTGTTTTTCAATTGTTCACTGCAGCTCTAAAATATTTTGTCTTATAGTACTTCATAAATTCCTGAAGTCTTTATTTGTTTGTTTGATTCATTCAACAAATATTCCTTTACTATTGAATTGGCCATTTTTTAAATGACCTGAAGATTCTAATTAAATTGCTCAGAGCATTAAACTAATAAGGACTACATGAAAACAGAAAGGAAGCTAAAACCATGGGACCGCCCTTTGCTCAGAATAGGAATGCTTCATTTTTTAAAAAGTTCAAGGACTAAGGATGCATAAGTACGCTTGGAGGTACACTCCTCAAATTATTTACCTAAATGTCGACTTTCCAAGTATAGCCCAACACACACACAAACACACCAAAATAACTCACCAACTCTGTCAGGAAGGACTTCAAGTGCTGAAACTCGTTCATCTTTGTGAAGTTCTAGTCCGTAAACACAGTCAAATCCATCATATTTTATAAGATAGAGAGAAGGATTTACAGGAACCTGATCCAGAACTGTCCCTTTCCACTGAGTTACAGGTCCACTGCCTTCCTTCCATCCATGTTGAATTCTACATCCTACAATGTTTCTCCGGGGCTGAGAAATAGGTTTGCTGGGTCCCACGTTGCTTCGATGTTTTCTGTATACATATACATACACATATATACACATAATATACCACTTCAGGAATAAGTATTTTTACACAGCAAAGTTTTTATTACATACCCTCTCTAGGCAATGACATACATAGTCTACACAGGTAAGTTTTGCCAATTTAATTTATTCACATGGCATGAAAAATTTTAATGTGTTACACCTCACACCAAAACAACTAATACCTTATCTTTAAGGCTTTTAAAGTTGCTAGCTTAGCTTCAACTGGGTTAAGGAGGTGCTTAAACATTCTGACTTAAAGAAACTACTCATTTCAGAGTATCTGTTAAATTGTTTCAGTCATATTTAACTCTTTGTGACTCCCACTTGGATTTTCTTGGCAAAGACACTGCAATGGTTTGTCATTTCCTTCGCCAGTTCATTTTACAGATGAGGAAACTGAGGAAAACAGGGTTAAGTTACTTGCCCAGGGTTACACAGCTAGTATGTTTCTGAGGTTGAATTTCAATTCAAGTCTTCCCAACTCCAGGCCCTGCACTCTTATCCACTGAGCCACACCCAGCTACCCCTTATTTCAGAGTACTCTGCAGAACTGGTAACAATGTAAGGTAGTTCACTGTATTCAATTTTATACATATATGCATATGTGTACACACTCACACCCACACACCCATGAAGAGGGGGAGAGGGGATGCACAGCAATTTAGCAGTGAATAGAGCACTGGATAAGGAGTCAGAAACACATGAGTTCTCAGATAATGTGACTATGTGACCCCGAGCAAGGCACTTAATTTCTCTCAGCCTTAGTTTTCTCATCTATAAAATAAGGGAGGTAATAACAGCACTTACCTTACAGGGTTGTTGCAAGGATCAAATGAGATAATATATGTAAAGAACTTTGCAAACCTTACGTCAAGCTCAAAGTTACATTAAAATGTAGAAATTCTTAAGAAAAGTAATGAGACCCAAATACAATTGAAAGGTCTTGAGATTGCCAAATTTTCATTGCATAATGCATCACCTCCCTAAAATATTTATACAAAGTACTCCTCATGTTCCTCTGTTTGGTGGACAGGATTAAGATTGGATCAAGAAAGGAGATACAGTAAAGACAGCATGAGAGGAAAGGGGGACGGGTGCAGGGGAGAGCACCGAGTTTTAATATGAAAACAGAAGAGGGCGAGTGACAAAGCAACAAAAAACTGGAAAGAAATATGAAGGTATTTATATTTTCTCAGGAGTCACTTATAACAGTGGTAATAGCTGTATTTATAATGCTTGAAGATTTGTAAAACTGTGCATAAATTATCTGATCTGAGTAACAACCACAACCCTATGAAGGTAGACAACACAAGCATTTTTATTCCTATTTTATAGTTGATATAAAAAGCTCAGAGGGTAACATGGCCTACCCATAGCCAAAGGCATGAAGTGCCAGAGTTGAGATCTGAGTCCATGTTTTGCTGACTCCAAGCTTTACTGACACTTCACATGAGAACATAAGACCAGTTATATGTTACATCAGCACCAGACATTTAATATGAAAAATCTAAACAGCTAAATATATGTGTATTCATATATACACAACTGCTAGGGGGAAAAAATCAACTAAAATGTTAGAAAATCATGCAAGATCTAAGGCAAAGCCTAGTAGCTTCCAATATCTACACAAACCTAAGAATCTTAACAGTAGTTGTCTAGTCCAGGCTTCAGTTTCAAGCTTCAAATATAACTTTGCATCTAACAGAGCAGGAAAACCTCCCCATTTTTACATGACTAAAGCTCCTCTCTGGAGGTGCTGCTTCTCTGAATAAAAGATATCTGAGCATAAAAAATGCAATAACGAACTGTGTAAATTTTATATAAATTGTTTTACTATGAAGTTAACATTTAAAAACTCAGAAAGTATTGAGATTAAAAAGTACTGAGTATCACTGTATAGGATTACTTTTCCTCAGACCTACTATAAGGTAAACAGTGTTTTTTTTCTAATATTGATAAATGCTAGCAAAACCAGAAAACTATGTAGCATGTCTTAAAGAATCCTTAAATGATAAGTAATACTGTTAAAACCCAATGAGCTTTAAATGAAAACTAAGTTTTATGTGATGCTGATTAAAAGGTCTACCAACTGAAATGGATGGAATAGTGAATAGTGAAACAGTTATTACAGCTCAACAATTTGGCTACTATGGAAGTTTAGATAAATAGTTCAAGACTACTCATTTAACTCTTGTGACACATTCTAAGGTTTTATTAACATAGGTAAGTAGTCACAGGAAAATCCTTAGGACAGATGGCTATTAAATTAACTCGATTACCTCCTTTGAAATGATTCTCAGAATATTCAAAAGTATTTACCTTTGTTCTTGCTAAACTTGGCAGACACAAAATACACTCTGAAACTCTTAAACCACAGCAAATCTGCCATTGTTCACCAGGAACTGCTACTTTGTAAGATCAGTCTGTCTTTAAAGATTCAATATGATTCCCAAAACCAGTGTGAAAAGGAAACACTTTACAAATCAGACAGGTCTTTTAGCTTATGGAGGTGGCTCAAACCAACTGTTACCAAAACCACATAGGAGAACATAGGAGTTGATTAACTGTCAGCTCACCTAATGTGGAAGGTGCTCATATTTTAAAAAGATCAAATTAAAAGGAGTATATTATTTATAAATATTACAATTATAAATATAATTCTGAATAAAATACAAAATTTCTGAGAATTTTTTTTTTGCAAATTATTTCAGAGCATTCCTTGCTTCGTTGTTTTGGGTACTAAAACAAATTAACACTTTCTAAAATCAAATTAGAAAGCTTATAATGGAAAACAAATTTTTATCACAATAGTACATTTTCCAAACTACAAATTTATAATGCTAGTCCCAGTATCCTGAGAGAGAACAATCTGCTTCACTATCAAAGGGCTGGTGAAACTGATATAAACAGTTTTTTTTGAAAGTTACAGAATTTGTATAAGTATACTAGTATATGTCAAAGGTACTGCTGTTTCATTTACATTTAATTGTTTTAATTAGACCCAATGTGAAGATTACTATTCATTGCATCTCAGCAATTATTAGCATCACTTCAATCTGTGGGCTTAAGAAACTTTGTAATATATATTTAAAACACTGTATTTTTTAAAATTAAAGTATAGGTTAGGAGAATAAAAGAATCAATTTGGCTCTTCAGGTGACTTAAGGAAATAAATGGTTATGGGGAGTTGGGAGTGCCACCACAAATTTTTGAATGAGCTAACTAGAAACAGGAGACCCTGAGGGAAAATTAGACTAAAATACAGCCATTAGTATTGTAAATCAAAATTAGTAGATTGTAAATCAATTTTGTTTTGCACCTGGGACATTATCCCCATTTTACATATAAAAAAGATTGATTTTGGTATAATACATGATTTAATCAATCTTCTTTGTGTGTAATATGGTGATAATAATAGCACCTACCTCCCAGGGTAGTTGGAGGAATTAAATGATGCCTAAGAGCTTAGCACAGAGAGCAGCTTAAAAATGCTGACTGTGGGGTTTGGATTAAATAACATATCAAAAATAATAACATGAATTATTTTATAAGAAGGATAAATTAAAATTTTATCTAGCTAAATAGATGAAATTTGACTTGAGAAAAACTTGAGAAGTTTGACGTTATGTTTTTTAAAAAACAAACATGACATTCTTTAGATTTCTAGTTTTTCTTGTATTCTGGAATTCTGAAGAATATTAGACATGATTAGAAATGTGAATTCTCTTTTAATTAAGAGAATATGCCTTTGAAATTTTTTAAAAATACTGTAAAGTGGTGTTAGAGAAGCCACTTCCCTATTTTGAGTTATGAAAATGAATGTGATAAAAATCTTCGAAAAAACTGTAATGATGACATACCTTTTGCCTTAAATTCTTATGATTCAAGAGGTTTGAGAACCTCCCAACCAGAGCTGTGTTTTAAATGTGTAAATGCCTGGGTAAAGTTACTTTGAAATGGACTAAATTGATGTCTTTTGGCTAAAGTAATTTTATTGTCTTATAAATTGGACTGCTAAAAAGGATTGTTTAAAAAACTATTAAATATTCAATGGATTATATTTTCCTCTAAACTAGTCTCCTAAACGGAAAGACTGCCCTGTAATGTAAGTCAGCAAGTAGCTCAAATAATAACTTGAGAAATGAAAAGCTAAACATTCTGAAGTACTACGGAAAGCAGGCCTCTGAAATTCTTTAAAGTAATCTTTAAGAACTAGAAAAAAGCCTGGCATGTGGTAAACAGTATATAAATGAATCATTGCTGCCTCTTTAATTGACTAATTATTCTACACTGGATAAACGCTATACTGGGTTTTAGATATCACTGGATGTGATTAATAAAATACCAAAGGAGATAGGATGAATGATTTCCTTGTAACAATTTTAAAATACGTTCTATTAAACTGTTTTTCTTTTGTATTATAAAATCTAAGAAAAGCTGTTAGGGCAGGTTACTTTCCCTTTTGATCTGAAGGCTGTTAGATCATAAATGTATCTGTTATAGAATGTGAAAAAAGTTTGAAAACTGTTAATATTTAATGAGGTATATTTAAAATTAAAATAAAAATGATACTTTTGAAAGAAAAGCTTGGCAAAATCTTCTTAAATAGATCTTTGTGAAGTTCCTTAGGACTTCTTACTTGAGCTAAATCAGAAGATCTTACCAGCCCTGCTCAGTGTGTTGTCAAATACTGAAGGGCTGCAGTTTAAGGAAATACGATCTCTACCTGCCAGAGTAGGGAAATTTCTGAG
Source organism: Phascolarctos cinereus (assembly GCF_003287225.1). Classification (NCBI taxonomy): domain Eukaryota; kingdom Metazoa; phylum Chordata; class Mammalia; order Diprotodontia; family Phascolarctidae; genus Phascolarctos; species Phascolarctos cinereus. Next base: position 237,192,566 of record NW_027555847.1, read on the forward strand.
ATAAACTTTAAATAATAAGTGAGCTTCACCTGAGATCATTTAGAAAATGGCATAATTATATCTGTTAATAATTAGTAAGTGGTAAAGTTACATTTTTGAACCAACTATTCACTGCGTATATAGTGTTCACTGTATTAATGTTAAAACTCCAGAATGCAGTATTTGTGCTGCTTATCCAATTTATATATGTTTATACATATATAATTTATATACAATATATTAACTTTTAACTTTGTATATGTATATGTGTGTGTATATCCAACTAGCTTGCCTCTCTATCACTTCCTGTAGTAGTTGCCCTTACCTTAACATCAGCACATTGATATTTATAAGTATGCCTAAGACTGGTCTTTATAAAGTCTCCCTTCAACTTACAGGGTTAAAGCTTTTTCTAAAACTTATAACTCCAATTGGCAAGCCGTATTGTGAAAGCTCACCTAAAGTGGCCAGGTGTACTTTCCCTTCCTTTATCCTATCTACACAGCAGATCAAGGGTGGAGCTGCACATCTAAATATTAAAACCTATCACATATTTGTTTAGATACACTTTAGAACATTATGTGCATATGGTGAATTTTGCCTCCAACAACTATAATGAACACATGAAAATTTCTGTCAGTGAACACTGTATAAATTTGAACCACTGCTGTTAATGTTATTGTCACATAAACACAATAATTATATCCTGCTCTAACAAATGATTAATGAAATTTTGATAACAAAGGCAGAGTCTCATACATGGGACGTTAATTTGATATACTTAGAATTTTTGATTTCAGGTATACCTGTAAGATTGTAAAGCCAATAATCCACCATCCCAGGGGCTGCCATGGCCTATGGTCTAAAGACTGCTACAAGTGGATATTTGTCCTTGGGAAAAAGTTGAGAGGGAGACCTTACGTGAAGGTAGGATTCTCTTGACTTGGTTTCCCATTGAACTACTTTGTTTTTCAACAGGAAATTTTCCCTCCTAGATAATTCTGAACCTGGCTTTTGATACCCTGTGAACAAAGTGGAGCTTTAATTAACTCTTAACTATCCCTTTCGCCTTGAATAAAACAGAGCTAACTAAGGGAGTATTTCTCTTGTTACAGCTTCTCCATATCACCATTACTATGTTTCCTCATTTCTCAAGTCTAAGTTACCCTGTGTTTAACTCTATGTTCAATTAACATCTTGACCATACTTACCAGAGTAACAAGACATTTCAGTTACCATAATACTCCCTTGATGGACAGACTAATTGACGTGTTATCTTATCCAATCAGAGAAATAGATCAGCGAGTGTCCCTCTCCAAATGCCCTATTAAGTTTCCAACATGCTTACAATGTTGGCAATAGTAACAAATTACATTCACACTGTTTCAGGATGTGCCTAGCCTAACTATAATTCAAATGACCTGTCCCATCCAATCAAGGTTTCAAGATTTTCTCATTTCTTAGTTCCTCTTTTACTATTATAAAATAAGCTCTGTAAAACCCTTGTTTGTGGGGCAGCTAAGTGGCTCAGTGGATACAGCACAAGTCCTGGAGTCAGGAGAACCAGAGTTCAAATCCAGCCTCAGACCAAACACTTGACACTTACTAGCTGTGTGACCCTGGGCAAGTCACTTAACCCCAACTGCCTTAAAAAAAACCCCAAAAAACCCTTGTTTGTCTCCAACTCCTGAGGAATCAGAAGACCTGGCTTGTTGGCAACTGCTAGCCTTGCAAATTTTAATCACTGTGCTTGGGACTTTGAGACTCAGTTTCTCTTTGCTTCAGATTACAGTTACACTCACTTCTGCAAAGGGAGGAAGGTAATTTTTTTCATCTTTCCTCCAAGACCAACCTTAATCAAGGTTGCCATAAACAACGCAAGACAGCACATTCACATTCATTTTTGCATGGTTCTTTCCGTTCATATTTATTGTCACTGCACATGATATTCTTCTGGTTTTGTTTATTTCACAATGAACTTCATTAAGAGGCAGCATGTGAAAAAGAGCAATGGCTGTGGAGTCTGGGGACCTGAGTTCAAATCTCATCTCTCACATACACCTTCAGTAAATCACTGAACCACCCTGGCCTCATCTTCATAAAGGGAATGGAGTGGATAGGATGGCCCTTCTAGCCTTGTGATCTTATGCTGATTTTCCCCCCAGACATCTTTAAATTCTTCATAGTAACCAATTCTTATAGTGTGGTAATATTCCGTTATATTCCTGTATACAATTTACAAAACTGCCTTCTAATCTTAATCATTTTTGATGGAAATCTTCCTAAAACGTATTATGTATTTCTCTGTCTTCTCAAAACAGTATATTAAAATTAATTTAACAACTACTTGATATTCAGGGTTGCTGTTTAATAGCACCAATCTGAAATGTAAAAATGATGATCCCAAGGATTATTGATATACAAACTGCCTCCATACTACACATCCTTTTAACTGCCTTTTTTTGGTCTTTATCTCTTACCCTCAGCTTCTTGATGTTATCAATATGTCTATGTCTCAAAATCCCATGTTATCCACTCCCCCAATACCTCACCTCTTATTTGTTGTAGGCTGGAGAGCCAGATAACCAACTTTGTCAAAAATAATATATAAAACATTAAATAAATTCTGAAGGAAGATATGAGTAACTCTATACACAGCAAGGGCTTCACCTTTGGGATACCAATTTTGGCAGCTTAGTGGCCTTTTTCATTTGGTTACTTATATTCAAAAGGCAGTTGATGGTGTCAGATAAATGACCTCCAAATGAGTGTGATTTTATCATATTGATGTATAAAGCTTTTCCTGAATAAGACTTCAAGCTTAGAATAGCTTTAAAACAAGGGCTCTGTGGACATGGCAATTAAAAAATAGTAAAAGGATATAATACTTTACAATTCACATTTTAACCTACTCTCTTTTTCATAACTAACCATACTTTGAACATAACTTCTAACAATACAAGCAAAGTTTTATTATTCAGAATTTTTTTAAAGTGCTAATATCATATTTTATGCATTTATAAGTGCTTTTCTCAAGGTTCATATTGATTCAGAGACAAATGTGCCTCTCTTGAAGAGTCTTTTGAGTATCAGAATAACTAAACAAACATCTTGAGTTTAAGAATCAACTATACATTAAAAATAGTGGAAATATAACCAAGCTCCTAGTAAACCTGTACCTGGTGTTTAAGACCTGGACTTGTTAAGAAAACTTTAATTCTTCATTGATAACTGACAATATTTTTGCCATATCATCTACAGCTTTACATTTTCAAGAAATTTCATTTTTCAAACTAAGAAAATTAGGACAAATATCCAATTTTATCAGAACTTTCAAAATGCAGACTCAAACATGAACAAGATTTGAAAAATTCTTCATATCAATATTTACATGAACTACTTCAGCACTAGTTCAGTTCCTGGAATAACCTAAAGTTAAAAGAAAATTCTAGATCTCTAATGCTAAAAATCAGGGCAAAATTGGCAACCTGAAATTATCACAAAGTTTAAGAAACCAGATGGCAACCTACCACAGAGAATATTCTCTTATGACAGAACAGAGGTAAAGATTAACTCCTATGCCTCAATCAGAATTATGCATAAATCACTCATTTCACCTTATGGTACTACGCAGTCACAAGTTTAAGAGAAAAGGAGAGAAATGAGGCTTCCATCTACTGTCCAGAGCTCTATGTGATCTGTAGCTTCTTTTTAATTATAAGATACGTGGAAATGTTATTTAAATATACTTAAACCTTAAAGTCCTCACTATATACCTCAATAATCTTTTAGTGCCCAAATGCTGAATAGCTAAAACCAATGATATAAAAAAAAGGCCTTACCTGTACAGATTATAAAAACCAATATATAAATGTTAGCTATTACGCTATATGCATGCATGTATATAAATGCATAATCATAATCATGTGCACATATGTATGTTTTAAATTTTATTTAATTTTTTAATGGCTGAAAATCTACCTTTTCTTGTATCCACCCCGAACTGCGGGGGGGAAAAAAAAGGCAAAACCATTGTAACAAATATGCATAATCAAAATAAATTCATGCATTCAGTTCAATTGCAGTTCAAAGTGCAATTCAAAATACATGTCTCAATCTCCTCCCTGAGTCCATCACTTCTCTGTCAGGATGTGGGTAGCATGCTTAATAAAGAATCCTTGGGAATTTGGAGACTGCTCTAAATATTTCATTCTTAAGTCTTTCAAAATTGTTCATCTTTACAATATTGTTGTTGTATAAATGGTTTTCTTTGTTCTACTTAATTCCCTCTGCATCTGTTCACACAAATCTTCCCCAGTTTCTCTGAAAACATTCCCTTAATTTTTATTTTTTACAGTAGAGAAGTATTCTATCATGTTTATATGCTATAATTTGCTCAACCATTCCCCAAATGGAGGGCATACCCTTAGTTCTCAGGTCTTTGCCTTCATAAAAAGAACTGTTTTACTTTTATACACATGGATCTTTTTCCTCTTTGAGGTATAGACTTAGTAGTGATAGGGTCAATCAGTATGTACAATTTAGTAACCTTGGGGGTATAATTCAAAATTGCTTTCCAGTTGGCTAATCCAGTTCATAGTTCTACCAGAGCATTAATGTCTTTTTTTCTCACTGCTCCTTTCAGAATTTGTCACTTTTTTTCTTGTCAATTTTGCCAGTCTGACAGATGTGAGGTAGAAACTCAGAATTCCTTTAATTTGTATTTCTCTAATCATTAGAGATTTAGAGCTTTTTTTTTTTTAAATAAATGTGGCTGTTGGGAGCTTGGATTGCTTCCTCTCAAAAGTGCTTGCTTATATCCTTTGACTATCAATAAGGAAATGGTTCTTATTGTTATACATTTGAATCAATTCCCTATAAATCTCAGAAATAAGACTTTATCAGAACAACTTGTTACAAAGAGTTTTCCTAGATTTGTTTGTGCTAAAACTTAACTTTATGTAATTAAAACTATTCGTTTTATCTTTTGTGATCTCTTTTGATATCTGTTCATAAACTCTATTCATAGATTTGAAAGATAATTTCTCCATTGTTCTGTTAATTTGTTTAAGATGCTATCCCCTTATGTCACTTACATTTCTACTTGGAGCTTACCTTTTCATGAGCTGTTGGTCTGTCAGACTGCATTCCCATTTCCCACTACATGCAGAATGGCAAGATTTTATACAAACAAGGGTTGGTATCTTTATCAAGCACTAGGCTACTGTGCTCATTTGCTTCTGTATATAATGCACCAAATCTGTTCCACTGATTGACCTCTTCAATTCTTAACCAGTAACAAACTGTTTTAATGATTTCTGTTTTTTATATTAACTTGAGATCTGGTACTGCTAGGCCTCTTTCTTTCCCAAGTTTTTCCCATTAAATTCCTTTGAAGAATTTTTGTTGCTCTAAATGAATCATTTTTTTCCCCTTTTTCCTAGCCCTACATTGGTATTTTGACAGAAATGGAACTAAATAAATTTAGAAGCATTACATTGGTTCAATCTCTCCAATTAATATTTCTCCAATTATCAGCTATCTTTATATGTGTAATGAGTATTTTATAATTTTTCTTATAATCTTTTTGAGTGTATAGACTCCCAATTATTTACTTTCTATATTATTTTAAATTTAATTTTTCTCTTCCTAATGGATTTTGTTGGTAATATTTTTTAAAATGCTGATGATTTATGTGGGCTTACTTTATGTCCTGCAACTCTGCTGAAGTTATTGTTTTAATTAATTTTTTGCTTGACTCTATAGGATTCTCTAAGTACATTTATCTAAGTACATAATATCATTTGTAAATGTGATAATTTTTGTTTCCTCTTTACAAATGCTTATTCCCTCAATTTCTCTTTTACATCTTATTGCTATAGCTAGCATTTCTAGTACTGAATCAAATAATAACAGTGATTATTGACATTAGTGCTTTATCCTAACGGTTCCTAGTTTATCACTATAACATAGAATGCTAGCTCTTGGTTTTAGACAAATACTGCTTATAATTTTTAAGGAAAAGATCCATTTATTCGTATGTTTTCTAGCATTTTATTATCAACTCCTTGTCTTTGTCCTGTTGTAGTTGAGGCTCTCGTGCTTATCCTCTCTTAGTTCAGATCTGATATTAAGACAAAATGAGACACTTGCAAATCACTGAACGTTTAACACAAAGAGGTTTACTTTGCCCTAGCACAGCAAGGATACAGTTGGCATTCGGTTATTCTGGACCACCACTTCTCCTTTACATATGGAAATGGTGCCTCGTCAGCAGGGCAGGGTGACTCCTGTGGGCTTCAAAAATCCATATCTAGGTAGCTTACATTCTATATAGGGGGCACTTTTTAATGCCCTCAGATGACCAGAGCCAATGAGTTAACTTTGTTCTACCCCATGTTGCTAAGAGGTGAAGTGGATAGGGAGAAGGTTTTGGAGAAGGAAGTTACATCAGGGAAGCCAAGGCCAATTAGGTACTAGAGGTAGCTTTGTTTTCCTTTAGGTAAAGCCTCCCCACATTGTGGGTGGGAAGAAAGAAGTTGAGTCAGAGAAACACTGGTACTAAAACATACCCCAAACCTCTGTTAATGTCAAGAATACCTACCACACGATCCTTTTAGTCACCTAGGTTTACAACTTAGGCATCATTCTCAAATCCTTACTCTCTCATATCCTTACTCTTCCATATAACTGTCAAGTCCTGTTATTTCTATCATCCTAATATCTCTTATAACTTTCCCTCCTCTGACTCTGCCACCATCTTGGTTTAAGCCCTTGTCACCTCATACCTAGTCTTTTTCAATGGTCTGCTGGTAGGTCACTCTGCCTCTTTCTCTCTACTCCCATCTATCTTTCACTCGGCTGTCAAATTGATCTTCTTAAAGTACAGGTCTGACCATATCACTTCTGTATTCAACAAACTCTTGTGGCTCTCCAGGAGAGAGGATCAAATATAAAACCCTCTGTTTGGCTTTTAAAGCCCTTTATAACCTGGCCCCTACCTACCTTTCCAGTCACCTCATACCTCATTCCCTGCCCCCTTCACCTCCCAGTATACTCTCTGTGATATTAGTGACATTGGCCTTCTTGCTGTTCCTTGCACATAACAATTCACCATCTGACTCCAAGCATCATCACTGGCTGTGCCTATGCTTAAAACATACTCTATCTTCTCCTCATCTCTATGCCCTACCCTCTTTGGTTTCCTTCAAGCCTCAGCTAAAGTTCTACTTTCTGCAAGAAGCCTTTCCTAGACATTCTTAAGTGTCTTCCTCTGAGACTACTTCCAATTTATCCTGTATATAAGCTTGTTTTTTACATTATTTGTTTACATGTTGTCTCCCATTAGACTGTGAGCCTAGCATAGTACCTAGAACACAGCAGGTACTTAATAAATGCTAAGTGACTTGAAATGGCTTGACTTGATATAGAAAGTTTTGCCTTAGCAGGAAGAAGGGCTACATATCTTCATGTGAAACAGAGCAAAGAGAGAGGGAAAATTACTGAATGATGTCAGCTGAAGGTGAGCGGTAAGTGGATCAGAATGAGAGCTCTCAGCAAATTATCTCTTTTTTTTTTCTATGAAGTATAATGTAAAGTCCTCAAGTGAGACAGTGAGGGGGAGGGTGTTATGATGAATGAGAATTTTGGGAAGTGCTTCGGTAATAAGCTAGCAGATTTCCAAGTTGTAGTGGAAATTTCCAGTTGAGACTATGTTACAAATACAGAGTAGTCTTAGCCTGGATTGATGATTTTTTACAAACTCAATTCAGCAGCACGTAAATCTACTGATCATATTGACTCTTGACCTTTGCTTCCTACTGCCACTTTCAAATTCTTCCTTTATCAAACTCACTCACAGCAACCTCTTCTCCTTTGAGGTCCTTGAAGAGATAAATGGTGAAAGAATTACAAGACCAAGTTTTGGTAAGGTGTAATTAGCCAAAGGACAAAGAATAAAAGGGATCTGAGAGTAGAGGATGAAGTGAGTCACCAAAAGGTTAACACTGGAAGTGAGAACAAGACGAGACAGTGCATAGGGTGAGAGTCAGGAAAACAATGGACAGGTAAAGGAGTGGAGGTCACAGTGAAGAACAGAGTTAGTGGTCATAAAGCAAAGGAAAGATGGAATAAAAGGTTCTGATCAGATAAATGAAATTTGCATGAACGTGTAAGTGGAACACTTGGGAAAGATGGCAAGATCAAGGTTATGACCATCTCTAAGGTGAAGTGGAAGAGTTAAGCATGAGAAGGGATTAATAAAAAGGAATTGCTCCCATACCCTCCCCTGCCTTGAATTCTGCAAGGATTAGGTCAGACACCATTCACTTGAGGAGGCCCACGAGGAAAAAAACATTCTTAAAATATAAGGAAAAAGAAAAACTTTATTTCTTCATTTTAGGCTCATAGTTACAAGAATATGAAATTCAGTAGTGATACAGAGGATATTCCCATAAGCAGGTTATGACCTGTTAATTATGGAATACACCCATCAATCCAGAGCTAATTGGTAGTTAATACTGAAGTGGATGGCTGCCCTTTGATTTTTATTTTCTGATACAGCTGTGATGAAAAAACAGTTCAGGGTTCAAAGATGGGGGCAACGGAAGCTTCCATCCTCTGAAATGGCTGCCAATCAGTGGGCTTTGAGCCTTCCTGGCAGGCTTAGACATCACTGCAAGAGGCCTACGATTCCATGTGCATACTAATCATTGGCATTTTGCTATTTCACTAATAAAACATGCAGTGTGACTCAATATAAATAATCATACCTCCTATATACTGAATATTTGTCTTACATATATATGCTATTATTATTTTTGAAATATGCTGCCAGTAATAAAATGCAAATTCAAAATCATAATAGATAATACTTCTGAAAAGTATTTTCTGGTATCATGAATATAAAGCTAAATACTAATGACATGAACTTAAGACAGTCTCATAAAAAGTTACACATGCTATAATTGCACATACATATGTTTTCTGATACAAAATTTGGTTTCTTTTTTGGCCAGGAACAGGTAAAATAGCATGAGTGAAACAATGAATAAGTTATAAAAATACATTTTATACTTGGCATATACATACTTATTGTTATTTATATGCCTCTTTTATGCAGCCCTAGTAGATTCCAATTACTTAAGGGTGTGAACTGTGTCTTAACATACATTTATATCCCCCCAAAACCTAGCACAGTACATTGTAGATCACTAGATTTTACACGTATATGTACAGAAGTTAGAAGTAAGAGCTTTTGTAGATTAAAGTCAAATGCTTTTTAAATAAATGTTTATTTATTAATGACAGTTTTAAAAGCTCTTTATTAGAGAAAATGTTACACATTTATATGATGTATATATTCACTTCCACACAGTCTCTCAAGCCACTCATTGTCTGACCTTTCTCCTTTGTACTTAGTCTTTTCCTAACTTATACAGCATGTCCCTTCTCTGTTTTCACCATTTTAACTCTACTTAGCCATAAACTTCTTAGGGCAGGGATGGTCATTTTTCATCTTTGAATCCTCAGTGCCTAGCACTATGCCTTAAATAGAATAAGCACTTAATCAATATTTATTGAATATGTAGTACAAAATGCTCAAAAGTGAGAAACTTTTTACCATTCAAATGCAGAAAACCCATTTTAGGTTAGTGGAGAAAGGCTGGCACATAATGCTACAGCATCACTAGTAAATAGTTCTCTGAATTCTATGCCCAACTCCTTCTCATTTTTAGTTGCTTGATATCTATTAACGAGTTTTCACTGACAGACATCAGAGCCACGAGGTGGAAAAAGTCAACCTGTTTTGGAGGTTTCAGGATAACACATGCATAGATTTAGTTTAAGTGCAAGAAGAGGCTTGATAGATCATTAAACCCATCTGTACTCAGTACTCACTAGTACGTTGAGTAGTACATTATCCTCAGTAGGTGTGGACTGACTGAAAATGACAAGAAGAAAATAAAGGAAATCTCCCTTGAAGCTCTTGTAGAGCAGCGGCCTATTTTTCTCTAAGTTAACGCTAGCTGCACCTCAACACCTTACTCTGTACAACCTCAGGTTTCAGTATTCTCATCAGTAAACACAACAGATTAGACAGCTGCCTCTGAGGTCCTTTCCAGTTCTAAATCTATGATCCTAGGTGAAGTATACCTCCAAAATCATAACTACGATATAATAAAAGCATTTCACTTTCATATTGTGTTTGAAGTCTTCCTACCAAAACAAAAATATAATTCTTGCTGTGTAATTATAACAACTTCAAAGAAGAGATAAAAATCTGCACCTTACTCCATTCTTTACAGTTGTTGGGGAATATATGGGAGCATGACATATATTATGCCTGTTAAACGACTCTGGTCATACATCTGTTAATCTTGCTGAACTGCTTTTTTCCTTCTTTTTGATTCACTGTTGGACTGCACAGGTAGAGGGGAACAAGTTGTCCCCCCACCCCACCTCCAAAAAAAAGCATCCCTGAAACATCTTTTAAAATGCACAGAAGAAAACAAAAGGAATAGCAGGAGAGCAGGACAGCTCTGATACTGAATTGATTGTATACTTTAAAAGAAAAGTAAGCTATCACATAAGAGAGATTCAGTTTCACGTATAAACCTCTCTTCTACAATATATGTGGAAGTGCTCATTTTAGTTAATGTTTATTAAGTTGAGAATAAAAAATTTACATAAAAAGGGGAAGTGGCATTAAATATGAACTAAATTATACAATGGTAAAATGTGAACAAAAATATGAAAAGAATAAGAAACATAAAATGTGAAAAATTAATTCTAGGGGAATAGAAATGAAAGATATTATAAAATTAAGACATTCTGTTGAATATACATATATGTGTTTTGATTCCTATATGTTTTCAAGGCCTAGCACACAACATAAGTGTGCAAAAAATAAAACACAAAAATAAAAAGAAACATAATAGCATTAGAATCTTTATGAAGGAAAAATATTAAGATATGAATGTTACTAACATTTTCAATACAGATAAAGTGCAAAATAAAAAGTCTCAAACTTTATCATTACAAAAAGAATGTTCTTTTATTGTAATAAGAGGAAGTTAAACTTTATCTCACCTACAAAAAAGATTAGTAACATGTAATATATGCAGTGTAATTGTGCCTCATTATAGTCCAGCTGAGTATCTATGAGACTTCTACATTACAAGGTACATGTGACTTTCATAACTAAACCCCCTATATCAAATAGCTCTATGAGTGAAATTACAATATTTAAAGTCAATATAACACTTTCTCTTAGTAATTTAAAAATAATTCTAATAAAGTAGTTTAATCACCTGGTTAACCTGCAACATCTCTGTGAAACAGGAAGCAGATAACACCAAAAGAAAAAGGCTAGTAACTTGCCCAAGGTCATTAAGAAAATCAGAGGCAATATCTGAAAATTAATTCTGGTACTATGATTCTATGTTCAACATATTAGGGCATACATGTTACTTTTGTAACACTCTTGTAAAAGTGAATAGATATTTGAATGTCCCTGAACAAGATGTAAAGCAAATATGTAAAAAGCAGCAGAATGTACCATCCATGTAATATCTAAAGAGGATATCTGAAATATAACATAAAAATGAAAATCAAGTTTCAGAAAATGCTTACTTGTGGGAAGTCCTTTTCTTCATCATGCTGGCAGATACACCTGCATGTCCTGAAAAGACACATAATAAAGGAAACGAGAAATGACTAAATGGCATGAGTAGCTAAAATTAATTTACGAGTTAAACTACAAACAAAAGCACAACATTTAATTCGCCAAAAGTTGATAAAAATGATTTGTTAAACCTTAATAGCTAAATTTAATATAAAATGTATTTATTTTCTCATTTCTTAAAATAATGATGCCTATAAATAATTTTAAATCTTTAACAATGGCCATCTATATCTACACTAAAGATGATACTTGTTTCTTTTCCAGAACTGAGAAAGAGAAGTGGTAAATAAGAAAAACAGCAACCATAAGCAAAAGGGAGTAGTTAAAAGCTATATTAACCTGTAACTTTAGAAAAGTATATTCTGATACAGAGAATGTCTTAAAAGTAAAGTTCTATTGGCAAAAAATATGGTATAACTAGGAATTGTAGAGAGTGAAAAAATACGCCCCTGAACTATGTATGTAGTTATATGGAATCAGATATGGATTACAACTGTTTAAAAGTACATAGTTCATATGTGAAGGCTGCTACACCATAAAACCTATGAGAAACTCTGAAGCAGGAGTATAGGTGAAGAGCTAGTCACATGGCAAGAGCAAGGGATGACACCTGGACCGTTCACTGGTGCCCTCCAAATGTCAGAAGGAGGAAGGAAAGGAAATAAACATTTATATAGTGTCTACTATGTGCCAGGAATTGTGAATGTTCTTTAGTGCTTACCTTGTTCATTTCTATCACTGTTCCTTGGCTTTTGTCATTCCCCCCTTCCAATAACAAATCTTCCAGGAAGTCTTTCTCAATCACTCTAGACCACAATCATGTTTCCTTACTCTGAACCTGTATCCTGGATTTTGCTTTTATAATCATTTGACACTTTTCACCTACAATGTTGTTGGCCTAAGCCAATCAAGACTTTTTTTTGTCAAATGGTAACTTCGTATTTACTTGGTACTGGGTGGTAGAGAGTCATTTATAATGGCAAGAAGGGCTTGTTATAAGGTGACAACTTCTTGTTACTCAACAGTTTTGATTCAATTTATGAGAAAATCTTGGGTTACCTGAAAGATTATCTATTCTGCAAAGACAATTTTTGCAGATGGCTGAACTACAAAACTTTTAAGTTATAAACACATATTATTATGGGTAAATACCTTTCAAAAATTAAAAAGTCTGTTTCCTAAAGCAGTAAACCAAATACAGTGGTTTTTTTTCTTTATAAAAAGTTATTTTTAAATTTAAAACAATTTTTATTAAAGGATGCATTTCCAGGGGTAATTTTAAGGCTTCACACTAGTGTACAAAGCTTGTTTTTCTCCCACAGTAAACAATCCCAAATTGCTGTATTATTTAACTTTCTGTGTCTGCTTTTTATAGTTTTCTTGTTTTTGTCTTTGCTATAAGCTATTTTTCCTATCACCAATGTGCTTGCCTTCTCTTCTATTTACTGCTTCAAGTGTCCATCACGCATGGTACAAGTAGACGGACTACTGAAGAAAGGGAAGGTATTAATAACAGACACACATTTCTCCTTAAATCTTTTTTAAAAATTCCTAGTTAAAGCAATTACAAATTGTATAAGAAAAAATCTGCAAAATGTACTCTCCAAGTAACAAAATATATTTCATAATTCAATACATATGCTTACAGAATTATACAAGACAGTTTGCTTCAGTTATGTTCAGTTTTTTTTTAAAAAATAGGATTGCGTTTTCTAGTAAGGATGCAAAATTAATCTGGAAAAAAGATCCAAATGAGTCACCATTGTAAAATTTACAGCAAACATTATATCAGTAACTAAGCCTTATCTTGTCCCAATCCATTGATAAAGATGGAGATAAAGAAGCAACATATAAAATGCTGTTCTTGAAATCAAGATGACCTAGGTTCTTTCTAATCCTGCATTTTCCATGTAAGTCATTTCACCTCAATGCACCTAATATAAACAGGAGATGTCAGAATGTGTGGAAGGAATTAACAAAATGGGGTTCCTTAATCAAAGATCCTTTGCCTATTCATGTATGTATAATATATCCCAACATTCAAGGAGTTTTCAATCTACAGAAAAATAAAGAAGATCCCGAACATCAAAGGAGCAAAGAAAAGCATGAATACTGTCCCAGTAGAGGCTACTCAGTGAACTGACTTAGGACACCACCCTGGCCACTTGGAAACAATGAGACCTAGACCAAGCTACTTTATATTATCTGTAATTCAGTTGTCTCATCTGTAAAGTGAGGAGGCAGTAGAACTAGAAAATTACTTAGCTTCTTTCCAGGTCTAGATCCTAAATCTCAGACAATGATTTTTGCTCCTAAAAAAAGTGAGCAAAAGTCTATTTACACTAAAGCAGCATACGCTAAAGCAGTAAGCTGAAGAATAAGAAAAAAGAAAAAAAAAGAAAATACCTCCTTTTTCTATTTGGCCTTGAAATGATCTTGTGTACACACATGCACACCTGAGGGTGAGGAATTCTTTTCAAAGAAAAAGGACACATGCACACATAGATACATGATCTAGACTTGGAATTCTGGCTCTGCCTCTTATTATTACTCTATAACCTCAGACAAGTCATTTAACCTCTTAGGGACCTTTTAAATTTCTTTCTATCACTTAAGTCTGAGGTTATAAATCAGACCAAGGCTTTCTAATTTCCCTATCTTTAAAATCCTCCCCTGCAATAATAGCACATGCTAGAATGCACTACCATAGGATATATATGCCCTTGACCTGTGTCAGGCTTCCACAGGAAAAAGAAATACATTGAGTTTCACCTTTCACAAGCTCTCCTCTAAAAGTCAGACCTAAAATTAAGCTTACTAGACCAGTGTTTTTCAAAGATTTTTCTAGTTATGGCATAGTATTATTATCCTTTCTTCTAAAAAAAAATCCATTTCCTTATTATTGAGAGTAAGCTGACTTTTTAAAGAATAAAACTCTGGATTAAACATCTATCCTATGAGAAAGAAAGGGGGAGGGACAGCTAGGTGGCATAGTGGATAGAGCACCGGCCCTGAAGTGAGGAGGACCTGAGTTTAAATCTAGCCTCAGACCAAACATGTTACTCTTACTAACTGTGTGACCCTGGGCAAATCACTTACCCTCAACTGCCTTAAAAAAAAAAAAGAAAGAAAGAAAAGGGGGAAAGATTTTGTAAAAGATACTTCATCAGTCTTGGAATTTCCAACATTAAGAAAGCTAATCATTTAATGAACAGATTCATGTTCAGGAAAAAGGTCACATAAGACAACCAACTGTCATACACATGTGACCCACAATATGGCACAGAACAAGATTAAAACGTAATTAGGAAATATTTAGCAAAACAAAAAATAAAATAAAACATAATGTTAACATGTGGTTTTCTAAGTCAATGAGGCCCACAAGGATCCTTATGTATAATTTAGTGGCCCTGTTTCTATTTAAGTTTGACATCACTGTCCAGAGGATATCTGAGTTTAGCTAAGAATTATTTCTTTACATTACTATTCTTTGCATAATGAATTCTTAGAGTCTCAGTGATGTCCACGTGATGGCAGGTATAAGTTCCACACAAGTGGAAATTAGTAGCACACCTAGTTGAAACTGGGTACACATTTTGCAAACCATTGAGTTATCTCCAGGTCACAGAATAATCCTCCCTAGAATTAAGAATTGATGGTCCTATATAAAAAAGTACAGCATTAAGTTTCTCAAGGGCAAGAATTATGCCTTTTACTTCTCCCATATAGCTACATGATCTTTGTCAAATCATAATCTTTTCCTAACTCATCTTCCTCATCTCTAAAAGCAGAAGGCTGAATTACTTCATCCCTAGAGTCCCTTCCTAGTCTATCAATATATAAGGATTCTATAACACGATGTCACTGCCAAATAGCTAGATAAAGTAAATAAAGGAAGGAGCACTAACAGCACATAGAGTGGAAAACAGGTAGTTGTGATACAAAAGGCAACTTTCTATTGTATTAATAGATTTAGAGTTGAAAGGGGCCTTGAAAGATGAAAGGATCATTTGCTCCAGCCTTCTCATTTTATACTTTGCTTTGAGGCTGCCTAGAACACAGAAAAATCAATCTTGCAAACATCCTGAGGAGGGAATAAACATTTATTAAGTGTCTACTATGTGCCAGGTACTGCACTAAGCATTTTACAAATATCTCATTTGGTTTTCCCATCAACCCTGGGAATTAGGCTCTATTTTTTAATCCCCATTTTATAATTGAGGAAAAGGAGGTGGAGAGATCAAATGATTTTCCCAGGGTCACACAGCTAATAAAGTATGTGAGGCCAGATTCGATCCAGCACTCTATCTACTGTGCCACCCAGCTAACTTGTCAGGGAGAAACACTGCACAAAGATGGTTATCTTCCATTTTAAAGGTGAAGGAAATGAAGCTCAAAGAGATAAGTGATCTGTCCAGAATTGTTTTGCATGTGTGTATGTGTTGAAGTGGGGAATGAATCTCAGCTTTTCTGACTCTAAGCACTTCATTACGCTGCCTCTGCAATAAATCATAGTTTATATTTACACACATGTCCATAGTTTCATATCTGAGCAGTAAGCAAAACTAACAAATTATGAAAAAATTTACTGGCTTTATCTAAAATAAAAAAGGCACACCCACAAATGTTACAGGTGGGTTAAACACTGGATTTTAGCTAGATTATTTCCTGATTTCTATATTTCACTCTATTCCTTACGCTTTGTCGTAACAGCTGTTATCATTATTGTATTCATAATATTCCAAACTGCCTTTTTGTTTTTAAAAAAAGTCATCAAGGGGCAGCTAGGTGGTGCAATGGATAGAGCACTGGCCCTGTGTGGAAGACCTGAGTTCAAATCCAGCCTCAGACACTTGACACTAGCTGTGTGACCCTAAGCAAGTCACAACCTCAACTGCCCCACCCACCCACAGACAAAGTCATCGAGTCATTTCATCAACTAACATTAAGAATCCACTGTATGTACAGCATACGCTTACCAATCTGGTCTAGTCTGTAAAATCTCACTGCTATCATAATATCATATACTGTTATAATCTCATCTCTGAATCTTCAGCATGATTCAGACAGTGTTTTGCTTTTTAAATCTACTCTCAATTAATACAGATTTAGTCTTTAATTACTCCAATATCCATTAGTATGAGTTATTCCCTTGACAAACACAGGAACCAGTTCACTCCACAGCATGAGTGTAACGAGCTATGGTGAACAGTTCCAGCCCCTCCCAACAACAACAGGTTAGAGGTCAAATAACAGACAATATCTGAATATGTGGCCAGACCCACAGTCAGAGCCTATTTTGCTTAGGAAGACCATCAATATCTACTAACAGTGGGTGAATTATTCCAGCCTTTAAATGCCAACCCTAGTTTGGTATAAGGCATATGTAATTCTCAAGCAACACAAAACAGTAATATACAAAATAAAGTAGAATACAAATCAATGCTAGATTTTTCAGGTTTGTTGTTGTTGAGTTGTGTCCAATTCTGTGACCCCATTTGAGGTTTTCTTTGCAGAGATATTGAAGTAGTTTGCCATTTCCTTTTCCAGCTAATTTTACAGATGAAGAAACTGAGGCAAACAGGGTGAAGTGACTTGCCCAGGTCACACACCTAGTAATCGGAGGCCAGATTTGACCTCAGGAAGATGAGTGTTCATGACTCCAGGCCCAGCACTCTATCCATTGCACCACAACTGGAACTACTCTACAGTGTAATAGGATGCATTGCAGACTGCAAGAACAGTAACTCAGTCAAAAAGTAGGTTCTCCCTCATTGAAAATCTTCAAGCAAAGACTACTTGACTACTAGTTGGATCACTACAAGTGCAGAAGAGGAGATTCGTGCTCAGTTTCAGATTAGACTAGATAGAATCTGAGGTCTCTTCCACTTTTCAGTTGTTTTTGTGAGTAAAATACTTTGTGACATTATGTATAACTGAAAAACTGTTAACAGTAAGTTACTCTTTTAAATGTAAATATCTCTTGGGAAAGCCTTTGACAAATCATAATTTTCACTGATTCTGAAAATCTTAAAGAAAAAAACAGGCATGTAAATGTTCTTTTATAACACTGATCAAAAGCATATACTTTATAGAATTTTAAGCAATAGAAAAATATTAAGGGCTTCCCCACTATAAACAGTATATAAAGCATACTATCCGAATTTTATTTGATATAGTCCTAGAAATTCTAGTTACAGCAATAAAAGACCAAATAAAGAGCATTACATAGACAAAACAATCTCTACTTGTGGAGAGTATCACAGAAAACATTACTAAGGGTTTTGCTGATCTGTCTGTTCTGCATCTACATTACCAATATATAACAAAAAGTAAAACTCTCATAACAAAGTAAAACAATTAAGTAAAATGAACAAATAGTAACACCTTCTGGAAGTGTATACTCTATTCTATAGCTGTAGCACTCTGTCACTGCTACAAAAAAAATTTTTTTAATTAACAAAAATTTATTTTCTTTCCCCACTGGAGAAAAAAGAGAAAAGGAAAAAGAAATTCCTCGTAACAAACATGCATAGTCTAGCAAAACAAATTCCCTCTCTGGGTGTGGGGCTGTGTATTGTGTGTGGGTGTGGGTGTGGGTGGGTGTGACCCCTGTCCACACTAAATCTGTGGTCTTCATCAGGAAATGGATTTAACATTTCAGCACTTGTCCTGGGAATCATGGATGGTCACTGTATTGATAACAGGATATACAGTTTTCAAAGTTGTTTGTCTTTACAGTGTTGTTATTGTATAAATTATTCTCGTTTCTGCTCATTTCATATTTCATCAGTTTTGTGATAAGAGAATTTCATAATTTAGCTAAGACATCAAACTTGAGCTCAAGTGTTTAACTGGTTAGTGATAAAAGAGCTTTTGGTTCAGCTCTATTACCTCTATTTACTCAAAATGAGCATGTCAAAAAACTAGCTGTAGCTTGGTTTTAATGGTTAGTGTGAAAATTCCAGAGATATGCCTAGAGTTTGCTAACCAGATCATTTTACCTGATGTAGATCACCCCCTTCTGTTATCTGTTCTTTGATGTATAAATCTTTACCTTCCCCTTCTGCAAAATTACATCATAGCAACCATTTCAGGTAACTAAGAGCTCTAGAATCTTGTGGAAATTGTATCATGAGTCTATGCTCTGAGCATATAATAAACTAGCTTTTACATGTGTCTATGAATTAACAGTGTGACTGGCAGCAGTACCTATCAACAATTTCTTGGACAATTTTTATATCAATTTATAAACATCTAAATTATATATATATAAACATCTAAGTTTTTATAATACTGATGTTATAAATTGTCCTTCTGACTGTGCCCACTACATTTTGCATTGAGTTCATTAAGTCTTTGCACATATGGCATAATGGATAGAGTACAGGTTTGAAGGCACGAAGACTTAAGCTCAAATCTATCCCCAGATACTCTCTAGTTGTGTGATCTTGGATAAGTCACATAACTTCTCTGCTTCAGTTTCCTCAAGAGCAAAATGGGGATAATAATAGCACCTACCCCCCCACAGGGTTACGATGAATATCAAATGAGATAATTTATGTAAAGCACTTAGCATAGTGCCTTGCACACAGTCGGCTCAATTATTTTTCTCTTCTTTCCCACTGTCTTTTAAATTTCCTTATTTCTTACACACCACTAGTGTTCAATCACATTCATGTACTACTACTTAGCCATTTCTCAAATAATACGAATCTCCATAGTTTCTAGTTTTTTGCCACCAAAAAAAAAAAAGAACTGTTATAATATTTTTGTGCACATTGGGACATTTTCCCCTTTCTTTGATCTCTTTTGAGTATAGACCAAGCAGTGGTATAATTGGTACAAACACAAATTTTATGTACAATTTCAAATTTCTTTCCAGAATTCACAAATCCACCAGAAGTGTGCAGGTTACCTGTTTTCCCTCTATTCCTACAACATTTATGATTTTTCTTCTTTTGTTATCTTTCTCAATCTTATGGGTGTGCAATGGTATCTCAGAATTGTTTTAACTTTTAATTTATATTTAATTATTTGTGATTTTTAGAATTTTAGTAGTTGCAGATAGTTTGGATTTCTTCCTCTGAAAACTGCCTGGTTACATCTTTGACCATTCATCTATTGGGGAATAAATATTATTATAAAAATGGAGCTTATCTTGGTATAAGGTATTGGTCTAAATCTAATTTCTTCTACATTGTTTTCCAATTTTCCCAGCAGTTTTTGTCATACAGTGAGTTCTTATATCAGTATATAGCAGGATGTTTATGTTTATGGAATACTGGAGTACCAGACTGATTCTTTCTTCGGCATTTTGTATACTCAATCTGTTCTACTTACCAATCTTTTTTCAAAAGAATACCAAATTGTTTTGCAAATTACTGCTTAGAATATAATGCGAGATGCTCTTCCTTCTTATTTTTTAAAAATTATCTACCATTAGATTTTTTACCATTTTAACATTCACATGGATTTCATAATTTTTTAAAAATTTTGTAAAGTAATTCTCTGGCATTTTGACTGGGATGCAAACACAATTACAACATATTCTTTACAGAAATAAAAGGGAAACAAATAATCGGCAAGACATTCAATACTCATTGTCAGACTCATATCAATACAATTAAAAATAATTAATTTTCACAAAATAGTAAATAATTTTAGGTTGCACTTTCATTGATTATATTGACTCACATGAACCAATTAGAATATTTTCAATTATTTAGGACTGCATTTCTATAAAGAACAGTTTATAGTTGTAATTACATAGTTCAAAATGTAAATCTTGATAAGTGAATTTTCAAGTATTTTGTACCTTCTGCAGTTATTTTTAGGAGGAATTCTCTTTCTATTTCTTTCTGCTAGGTTTTATTGGTTTTATACAGAAATGCAGAATCAGAAAAACTAACTGAAATCATTAATAGTTTATAAAATAATAAATCTACAAAAAATAATTTCTGCAGTACTAATAAAAACTATAAGAAAAATTCCGTTCAAAATACCAAAATGCACTACAAAATACAGAAAATATCTGGAAGTTAACCCACTAAGATATATAAAATAACCACACTATTTAAATTAATTTGCAGGTTTATTGCTATACCAAATTAATCGGAGGCCATTTTTTAGAGCTAGGCAAAAAAATAAAATAAAATAAAATAAAATAACATAAAATAAAATAAAATAAAATAAATTCATTCGCAAAGGACAAAAATCTTGACTCTCAAAGAAACTAATGAGGGGAAGATACCACTGAAGGAGGTATTTTAGTATTATATGGCTTCAAACTGTACTATAAAGTAGTAGCCATTAGAAGTAGAACAAACTAGGTAAGAAAGAATTAGACACAATCAAAACCAGCAATCCACTGAGTATTTAATATAATCGAGACCATAAACTGCTAGGAGAAATTCCTGGCAGAAGTTTTGAGGTCTAGGGGTGCTAGAAACTCCGAAATCCAAGGGTACAGGGCATAGGTCTCCCTTGAAAGAAATCAACCACTCAATCCTCCTTTTAGTTACAAACAAGGTTTATTGTGTTGCCAAAAGAAGCAGGCCAAATTTTAAGACTGAGCAATTTAATGAGGGCAAGATAGACGCTTTTATACAGAAAGACTGTGGTAAGATCTAGATGGGATTTAGGGGTGTAGCCTAGGATGGGCCAGGTGCAGACAATGAGGGTCACAATGAAAGGGCAGTTAAATGGATTATTGACTAGGAAGGACTGGGTGCCTCCAGTGAATGCCAGAGGCCTGGATTCACGGGCTTTGGAGTCAGAATCCCAAAGACTTGGTCTTTTCCTTTTAGGGGTCCAGCATGAATCCCATCCCCATCAGAAGGATTTCTGAAAGAACTTCGAGGGCAACTAGAAATCAGTTTTACAGAAATGAGGTTTAGATTAATATCTGTGAGAGACAATCTCTCAGAAGTGAAGCTTCCTCAAAGGGTGATTAGTTCTTGTTAATGGTTCTTCAATTGTTATTTTCAAAAACCCTCCCCCCCTCAGGCCCTGTTCTTAAGTAAGTAGCAAAAAGAATAGCCCTATCCCCAACCTGAACAGCTTGCTCTTGCAAAACTTCCCACCTTTTCTTGTCTCTGGTCAAACTTGTGTCTCCATGAATAGCCTGAAAGCCCAGCCAATGGGATGAGGGGAAGAGGGTTAGGGAGGAGGAGCTCGAGTTAGGGTATAAATAAGCCTTGATTTCTGTACTCTCCGGGCCAGCCAGCAACGGGGACTAGGGGCGGTACCCTTTTTCTCATGACAAAGCAATAAACTCCTTTCTACTTTTAAGTTATCTAAGTTTGTTTTTATTTTTGAGTAAGTGGTCTCTGTCCCACACACATCTACCCCAGTATTCCCAAAATAGGTTCACAATGTGTTTGAAACCTGAACATAAAATGTCATTCAATTTTTAAAAATTAGATGAGAACAAGCTTATTCTAGGAGAATTCTTAACACAAAACAAATGAGATCATAAAAGACAAAACAGATAACGTGACTACAAAAAAGAAGCTTGTGCACAAATAAAATCAATGAATGCAAAATTAGAAGATAATGTTAGAATGGGGAAAAAAATCCCATCAAGTATCACCCAATTAAAGTCTAATAATACCCCAAATACACAGGGAGGGGATTGACACACAAATATGTAACTCTAAGAACCATTCTTAAATAGAAAACTGATCAAAAGACATAAACAAGAGTTTTCTAAAGACTAAGAATGACCATAGGAAAACACAATCCAAACAACTAACAATGAGAGAAATTCAAATTTTAAAAACAGAGGTTTTATCTTATTCTACTTAAATATGCAACATGAGGAGGTGGGACTTGCGGGTGATGGGACATGTGGAGTAGAGATGGTAGCAGTCAATGTTAGAGAAGCTGTGGGAAGAAAAGATGAAATACTTTTGGCAGAGTTGTGAAGTATTTTGACAATTCTGAATTTCAATTTGGAGATATGTAAGAATTCAACTCTCTATTCTTTGATCCAATAAAGCCAGTACTGGGCACATACCCCAAGATCAAATATTTACCAAGATATTCATAATAGCACTATTTGTGGTAGACAATGAACTACAAATAAAGGAAGTAGCTGAAAATACTATATGAAAAAAATATTATTGTGCTAATGAAGACTTTAAGATTTCAGAGGACTTAAAATAAGATATGCATGAATTGATGGATGGTGAAATAAAACCAAACTGAATCAGGGGGAACAGGGAGATCAATGAAGGTGCCAAAGCAAAAAATAATGAAATATACCTCCAATATCACACCAGAGAGGTAGGGATTACTAGAGGAAAATGAAGTATACATTGTCAGACAGTTTCTACTGCAAATGTTCTTGCTCAATTATCACACTCTGTCACAAAGGAGACTTCTATATGTACTTACCATGTGCCAGATAGTGTGCTAAACTCTGGAGACACAAAGAAAGGCAAAAAATAGTCCCTGCTTTCATGTAGCTCACATTTTAACGTGGCGATAATATGCAAGCAACCATGTACAAACTATATACAAGTTAAAATGGAAATAATCAACAAAGGAAAGGGACTAGCATTAAAGGAGATCCAGAAAGGCCAAGAAGAAAAGATGAGAAGCGCATTCCAGGCATGGAAGAAAGCCAGTGAAAATACCTGAAATCTGGAGATGGAGTGACTTGTTCCTAGAACAAGGATTGCTGAGTAGAAAGTAGAAGGGAGGGATGTAAGATATAAGAAGACTAGAAAGGTGTGAGGATTGGGGAGGAAAGGGGTTTGGAGGCAGGTTGTGAAGAGATTTGAAAGTCAAACAGGATTTTACCCTTGATCCTGAAGGCCACTGGAGTTTACTGAGTAGACAGGTATCATAATCAGACTGACATTTTAAGAAAATCACTTGGCAACTGGAGGATAAACTGGAATGAGGACAGACACAGACCCACCAAAGGCTACTGTAATAGTCCAGGAATGAGGTAACATAGGCCCACACCAGGGTGGTGGCAGTGTCAGGAGAAAAAAGGACATATGAGATATGTTATGAGGTAAAATTGACAGAATTAGACCACAGATTAGATATGGGAGGCAAGAGAGAGTGAGAAGTCAAGAATGACACCTGGGGGACTGGGAGAATAACTGTAGCCTCAATGGTAATTAATAAGGAAGATAAGAAAGAGGACAGGATTTAGTTAGGGGGAGAGACATGTTTTTGGACATGTTAAGTTTAATATGTATATAGGACACCCAATTCGAGATGTCCAATAGTTGGATATGGAATGACTAGAGGTCAGCAGAGTAGATTTGAATAAGTATATTTGAGAACATCAGCATGGAGATAATAATGGAATCCATGGCAGCTGAGATCAACAAGTGAAACAGTTTAGAGTAAGAAGAGAAGGCCTACAACAAAGCTCTATGAGAGACCCATGATTAGTGGGTCGACCTCGATGAAGATCCAGCAAAGGAAACTGAGAAAGAGAAGTCAAATTGCTAAGAGAAGAACCAGGAGAAAGCACTGTCACGAAAACAAGAGATAATTTCAAGGAGAAGGTAATTAACAGTCTCAAAGGCTGAAGAGATGTCAAAGGATGAAGAAAGAGGAGGACTGAGAAAAGCCATTAGCTATGGCAATTAAGAGATCATCAGTAAGTTGGAAGAGAGCAATTTTGGTTGAATGATGAGGTCAGAAATAAGAAAGTGAGAGGAGAGAAAGTGGACAGCCCTCTCAAGGACTTCAGCCACTAAAGGCAGAAGAGATATGGGGCAAAAATTATTGAGATGGATGGATAGAGTGGGTTTTTCTGAGGACAGGGGAGATATGATCATATTTAAAGTCAACAGGGAAGCAGCCAGTAGACAGAGACTGAAGATTGGTGAGACTGGGGATGATAAGGGAGAAATCTGGAGAAGACATAATAGAACAAGATCATTTGTACATTATACAGAGGTTTGCCTTGGCAAAAAGAAAGGCTACCTCTTAATGTGAGAAAGAGGTGAAGGAGGAGATAGTGGCAGAAGGCATTAAAAGTGGTATTATATCAGGAGGAAGGAAGAAGTTCTCAGTGAATAGTCTCAGTTTTTGGCGCTTTTTTTCTCAGTAAAATATGAGGCAAGCTTTCCAGCTGAGCAAGTGGGGAGGAAGAGAAGGGCCATGGGAAGTTTGAGCAGGTATAAAAAAATTTGGAAGAGCCACTGCAGTGAGTGGAATAATGAGTTAATTAGGGAAAAGCAGAAGAATTGCATAGCAGCACTGAAGGCCCAGTTGAGAATTTGTAACAAATTTGTAGTGGACCCAGTCAGAACAGTTGCATGGTTCACTTTACCTTTGTTCAGCAGCAAGTATGAAGGAGCAAAGGTAGATGATGGGAGTGAGCCAAGTTGAGTCTTGGCAGGGTACAATGGCAATATAAGGGGGCAAAGGACTCAGGAAGACAATTGAAATGGTTCACTAAAAGGTCAAAATGGGAGAAAGGAGAAAGGTAGTTTGTGTACAAGTGATGCCCTGAAAGAGAAATGAAGAGTCAAGGGACTGGAGATCATGGTGTGAGTGTTTGGTATTACAAGGCATAAGGAGAGTTGAAAGTCATTATATTATGATAGATAACAGAATTTCAGAGGTTCACAAATATGGAAGTGGTACATTTGTGGGTGATGGCAAATTCAAGGGCATTATGTCCATCTCTGTGTGTGGCTAAGGTGGGGCAGAGGTCATGGAAAACGAGTAAGTTGAGGAACTGAGGGTTGGGTATTTGAGGGAGTTTCATTATGCATGCCCAAGTCCCCTGATATGAAGGCAGGAATTGAAGAAAAGAGAAAGATTATCAAAAAGGCACTGAAGTCATAGAAAAAAAGGAGTGTTCTGGAAGACGGTAGACAACAGCTGCCAGAATTTTGATTGAGTGGTAGATACAGAATTGCATGAATCTCAGAGAAAAGATTACTGAATGATGGTGGTAAAGAACCTGGAAATAACAAAGGGGAGCAAGAAATATTCTCACTTTGGCTCCCCCATCAACAGTTTTAATCAGAAAGAATGAAAGTACAGCCAGAGATGAACAGGAAGTCCAATAAGATTATATCATCAGTGAGAAACAGAATATGGAAGAGATGGGTATGGAGAAGATTTAAGATGAAAGTGCTACCTATGAAGCAAATGTTCCAGACAGGGGAGGGGAAAGAGTAAAGTAGCTTTAGAATGGCACACTGGGGTTGGGAGTTGGGTTCAAGGAATGAAAATAAGGAATAAGGCAGCGGAAGATAAAATATCAGGGTCTGAATAATAATAGCTGGATGTTTAGAATCACTGGAAAGGAGAGAGGATTACTAAGGAGGAGCTAATTAAGGAATGACTAGCTTTTCAATTCCAGTACAGAAGGAGCTTATATATGGGGTTAGGCAGAGCTGCAGGGAAGGGTATGGAGGGAACAACACATGCATATATAAATAAATATAAAATATTCGCAGAATAATTTACAGAGAAAGGTGTAGTATGAAAGGATACCTTCTTAACAATACAGTTAAAGGTTCCATCTGGTCCTAAGGGATTGGTAATCAAATGAAAATATCAATACTATCTTAGCTCAATGTACTACCTTATAAACTGTAGTAGACTTGTACTTCTGGGTAGTAGGTTGACTCACTTCTATGACCATCAATCTCTGCTACCTCATACCTACCCATCTGAATATCCCTATCACATCTCTACCTTTCCAGTGTGCATTCTGGAACCTTTAATTAACTCTATTGTTAAAAAGCTACCCTTTCACATTATACCTTTCTCTGTAAATTATTCTGCCCACATTTTGTATTTACTTATATATACACATATTATTCCCTCCATGCCCCAGCTCTTCCCTGCCTCCACCTACGCCCATATAAGCTGCTTAGAATAGGAATTATTTCATTTTGTCTTTGTATTCCCACCATCTAGCACAATGCCTGGCACATGTTTATAATAAATGCTTGTTTAACTGAACTGAAGGCATCAAAACCAAATTAACTTACTTTGTAATTTGCCCTGTGACTATACTAAATGTATGGAAGTTACCATAGGTAGTAGAAGGAGATTATGGTGAAGAGTAAGTAACAATTCACATGTACGAAATAGCACCTTAAAGTTTGAAAAGGGCTTTCCTCATACCTATCATGAACCCCCAAAAAACAAACCCCAATTTTGAAACAGAGTCAGCTCTAAGGAAGAGACAAATGAAATTGGGTTGTGTGTTCACAGTTTAATTTTCTCTTGAGGTGGCATGACATGGATTACATAGGAGTTCAATCCAAAACTAGCCTCCCCCAAGGGGGTCAGTTCAGAACTGGCTTGAATTGGGATTTTTGGGGTACAGACTTATACACCCTTTGAAGAGTAGATGATCCTGATGGGGCGGTTGGGTGCTTATGTTTGGGTGCTTGTACTTGGACCCCAATTTCTTCCTAGCCTCAGAAACACTAACCCTGACAGTTTCTCCCCAGCCAAGGACACTGTGCCTAGCAATTACTCACAAGTGAGCCCCAGCAAGACCCTTATCTCTTTCGCTGGTGCAGTTCCAAACAGCACCTGAAGGATTTATTAGTTTGAACTGGCTTTGCACTGGGTCATAAAGACATTTTTACCCACTGGACTATCTCCTACCACCCTACCTCATTATCTACATCCTGGACTCCTCATTAACTGTATTCTAGACTTAAGACATATGTATACTCCCTACATCTATCTTGTCAAACAAGACATTGATTGGTGGCAGACTGGACAACTCTCAGTTACCCCTGAACTCTAGTTAACTTAGTTATGTAGCAGGCCTAAAACCACACCTCCATGTGCCCCCCCCCTTTTCCCAGTGAACTCTGGTTAAAACGCCTACGCAGTAGATACAAGAAGTCCATGTTTCTTTAAGAACTGACCACTCCTTAACCACTCCCTAATCCTGCCCAGAATCACCTAATTAGCATATTTGACACATGTCTTATCATATTTTATACTATATAACCTTTAACTATACCGTTTTAAGACTGCAGGTTCCTTAAGAATCCTTGCCCGCCGAAAAGCGTAACAATAAACTTTTTGCAACTTGACTTAAAGATAGCTTGAGTTTGTGAATTCATTCCAGACAACCCATTTTATATTTTGGTTTTTGAGGGGTCCCAACCTCTCAGCCCTCATCATTCCCAAGGCATGCCAATCAACTTTGGGAGCTGGCCCAAACTGAAATGAGGGTCTTTCAGTAGGAGACACCAGGCACTCAATCCAGGTCATAGAGACATCAAATCTCTGCCCTCATAAGAACTCACGTTCTGTTGAGGGAGACATTATATATTTATGTGTATATAAATATACACATACATACACAAAATAAGTATTATATATGGGGTAGAAGAGGTACTAGGAACTCGGTTGAATTAGGAAAGGTTTCGTAGAGAGAGGGTGGCTTGGAAGATGTTAATACTGATACTGCTGTTCTACAGATGGGTAAACTGAGCATTTAAGCCTTTTAACCAGGGTCATATAGGCAATCTTCAAACCAGCTTCCAGGTCCGGTGACCTCCCAACTGCTACAAAAACCTTTTGTGACAGAATTTGGTATGAAAGAGGGCTGTTAATTTGTTGACTCTTTAAAATCTAAAATAAAGTTAATATTCTTGAGACAAGTCAACACTTATTAATACTACTAAATGGTGCTCCAAAATATAAAGCAAAAGCGGATTTAAAAAAAAAATAAAATTATTTTGGAAGTGTGGCATTTTAAAAGGTTTGAGAGACATAATTTCTGGGTAACTTAGTCATTTTATTAATAATGCCAGTATTATAAAAGGATGGCCATATTGCCATCTCTTTTAGACCAAAGACAATGCTGGCTGTGGCTTAAAGCTTATATGGTTCTTTTGGAAGTGTTCAACAGGATGGTAATCAACTCTGGCTAACAATGAGAGGTATGGGCTTACTTCAATAATGGGGCAGAGAGTGACACCAAGTCACCCCAGGACAGACTATCTCTATACCTAGACCACCTACAGCCTTGGGCAATTTAGACAAAAGAGTCTGTCTCCACCCAAACTTTACAAAAGGAATTTAATCTTAGACTAGCCCTTCCAAGTAAAGCTGGGTGGGACTGAATTAACCTTCTCGGTTAATTCAACCTTCAGAGACTGAGGTCTTGAAATGATAGAGAAAGGGGAACTCAATTTCCCAAATCATTAGTATTAATAATCATTTCTCAAACTCATGTTAATAACACACATTTTAACATCCAGGAAATTAGATAATTTCATTAAAAAAGATTTAACAAATAACAGTCACCAACTGCATAAAATGCTTACTCATCTGACTATGGGGAAACATTTACAAAGCATTTATCAACAAAGTGACTTTTACATTACACCTCTTTTCTTGCTCCAAGGAAAATCAAATGATAATTCATTTAACAGATTAAGAAACTAAATTACAGAAAAGCCCAGTGATAGTTTCTAAGATTCCAGGCAGATTACAAAAAAAACAGACAAACTTAGGTCTATTGTTATGACACACTAAATGATTTTGCCAGTAGCCCTAAATGTCTCAGTACTCTTTGAATGCCTTAAATGCCTTAAAGAGTTACTTTCCTTTGATACTATCATTCGATAAAGAACACAAATGCATGGGATCCATCATAAATATTTTAACAGTTGTAATTGTACTTTAACTTGAGAAAGGTACAAAAGAGAAAAAAAAGTCCACTTTCCAGACATACACAGAAAAATGCTTCTCAATATAGACAATAAAAAACACACGTATTTAGAGCTACTAGGATACTCCCTGGCATGAGGTGGGCAACCACAAAGTCTTAATAGACAAGTACTCTCTCCTAAATCCCTCCTTAAGGCCAACAAATATTCCTATCTGAAAGTTCCTGGCATTTGGGCCTATAATAGCAGCAACCATGTACGACAGCAAAAATTAAATGGCTAATTAAGACCCACTCTAGATATTTTGCTAAAACTAATTAATTTCCTTGAGCCAATAGCCAGATTTATGAAATAACTTTGAAAAAAAACCACAAATATACAACAATAGCACTTCCCTAACTTAATTATTCCCAAGAATCCCTTGAAACTTTGCTTGACTTTTTGATATTTACAACCTACAAACCTAATCTCCAGGTAACCCCCACAATTCAATTCATCCTCTATTTCTAGTGCTTCTGAAAACTTCTGGATAAAGTGATTTCAACTACTATAAATTATGGTACTTATCTCAACTGTACCTCAAATGAATATTATATTCAGTGGAGAGATTGATGGACTTGGGAGTCTTTAAGAC
Source organism: Phascolarctos cinereus (assembly GCF_003287225.1). Classification (NCBI taxonomy): domain Eukaryota; kingdom Metazoa; phylum Chordata; class Mammalia; order Diprotodontia; family Phascolarctidae; genus Phascolarctos; species Phascolarctos cinereus. The sequence continues at coordinate 237,222,507 of NW_027555847.1, forward strand.
CTGAGTTCCAACCCCACTTCAGACACTTAATAGTTGTGTAACCATAAGGAACCTCTCTGAACTTCAGTTTCTATATATGTAAAATGGAAATAATACTACCTGTAGTACCTTCCTCAAAGAGTTTTTATGAGGCTCAAATGAAATCACACATAAAAGCTATGCAAACCTTTTATACGTGTGTACGTGCATGCAAATTATACCTCAGCCCAGCCTGCCCCCTCAAATCCTCTATGGTAATGTTAATAGGCATTAAACTATAGAATCTAAATTGTAGCCTTAAAAAAAAAAGTTCCTTCAATAGGGGGAAAAAAGCCCGCTTCTCCCAAGTATTAGAAGACCATTATTGCAAATTAATGCAAAATTCTCCCTAATATCAGCACTTACTAAAGTAAGCTCCTTTAGTTCTTGATTTTCTTCTTACTAGTTCCTCTGGAGAACTGCTGTGACAAGTTTCTTTTGATATCTTCCACAACAGCAAGTAAGCTCCTAAAGGAAATGAGATGACTTTCATCCCCAAGTTTTTATCTCTCCCACCTTGGTGCCCTGCCTACTAGCTCCTCCTTCCAGAGCTTTCCCTTTGACCTGGATGGTGGCCCCTCCTCCAATATTCTTCTTATTCTTCCCCTCACTTGTCTCCCTTTGTTGGCACCCTTAATCCTCCTGCTCCTTGTTACATACAGTTTCAAGCTCTGGCCCAGGCTTTCTTGCTTCTCCCCCTCAGCTATCTGCCTTCTTCTAATTCTCTGCTCCTCTTTCAGCTCTGGCTCTTAACCCTTCTTCATAAGATTCCCTTCAGGATGGCTGAACAAGTTGTGGTATATGAATGTAATGGAATGCTATTGTGCTATAAGAAATGGTGAGCAGGCAGACTTCAGAAAAACCAGGAAAGACTGATATGGAACTGATGCTGAGTGAAGTGAGCTGAACCAGGAGAACACTGTACACAGTAACAGCCACACTGTATGACTTTGATAGACTTATCTCTTCTTAACAATGCAAGGACCTAAGACAACTCCAAAGGACTCATGATGGAAAATGCTATCTATATCCAAAAAAAGAACTATGGAGTCTGAATGCAGATCAAAGTATATTATTTGCTCTCTTCCTTTTTTTTTTGTTTCTTCTTTCTTGTGGTTCCTCCCATTGGTTCTAATTCTTCTTTATAACATGACTAATGTGAAAATAGATTTAATACCAATGTATATGTACATGCTATATCAAATTGCATGCCATGTTGGGGTGGGAGAAGGGGAGGGACAGGGAGAAAATTTGGAACTTAAAATCTTATGGAAGTGAATGCTGAAAATCAAAGTTAAATAAATTTTTTTTAAATTGCCTTCACCTCCTTCAGCTTATCAATTCCTCCCAAATTTTCTCTCCAAAATCCAACCTCTAGTTTTCTTCTAAAATCCTTCAAATAATTTCTATAAACATTTGTCTCTTTTCAGCTCCTGTCCTCTCTTATTCTTTCTCCAACAAAATCCAGAAGAACTGATAAGCCAAATAGTATCTAGAGAGATAATCAAAATCATGAGGAGCCACTAGTTCAAGCAATACAAGTATAGGTTTGAAGGAACCTGGAATGTTTAGTACTGAGAAGAAATTATTAAGTAATACATGGTAACTATCTCTAATCCTCAGAAGAGAGATTAGACTTTTTTTCTTGCTTAGACCTAGAAGGCAGAACTAGGATTAACTGATGGAGGCTGCAAAGAGGCAAATTTAAGTTGATATAAGAAAAAAAACTTTGAGAGAACCCACATGACATAAGAGAGGTGTCATATACCAGAATCGGGAAAAGTAAGTTAAAATTCCATTTCTGACAGTAATTGATAGACTTGCCCTAAGCAAGTCATAAAGCTATTATTATCTGTACAGCAGGTACCAACCTGAATGTATAAGAGAATTTCATCATCTGGTATACCCTGCAATAATAAAATCTCAGGTCTGGGCCAACAAAGTCCCTCAGGCAAAGTAAGGATGACCACATGCTATAGAAGAGAGACTCTATAGATATAGGTTGGACTGGTGGCCACTGAGTTCCTTTCAAACTCTGAAATTCTACGGCTATTTATAAATCTAAGACAGGAGAACCCAAAGTGATACAATGAGAACCGTCTGTCATTACTAAAAAGGAGTTTACATTGTATGAAGAAATAAAGGGTAAGGGAGAGTAAGTTTTTTGTCCAAGGTCATACAAAGAGCTAGTATTAAATAGAAAAGTTAAGATTCAAACCTAAGTCCTCTGATCCAGATCCAACACTCTCACTATTATAACAAGCAGCCAGTAGCCAAATCTTTGTCTCCCAAAGTAAAACAGCATCTTCTGAGGCTGTCTCCATTTTTACCGAAAAGACTCGTATCAGTATATGAAAAGAATATGTAGTCTAGAATAGGGGTAATCAAAAGAAAAAAGAGAAATGGATCCCTGTAGGAACAGACTGTCTTAGAAAACCACAAATTAACATTATCTATGTTGTATTGTATCTTTATCTTATTAAACATTTCCCAATTACATTTTAATATAAACCTTCACTTGAAGGCCTAGAGTTTTGCCCATGTACATGAGGGCCTTGAATTTGACCAATCTATTCGGAAGCCCTATCTTATCGAAACAAAACAAAAAGAGTGAAGTGGGATATATGCTTCAATTGTGACAATTACTGAAGTACATAGCGTATATTTACTTTTCTAACAATTTACACTTAAAAGGTTAATCATAAACGTCAAACCTACTGATGCACTTAACATTGTGACTTTGCTGAAAGTAAGAGAAAATACTGTGATGGACTTGGGAAATAGAAGTGCTAAGGTTATCATCATGATTTAAAAGTTCACCTCACATGCTTCCCCATAAGATTTGATGTGGTAAATCAACATAATGAGCTTCAAGAAATATTATACTTAAAATTTTTGAGGTTCCTTAGGGATCATCCAGTTCAACCACTTCATTTACAATTACTGACTTGGAAGAACTCATATAACAGACTTGGGGGAAGGGGGCGGCAGGGAGAATGTGAAAAAAATTTGACCAGTGGCAAAGAATAAGAGTGAGTATAGAAGAGAAGGGGGAAATTTTGCCCTGATAAAATTTTCTGCATGTTGTTTTTATTGTTTATGTGTTTATAAGAGTTCTTTATGCACCCTTGTATTTAGAGAAATATCTTAACGACTCCCTCCATTCAGGTTAATCTAGTTTTTCCTTAAAGATACTGAGTCATTCCTGGAGACTTGGTTGGCTCAGGGGACTGAGGGCTGAGACTCCTGACATCATCACTTCCCATAATCTGAGCACAAAACAGTCAAGAGAAACTGGAAGGGTCCTCAGATACTTGGCTAGTGGATCAAGACGGGAATTTAATGTGGCTGAATTAATTGGAGCTGTTCTTAATGCCTATAGATGCTGATTATCCTTCTCCAGTTAAGGATAAATAAATCTCTTTTTGATAACAGTGGAAATCACCACTCCTGTTTCATTTTGTTCCAATATCAAACCTGAACTACCAGGGGTCTGGTCTGAGTCTGGGCCAGCCCAGTCCAACTGGCATTGTCAACAAGGTCCAAACACAGTGAGCTCCTTGAAGTAGGAAAAGAGCAGGACAAGGGAAGGTGAGTCCTTGAGACTGCTTTTAATGTTCCTGTGCCCCTTTTGGTGACGTCTCTAGAAATAGTATTTGCTTACTGAGGATGTAGTGAATACGGCCAGACCTGAAGTCACGAAGACTTCAATCCAAATTCTATATTACTTTTTAGCTATGTGATCCTCAATTGGTAAATCACTGAGAAGATCAAATAATTTATTTTCTATTTTGTATTTGATTCCATTCTGTAATTGATTCTATTTAGTAATTGCTTAAGACATGTTTCTTTGCCTCTGAGTTAAGTTCAGAAGTTCAGTTTTCCCTCTGAGTTTGTTTAAAATTCAATTGTTCTATAAATCACTTAACTCAAAGAAATATGTTCTCTCTGTATAGCCGAGCATACCCATGCACAATTAAGTGAGTTTTTTTATCCTACTAAAAAGCCTTACATTCACAATGATGGTGGGTGCCAAGAAGTCTGTTACCTCTGCGCAACTAACCAGCAGATATCGACTCTATCAATCAACCTTTCCTGACAGCAGGATGGAAGGAGGGGTTGTTGCTGGCTCCAATTATATTGTTTTTGTTGCCTATGACACTTTAGACTTTGTTACCAATCATACTGTTTGCCATCTGTGATGCTTTCTGTTCTTTGTTCTCCTGTACTTCCCACAACTACATGAAGATTATGTGAAGCCCCAACTCGTGGCTTGCTGAGAAATCCAAGACTCATTTTGTTGTTGACTGCTAGTCTTACCAATAAAGTAAGTATGCTCAGAACTTTATTGCCTCAGTTTGCCTTAATTTTCAAACATAACAACTTGATCTCTCTAAGCCTCAGTCACTTCATCTATAAAATGAGAATAACAACAGCACCTACTTCCTCATCTGGGTAGCTAGGTGGCACAGCTGATAGACTACTGGGCCTGATGGCAATAAGACTCATCTTCCTTGATTCAAACCTGGCCTCAGACACTTACCAGCTGTATGACCCTGGGCAAATCACTTAACCCTCTTTGCCTCAGTTTCCTCATCTGTAAAATGAGCTGGAGAAGGAAATGGCAAATCACTCCACTATTTTTGCAAAGAAAACCCCAAATATGGTCATGAAGAGTTGGGCATGACTGAAAAACTGCCTCATCACAAGGATAAAATGAAATATTTGTAAAGAGCTTTGTAAATCTTAAAGCACTATACAAATGCTAGTGATTAGCAATTATTACTGTGAAACACTTTCTAATCCTGGAAAATTAGAGAGTAAATTGCCTGTGATTATTCAACAAGAAGAGAATGGAAATATGTTCTACATCTTTAAAAAACTTTACTTGGATAGACAGAAGATAATTGTGGTAGACTGTTTTAGCTTTGCTGGGTACTCTAGGCGGGGAATTTAAACCTCCAAGGTCTATCTGAGGGGTAAGTCACTTCAGAACTCAGTTTACCTTTAAAGCAGTCTAGAGACACTGACAAAAGTGATATGGAGAAAGAAATGTTACCCCTTCATTAGAAAATGAAAAATTCAGAAGAGGACTAGCTGTGTTCAGCCCTTGCTGAGACCTGATACCTCTGTACTGCACTTGGTCACCATTACCCAGATCCTTTGGGGGAAGGATGGGGAGTGCCTCCTTGGAAAGGCCCCCCTCTGCTTTAAAGGAATCACATTTGTATAAATTGCTAGATTTTGAATAGCTTCTTGGAAATGACAGTACAACTGAAGCAGCTATACTCAAGTCCTAATGATTTAAACGAACATAGCCAGCTACTGAAAGGTGGCAAGATGAACCTCAACAATGAGAGAATGCAAATCAGGGATCCTCTGAAGAAAGCCTAAAGGAAATGGATATTGTGTGCACATGAGAAAGAGAGACAAGAGATTTTTGGCATGCACATGTGCGTGTGCGTGTGTGTGTGTGTGTGTGTGTGTGTGTGTGTGTGTTGCTTTGTATCCTTGCCTCAGAGGAGCAGGGTTTAGTTATATCCTCCCAACACCAGGAATTTACCACATAAAAATAATCAAACATACATTCCCTCACAACAATCATCTTGGGCTAATTACCCCCACTTTATTTTCTTCCTAAACTTCTGGAGTCACAGAACTTGAATTATTTTCATTCACGCTAACCTACTGTACCTTCCTTTCCATTTCCACATTCTCTCTCTCTTGTTATCCAAGAGCAACAGTGGCCCTCTACCTTTAGTTACTTCGTTCAAGTACATATTAAGTACTTACTACATGAATAGCAGTATGCAAAGTTCTAAGAGGACTGTAAAATAAATATAAGACACAATTCTATACTCCATGGACTACTCGCATTACTTCAAGGTCCCCCCTCAAACTTTATCACCAGCATTGTGATAACAATGATTACTGGTTGAGTCACATCTAGAACATTATATTTCTGACTTATTCTGAACTTTAAGAGTAACAGCTCAACGGGTAATTTTAAATCTACTATTCCATTGTATCTTTTAAAACAAAAATTTATATAGTACCTGAAAGACAAGATTGAAGACCTATGAGAATCTGATTAGCCATAAATAAAGTATATTATATGTAGCACTCAATACAACTAAGAAACCACAAACACAAATTGTCTTACCTGCATCAGCTCTGGATCGCTGACCTGCTGTTTTTCCAAATGGGGTCTTCATTCATCTGTGTTTAAGTGAGCAGCAAAGCTGCCAGACTAGGGTGAAAATCCAATACTTTAATTTTTTTCTCCTGAATTTCAATGTTCTTGTTAATCCACCATCCAAGCGTGAATTTCTTCCCCAAGCTCAGAAGAAATACTTGAAATTATAATACTCTGTAAAATGATAAAAGAACAATTCATTACCCAGGGATGAAGAGAAAAAGCAAAAATAAGAAATAATCAAAAAATATCAAGTTTAAAATAAAATTATATGAATTATTTCCTAAAGCACAATTTCCAGATTTTTCCAGAAATACTCCTAAGCCTCCAGAACCTAGGGGCATGAAAGGCTACTAGGGTGAAACAAACAGTGTATAGTATACAGACATACCTGTTTTATTGCACTTCACAGGTACTTGTGTGTTTTAAAACAAATTGAAGGTTTGTGGTAACCCTGATTAAGCAAGTCTATCAGCACCATTTCATGTGCTCACATAATGTCTCTGTAACATTTTGATAATTCTCACATTACAAGTTTTTCATTATTATATCTATTAAGTGATATGTGATGAGTGATCTTTGATGTTACAATTCCAGTTGTTTTGGGGCACCACAAACCCATAAGGTGAGGAACTTAATAAATGTTATAGGTGTTCTGACTACTCCACTGACAAGCCATTCCCCTTAACCAGATGTTCCCCTGTTTCTCTCCCTCTCGGCAAGCCACTCTACTACCTGAGACCCAGCAATATTGAACAAGAATATTACATAAACTCAGTTGATAAAGCAGCAGCAGGGTTTGAGAGGACTGACTCCAATTTTGAAAGTTCTACTGTGGGTAAAATGCCATTAAACTTTTTAGTTGAGTTTTTGGGATTTTCCAAGTATATCATCATATTGTCTGCAAAAAGAGATATCTTACTACTTCATTCCCTATTCTGATTCCTTCTATGTCTTTTTCTTCTCTTGTTGCTGATTTCCAATACAATACTGAATAATAATGGTGACAGTAGGCATCCTTGTTTTACACCTGATCTTACTGGCAAGGATTCTAATTTATCTTCATTATGAATACTGCTTGCTGATGGTTTCAGGCAATTTTTTTAAAAAATAAATTTAAGGAAAAATCTATTTATACCAATACTTTCAAGTGTTAAAACAGAAATAGGCTCTGTACTTTATCAAAAGTTTTTTCTGCATCTACTGAAAAAGTAATTGTTTTCCTTGTGTTAATCCCTACATTCCTGATATGAATCCCACCCTTTAACATTTAATCTTTGTAATATACTGTTGTAATCTCTTAGCTAGTATTTTATTTAGGATTTTTGCATCCATATTCATTAAAGTGGTCTATAATTTTCTTTCTCTGTTTTTACTCTTCCTAGTTTAGGTGTTAGTATTATATTTTTTTCATAAAAGGAGTTTGGTAGGATTCCTTCTTTGCCTATTATTCCAAATACCTTATTTATTAGAATTAGTTGATCATTAAATGTTTGATAGAATTCACTTGTAAATCCATCTAGTCCTGGTGCTTTTTCCTTAGGAAGCTCATTTATGGGTCTGTTCAATTTGTTTTCCTAAAATAGGTCTATTTAGATATCCTATATCTTCTTTTGTTAATCTAAGCATTTTATATTTTTGTAAAACTCTTCAATTTCATTTAAATTGCTAAAATTACTGACATAATTGGGCAAAATAACTCCTCATTTGCTTGAATTTCATCTTCATTAGTGGCATATTCACCCTTCTCATTTCTGATACTAGTAATCTGGTTTTCTTCTCTTTTTTAATCAAATTAACCGATTGTTTATCTACTTTGTTTTCTCTAAAAAATCAACTAGTTTCAATTATTAATTCAATGTTGTGGTTATTTTTTTAACACTCGATTAATTCAACTTTAATTTTTAGGATTTCCAAGTTAGTGTTTAATTGGAGATTTTTCATTTGTTCTTTTTTCTAGTTTTTAAGAATTCATACCCAATTCATTAGTCTGCTCTTTCCCTATTTCATGAAGTATTCAGGGATATAAATTTTCCTCTGATCACTGCTTTTGATGTATCCTATAGGTTTTGATGTCTCATGATTGTCATTCTGTTTAAAGAAATTATTGATTGCTTCTATCATTTGTTCTTTAATGCACTTATTCTTTAAGATTAGGTGGTTTAATTTCCAATCAGTTTTTAATCTATGTTTCTGTGGCTCCTTAAATAAAATGTTTATTGCATTGTGATCTGAAAAGGATACTTTTAATATTTCTTTTTCCGCTTTTAACTATAAAGTTTTTATGTACTAATAAGTGGTCAATCTTTGTAAAGGTAACAAAAACCACTGAGAAAAAGGTGTAGTCCTTTCTATTTACATTCAATTCTCTCCAGATACCTACCATATCTAGCTGATTTAAAATTCTATTCACTTCCTTGACTTCTTTCTTATTTATTTTTGGTTGGATTTATCAGGTTCTTAGAGGGGAAGATTAAAGTCCTTCACTATTATAATACTCCTATCTACCTCCACCTGTATTCATTTAACTTTTCTTTTAAAAATTGAGATGTTACAGATGTATAGATATACCCATGTATGGTATATATAGGTTCAGAATTGATATTGCTTCATTGTCTACCATAAATTTAAAAAAATTTAATGAAAAAATGTTATCAAACAGCATCTTGTACTCCAGAGAAATCTTTAATGAAAGGAAGAGCCTACTGATGTGGCAAACTTCTTTGTTGTATTTTAAGAAACTGTCACAGTGACCCCAACCTTCAACAATCACCACCTTGATCGATCAGCAGCCATCAACATTGTGGCACAGTCCTCTACCAGCAAAAAGATTATAACTCACTGGAAAGGCTCAGATGATGAGGATTTTTTTTTTTAGCAATAAAGTATTTTTAAATTAAGGTATGTCCATTTCCCCCCACATAATACTATTTAACACTTAATGGACTACAGTACAGTATAAATAAAACTTTTATATGAACTGGGAAACCAAAAAATGTGTGGTTTGCTTTACTGCAGTGGTCTGAAACTAAATCTACAATATCTCTGAGGTATGCCTGTACATTCTGCCCAAGAAGATAATACATACTAACAAAACAATTGAGATTTCCAGCAGCAATACAAGTTGGCTAAGACAGTCCTACAATGCCCCAATTTTCTTCAGCTGATATAGGAATACTGGTTACAAAAGTAGAGTGGATTTGGGGTTTCAGGGCTAAGAAAAGGAACCCCTAAACCATTTATGCAGTGCAATATGCTCCTTCCAAAAAAGGCAAAAGCTGTACCCAAAGTTATCTGGGCATCAAATCACAGACTTCATACGAAATAAAGCCAAGCTGAGAAAAGTAGAACATTTGCCACCACTGAGCGAGCAGCAGAAGAAACTGCCGGGCACCCTTAATATTCTCTTTCTGAAACGGATGGGTAGAAGAGCCAATGCCTTTTTAAAGACACACTGAGGGGCAGGTAGGTGGGTAAGTCAGGAGGACCTGAGTTCAAATCCGGTCTCAGACACACATACTACCTGTGTGACCCCTGGGCAAGTTACTTAACCTTAATTGCCCAGCAAAAAAGAAAAAAAAAAGACACATTGAAGGGGTAGCTAGGTGGTGCAGGGGATAGAGCACCAGCCCTGGATTCAGGAGGACCTGAGTTCAAAGCCGACCTCCGACATTATAACACTTACTTGCCGCCCCCCCCCAAAGACACATTGAGTGGCTTCCTAGTCAATCCAATTCTTAAAGTGATTTTATCTTAGCATTTATGCCTAATTAGCATACTGGAAAATAAAAATTTTCTAGGTAACTTGTCATCCTCTTCTTTTGTTATTTAAAAACAAAAACAAACTACAATTTTAAATAAACTACATTTTATCTAATAGATTTTATCCAATATCATATGGTTTTGATAATTACTGCTTTGAAATATAGTTAAAAATTTGGCAATACCAAAGCTCCTTTTCTTTACTTTCCTCTTAATATTCTTCATCTTTTCTTTTCTCCAAATGATTTTTATTATTTTGCTTAATAAAAAGTATACTTTTTGGTAGTTTGATTATCATAGCACCTAAATCTACCGAGTAATCTGGATAGTATTTTTTACAAAGAAGTTGCAAGTCTTCCTAAACAAAGTGCTGAATTTAAATTTAAAAAGAGATCCAGGTTTAAATCCCACCCATGAAACTTACTTGCTTTGTGGCCACAGACAAATCACTATCTGAGGCTCAAGCAATTTTCTAATATTTATGTGGACAAACTTCTATCTTTCACATTGGAAGGAGTTCCCATGCCTAAAAACAGCAGCAGCAGCAGCTAACATTTATATAGTGCCTACTATATATCAGGCACTGTGCTAAGTACTTTAAAATCATTATCTCATTTGATCAGCACAACAACCTTGGGAGGTAGGTGCTATTTATGATTCCAATTCTGCAACTGAGGAAACTGGAGCAAACAGAGGTTAAATGACTTGCTCAGGGTCACACACAGCTAGTAAAAGTCTGAGGCCACATTTGAACTCAGGTCTCCCTGAGGGCAAGCCTGATGCTCTATCTGCTGCACCACCTACCTGCCTTATTAATCTAGCTACTACTTTGGTATTATCCAGCCATCAACACTGAATCTTTCCAATTATTGACTCTCCTTACTTCATTTAAAAAACTTTTGTAGTGGCAGCTAGGTGCCACAGTGGATAAAGTACTGGCCCTAGCGTCAGGACGACCTGAGTTCAAATCCAGCCTCAGACACATAACACTTACTATAGCTGTGTGACCCTGGGCAAGTCGCTTAACCCCACTGCCTAGTCCAAAAAAAAAAAACAAACCTGTTTTGTAGTTATATTTATAAGTCCTATTTGTGTTGGTATATAAACTCCTAAATATTTGATTTTGCTCTTAAATGAAACCTTACTAGAAACAATTACAAACAGCAGTTACTGTTCAAGAACCCCAAAGACTCTATTCAATAAGAACAAAAGCTGGAAAACTGGGGAAAAATAGGTTTAGATCAGCATCTTAAACTGTAGTGAGTAAGATGAGACAAAGGCAAACAGAGATACATTTTCTCCAAGCAAGAAAACAGTTTATGCAGAGATACATCACAGTTAACAAAGTGGGTCACTCTGGCCACCTCAGTAAAACCAAGGACCCTCATGAGAAAGAAAAGACTATTTTTACTGAGACCCAGGAAAGGAGAGGATGGCTAGTTGGGAACATCAAAATTGGTTACAGCTCTGACAGGTAGGTAGCCTTCAGGTGTGGATGATCACCCTCCCTCCCCCCAGCTAAGGAATGTTCATTGCTTTAAAAATGAGCCTCAACTGCCTTTAATAATCTTGCCTAGAAATTCAAAACCACCTAAATCAGAACCAGTTGGTTAGTCATCCCCTTGGGAGCAATCAAACCACCCCAATTTCACAAGAAGAGACAAAGGCAGAAGAATTTTTTTTTTTTTGAGAAGGGGTTCCAACTTAAGCTGGTTTTTGCTTACAGACAACAAAATAGATACATATTCCTGGAACTAGTTGAAAGGGATAACATCATTCCCTTTCAACAAGGCTTTTAAGACAATTTGAATTGCATTTTTGAGCTTAAAAGAGAAATGAGGCTTGACAAAATGGGTAATAGGGGTCAATTACAGAGTAGAATCAAATATTAAATAATACAGCATAATTTTAATTTCTTCAACACCATATCAAAATAAATTCTAATTAGATAAAGATCTAAACAGAAAACACTGTACCATAAAAAAAGATTTAAGAGAAGAATGAATGGTTCAGCTTTCACAAAAATGGATGGGGAGGGGGGAATTGTATAAATAGACACAACATGAAATAACAAAATAGAAAACCTGCTTAATAAAATTCAAAAACCTTTGTACAAATAAAGTCAAAACATCAAAAATAAGAAAAGATAAAAAATAGGAAGAAAACGCTGTACTAAGAATCACTGAAAAAGTTTGATATCCAAATTCTACATGGAGTTGATATGTATAAGATTAAGTAATTCTCCAATATACAAAGGATATAAAGTCTTACTAAGAAGAAATTTAAAAAACTATCAGCAACTTTATAAAGTGCTCAAGATATCTAATGATCAGAAAAAGGAAAATTAAAACATCCCTAAGGCACCATACACATGTGGGAAAGAAAACTTCCTAATCCACTGTGAGCTGGTTTAGCTGTTTTGCTAAACAATACGGCATTGTGTGTGAAGTTATTAAATTGTTCATACCTCTAGACCCAGAGATTCCATTACTGGGACTGTACCCAAAGAAGGTTTTATCAGGAGCAAAAAAAGACCTATACATACAAAAATGTAAATAGCAGCATTATCTGTAACAACAAAAAGCTGAGAAAAAATGTTCCCAATGATTAGAGAATGACCAAACAATATAAATATAATACAATATTACTGCTTCATAAGGAATGATTTAAAAAATCAAAGAAACAGGAATGCCTAAAAAAAAAAATCAAAGAAACATATAACTGACAACTACAACAGTGTAAATAAAATCATTATAAAGACAACAAGACTATGGTCAAATACAATGGTCAAAGTCTTCACCACACTACAAAAATTAAAGGACACAGCCTTTCTTTGTATTAGCTATCAACCCACAGAAGTATAAATTTACATCAGGTATCAACCACAATCACACATTTTGAGTACTTCTACTTAACCCTTTTCTGGAAATGAGGCTTCTCTGGGACTTTGATGTAGAAGAGTCTTACGTCAAAAAATGTATTTATAGATTTTTAAAATGAAGCTATTAGTTTATCTCAAAGTTCACTAGATAGATAGAAATACTAAGAATGAAAATTCAAAATGTGACTAAAAGTTGCTTTAACTCTTTGCAGCTGTGCTTTTCCATTATTTTCTTTCTGTTGTATCCAGAAGGTGAAGATCCCAAGTCACTCAACGTAGCCATGAACTGAACCAGTGTGAGGTAAAGAACTTCCCTTCCCCTGCCTCCTTCCCTCTCTTCTATACTGGCTCCACTCCAAGAAATGGTTTCTGTTGTTTTTCCTCCTCAGTTTCAAATGCAAATGCCAGAGGGTAACCATGAATCCAGCAGTTTGAACCAGGGCAACCTTAGAGGCAGGATTTCAATCAGTAGTACATCCAATCAACCTGCCCTGAGAAGCCAGAATTGAGTTCAAGGAGGGTTTTGCACTTAGAACTGGGACTGTCTTCTATAAGAATCAAGCTAAGCTATAAATCTAATCCTCTTTCTCTCTCCAGAAACTAAAGTAGTACAGGGGAAGATTATGTCTCCCACATTTGGGGAGAATATCTATATTTGTTTCTGTATTTGTGATTATAGCTTCTGAAGTAAATATTTCTGTGTAAAAAGTTTTTTTTAATTAAGTCATGACAAGAGGAAAAGGAGAAACTCTCAGCTACATAATACTTTAAAATATCCAAGATTCATTTTTTAAAGATAGTATAGGCCCACATTCTCCACTCCATTAAACAGGCTTAACGAGATGTTGTATCTGAAAAAATTCGATAGGTAAGCCTCTCCTGATCTAAGCTGGTGATCAAACATAGAACATAGACTGATATTAAGCTTGATTGTACCCATCCATCATACAGTCTAAAAAGGCATCAGGAGAATTTTTTCAAGGGCAGCTATAAAATATAACTAAAGAACTATAGATTTGTTTTCTAGCAAAACAGTACTGATAGGACACTTCTTAAGTGACAGCCCAAAATAACCTTACAATCCAGCTGCAAAGATAAAACAAACAAAAAAAATTAAGCACTAAAATAAATGTCATGAGAGAACAATTTATATTAAAGGTGTCAAATCCTGTGCTGCTTAAGTGCTGCCCAAACCAGATTAAAATGTAACTGAGAAATGTTTAACAAAATAAAAATAAAATCAAAAGAGATAATTGCTAATTTGTAGTTTTCTAAGTCAGTATTAGAGAACCCTTCCTATTTCAGTTTGACACCACTGCTGAGCAGTATTAATAGTTAATATGAATAGCACATACAATGAGTGCTAGGGGAGTTCAGAAGATGGTAAAATCAGCTAGTTCTAAAATATGGACAGGATTCAAATAGGGTGAGAGTATAAAAACATTTGGGGGGAGGGAGAAGGATCACATAATCAGTTTTGAGCTGAAAGATCCTGAGATATCATCTCCCCCAGTGATTCTCAAAGCATGGTCCACAGACCACTGGGGATGTCCTTGATCCACAAGTTCAAAATTATTTTTACAATGTATTAGGACATTATTTGCTTTTATCACTCTCATTCCTTTCACATTAACACACTGGAGCTTTCCGGAGGCTGTATGACCTATGAGTATAAAGACTGAGCTGCAAACATGCAGATGTTAATATCTTGTCTGCAGAATTATAATTGTGCTTTACAAATGGATGAATCTATATATATGGCTGGACTTGCTGTTTTTCTTTTTTGTTGTTTTAATCTGGTATCAGCACCAACAAATCACGGAAGATCTTCATTCAAAAAGATACTTGGCAACAACATACAAGTGGTGTTGAAATATTAAAAGTGTTTAATAATTTTTTTAAATCTCATGGTCTATCCCAGAACAACTGTTGATATTTGCGGTAATGGTGCAAATATAATGGTAGGTAAAACTTGCTGAGGCCTTAGTACAAATAAAGGGAGTGGCAGGCACCGGACTATATTACTAATGATGATAATATTCTTCAGTGCCATGCACTCAGCATAAATGAATGAATGAATAAGTAGGTAAGTAAATAAGTGAATGAATGGATAAATGAATAAGTAAATGAATAAATTTTTTAAAGATCTGGTTTCACTTAAGAATGTCCTTGATGAAGCAATTAATTGTATTAAATACTGACTCGAGTACACATCTGTTCGACATTCTATTTAAAGAACTGAGAAATGTATATACAGTATTTATACTATGTACTGACGTATGTATGTTTGTATGTATGTACAGTTATCCTGAGAAAAAGCACTTAATATAATTGTTTGATTTTCAAATTAAACTTTTTTTTTCATGGAACACACTTTTTATTTAAATGAAATAAACCAAAACCATGGTGACTCAGGTGTGGGTTATCTGACATTTTCACAAAAATTAACAAAAGCCTGTCACATCAAGTGAAAATTAAAATTTTGGAAAACTTGTGTCTGACCCCAGTGAGCTTGTTAAATTTCAATACTCAAAGATACTTCCATTGAGATCAGTGCAGCTATTAATGAACATGATTTTTTTTGGTATCGTATAATAAAAATGTCTAAATTTAGAAATTTGTATAACTCAATGCTTTCCAAATGATCAGTGTGTATGACGTTATAAAAACATGCCTGGGTAAAAGATTCATTCAAGTCCAAGATAAATCAATGGCTTTTACTGTAAAAATGCAAAAAAGTCACTGATACAATTTCAGATTCCATACTGGAATTAACCTTTCAGAAACTACCACTTGTCAGGTTTCAGTCTAGTATCAAAGAAGACTATCCATAATTATCTGAAAAAGCTATTAAAATACTCCTCGCTTTCCAACTACATTATCCACGTGAGATTAGATTTAATTCGAACACTTCAACCAAACCAACATATTGCAATGGATCAAATACAGAAGCAGATATGAGAATCCAGCTGTCTTCTAGTAAGCCAGACATCTGAAATTTGAAAAATATAAAGCAATGCCACTTTTTTCACCAATTTTTTTTTTTTTTGGAAAAGTTATTTTCACTAAAAAATGTTATTTACATTAATACGTAATGGGTTTTTTAATTTTAAATTAATAAGTACATACTTTAGAGTTTTGCCAAAATTTAATAAATAAAAAGCTCTTTAAGTTCCTCAATAACTTTTTTTTTAGGCAGTTGGGGTTAAGTGACTTGCCCAGGGTCACACAGCTAGTGTCAAGTGTTTGGTCTGAGTCCGAATTTGCACTCAGGTCCTCCTAACTTCACGGCCAGTGCTCTGTCCACTGCGCCACCTAGCTGCCCCTTTTTGTAGCTTTTTTTTTAACTCAATTTTTAAGAGTATAAATGAGAACTAATCTAGCCCAGTCCTTTCAAATTAGAGGTGAGCAAACTGAATCCAAAAAGGTAAATGACAACCTTTTAGGTCACACAGGTAGTATATAGCAACAGGCATTCGCACCCCAGGTCTTTTGACTTGAAATGCAGAACTCTTTAAAAGAAATGGTTATCTCAGAGAGATAAGAAATGCATAGGTGTACAAAACACTGCACGTACTGTCAGTTACCTGGTTTTGCTTAGCTGTTTTTCCCAAGTTATGAAACCTCATGGAGGGTGGGGAGGATAGGAATGGATGGATATATGAAAATACTATGATGTTGAAACAAAGGCATCCATAAAATTTACTTATAAAAGTTTGACACAGGAAAAGAACATTTACATACACTAACCTGCTTCTTGTTCAGTTGTGTCTGACTCTTCATGAACCCATTTTGGGGTTTTCTTGGTAAAGATAACTAGTGGTTTGCTAAGTCCTTCAGCTCTTTTTATAGATGATTCGGAACTGGGGCAAACAGGGTTAAATGACTTGCCCCAGGGTTACACAGCTAATAATTGTCTGAAGTCAGATTGAACTCATTGAAAATGAGTCTTCCTAGTTCCAAGCTCTATCCACTGTACCACTTAGCTGCCCCCACATAAGCTAACGAGACATATATAAAAAGAAAAACACAAAGCCGAAGGAACAGAGGGAATAGCAAACACAATATCACATCTGCCACGTCTGACAATATTTGTTTCATATTCTGTACCTAAAAGTCCACTACCTCTTTTCTGAGATAAGGGAGGCATACATCACCATCAGTCCTGGGAATTTACAACCGGCCACTATACAGAGAAGATTGTTCTGATGTCTTTCATGTTACTTCTCCTTTACAACCTTGTGACTGCTGTGCAAAACAGCCTCTTGGTTCTGCTTGGTTCACTCTGCATCATTTTATATAATTTCATCTTCATTAGGTCTGAATTTGCCACATTGTTTTTATGTAATATCATCACATTCAAAAACTACCAATTGTTCAGACACATTCTCATCACTAGACTTATTTTGCTTTCAGTTCTTTACTATCTACTCACACACACACACACACACACACACACACAAATGCTGCTATAAATGGGATCTTTCTTTCCCTCTTTCATTTCTTTAAGAAATATGCACAATAGTGGTACTGCTGAGTCAAAGCTATGTCCAAGTGAGTGATTTTTCTAATATAATTCTAATTTGTTTTCTAGAATCGGTGGTCCAATTCACAACTTCACTGTCACTAGTTTATGTCTTTCCATAGTTTAACAGTAGCCTTTCAACTTTTGACATCTTTATAAATTTAATGAAAGCAAACTGAAACCTCAGAAGTGTTTTAGTGTACATTTATCTTAATCATTGTAATTAAAAATGTAAATGTTAATAAGTTTATTAATTATACATGATGTGCATGATTCTGTGATTGTCAATAATTTGCATTTCTTCTGAAAACTGCTTGTTTATATCCTTTGACTACACCCTTACTGAATAATAGTTTATCTTCCATATCAATTACATATTTTTTTATTCTGTTCAATGACCTGTTGAATATGAAAATGACCTGTCACTTGATATAATTTTTTTCCCACTCAACAGTTTCTTTTCCCATTATAGTTTCATTTTATCTATGCAAAAGCTTTTGAACTTAATATAATCGATATTATCTATTGTAGAAGCCAGTCCTGGTATTTCCATTTTGAAAACTGCTCTCCATCACACTTGAAGCAATGGAGTCTTTCTCCTCACTTGCGAAAGCAATTGCTAATTGCAAGTAGCTCCACTTTCTGGTAATCTGCTGCTAAGAGATTTTGCCCAATTATAGAAGCTTAGTTTAAGTTAAGTGCCTGATTCAGCCATTTTTCTTGTACTGAAGCAACAGCAAGATAGAGAAAACATTTATTAAGCACTTATTATGTAACAGCGAAGGTGCTAAGCCCTGGGAATACAAAATACAAGAAAAAAAAGATAACCCTTCCCTTCAAGAAGTCCTCCTAATGAAGTAGGACAAAACATAAAAGAGAACTGAAAAGATGAGAAGGGGAAAACCATACTACCACACCCCCAAGGCAGAGATTCAGAAACTGGGCTGAGCTGGAAGCAAGAATCCACAGGGGTGGAGATACTGACAGCAGGAGAAGGCTGCTGGGAAAGAAGCAGAAGGGGCAGTACAAGAAGTCAGGGTTTAGAAAATGTCCCAATTTCTATACTCTGGAGGTCTGACTTGTAGACGTCTTGATGTTCCCCCATCCCCCTTTCTGAGTTTATAGTACCAGAGCAACTCTGGCACTTTTGCAGAATCAGTCAGCTAGTTGTGTAATAAAAACTTTGCCAACAAGAGGGGAGTCTTGACTTTAAAACACTATTTGGACTTTTTTATGATTGTTATACCATTCTTTGGTTAAGAATTCTCCCTCTAGCCACTGCTATAAAAGTTACATTCTTACATTCTTCCCTAATTTATGATATGACCTGTTATAGTTAGATTATGTCCATTTGGAGATTATTTTGATATAACATTTTCTCTAAAGCTTATTACTGCCAAACTGCTTTATAGTCGTCTCACAAGCTTTTATCAAACAAGGAGTCAGGATCCCAGCAGTTTGTGTCTTTTAACATGAATTAAGCTGAACTTCTAGCTGTTATGTTCAATTGCTTTTGCATCTCACTTAGTGTGTTCAAGTTTTTAAAAAAAATGTTTAACTACAACCAGAGTTTCAATTATAATATAATCTGAGATATGGGAATATTAAGAGTCCCTTCATTACTTTTTTCATTATTTCTCTTTAGATGTTTGGACTTTTTGATTCTTCAGATTAATTTTGATTAATTTTATTTTTGTTCCATCAAGTACTATCAATAACTCCATAGATGGATTAGTATGACACTATTTATAACTCAGGTAATAGTATCATTTTTATTATAATGGTATGGTCCCAAAATGATCAATAAATCTCCAATTAAATCTGCCTTTATTCCTGTAATAATTGTTGAACTGACATAAATCTTGAATATACAGCTAGTGATACTAATACCACCAAGGCCTCCGTCCTCTTAAATGTTTTGGTGAAGATTCATTTTACTATACATTTTTTGTCATCTCTTGTTTGCTGATCTTTAACAGGATAATTTCCTATTGTTCTTAAAGCTGGTTTTAGAGAGTTGGGTCTAACCTTTCGTGTCATATTTTTCCTTTATTCCTTTAGTCAAGCAAGTTAAACATGAACAGAAGAAACTTTTTATATTATTAATTACTTCATTATTTTATTAATTAACTTAAAAATTTTCTCCAACTTTCTTTAGAGGAGGTAGGGCTATATAATTTATCTTAAATGTAAGTCAGTCAATGGCATCTATTAAGCACCTACTATGTACCAGGCACTGGGGTAAGTGCCCAGAATACAAAGAAAGGCAAAAGACAGTTCCTGCTCTTGAGGAGCTCATAATCAAATCAGGGAGACATTAAGTAAACAAATATGTGCAAATAAGCTACATACAGGTTTAAATAGGAAATAATTAACAGAGAGAAAGCACTCAAATGGGGGCAGAGGGGAGGCAGACTAGGTTACTAAAGACTTTAAATGCCAAATGGGGGTTTTATATTTGAACCTAGAGATTAGAGGGAGCCACGAGAATCTGAGTGGGGATGACATGGTCAGACTTGCACTTCAGGAAAATTACTTTGGTGACCGAATGTAAGATAGAACTGGAGTGGGCCAACTGCAACAGCCCAAGAACAAGGTGATGAGGGCCTTCACCAGGCTGGTAGCAGTATCAAAGAAAAGAGAGGGACAGGGAGGTAGGTGTCTTTGAGAGATTTTGCAAAGGTGAAATATACAGGCCTTACTAGCAACTGGGGATGAGAAAGGAGTTGAGGGTTGCTCCTAGGTTGTGAGCCTAAAAAACTAAGAAGATGGTAGTACTCACAACATTAATAAAAAGTTTGGAAATGGAAAGGGTTTAGAGAGAAAGAAAATTAGTTTGGTTGGGGACATACTGAATGTAAAATATCCAAGGCGGAGGTGTTTGAAAGGCAGCTGGAAATCTGAGAGGTGGGAGTCAGCAGAGGTTGGGGCTAGATAGATAGAACTTAAGAATCATCTGCATACATATGATAACTGAATCCATGAGAGCTGATAAGATCACCAAGCCAAGTGGTATAGGGAAGAAGAAAAGGTGTCCCAGGACAGAATCCTGGGGCTACACACCTACCTTAGAGAGTGCAACCTGGATGAGGATTCATGCAAAGGAGCCGGAAAAGCAGATTTTAGATAGATAGGATTGATGGGGTGCTGGGGCCCCAGACCCAAGATCATGCCTCTAGAATTTCTTAGTAGGCTCCTCTCCTGTGAGAAAATTTTCACTTGTTGCAGAACACATTCTCTTATCAGAACAAACAGAGGGGTGCCTGGCCCAAGGATTTTTATCCCTAGCTGGCCCAAGGACTCTTCCTCCTGACAGATCCCCAAAATCCATGCCTCTGACAACTCCCTCAATGTCTGATATTGTCCCTACACTTTCCCATCCATAGCTCCCAAAGACAACAAGGCCCTTAGGTTATCTAATTAGTGTCCCTGGCATTCCTTTCCCACATAAATCCCAGCACCATCCTCAGTCTCTCCTAGGTTTCGATGATAAGGACCCTTGCCCTCTTTTAAACCTAGACTCTGAATAATTGGTTTGGCATTTCTTTATAAATTATAAAACTGAGTAAATATGTAGAAAATTCACAGGAATCTACCATTCAGTATACACAACTTGGAAAATTCCTAGGTGATAGGAATAATATATGTTTTTTTTGTTTTTTTGGTGTTTTGTTTTGTTTTTTTTGCCAGGAGGTGGATAGAGAACTGATCTCAACAACAGGAAGACCAGGTCAGCTTTCTGACCCTAGGGCAAATCAATTTCTCAGTGTCCCAGTTAACCTCCTAAGACAGTTGCTCATCTGCACAGGAAGAGGAAGTTTCTTACCCAGAGCTCCCTACACAGATGAAATCACAGATCAGGGTTTCTTCCTTTTTTAAGTGTGTACAAAATTTTATCTATAATATTTTTTTTCCTTTTTCAATGACATTATGACCTCAACCTCAAACACCAACAAAATTCACTAAACATATTTTAAAATTATATTTGATTAAGGTAAATTACCAGTTAGCAATAAACACTTAACTTCTGTGTCAAAAGGAACTGACAGCAGCCAAAGGCAGCACTCATTCAGAATATATGCTATTTTGTAAAGCAATTTTCAATAAAATCCTAGCAAGAAAACTAGAGCAATATATCCAGAAAATACACTAAGCCTAGTAGGAACCAAACCAAGAATATAAAGATGGTTCAAATTGGAAAAACAATTAGCATAATTAATCACACACTCAGTAATCACACACTCATCAAATAACATGATTATTTCAGTATCTACAAATAGCCTTTAAAAAATACAATTCTTACTCATTTATGTTAAAAACTCTAAAAATAACAGGCATGGGGAAAAAAACCTTCTTTAATATAAAAGGCCAAAATGATCTTTAAAACTTAGAATAAGAATAAGCATTACTTATAATGGAGAAAGAATGAAAATTTTCTCAATACAAATATAAAGCAAGGATTTATCTCCTCCTGTTATTTTACATAACTCTTGAAATACTGACCAGAGCAACAAATAACATTAAAGTTTAAATACATTGGCAAAGATGAGAGAAAATTATCCCTCTGTACAACTCAACTGTTTGCTTAGAAAACCTCAAAGAATCAGCAAAGAAAGGGAGATAGAATAGCACAATGGATAAAGAGATGGTGTGAAGGGTCAGGAAAAGCTAGATCCAAGTCCAGCCTCTGATACATACTGGCCATATGATCCTGGCAAGTCACTTAACCTTTCAGGGCCTCCAGGCAACTCCACAAGACTAAGTTGCAAAGCAACTACCAATATGCATTGGTAGAGAGCATGCCTTATACCAATCTATCAACCCCAATACAATCCTTCCCCACCCCACCCCCAAAAGGTAGCAAGACAAAATAAACAAATTCTCAAAAGTCATCAGGATTTTTATTCAGGTCTAAAATAAATTCAAGCAGAAAATATAAGGGAAATTCCTTTCAGAAGAACTACAAGTCCATAACATTCATGGGACTACCAAGACACATGCAGGAATTATATATAGAAAACTATGAAACATGTTATTACAAACTTTAAAAAATTTACTGGAGAATCATTATTTGTGGCTGGGCCATATCAATATATTAATTATTCTACCTAAATGGATTTACAGAGTAAATATTTCAACAAACTTTACAAGGGATTATTTTATCTTTGTTGTTCAGTCGTGTGAACAACAGCTTTTTGTGACCCCATTTGGGTTTTTTTTACAAAGACACTACAGTGCTTTGCCATTTCCTTCCCCAGCTCATTTTACAGATGAGAAATTTAAGACAAATAGGGTTAAGTGATGTACAGGGTCACAAAGCTGGTGTCTAAGCCCATATTTGAACTAAGGTCTTCCTGACTCCAGCCAGTGCTCCGTTCATTGTAATAACCCAACTGCCCAATTATGTTACAGAAAAAGACAAAAGAATAGCAAGATTTCCAAATTTTGTTTGGGGGGAAAAAAAGTTCTAGGATCTTAAGAAAAATAAAAAAAGACAGCATTTTCAGGTCTCAAACTACACTGTAAGAAAAAAAATCCACTATTTTGTACTGATTTTTAAAAGAGAAAAATGTCACTGGAATTGACTAGTTAAACAATAACTAGAACCACTGAAAACAGCTAGTGTTTGATAAACTCAAAAATATAAATCATATGAGAAAGGACATCCTATTTCACAGGAATTGCCAATAAGAATGGGAGGCAGTTTGGCTGAAATCAACATCTTGCACCAGAGACCACTTAAGCTCCAAATGAATATGTAAAGTAAACAAGAGCTACAAAGGAGGTACATTTCACCACAATGGCTAGGAGAAGAATTTTTTTTTTAAATTTTCTTGATGTCTTTTGATTTCACCATCAGTTCTATATATGCTCCCACCATGAACAGAATAGGAAAAAAAGGTAAAGAAAACCAACAAAGTAATCATGTTTGATAATAACAATGCTAACATTTTTATAGTGCCTACTGAGCTAAATGCTTTATAAATATTATCTCATTTTATTCTCATAATAACCCTGGGAAGTATGTACTAATTATCTCTGATTTACAGATGAGGAAACTGAGACAGACAGAGGTTAAATGACTTGCCCAAGGTGACACAGCTAGTGTTGGAAGCCAGACTTTGAAAGTTTCCCCAGCACAAATTGTTGTAACCAAAGGTTGTCTCTTTCCCTACGATACTTGAAATGCTAGCTATAACAGTAAGACAAGAAATCTACACTAAAAGTAAAAACACTGTCAAAAAGAAACACCACTCCTTAATTACAGTCACCATAATTGTTGACTTAGCCCAGAGGATCAGTGGTGAGACCTTATTAATAGACTCAATAAAATAGAAACAATTTGTCATAGTGCACTGAGATATGGCCTAAGATTCAGGGAGACAAGGGTTCAAGTCCAGCCTCTGATATGTACTGTTTGTTTGACCCTTAGAATAAGTGTTTTAAACATCTTAGCTCAGTTTTAAGCTTTACTATCTTAATTACTTTTGAAATACTCCATATTATTTTGTCATATAATCAAAGGAGGTCAAAAACAATTTCTTACAAGTCTGATATATAACAAAATATTCTTATCAACCCAAAGAACTGAAAACAAAGTGGGCACCACTCATTGGGGGAACTATTGTTTGCCTCTCTCTCTTTATTTCAACATGCACTGTTTAAGTCTTCCCATGTTTCCACTTATTTTTCAAATGTCTAAGTTTCTCAATTCCCAATAATATTCTAATAATTCATGTCTCAGTTTAGCCATCTGCCAATTAAAGAGCCTATTTCCAGGTCTTTGCTCCCACAAAGTGCCATTAAGCTAGATAGCTTAATGGATATATCACTGGGCCTGAAGTGTTCAAATTCAGGCTCAGATACTTAGCTGTGTGACCATGGGCAAGTCACTTAGCCTTAGTTTTCTCATCTATAAAATGGGGATAATAATAGGATCTACCTTGCAAGGTTGTTGTGAGGACCAAATGGAACAACAATTGTAAATCTCGTAACCACCACCATCATCCATCATCATCATGAACTTTGCTTCTGCCTTTTTACTTTCCAAAGGACCATATGGCCAGCAATAAAATCTCAGAGTTTAAGGATGTTAAATTTAGTAACTTCTCACATAATTACAAGTTGTTTTACACACAGGTTGACCCATTTAACAGTTGAGAGAATTCTTTAAGAAATAAGAGAAATAGGGGCAGCTAGGTGGCACAGTGGATAGTGCTCTGGCCTTGGAGTCAGGAGGACCTGAGTTCAAATCTGACTAGCAATTCACTTAACCCCCAATTGCCTCACCAAAAAGCAAAAAAGAGAGAGAGAGAGAGAGAGAAGAGAGAGAGAGAGAGGAGAGAGAGAGAGAGAGAGAGAAATAAGTATTCACAAGAGTCAAAACATGGTACAATGGAAACAATAACGGCTTTAGAGTCAAGTAACAGGCTCAAAACCCCACTTATGATGTTTACTGTGTAATCTTGGGTAAATCACCCAAGCTTCTGGGCCTCAGTCTCTTCATAAAATGAAGGTATTGAACTGGCAGCTTCTTAGTCCCTGACATCTCTAAATGTCTAATCTTATGATGGCATAAGAGAAAAAAAAAACGTTCTTATGAACAAAAAAGATGCAGAGAGAAGAAAAACCCATCATATGGGGAAAATTTTTGTATCAAATTTCACTGATAAAAACCTGGTAACCAAGATATATAGAAATTGACAAAAATATAAGAAGACCACAAGCCCTAATAGATAAGTGGATAAAAGATTAAACAAGAAATTCTGAAAAGCATTGTCAATTGTCAACATCATATGAAAGAATGCTTCAACGCTCCAATATAATTTGTATTTTAAAAAAGTAAAACCTCTCTGGGGATTTCACGCTCAGTAAAATAGACAAATAAGACAAAAAAAGTCAATAATACGGAAAGAGCTGTAGAAAGACAGATATACTATTGATGGCACTGTAAATTGATAACCATTAGGTTAAACAATTCAAATTTTCAAAAAAATAATCTTTTCATATTCTTTAACCCAGAGGTTTGCCTACATACTAAAATCAAAACCGAAAAGGTATAATATATGCCAAAATATTCATTGCAATAATTTTTTAGTACCAAAGATATGAAAACAAACTGAGTAACCATCAACTAGTGAATGTCTAAACAAACTGGAGTATATGTTATAGTTATTTTATTATTTTGTAGTAAGAAATGACAAATAAGAGGAATACAGAGAAACATGAAGATATGTGAACAGATTCAGAATAAAGCAAAACTAGAACATACACAAGTTAAGTGAAACGATCACTAA
Source organism: Phascolarctos cinereus (assembly GCF_003287225.1). Classification (NCBI taxonomy): domain Eukaryota; kingdom Metazoa; phylum Chordata; class Mammalia; order Diprotodontia; family Phascolarctidae; genus Phascolarctos; species Phascolarctos cinereus. The sequence continues at coordinate 237,248,186 of NW_027555847.1, forward strand.
AAGGAAACCAAATTGAGTAAGAAGAAAATCAATGTGGTCCTAGAGAACAAATGATGAAACAGATCTCCCTCTGTAGAAAGATGGAAGCAGTATGACAGCAAAATGTCTCATGCTTTGTTTACAGAAATTACTATTTTTGTTTCTTTTGCCAGGCTAGAGAGGGGGTGAATTCATTCCCTGATTAGGGTGAGAGAAGAGATCCAGAAATTACTGTGATACAGAAACAAATACTATGGAAGGGTGGAATATGAAATTATGATCAGTTTTTTCTTAATAAAAAACAGCAATAGCGCTTCTAGGGCTATATCCCAAAGAGATCATACAAATTGGAAAAGGACCCACATGTACAAAAATATTTATAGCAGCTCTTTTTGCAGTGGCCACGAATTGGAAATTGAGGGGATACCCATCAATTGAAGAATAAATGAACAAGTTGTGGTACATGAATGTAATGGAATACTATTGTGCTAAAAGAAATGATGTGCAGGCAGATGCCGAGTGAAGTGAGCTCATAGAACCAAGAGAACATCGTTCACAGTAACAGGCACAATGTGTGATGATTGACTTTGGTAGACTTAGCTCTTCTTAGCAGTACAAGGATCTAAGACATCACCAAAGGCCTCATGATGGAAAATGCTATCCACATCCAAAGAAAGAACTATGGAGTCTGAATGCAGATAAAAAAGCATACTATCTGCTCTTTTTTTGATTTTGTTTCCTCTTTCTCATGGTTCCTCCAATTCATTCTAATTCTTCTTTACAAGATGACTAATGTGAAAACAGCATTAATGTGAATGTATATATAGAGCCTATATCAGACTATATACCATCTTTTGGTGGGGGGAGAGAAGGGATGGGGAGAAAATTTAAAACTAAAAGCATATGGAAGTAAATGCTGAAAACTAAAAATAAATTTTTTAAAAAGCAGTAGAAGCTATATAGTAAGATAAATTCAATCAAGAATCACAAAAAACCTACAAAATATGTCATTCTTGTTGGCTGTGGTAACTAATTTTTAAATAATACTAGAAAAAAAAGAAGTTTTATTTTTCATATTTGCATCTCCAGTGTCGCATGATTCCTGTCAGACAGTGTCACTGTTATTGCTATTTAGTCATTTCAGTCATGTCCGACTCTTTAGAATCCCATTTGGGGTTTTCTTGGTAAAGATACTGGAGTGGTTTGCCATTTCCTTCTCTAGCTCATTTTACAGGTGAGGAAACTGAGGCAAACAGGGTGAATTGACTTGCTAAGGGTCACACAGCAACTAAGTCTCTGAGGTCAGATTTGACGTCAGGAAGATGAATCTTCCTGACTGCAGGCTCAGCACCCTATTTACTGCACCACCTAGCGACTGGTCTGAACACAGTAGTCCCTTAAAAAATGACTCATTTTAAGCACACTAAGTCATTGGTAACATCTCCAAATCTCCGCAGTTTTTGTCTACCAATACTGTTGGGGGAAAAAGTACTTAGCACAGCAAAACTAAAACCATTTACATGTGAATTGTAATCCATTCAACAAATTTTAAAGGAACAGTTAACAGGAGGTATCCCAAAAGTGTAGCTTTAAGTTTTCATTGCTTAAAGATTATCCCTGTGATAAGGGGTGAGGAAGGTATAACAATTACCTAGCAAAACTTCCCTTGGACAGGACAACAACATACCAATTGTAATAATATGTACTTTTGTCTCCCACCTCACCATCTATTTGTTCACCAGGATAAAATTTGTCCTTATACTTGGGAATTCTTTGTTTTAATCTTTTTGTTTATATTATTTTAGTCATTGTATAACTTCACTCTACATCAGTTCATAAAACTCTTCCTACATTTCTCTGAATTCCTCATATTTGTCATTTCTTATTGATGCCTTTTCTATTCATAGACGAATGATTTCTCAAGGCAGCTAGAGACCACAGTAAATAGAGCTCCCACGTTGGAGTCAGGAGGACCCTGGTTCAATCCTGCCTCAAACACTTGACTCTTATTAGCTGTTACACTGGGCAAGTCACTTAACTGATTGCCTCACCAAAAAAAAAAAACCAAAAAACCAAGAATAATTTCTCAACATTATCACACCACCTTAAATGAGCCCCCTCTCATAAGAAAAACAGCTAAATAAAATCAAAAGACATAGTGACTCATTTGGTAGGATATACAATACTGTTCACCTGAAGTCCCTCACCTCTCTACCAAAAGGAGATTCTTCTTTACCTCTTTTAGCCCACACAAACTATTATTATTACAACAGAGATAAGAACTGCATCTGTGAAGTCACTGATAAAAGGAAATCCCAGGTGACTTATGACCCAACAGCCAAAGAAATGAAGCTAAGGACCAAAAAAACAGCAATAGAGCACCCTGGGTATTATCACTGAAATCAAATAGTTTTGTTGAAGCGGTATTGTGGGGTCCCTACTGGCGAAAGCCGTATAAATGAAAGCCATAACGGGGATACAGTGACCAGTACACCACCTTGTATGTGTCTGGACATCTACCCAACAGCACTGGACTTGACACCCAGGGTTCTGAGACTCAAGCCCAGTACTAAAGCAGTATGTAAAAACATTAGCTAAACGACAATGATATATGTAATGATGCTTTATAACTCCTCCTCCCTTTCTTTGTCTTACTTCTATAATTACCACAGGGATTTTTCTGGGTGTTCGCAAAGATTTTTCCTCTGGCTACCACTCCACATTGATGATTATTAAACTCTGTGGCAGGGATCTGCCATGTGTCCCCCAAACTGCTCCTAATGTGATATGATTATTAACCCATAGGATTATTAAACTTCTCTTACAATCATCATGGACCTCCTACCCTCTTTCTTTGGTATCAAACTTGCCCTATTCTTTGGCAGGGGACCGTGAATATCCCTGTGCAGAGGAATTCTGGACCTTACACATATAAATAATTTCATCAAAAAAAGATGATGGGTTGATTACATGGTGAGAATGAGGGGGGAAGAGACCACTGGTAGAGCCTGAGTGTTCCACTGGCAACCAGAAGATGGAAAGCAAGAAACGATTTGTTTGGTTTGCTCCCCTAGGGCAAACTTATGGGAAGATATAGATGAATGACATTTATCACACAATATCATATGCAAAATGTACAATTTTACCTATAAAATAATAAAAGACAATGTGTTCCACCTTTCAATCTATGTACCAAAAAGTACTCATCAAGTATCAATGTTACAGGTCTTATGCTAGACTCCAGGAAGAATGAAGGGAGGAAAGAAAGAAGGAATCCTACCTCTCAAGAATGGAAAACAAGTACATATTAAAATTAAAAATTAATGATTCCTATTATCATTAAGGGAAGGCAATGGGGACATATAACTATATAGAGATAGAGAATGAACCCATGATTTTACTCATAAGAGGCAACTCCCAGATAAGGAAACTCCCTATATCCATTCATTCAAAGAACAAATAGCTGCAATACTGCATGAACTGACTGCAAATTGAAAAAGAGATCCTACAAAAATTTTTCTATGGAACAAATATGGTATCAGTACATAAAAAATGCAGGGAGAAAGTAGAAAAAGAAAACTGTAGATCAATATCCTTAATGATTATTGACCAAAAACAGTTAAATGAAATAGACTGGATTTATACAAGTAATACCAGATTGGTTTAATATAAAGAAAACCATAAACACTCTTTTAATAACCCCTCTAAAAACATACAGGTTCCTCCTATTGGTTCTAATTTTTACTTACAACATCACTAATCTGAAAATATGTTTAATAAGAATGTGTATATATATATAGAGAGAGAGAGAGAGATAGATAGATAGATATAGATATATATATATATATATATAGCCTACATCTGATTGTGCACCATCTTGGGGAGGGTGGCGGGGAGGAAGGGGGAGAAAAATTTTAAACTCAAAAGCATATGGAAGTGATTGTTGATAAATCAAAACAAATTAACAAAAAAAGAAATTAAAAAAAGAGTTGGACACAACTCAACAACAACAAAAACACACACACAATCACAATCACATCAATAGATGCTGAATAACTGTTTAACAAAACATAACTCCCACTTCTGCTAAAAACATTAAAAGCACTGGAAGAAAACTGACCTTTCCTTAATATGGCAAAAACCATGAAGTGCAACTAGGTGGCACAGTGGATAGATAAACCTCGCATGAAGTCAGGAAGACTGAGTTTAAAACTGGCCTCAGACACTTACTAGCTAGGTAAGCCTATATATCACTTAATCCTGTTTGCCTCAGTTCATATGTAAAATGAGCTGGAAAAGAAAATGGCAAACCATCCCAGTATCTTGGCCGAGAAAAACCCAAATAGGGTCACAGAGAGTCTGAAATAACTGAACAACAAAAACCAGGAGCCAACATCTTAGTAGAGTAAAAGTGGTAGAGGACTTCCCAATAGGATCTGGGTAGCACAAGGGTTCCCATTATCATCAATGTTGTTTAGCAGAACACTAGAAACAGGTACAAAAAGAAAGAAAATAGGAAATTGAGGAAATGTGTATAGGTAAAAAGGACAAAATTATTATGTTTTGTACACAATAGTCTATTTAGAGTGCCCTAAACATTCAGCTAAAAATTAAGTTAAGCTATAAATTTGGCAAAAAGCAGGTTACAAAATAAACCACATAAATTGTATACCATCACCAAAACTCAACAAGAAGAGATTTAAATAGAAATTCAATAGAAAATAACTAAAGAAGGAATAAAAATATATTGGCACTTACCAACCAAGACATACAAAGGAACTATATGCATTACAGAAATAAATCTAAGTTATTAGAAAAAGATATTTTTTATATCTAGGTCATGCCAATATAACAAAAAATGACAATATTCCCTAATCTAATCTCCTTTTTCAATGATGTAACAATCAAACTGCTAAAAGGATTGATTACAGAGTGAGTGTTACAGGTAAAAAAATTTATCTGGAAGAACAAAAAGTTCAAGAATATCAATATAAATATTGAAGCAAACAAACAGTAGCAGGGCTCTCAATAAACCCCAAAAACCTCCATTATTGGAGTAAGACAAAAGTATGAAACCTAGAAAGCAGTAGGACAAAAACTAGATTTAGACCAACATTTCATTCCACATAACACATCAAACTCCAAATGGATACATCACTTAGCTATAAAAGATTACAAAAGGGGTGCAGATCCAAGATGGCGGAGTAAAAGCAGTAACTTGAGTTCTCCTCCAAACTCCTCCAAATACTTGCAAAAAAAATGGCTCTAAACAAATTCTAGAGCAGCAGAACCCACAAAAAGACAGAGTGAAACAAATTTCCAGCCCAAGATAACCTAGATGGTTGACTGGAAAGGTCTATTACTCTGGCTGGGAGCATGGGCACACAAGCAAAGACCAGGCCTCAGCGAACCTGGAGCAGTCCTCAGGGGATTAAATCAAGGGGAGTTGTGGTGGTTTCCAGACTTCTCAACCCACAAACACCAAAGACAACTTAGAAGGACCGCAGGAAAGGTGGGTCTAACCTTCATGAGACAGAAGCTCAGTCTCAGCTCCAGTCTAGGCATAGCCCCAGGGTGACAGCTGCTTCCAGAGCTTCCAGCCCACAGACTGAGAGGAAGTGAGTGGCTGATCAGAGGGATGTTGTAGGGATTTTTTCCTGGTGCTAAGGCAAGATTCTTTGCTTTGCCTATGACTGGATCTGAGTCTCAGTCCTGGATGGCAGTGCTGGGGCTAAGAGGGCACTTGCATGGTGGAACTCAGAGTGGCGGTGAAGAGAGAATCCATTTCACAGTTCCAAGGCAGAAAAGAGTGCTTGTGGTCACTCACAGACCAGAGCACAGGACAGAAAAGGAGTAAACACACCTCACATTTGATCACACCACTTTGGGAGAACTGAAAATTTACAAGTCCCTAGAAGTATCTCTGAAAACAGCTGCACAAAACCCCTGAAGCTTAGGACAGTACATTCTACACATTGGAAGCAGACCCCTACTTTAACAAAGAGTTCAAAACTTAAGTAATTGGCTGGGAACATGAGCAAACTGTGCAAAAAAAGTCAGACCACAGAATCTTTCTTTGCTGTCAAAGATCAAAACATACAACCAGAAGAAGACAACAAAGTCAAAGCTCCTACATCCAAAGCCTCCAAGAAAAATATGAATTGGTCCCAGGCCATGGAAGAGCTCAAAAAGGATTTTGAGAAGCAAGTAAGAGAAGTAGAGGAAAAACTGGGAAGAGAAATAACAGTGATACAAGAAAATCATCAAAAACAAGTAAACAGCTTGCTAACGGAGACCCAAAAAAATACTGAAGAAAATAACACCTTAAAAAATAGACTAATCCAAATGGCAAAAGAAGTCCAAAAAGCCAAAGAGAATGCCTTCAAAAGCAGAATTGGCCAAATGGAAAAGGAAGTCCAAAAGCTCACTGAAGAAAATATTTCCTTAAAAATTAAAATGGAGCAATTGGAAGTTAGTGACTTTATGAGAAATCAAGACATTGTAAAACAAAACCAAAAGAATGAAAAAACAGAAGACAACTGAAACATCTCACTAGAAAAAACAACTGATTTGGAAAATACATCCAAGAGAGATTAGTGGACTATCTGAAAGCCATGATTAAAAAAAGAGCCTAGACATCATCTTTCAAGAAATTATCAAGGAAAACTGCCCTGATATTCTAGAACCTGAAGGTAAAATAGAAATGGAAAGAATCTACCAATCACCTCCTGAAAGAGATCCCCAAAGGAAAACTCCTAGATACATTGTAGCCAAATTCCAGAGTTCCCAGGTCAAGGAGAATATATTGCAAGCAGCCAGAAAGAAACAATTCAAGTATTATGGAAACACAATTAGTATAACACAAGAAGAAGCGGCGTCTACATTAAGGGACCAGAGGGCTTGGAATATAATATTCCAGGAGGGCAAAGGAGATAGGATTACAACCAAGAATCACCTACCCAGCAAACTGAGTATAATCCTTCAGGGGTAAAAATGGTCATTCAGTGAAACAGAGGACTTTCGGGCATTCTTGATGAAAAGACCAGAGCTGAACAGAAAATTTGACTTTCAAATACAAGACTCAAGAGAAGCATGAAAAGGTAAACAGGAAAGAGACATCATAAGGGACTTATTAAGGTTGAGATGTTTACAATCCTGCATGGAAAGATGATATTTGTAACTCATGAGACCTTTGTCAGTATTAAGGTAGCTGGAGGGAAAAAAATTATATGTATATATATATAAACAGATAAATAGATGGCACAGGGTGAGTTGAAGATGAAGGGGTGATATCTGTAGAATAAAATTAAGGGGTGAGAGAGGATTATACTGGGAGAAGGAGAAAGGGAAAGGTAGAATGGGGTAAATTAATCTCACAAAAAAAAACAGAAAAGAAAAGTCTCTTGCAGGGGAAGATGAGAGGGAATGAGTGAATCTTATTCCCATCAGATTTGGCTTAAGGAGGGAATAACATACACACTCAACTGGGTATGGAAATCTATCTTACCCCACAGGAAAATAGAGGAGAAGGGGATAAGAGAGCTAGGGGATGATAGAAGGAAGGGCAGATTAGGGGAGAGGATAATCAGAAGCAAACACTTCTGAGGAGGACAGGGTCAAAAGAGAGAACAGAATGAGGGGGAGGGGAATAGGATAAAGGGAAAGTCACAGCATGACTACCATGAAGTGTTTTGCATGCCTATACAAGTATAACCTGTATCAAGATGCTTGCCTTCTCAATGACGGTGGGTGGGGAGAGAAAAAAGGAGAGAACTTGGAATTCAAAATTTTAAAAATGAATGTTAAAAATTACTTTTAAATGCAACTGGGAAATAAGATATACAGGCAATGGGGTATAGAAATCTATCCTGCCCTACAGGAAAACAGAAGGGGAAGGGGATGGCAGGTGGGGGGGTGACAGAAAGGAGGGCAGATTAAGGGAAGAGGTATTCAGAATGCATGCTATCTTGGGATGGCGGGGAGGAGCGAGATGGGGAGAAATTTTGGAACTCAAAATCTCATGGAAGTGAATGCTGAAAACTAAAATTAAATTAATGTTTAATAAAAAAAAAGATCACGACATAAACAAATTAGAAATAGGGAATGAGATGCTTCTTAATGGACAAGTCCAAGATGAACTCATGACTAACAGACAGAAAGGATTACAGGTGATATAATAAACAATTATGATTATATGAAATTTAAATATTTTTTCAGAAAAAAATTCATTGAAGGAAAAATTAGAAGGAAAACAGTTAAGGTAGGGGGAAATTTGTGTAGTAAATTTTTCAGTCAAATATTTATCAGCCTACTAAATCTAAGACGTAGAGAACTTGTTCAAAAATGTAAGAGTAAAAAAACGAAATTCTCAAAGGAAGAAGACAAGCTATTAATAATCATGTAAAAATGCTGCAAATCACTAATAAAGATGGGGCAGCTAGGTGGAGCAGTAGATAGAACTCTAGCCTTGGAGTCAGGAGGACCTGAGTTCAAATGTAGTCTCAGATCAGACACAGGACACTAGCTGTGTGACCCCAGGCAAGTCACTTTACCCTGACTGCCTCACCTAAAAAAAAGCCAAAAAAAAATCACTAATCAAGAGACATGCAAATTAAAACAACTCTTGAGGTTCTACCTCACAAATGTTACTAGAGCAAATGTGGCAAGATAAACATACTAATGTACCCATTCATGAAACTATGAAAAGGTCTAGCTATTCTGGAAAGCTATTTGGAACTACTCCCCAGAGGTCATTAAATCTTGACCCAGAGCTATCAACTATTAGATTTATACCCCAAAGAGATCAAAGACAAAAGGAAACCCATGCACAAAAACACTTTTAGCCACATTTTTTGGTGTACAAGGGTTACAAGCCATTATCTGATGAATAGCTAGAATATGAATGTAAAAAAGAATGAAGGTTAAGACTAGATAATTTTGATGGAATCTTCTTTATTTTGTTCTGGTCAGACAATAGCTAATGTATCATAATTAGTTATGGGCATGACATTTTAGGAAGGACATTGGTAAATTGGAAATGAGGTAAGTTGAAATCAAGATGGAAAGAAGTTCAACTATATTCCATGAGAATTGACTGAAGAAGTTAGGATATTAAGCCTGTAACAAAGTACTGTCATGAAGCAGACTTGTTCTGCCCCAGAGGCCAAATCAAGAGCAATGAGAAGTTGCAGAAAGGTAGATTTCCCCTAGTCTTAAGGAAAAACTTCCTGCCTAACAATCAGAGCTATGAAAAATGTAAAATGAGTTGCTGGGAAGAAGTGGGTCCCCCAGAAGTGCCATACCAATCAAATTACCAAAGAGTTATTTTCAAAAGCTAGAAAAAATAACAAAAATTTGTCTGGAAAAAACATATGGTCAAGATGACCACTGTCATTGAAGGAAAGCAGCCTAGAAGTACCAGATTTCAAACTGTATTACAAAGTAGTAATCATCAAAACAATCTGATAGTGGCTAAGAAACAGAGTGGTGGATCTATGGAACAGATTATATACATAATATGCAGTAGTGAATGAATAGTAATTTCATGCTTTACAGATAGTAAGACCCAACTTTTAGGGGCAAGAACTCACTATCTGAAAAAAAATGCTCGGGAAACTAGAAAGCAGTCTAGCAGAAACTAGGGATAGGCCAATATCTCACACCCATATACCAAGATAAGCTCAAAATAGGTACATGATTTAGATCATAAAGGGTGTTATCATAAGCAAGTTTGGGAAGCATGGAAAATTTTGTCTATAGGATCTATGGAAAAGGGAAGATTTTACAACCAAATAAGAGAGAAAATCACAGAAAGTAAAATGGATTATTTTGATTACATGAAATTTAAAAATCTTTGCATAAACAAAATCAATGTAGCTAAAATTAGAAGGTAAGCAGGAAACTTGGGGAGAAGGGGATTTTTTTTTTACAGCAAGCTTCTCAAATAATGGCCACATTTCTCAAATATGAATGAACTGAGCCAAATTTATGAAAACAAGAGCCATTCCACAATTGATAAATGGTCATTTGAATAGGCAGTTTTCAGGCGAAATCAAAGCTATCAAAAGTCAGGGGAAAAATCTCTAAATCAATAATCAGAAAAATGCAAAATAAAACAATCTGTGGTACCACCTCTCACCTCATCAGATTAGTTATATGATGAATGAAAAGTATAAGCGACAGAGTTTCTGAGTAACTAATAATCAATTCATTAATTAGGCTAGCAAATAATCAGTAAATTGATGGTCAGGGGTCTCAGTAACCAAAGACAAAGGTACAGAGATAACTGAATGCTTAATTACCTTTGGAAAAGAGGTTGTGGGGCAGCTAAGTGACGCAGTGGATAGAGCACTGGCCCTAAAGTCAGGAGGACCTGAGTTCAATCCAGCCTCAGATCAAATATCTGACGCGTACTAGCTGTGTGACCCTGGGCAAGTCACTTAACCCCAACTGCCAAAAAAAAGGGGGGGGGTTGCCACAGACAGATGAAAATCAACCATGATTAGTTAACAGCAACAGAGTAGGTAGATTTTTTCTAATGAGAGGGTCAGCTAAAAGCCCTCAGCCTCTCCCAGCTAGGACTAGGACGAAGGGAAGACTCTGCTACCTTTATCACTCCAGACAAAAGAATCTATCTCCACCCACACAACTGCTGCCTCAGGCAATGTAGATAAAAAAGTCTATCTCCACCCAGACTACTCATTTGGAAGGGGGGGTGTGGGACACACACACACACACACACACACACACACACACACACACACACACACACACACAGAGGGGTTGGTGAGCCTAATGCTTTTAGGGCTGGATGGAACTCACCTTTTTGTTGTTGTAGGACCAAAATGAATCACTATGCTGGAGTTAAGTTTTAGTGTGACTGTGGCTGATCAGACCAATAGGAGCTCAGAATACTCTACCACAGGGCAGGCACAATTAGTCCCTCTGAACCTTTGGGGTGGATTCTCTAAGTTCCAGGGCAGTATAGACTGCTAGACTGATCATAGACATGTGCACTTTAGGCTAAATATTCCCATTCAACAAAAGCCGTGTCCCCAAGGCAAAATGAGTACCAGAAGAATTAATGTCAACAGATTAGAGCTCTTCTCTGAGAGAGAACAGTTTGTTACTAACTTGGAGGGAAAGGAGCCAACACACAGTTGGCAACAGTGGAGGAGAAAAGGAGTGGGCAACTTTCAGAGATTTGGTGTACAGCACTGCATTTGCTCATCTGGGTCAGAACACTCGAAAACATCAAGACTGGTTTGATGAAAATGATGGGGAAATTCAGAAGATGCTAAACAAAAAATGAGAACTCCAAAGGGTATACCAGTAGGATAGTTCATCCATTTCTAAGAAGGCAGCATTTAATGGACAGGTAGGTGGCTCAGTGAATAGAGCTCTGGCCTTCAAGTCAGGAGGACCTGAGTTCAAATCCAGCCTCAGACACTTAACACTTACTATCTGTGTGACCCTGGGCAAGTACGTAACCCTGATCACCTCACCAAAAAGCAACCAAAAAAAAAAAAGTACAAACAAAGCTTAGAGAGATGCAGGATTCTTGGCTCAGTAAGAAGGCAGATGAAACTCAGTTATACGCTGATAGTAACAATTCAAAGCCCTTTTATGATGCTCTGAAGACTACTTACGGGCCAAAGACCAATGGTGTGTCTCAACTACTCAGTGCTGATGGAGCCACGTTGATTAGTGGTAAGGACATGATCCTAGAGAGATGCTGGAGCTGTGAACTGTTCAACCATTCAGAAGAAGAATTTGGAACTATATTCAAAAGGCTATCAAAATGTGCACACTCTTTGATCCAGCAATATCACTACTATCCCAAAGACATCAAAGAAAAAGGGAAAGGATCTATATGTACAAAAATATTTATAGCAGCTCTTTTGGTGGTGACAAAGAACTGGAAGACAAGTGGATGCCCATTTACTGGAGAACAGTTGAACAAGTTGTAGTCTATGATTATAATAAAATATTACTGTGGTATAAGAAATGATCAGCAGGATGGTCTCAGAAAAACTTGGGAAGATCTACATGAACTGATACAAAGTGAAGTGAACAAAAACAGATCAATACTGTAACAACAATACTGTAACACTGATCAACTGTTAAAATCTTAGCTACTCTAATCAATATAATGATCCAAGACAACTCCAAAGGAATCACAAAGAAAAATGCTACCTACATCTAGACAGAGAAGCAGATTGAAACATACTTTTTTCACTTTATTTTTCTTGCCTTTTTTTCTATTTTGCAACATGGCTAATATAGAAATATGTCTTGAATGACTTGACAAGTATAATAGATATCATGTTGCTACTCTTCTCAATAGATGGGGGAGGGGCTGAAGGGAGAGAGAACTGGGAACTGAGAATTTTTTAAATGAGCATTAAAATTAAGTACGATTTAAAAAAACCCAATGAATATGATTTGGACAACCACGAAAACACAAAATAAGACAGAGTAAAGTAAGCACGATTAAGAAAATAAAACATAATGACCATAATAATATAAATGAAAACCCATATGCAGTATGCATATTTGTAATGACAAACATTGGCCCTGGAGGAGAGATGAAGAAGCATCTCCCTCCTGCTTTTGCTTAACTGTTTTACTTTGTTACAAAAAAGGTTTATTTGGGGTACGGATTAGTAGCCCCAAACTGTGCGCTAAAAACAAAAGGTATCAATAAAACTTTCTTGTACAAAAATATTTAATTTTTATTGAATAAAATTTCATACATTTAAAAATGTCATCATAACTATGCCCAAAGGGCTATAAAAATGTGCATCCCTTTGACCCAGCAATAGCACTTCTAGGGCTATATCCCCAAGAGGTCGTACAAATGGGAAAAGGACCCACATGTACAAAAATATTTATAGCAGCTCTTTTTGTGTCGGCAAAAAATTGGAAATTGAGAGGATGCCCATCAATTGGGGAATGGCTGAACAAGTTGTGGTATATGAATGTAATGGAATACTATTGTGCTGTCAGAAATGATGAACAGGCTGACTTCAGAAAAACCTGGAAAGACTTGTATGGTCTTATGCTGAGTGAAGTGAGCAGAACCAGAACATTGTACACAACAATAGCCACCTTGTATGACAACTAATATTGATAAACTTAACCCTTCCCAGCAACACAAGGATCTAAGACATCTCCAAAGGTCTGTGATGGAGAATGCTAACCACATCCAAAGAAAGAACAATGGAGTTTGAATGTAGATCTAAGTGATGGGGGTGGGGCCCTAGCCAAGATCTCCGCCCCTTGCCCCAAAGGGAATCTGATTCCCATTTGCAGCCCCAGACCCTTAACTCCCTTTGAAAGCCATAGCTTACCTTTTAATCTTATTCAGATGCGCCTTTGCCCCTCCCCCTAAAAGAATCTGGCTCCCTTTTGTCTGAGCCCCAGAAAGGCCTTGCTCTGGTCTCAAACGGTTCCTTATCTACTCCCCTCATCTCCCTTTGAAAGTCCTAGCCCCACCCTTTGATCTTGTGCAGATGCCTTTCAAACTTCTGCCTTCCAGTTCCCTCTATTAGCTATTCCCATTGTCTATTCAATCTCTCAGACCTTCTGATGGGAATTCTCACCTAGACCCTTTTCCCAGCCCCCCTTCTCTGGCCACCCAAAGTTACTTCAGTGTATAAAAATTCCACCCTGGTCCCCATTCAGATGCTGAGAACCTCATGCTCAAAAGGCTGACACTTTCTCATGCCCTCGTCCTTATGGGCGTCACCTGGCCTATGCAATTTATCACTAATAAACTTTTCCTCTGGCTGAAGATTTGAATTGAATTCATTCAGGCAGGGCCCGGTACCTCGATTTTGGGTTTGCAATACCCCAAAAGCCCTAGACCTTTTCAGAAGCATACTATTTGCTACATTTTTTTCCTTCTGTTGAGTTTTATTTCTTTCTGGTGGTTCCTCCTATTGGTTCTAATTCTTACTTACAACATCACTGATGTGAAAATGTGTTTAATAGGAATGTATATGTATAGCCTACATCAAATTATGCACCGTTGTGGGGAGGGTAGCAGGGAGGAAGAGGGAGAAAAATTTTAAACTCAAAAGCATACGGAAGTGATTCCTGATAAATCAAAATAAATTAATAAAAAAAAAAGTAAAAAAAAAGTCATCACAGCATATTCCTGATTTCAATTGTTTCATCCTTCCCTTCCTGACATCTCCTTATCAATATAAAGCCTAAAACTTCAGGGATAGGGCTCTTTCAGAAAAAGTTAAAAACAAATTTTAAAAAGACTAGATTTTCCATCTTTCATATAATAAGACTGCTTATGAAACTTAAATTTAAAACTGATTAAATGTGTTGTTATTCTATGCCAGTATCAATTTATCCAAATCTACTGAATTTCTGAAGAATACAATATTCATTCACTTACTTGAGAAAAGTTTTCATGATTCTTTTCATTAGTGCTATTAGATTTAAAATATGTAAATATGTAAAATGCTGCTTCATGTAAAGTAACATGCAATAATAAAAACAGTAAAAGAGCAAATAGAGCAACAGAATTTTAACTACCTCAAATTTGCTCATTTAAATTTAAGCATCTTAATTTAACTTTCCTTTTAAAAACCAATCTGAACACCTGTTTATAACAATAGCTTAGTTACAACTGTATAATTTCAAAATTAGGAAAAGAGAGCAAGCCTCAAACTTAAAAAACAAGAAACCAGGAAAATGCCACTCTTTTATACTAAATGAAGGCATCATCACTAAAAAAGGCGACAGTAATAATTTATTTTTAAAACCTACTAAGATATACTTGTACATACTATACAATGATAACTGATACACAGAGTAGGGGGCACCTGTGACTGTCTATTAAAGCAGGATGGTATAGCATTAAATTTAAAAAGATTTTCAGCTAAAACGAAAAACACCTGTTAAAACTGTCCCATATCTATGTATATGAATTTCACCATAAGAAACAGACTGAAAATTACATGACATTTAAGGAAACAATCCCTTTCACTGGGAACTGGCTGACAGGTATGCTTTAGAATAAGATAATTTTCCCTTGAGCTTCTAACCTCAAAGAATATTATAATAAATTATGCACAATAGAGTCTAAGAATAAATGAATTACCCTACAAAATACTAGATTTTCTCTCAGGATCACAAGTTAAATATGACTGTATGTCAAATACTAACAGTTTTTTTCTTTTAAAAAAATATTCAACGGAAAGACAAAATAGAAATATTAAACTCATCTTTTGCTGACTACATATAGCCAGTTACCTAAGGGCAGGAACTAACTATCTTTGCTTTTGTATTTGTATCTCCAACCACTACTTAGCACACAGTATCCACTTAAATCTCAATCTGTTTGTCTGTCTTTGTTCTCTCAATAATTTAACACCAAAGACTTAGTGGATTGAAAAATAAATATCAGAGACAACAGATAATTTCAAAGAAAATGAGCGGCACTAACACAACAAAACTTTTGGGGATGTAGCCAGAATCCTTAGGAGAAAATTTACATCTCTAAACACTTTCATCAACCAAAAAAAAAATTAATAAATGAATGGACAAGCAACTTAAAAACTAAAGAAGCAACATAGCAAAAACTGATAAATTAAATGATTGACTATTTAACAGAGTAAGAGAAAAAGAATTTTGAAAAACCCAATCTCAGAAAAAGTGTATTAATTTTTAAATTAACTAACCCCTCAACCCTGTAAAAAATTCTGTAGAACCTGACAAATTTTATCAAAATTTCAAAGGACAATTAATTCCAATACTACATAAACTGTTTACCAAAAAGAGAGAAATACTACCAAATTGTTTCTATGAAACAAATGTGATCTTCATACCTAAACCAGAGAGAGGCAAAGCAGAGAATGAAAACTATAGAACACTATTTTCCAAGCAAAAATACTGAATATTGGAAAATGGCTACAATAACATTTACAGAGATCATATATTATCATCAGGTTAGATTTATACCAAGAACACAGGATTGGAAAGCAGGAGAACTAGAAATACAGTACAACATCTTAAAAACAAAAACAATAAAAATTGCAATTTTATCAAGAAATATAGGAAACACTTTTGAAAAACACAATTCTCATTTGTTTTACAAAAAAAAAAAATTAAAAAGCATAGAAATAAAATGGACCATCCCTTAATGTGGTCAAGAACATCCATCTAGGCTCAAATTCATATAATCTAGCAAACAGCTCACAAGTGCTCAAGATTCTTTAAGAGTCTGGCCAATATGGCAGATCTTTAATAAACCTTGTCTTTGGCTGGGAAAAAAAATCTATCTAAAATCAAAAGCTAGAATTAATTATAATGAGGTTTTCTGGGTCTTAGGAACAACACGATGAAAGACTAGAAATTTTCTCTGATTTCCACAACTTCTCAAACCTCTCCAAAACAGAAATAGTGCACCAAAGACACAGCAACTTCCACTGTTTTCATGGTCTAGGACACCTGGAATTCAAAAGAATGTAAAAACAAACAAAAAACCCAAACCTGGAACTAAGAAAGTCATTGACCCTGAGCTAATTCAATCTCTCATAAATATCCCCCTACTCCCCTCCACTTTCTGCTCCCTTGCCCCCACCATATGCTATTAGCCTTAAATCCAAAGACAAGACACAGGTTTGCATCAAAACCTATCACTATACCCCTGTATGCCTCTATGTTTCCAGCACTCTTAGCTCCAGACTGTAGAAGTTCTTTGGGCCTAGACAACCAGCATGGCCACAAGGCTTCAGGAGTAAAAACCTGCCAGGGCCTATAACCCCAGAAGCACGAGCACTACAAAGCTCTGAACTGCCAATATCAGTGAGGGTAAGCAGGCTCTGCCAGTGCCAAGCCGAGGAACTGAGGGCACGAGACAGGACAGCAAGCAGCACTCCACCCCAAGCCTAAGGGAAAAGGATACAAGACCAGCTGAGGCCATTTTTAACCACCCAAAATTCAGTTGGGGCAGAGACGTTTGGCTGGTGAAAACAAGTGTTGGGAGCCAAGATGGCTGCATGAAAGCAGTGACTTGCTTGAGCTCTCCCCCAAATCCCTCCATAAAAAAATGGCTCTAAACAAATTCTAAAGCAGCAGAACCCACAAAAAGACAGAGTAAAACAAATTTCCAGCCCAAGACAGCCTGGATGTTGATCTGAAAGGCATATCATGCTGGACGGGAAGAGGACTGCAGTTCGACGTGGGCGCGCAGGCCGCAGCAAACCTAGAGCAGGCCTCAGAGGACTGAATCAGCAGTGATGGCTTCCAGACTCCTCAATCCTCGAATGCCAAAGACAACTTAGAACGTCAGTGGGAAAAATCTGTTTTTGCAGTGAGAGAAGAGCTAGGTCAGACCCAGTTCCAGAGCGCAGAGTGTGGGTGCTGGGGTGAGCTTCTGGCCCACAGACTGAGGGGGAATCAACTGGCTAATCAGAGGGGGACCGAAGGGATCTCTTTGCTGGTGCTGAGGCAGGAATCTCTTGCTTTGTCCGTGCTTGGATCTGGGTCACAGTTCTGGGTGGCGGTCCTGGGGTGAGGAGGAGCACTGGAGTGGTGGAGCTCTTAGTGGGAGTGGAGAGGAAACCCTCTTCACAGTTCTGAGAGAAAAGACTGCTTGTGACCGGTCACTCAAAGACCAGAGCTCAGTCCAGGAAAAGAATAAACACCTCGACCCTTATCATACCACCTTGGAAGAACTGAAAATTTACAGGTCCCTATAAGTATCTCTGAAAATAGCTATACAAACCCCCGAAGCTTGGGACAGTACATTCTCCACATTGGAAGCAGACCCCTACTTTAACAAAGAGTTTAAAACTCAAATAGTTGGCTGGGATTATGAGCAAACCTCACAAAAAGAGTCAGACTACATTATCTTACTTTGGTGACAAAGAAGATCAAAACATACAACCAGAAGAAGACAACAAAGTCAAAGCCCCCGCATCCAAAGCCTCGAAGGAAAATATCAATTGGTCCCCGGCCTTGGAAGAGCTCAAAAGGGATTTTGAGAAGCAAATAAGAGAAGTAGAGGAAAAACTGGGAAGAGAAATGAAAGTGATGCAAGAAAATCATGAAAAACAAGTCAACAGCTTGCTAAAGGACAGCCAAAAAAATACTGAAGAAAATAACACCTTAAAAAAATAGCCTAACCCAAATGGCAAAAGAGGTCCAAAAAGCCAATGAGGAGAAGAATGCCCTAAAAAACAAAATTGGCCAAATGGAAAAGGAAGTCCAAAAGCTTACTGAAGAAAATACTTCCTTAAAAATTAGAATAGAGCAATTGGAAGATAGTGACTTTATGAAAAATCACAACACAGCAGAACAAATCCAAAAGAATGAAAAATTAGAAAACAATGTGAAATATCTCATTGGAAAAACAACTGACCTGGAAAATAGATCCAGGAGAGAGAATTTAAAAATTATTGGACTATCTGAAAGCCATGATCAAAAAAAGAGCCTAGACATCATCTTTCAAGAAATTATCAAGGAAAACTGCCCTGATATTTTAGAACCAGAGGGCAAAATAGAAATTGAAAGAATCCACTGATCTCCCCCTGAAAGAGATCCCCAAAAGAAAACTCTTAGGAATATTGTAGCCAAATTTCCAGGTCAAGGAGAAAATATTGCAAGCAGCCAGAAAGAAACAATTCAAGTATGGTGGAAACACAATCAGGATAACACACGATTTAGCAGCTTCTACATTAAGGACCACAGGGCGAATATAATATTCCAGAGGGCAAAAGATAGGATTACAACCAAGAATCACCTACCCAGCAAAACTGAGTATAATCCTTCAGGGGAAAAAAATGTCATTCAGTGAAATAGAGGACTTTCAAGCATTCTTGATGAAAAGACCAGAGCTGAATAGAAAATTTGACTTTCAAATACAAGACTCAAGTGGAACATGAAGAGGTAAACAGGAAAGAGAAATCATAAGAGACTTATTAAGGCTGAACTGTTTACATTCCTGCATGGAAAGATGATATTTAACTCATGAGACCTTTGTCAGTATTAGGGTAGTGGGGAAAATTATATGTAGATAATATAGATAGATAGAGATATAGATAGATAGATAGATAGATAGATAGAGGGCACAGGTGAGTTGAAAGGGTATATCTGGAGAATAAAATAAGGGTGAGAGGATTATAGAGAAGAGAAAGGAAGAGGTAAATGGGTACATTATCTTGCACAAAACAGAGAAAAAATTCACAGTGGAAGGGTAACAGAAGGTGAGAGGAAATGAGAATCTTATTCTCATAGGATTTGGTTAAGGAGGAATAACATACACACTCAATTGGGTATGGAAATCTGTCTTACCCTACAGGAAAATAGGGGAGGAAGGGGACAAGAGAGCAGGGGGATGATAGAGAGGGGAGATTGGGAAAGGGGAAGTACTTCTGAGGAGGAAGGTCAAAAGAAAAATAGAATAAATGGGGGGTAGGAAGGATTAAGGGAAATAAGAGTTAGTTTTTCACAACTATCTACTATGGAAGTGTTTTGCATAACTGCACATGTATGGCCTGTATTGACTTGCTTGCCTTTTCAATGAGGGTGGGTGGGGTGGGAGGAAGGGAGAAAATTTGGAACCCAAAGTTTTAAAAACACATGTTTAAAAAAATGTTTCCACATGCAACTGGAAAATAAGAAATACAGGAAATGAGGTACAGAAATATATCCTGCCCTATAGAAAAATAGAAGGGGAAGGGGATAAGAGAAGGGGGGGGAAGAGATAGAAAGGAGGGCAGACTAGGGCAAGGGGTATTCAGAATGCATGCCATCTTGGGGTGGGGGGAGGGGCAAGATGGGGTGAAAATATGGAATTCAAAATCTTGTGGAAGTAAATGTTGAAAACAGGAGGCTGAAACACTTTGAGATCCAACCACCAAGGAAACCACAATTGGGCAGGGGGAGACCCTGAAAGTACCAAAGATTCCAGGAAGAAGAAATTTCAAAGTCCATGAACATAAAAGATACATCAACAGGAAAAACATCAACAACAGAAGGAAATATGGCCTCCAGATCTAGTAAATCAATTCAGTCATTTATGAATGTATACTGCAAAATAAAGGAAAATGATCCAACACATAATGAAACAAAGCACCCTGTGGACTTGGAGGAGAACATGAAACCACAACATGCTATTGCTGAGTAATTTTTAAAAACAGAATTATTATAATGGAGAAAAAGCACAAGAGGTCTTTCTAGTAAGATCAGGTGATAAAGCGAGGATGTCCACTGTGCTGTCATCACTGTTACTTGACAGAGCTTTAGAAATGTGAGTTATAGCAATAAGGAAAGAAATTAAGATGATATGGCTTCAAACTTAAATGGAAATGAAATAATTAAAACCCAAAAATTGGTGGGTAAAAAAAAATCATAGAAACAGATAATTTTTTCCAAGAAAATGACAAGGAGTTTACATACTAACACTTATTATTCAGAGGAAAATGTAACTCTTTAAACACTTTAACTCGGGATACAACTTTTAAAAACTAGGAAAACAACTAATCAAAAGATCCCAACTAAATACAAAAACAGAAATTCTGAAAAATTTAAGAAACAAGATTTAAAAAAACAATGAAATGACAAATAAAAGTAGTTTTTTTTAATCAATAAAATAAATAACTCCTAGATAATATGAGCATTAGAATGTGAGGTTTTTGAGGGAAAGGTCATGTTCTGCCTTTTTTTGTATCCCTTAGCCTAGCATCTGGTACATAAAGATTAATAAATGCTTATCAACTGAAAGAGGAAAAAAAGAGGGGGGAGAAAAAGGAAAGTCAAATTGCCAAAAAGAAAAATGACTCTCTGGCCATTTCATGCCACACTGCCTCCCCACTCCAGCCTCTGCTTTGCACCTAATACTACCTCATTTACCTCTTGACTAGTTGAGTTTAATCCCCATTGAGTTCAACCTTGATTCACCACTCTTTTGCTATCTACATGCCATATCTCCTCCCTACTCTAGGCTCTGGCCTCCCATCCAGTACTCTAGCTTCTCACTGCGAACCCTAGGCTCCTGATTAATAAGAGTTGTCTGCTATCTAACTCAATCATGATACTCCCCATTTTCATGCTATGTAGCCATGTATATATGCTTGCTACCCTCTCTTGATCGAGGCTTCGGGAAGAGCAATCAAATCAATACTACCAGGGTTCTGTCCTGTTTTCTCTTCTCTTCCTCACCCTATAATATTTTACTTGGTAATCTCCTCAGCTTTCATGGATTTAACTATCATCTCTATAAAAATGATTCTCAAAATGACCTATTCTGCCCTAACTTCTCCGTTGATCTTAAACTGTCTTTCAGACATCTCAAACTGGACATCTAGTAGACACCTTAAAGTCAACATGTCCAAAATTGAACTCTGCCTGCTTCCTACCTTCCCTATTACTTTAGATGGCAACCATCATCCCAATCTCCTAGGCTCACAATGTAGGTATCATCCTCAATTCCTCACTGTCTCTCACACTGCCCCACCTATCCAATTTATTGCCAAAGCCTATCAATTTCACCTTTACAAGAGCTCCAAATATCTGCCTTTTCTTCTCTGACACTGCCACCATCCTAGTACAGGCCTTCCATCACCTCACACTTGGACTATTGTAATAGCCTACTGGTGGGTTTGTCTGCCTCTATTCCAAACCATCATCCATTAGGCCACCAATGTGATTTTCCTGAAGTGCAAATGCAATCATACCACCCCTCCTAATGTTTTTTTTTGGGGGGGCTAGGCAATGGGGTTAAGTGACTTGCCCAGGGTCACACAGCTAGTAAGTGTTATGTGTCTGAGGCCGGATTTTAACTCAGGTCCTCCTGAATCCAGGGCCAGTGCTCTATCCACTGCACCACTTAGCTGCCCCCACCCTCACCCCACCCTACTTAGACTCCAGTAACTCCCTATTTCCTTCAGGACCAAATATAAAATCCTGTTTGTCCTTCAAAGTCCTTTCATAATTTAACCCTCCCATACTTGCACATTTCTAATCTTCTTACAACTTACTACTGCCCAACACATAGTTTTCAATCCAGTGAGAGTGGCCTTCTGGCTGTTTGGTACAAACAAGGTATTCCATCTTTTGGCTCCAAGCACTTTCTCTGGCTGTCCCCCAAATGTTCACCCTCTTCATCTCCACTCCCCTGCTTCCTTCAAATCCCAACTAAAATTCCAACTACAGGAAGCCATTCCCAACCCCTCTTAATTTTACTGCCTTGCTTCTTTAATTATTTCCTATTTATTTGTTTGTAAGTAGTCTTTCCTATTAGATTGTGAGCCCTCTGAGGGCAAGGACATTCTGTTCTTTCTTTTTGTATCACCGGGACTTAGCACACTTCCTGGCACAAAGGAGCTTAACAAATGTTTATGGATGATCATTCTTGTAAAGCATATGTTCAATCAGTTGTTCTATGGTTCCAATGACCGTCTCTGTGACTTTCCTGAATGAAAAATACCTCTTCTTGGCCACTACCTGCCTAGATGCATTTTCTTCCCCATTAGAATGCAAGGTACTTGGGGGGCAGCAACTGCCTAATCCCTCCCCATTTTTTTGTATTTCTACCTCTAATGCCTAGCACATTTCCTGGCACTTAATAAGTACTTAATAAGTGTGTTTTTCTTTCATTCATTCAAATGGAATAAATCATTTCCTAGTAAAGAAAATTATTAGAAATTTTTGCTCAGTTATATGCCAATAAAGCTAATAACATAAATAAAATGGGTTATTTACAAAACCATAAAATACTCAAAATAACAGGTCAAGAAAGAAAATGAACAAGCCATAAAGAAACAAACTTGGAGGTGCAGGGGGGGAACAGAACCAAATGGATTTACAAATGAATTCTATCAAACATTCAAAGTCAAACGAATTAGATAACGTAAACTGAGGGACAGCACGGTGTTGTGGACACGCAGGGCTAGCTTTGGAATCACAATGACCTATATTTAAACCTTGCCTCCGACATATGCTAGCTGTGTGATCCTGGGCTAGTCACTCTACCTGTCAGTGCTCTAGGCAAACTGATGATAATGATGATGATGACGATGATGAAGTCAGGAAGACCTGAGTTCAACCACAGCCTCAGACATTTCCTAGCTATGTGATCCTGGGCAAACAGGATCTTAATCTGTTTGCTTGACAAAAGGATCCAATGGAGAAGGAAATGGTAAACCATGGTCCATGTGGTCCCCAAAGAGTCAGACACAACTGAATGACTGAACAACAACAAAAATAATCATGACAGCCAACATCTGTAAAGTGATTTTACACGTATCATCTTACTGATCTCCACATCAACTCAGTAAGACAGGGTCTCATTTTACACAAAGAAACTAAAGCGGAAAGTAGTTTAGTGACTTGCCCAGGGTCACACAGGGTCACACAGTTAGCATAGTCTTCTATGGCAGAATTCAAAACCCATGTCCTCCTCAATCAAAGTTCAGCACTCTTATCAAATGTACCACCTCATTTGAGAGGTGACTGTATCAATGAATTCACTGCTCCAGTCTGTTTCTTGTGCCTATTAAGTCACTAAGCATTTAAGCTCCTACTATGTCCTAGGCAATGCACTGTGTTCTCAAGAAGTTCAATCAAATAAATAAGACAGCATTCAAAGAACCATGTACAAAGAAGACATATGTAGGATTAAACTGAAGATAATTTCAGAGGCAAGGCACTAAGATTAAAGATGACTTAGAAAGGCTTCTTGCAGAAGGTAAGGCTTTAACTGAGTCTTGATGAAAGCCAGAGAAACCAGAAGAGTTCCAGGCATGAAAGACAGCCACTGAAAATAAATGTAGTTGAATGACATAAATTGTTTGCATAAATGGTCAAAGGGATCCTACTGATCTCTTTCTGTGAGACAAATATGTCCTTGATACACTATGAACAACAGTTTGGCCTTCCACCAAGGATGCAAGGTTTGTCTAATATTAGGAAAACGATAAATGTATCAGACCTAGTAACAAAATAATTAAAATTATGATATGGATAAAATGCTTTTGATAAAATACAACACCCCTTTATATTAAAGACATTTAACCAACATTAGAAACAGAGAAATGGTTGAGTACGGCAAAAAGTGGCTGCAGTCTCTGTTCCTGGGGAGATTAAGACTGGTGGATTTCTTGAGTTTAGGAGTTCTGAGTTGCAGGAGGGCTAAAATTCGTTGGGTGTATCCACTAAGCACAGCCTAAATACGTTGACCTCACAAGAACAGAGAATCACTAGCCTACCTAAGAAGGGGTGAACTAGCCCCAAGTCCGAAAAACAGAGCTGGCAATACCAGCAGTGCATGATTTATTCTGAAAATAGGAAGAATTGAGAATCATACATTCCACTCTGCAGACCTTACCAGTTCCTCAGTACTTCTCAAAATATTTAAAATCAAGTATATCAAACCATAAGGAACAAATTCCTCCCCATCAAAAGGGAAAAAAAAAGAACCAAAAGTTTTTATGCAATGAAACTTCACTAATTAAAACCTGATACCTGGGAGACTTTTGAATTAAGGAAGGAGAAACGATGAATCTCTGTGTTTGAAGAATGTGAAAACTACTGAAACCTATTTCCGCAAGAAAATTAAAACAGAGTACAGAGAAGTTTTAACAAGTGACAAGTGAGAAAAGGAAAAAAGAGATTTTTGCAAACTCATATTCTGACCTCCACTGACAAAACAGGATGTTTCAAATATATGATTTCTTTCATCATTAGTTCTTCCTCTGAATTGATTCAGTCCTGAAAAGTGCCTAAGAACATTCAAAACTTCTGATCATATGAATCCTACAAATTAGTTTTTAATTACTTGTATTCTCCTTCTCTCTTCTGCTCTCAAGTGGTCAAATCCCAAGACTTTCTCTCAACCAAATTTAGTAATGCCAGGGAATTACCTACTAGAAGTTAGGAGAAGAAAAGTTGGAAGGAAGTAGGGCAGTATACATCTTAGCTCTCAGCTATAATAATGGTGACATCTGAATTTTGAAACATAAATGTGAAAAGAATATTTACCCTATTTAACCACAGGCAAAGTAGATGCACATATTAATTGCTGGATATTGAATACAGTTTTCCAACTAATTTCAATTATAAAATCAGAGATGTGATTTTAAAAAAAAATTGCCTGAGACCTAACATCTTTACAAGCCTTTTGAAAGAAAATCATTCTCAAAATACCACCAGAAAAATTTATATATAAATATAAAGTTGGGTTAACTTATTTGAATCTAACCGAATGTAATTCTTAAGAAAAAAATACAAACACCAAATCCACTAAAATTCTCCATTAACAGGTTATTAAGGGCTAAAACAGTAAGGTTTACAAACTCTGAAAGGCCCTATCCAATCAACGGATCCACTGATAACAGAATTGAAGAGTCTTACAACTCAGGGCCTCTCAACTCAGTTAGCAAATGCTCATCACCAGAGGGTCAGGTACCTGGTGATGAATTCTTTTTTGGTCACAGAAACCCAAATAGTAGTTAGTGGTAGTGGTGGGTAGTAGTAATAATAGTAATAAACATTTCTGTACTGCTTCAAGGTCTGTAAAGTTTTATATGTCTTCTCATTTGGTCCTCCCAAACCCGTGAGGTAGGGGTTACTTTTTACAGATAGGAAACAGGCCAAGTAGACCATCTACTAAGTGTGAAGAGTTTGTTAGTGCGCATATTCTTCTTAACTAAAATGACAAATTTTATCTTTATTGCAAAAGAAACAGTAGCATGGAATAACAGAAAGAGAGCTAGGTGTGGAATCAGATGGCTTGGGTTCAAATTGGTTTTGCCACTTACTATACCAGCTACCAACTCTGGTTTTCCTTTTCTATAAAATCAAAGGATTGCACTGTATATCTGAGGCTCCTTCCAACTCTTAACTCGGTGTATTTATAAGAAAACAATAAATATATCACATAACAGATTAAGTTTAATGTACAGTAAACTTATTTGATTTGAGCTAAACTCTCATTGGCAGCTTTCATAGTTATTTTCAATTTAGAAATAACTGATCTGAAACAGAAGAGAAATGAAAGAGCCACTACGAGGGTATTTTCACTGAAATATAGTTTAGAGGAATTATAAAATCATTTCATTCAATAAAAACCCATTTTTCTAAAAGTTTGAAGCAAGCAAATTTGCAAAGTTTACTAAAGGCCTTGTTTTCCTACTACTGATCAGCCAGGTTATCATTCTTTAAATCAGTAAATAATTTGATGAGTGGAAAGAGGGTCTCTAGGTTATACTTTCCCACTTAGCATGAACTTGCCAAATGGTCAAATATATTCTGAGATCTTACGAAGGAAAAAGATGCTGTGATTAAATAAGAATCAACATGGAACCCAAGTTATGAAAATAACATATTAATTTGTTCTTTAGTAGTCATAACCCCAAAGTCCACAAGATGGGGATGTTTCACACTAAAGCATACCTTGTGAATTATAAAAAATGCATGATCCTAGCTCCTTCTTTCCCTTTCCAGGAAGTCAGGATTTTTCTCAGTTGAAAAATGAAAGAGGCAGAAATCACATACTGACACTGTTTTCCTGGTGAGGATACATTTTATTTGAGTCAGACATCCTGTATAAGATACTTTTAGCAACACTTATCTATTTATCAGTTCATCTCTGTCAAAGATTTCTTTTGAGTTTAATAAAGTACCTGTATTTGGGTAAAGCTACCAGACTTGGAGTCAGGAACACCTCAGTTCAAATCCTACTTCAGACACTTATTTGTCATATGCAAATCACTTAACCTGTTTGCCTCAGTTTCCTCATCTGTAAAATGGGGGTAACAGCACCTATTATTGCCACATAATTGCTATGAAAATAAAAGGAGATAAGGCATTTTGTAAACCTTAAAGAGCTATATAAATACCAGCTATTAAAGTTAATATTACAAGAGGTTAGGTCAAGTGACATATGTTACAAAACTAGTCAGTGACAGAATTACCACAATATCTATGTACTTTTCTATTATAAAAAAAGAAAAGGAGAGTAAAATAGAGGAAGGTGTCACAAATGACTCACAATTTTTAAGTCAATTCACCTACAGTAGTATGTGAATTAAGAGAAGAAAGAAAACTACATTGACTTACACAATAAACCTTACAATTGTTCCTAGCTTTAAAAAACTTTCAATATGCACTATCTTTTGCTGGGCAGCTATATGGCGCAGTGGGATAAAGCACTGGCCTTGGAGTCAGGAGGGCCTAAGTTCAAATCCGGCCTCACACACTTACTAGCTGTGTGACTCTGGGAAAGTCACTTAACCCTGCTTCCCTCCATTCCTCATCTGTAAAATGAGATGGAGAAGGAAATGGCAAACTCCCCCAGTATCTTTGCCAAGAAAACCCCAAATGGGATCACAGAGAGTCAGACACGACTAAATCAACCAAGCAACAGCAAATATCCTTTTCTGCAAACACTTGTTTTAAACATTTTGGCTAAGTTCATACGACATATTCTTTAATTCTTCATTATGAAACCACTTTTATCTGAAGCTCTTTGCTTGTTTTCTATGGATTAGGCTATTTACAGCAAGGACTGACCA
Source organism: Phascolarctos cinereus (assembly GCF_003287225.1). Lineage (NCBI taxonomy): Eukaryota > Metazoa > Chordata > Mammalia > Diprotodontia > Phascolarctidae > Phascolarctos > Phascolarctos cinereus. The sequence goes on from NW_027555847.1 coordinate 237,275,704, forward strand.
GTTCTTTGTATCGGTCCTCTGCCCCCCCTTTTTTCCCCAAGGCAATTGGAGGTAAGTGACTTGCCCAGGGTCACACAACTAGCAAGGGTCAAGTGCCTGAGGCCGGATTTGAAATCAGGTCCTCCGGGACTCCAAGGCTGGTGCTCCATCCAGCTGCCCCCATCTTCCTCCCTTTTTGACCTTACTTTACTTTGTGGTTCAGTAAAACCCATCCTATTTCATCTTGAGCTTGAATGATTCTAGAAATGCTTAAATTTCCCACACCTAGCAGTCACTGAAGTGAGCTCTTTAAAAGCTACTACACATTTCCTAGGAGTAATAACTATTCTTTAAAATGACAACAAAAAAGAACAATGAAACATGAAACTGAGTGGGGATGGCACAAAATCCACTGAGAACACTGAACAAAAAGAGAATTAACTAAAGGTGGGAAAATCAGCTCAATATGCTTTAATATGAGCAAAAGTCAGACTTCTGAGTCAAGCCAGCATCAGTACAAGTACATGCAGGACCATTGCTGTCACAAAATGAAACAATATTAAAATTTTTAACATCCCAAGTAATTCACACATTCTTCATGTTATCACTAAGGGAATGGCAGGGGACAGAGCATACAGCATGAAGAAGGTGAAGTCAGAAATAAAGATAAAGAATAATTTATAAATATGATTTAAAATGTAATTCTTAGGTTAATGATAATGAAGTGTGGGAAAACAATCTGTGAGTAGTATCTGATCCCCTGGAGACCCAACCGGCCAGTTTCAGTTGGTTAATGCTACTATTTTCTCCTCCTCCTCCTTCCAGTAATTTCTCTTCCTCTTCTCCCTCTGTCCACGTGGGGGAGTCATATATGTGGGTGCTCTGTCCAAAAGAATATAAATTTTGATCACTTATACTTCACAAGATATCTTGGGGCTTGGGGGGCTAGATTTTTTCCCCCTACTTATTCTTATCAACTCTTTTTTCCTGAAAAACACAGACAATTAATTCTTGTTTTATGCAGTTTTCATTTCTTGAAATATAGCTCTAAAAAAACCAGGCTTTAATAAAGCCCATTGAGATTCAAAGGAGCTACCTTTAAACCTAAACCATTCTGGTTCTCACTGATTGGCCAGTAATAGGTCCCAGCCCAAGCCTGATTCTGACTGATGATTTAGTTAGCAACAGCAGCTTAGATTTAGTAGCGTTACACACTTTCACATACATTATTAATTCATTTGATCCTCACAACAACCCTGTAAATGTGTCAAATCCTCTGATTTCATAGATGAAAAACTGAGACTCAGGTTAAATTACTTGCCCAAAGCCACATAGGAACTCAAAAGTCAGATCTTCTGACTTCTGTTAATAATGCTGAGAGGCCCACAACCAAAAGGCTTACCATCAAATGATTTTTTTTTTTTGCCTCAACAACTCATGGAAAAATTGTCTACGAAAGCTTTAGAATCTGCACTGGGATCAAGTAACTGCACCAATAAAACTAAATATAAACTGCTTTGCATTCAAATCTCTTCACATTCTGCCTTCAACCTATCCTTACAAACTGATTTCACATTTTTCCTTGTACTCTAAGCTCCGGCCAAACTGGCTGTTTCCCCATTTACAAATACTCCATTCTCCTGTCTCTCTGCCTTTCCACATGCTACCCTCACCACTACCATACCTAGAATGCATCTTTTCATCTCCAACTCTAAATATGAGAATCCCTAGCTTCAAGGTCAGGTACCATCTTTTACATGAGGGTCTTTCTTGATTCTTCCAGTTGTTCTGCATGTATTTTACATTTACGTTTTCTGTACTACTCTCCTTTTCACTCTTGGTCCTTAAAGGGCCTAGCAGTGGTTCCCACTTAGTGGTTCTCCAACCCCAAAGGAGGAAAATGATGGTCTAAGAAGTCAATGCTAAAAATTTTTTAACATACCTTAAGCAGTAAATAATTGAAAATTTTATTTTACAAATATGTTTTTCTGGTGTCATAACAAGCATATGTATGCTTGAAAGAAACATTATAGGCTTGTTTCTGCAGCCATTCTAAATTGTCATGATCATGCACACAATTTTGGTGTTCATGCAGTGATTCCAAAAAAGTGATGCTTAGTGATAAGTTCTTACAGTTTCTCAACCTGTCATCAAATTTTTCTCAACCTAGATGAATGTGAATAGCCCCATTTTTGTTCTATACCCTACACCATACTAGCTCCCTTGCTTCCATCTGTTACCTTGTAATAGTACCTCATCCACTATGTAATCATGTGATAAAGACGTTAAGAACAGTTTTCATTCTTGCAACACAAATGTCAGATTGTCTGAAAACCAAGATCACTGAGCATGAGCATTAGAAGCCATCTCAAAACCATTATGGACCAACACAAACATTCTGCAGAAACAAACATTAAGTTGTCTCTCTCTCATTGAAGTATTAAGAATGTTTTGCCATTTAAACCTATCCCCACTTATATTACTATTCTTTAATTTGGCAGATTTCCAAATGAGCTGTTTGGCAACTCTGGTCAGTCATCCAGTAGTTTCTGTCAGAGTAGCCAATGTGGCAATGGCAGAAGAGAAGAACATCACTTCTCAACAGATTCTTTCCTTATAAAGATGCATGTAAAATATTATTAAAAGTGAAGCAATTGTATCTTAAGTACATTTATCATGTTATACAACTTGCCATTAGCCAGTAGAAAAGTAAATAATTCACATTGCAATTATTTATTTTAATCAACTGGTTAAGTGGCTAAAAATTAAAAAACGACATTTCCATATCTCAGCAAGAGAGCTTGTAAAATTCCCCTACAATTTTCTACCACATATATGAAAGCAAGTATTTTCACTTTATTGTTTTAAATCAAATTATGGGGAAAAAAATGCAAAGCACAACCAGATTTAAGACTGTTTGGTGTGGAGCCAAATACTGTAAAACTTTTGTTCAAATGAAAAAGCCCAACACTGAAATTAAGTTTATATATGATTGTTATGTTTTATTTTATTTTTTAAAAATTTTTTTTCCCATATGCTTTTGAGTTGAAATTTTTTTCTCCCTTTTTCTCCCCCTCCCCCCAAGACGGCGCACAATCTGACATAGGCTTTACATTTACATACCCATTAAACATATTTTCACATTAGTGAAGTTGTAAGTAAAAATTAAAACCAATAGGAGGAACCATCAGAAAGATGAAACAAAATTCAACTTAAGGTAAAAATAAGTGAGAGCAATTCGACTTCCATAGTTCTTTCTTCGTATGTGGACAGCATTTTCCATCCCAAGGCCTCTGGAGATGTCTTAGATCCTCGCAATGCTGAGAAGGGTTCAGTTTAACATTCTTAGTCATTGCATAACGTGGCTGCTATTGTATACAAAGTCCTCTGGGTTCTGCTCACTTCACTCAGCATCAGACCATATAAGTCTTCCCAGGTTTTTCTGAAGTCAGCCTGTTCATCATTTCTTATAGAACAATAGTATTCCGTTACATTCATACACCACAACTTGCTCAGCCATTCCCCAATTGATGGGCATCCTCTCAATTTCCAATTCTTTGCCACCACAAAAAGAGCTGCTATGAATATTTTTGTACATGTGGGTCCTTTTCCCATTTGTTTGATCTCTTTGGGATATAGCCCTAGAAGTGCTATTGCTGGATCAAAGGGTATGCACATTTTTGTAGTATGATTATGTTATGTTAAGCATCTTCCAAGTTGTAGCTTATCTCACCAACAATTATAACAATAATAATATGTAAGGGACATAAAGCTAAGCACTTTACAAATATTCCATTTGATCCTCATAACAATGTTGGGAGGTAGGTGCTATTATTATCCCCTTTAAATAGACTAGGAAACTGTGACAGAGGTTAAGGAACTTGCCCAAGGTCACAGGGCAAATAAGAATCTAAAGCTACATTTGCATTCAGGTCTTCCTGAATCTGTGGCAGTGAGGTGGTGCAGTGGATAGAGTGCAAGGTCCGTGGAGTCAGTCATTTATCTTCCTGAATATGCTAGGAGACCAATTAGAAGGCTACTGAAACAGCTCAGGAATAGAGGTAATGAGGTCTAGCCTGAATTATGGTTTTATGGCGTGATTAGAAGAGAGGAGAAGGATGCAAGAGATGCTAAGACGATACAATCAACAAGATATGGCAACTCACTGGATATTTGGGGTTAGGGAGGAGAGAACTGGAATCAAAAATCGAGGATAAATCCTAAGTTCCAATCCTGGGTGAATGGAAGGACAATGGTGAGAAAGAAATAGGTAAATTAAGAGGAGCAGTAGATTTGAGGAAAAGATGAATACTATTTTGAATATTTTTAATTTGAGATGACTATGGAACATCTAGGTTAAGATATCAAGAAGGCAACTGAAGTTCAAGAACTAAAGAGAAATAAGAGCTGGATTTGAAGATTTGGAAATCAACTGCATAGACAATGATAAGTTTGTAAATAACAAGAATTTTAAAAAAAAACCCACCCTGAAACAATTCTTGGAAATAATACAGCCAAGTCTGGTACCAAAGAAGTAATGAGAATGAACCTCCTTTTCTTCTTTGCAGAAGTAGGGGACAAGAAATGTAAAACACTACATATAATGTTATGTTGATAGGCTGATATGTTATTTATTGCTAAACAATTTTTTTCCTTCTCTTTTTATTCCTTTTTATAAGGGATAGCATTTTGAGAACACAGGAGGAAGAGTAGACTGGAAAATGTAGTTGATATAAAAACAAAACAATTTTTTTAAAGAGACAATTGAACCCATGGAAGCTAATGAAATCACAGAGTGTAAAAGGCCCAGAGAGAAAAGGCAGGACATAGTTCTGGAATATGCCTACAAACAGGGGACAGGGTTTAAATGAACCTTCAAAAGAGACTAAGAGGTATCTGTCCAATAGTTAGGAATTTAGTTTAGAAATAAAAAAATTTACTATAAGAATCTAACCCATAATTACATATTAACACACCATAAAAACAACCAAATTTTGTTGAATCTCAGGGACCAGTCCTTGGTCGGAAGAAACTTCAGAAGCCACCTTGACCATATGATACAAGAATCCAACCAATAATAAAAGGTCTATCAGCCTTCACTTGAAGACCTCTAGTCAAAAGAAACCTATCACTTCCTGAGGCAGCTCATTCCACTTTTGGATAGCTCTAATTGTTATGAAGGCTCTCCTTATATAGAACTAAAAGCTTCCTCTTGCAACCTTCATAGCTCCTCATTCTGCCTTTTAGAGGCAAGAAGAAATAGTCTAATCTTCATCCACAAAACAAATCTTCAAATATAGGCATAGCTCAAAGATATTGCAGGTTCAGTTCCACATCACCACAATTAAGCAAGTATGGCAATAAAATGAGTTGGTTTCCCAGTGCATATAAAAGTTATACTATGCTGTAGTCTATTAAATGTGCAATAGTATTGTGTCTAAAAAAATTTGCATTTCTTAATGTAAAAAAATACTTTATTGTTAAAAAATGCTAACATCATTTGATCCTTCAGTGAGTCATAACCTTTTTGCTGGTAGAGAGTCTTGCCATGATACTGATGGCTGCTGACTTATCAGGGTGTTGATTGCTGAAGGTTGGAGTGGCTGGGGCAATTTTTTTTTTTGGTTTGTTTGTTTTTGCTAGGCAATGGGGGTTAAGTGACTTGCCCAGGGTCATACAGCTAGTAAGTGTTATGTGTCTGAGGCCAAATTTGAACTCAAGTCCTCCTGACTCCAGGGCTGGTGCTCTATCCACTGCACCATCTAGCTGCCCCAATGGGGCAATTTCTTAAAATAACACAATAATGAAATCTGCCTCATCAATTGATTCTTCCTTTGAATTGAACACTTATCAAGGTCATTATAGGGTTAGAAATTGGCCTGATTTCAATTATTGTTGTGTCTCAGGAAACTGGGAGGCCTGAGGGGAGGGAGACAGGGAACAGCAGGTCAGTGGAGCGATCAGAACACACATTTATTAAGTTCACCATCTTATGTGAGCGGAGTTCATAGTACCCCAAGACAATTACGATAGTAATGTCAAAGATCATTGATCATCTGTAGATCACCGTGACAAACATAATAATGTCGAAAATATTTGAAATATTGTGAGAAATACCAAAATGTGACCCACAGACATATGAGCACCTGCTGCTAGAAAGACGGTGCCACAGACTTCTAAAATAGCAACAATAGACTTGTTTGACACAGGGCTGAGACAAACCTTCAATCTGTTAAAAAAAAAAACAATATCCACAAAGATCAATAAAGTAAAGCACAACCAAATGAGGCATGTCTATACTTGATGGTAACTATCATATACTCCCTTCTCCAGCTAAACACTCCCAGTTCCTTCAACTGATCCTCATACAAGTCTCAAGGTCTCTGAACATTATTCCAATTAAGAATAAATAATGAGGGGAGTTTCTTTGGTTTTAAAAAGAAAACAGCCAAATAACTAGATTCATCAATCCTAATAATCAAAGCATGTTATTCCACAGAAGAACTCAAGTGGATCATTAGCCTTTTCCCTCATTCTTACAAAATCCTCCATCTACAATCTTACATACAAAACAGAATGAAAGAATGAAAAAGCACTTATTAAGTGTTTTAATACATTCAAAGCACTGTAACAAGCACTAGAGATAAGCAAGATGACTCCTGTTTTCAAGGGGCTCAGAGAGGAAACAACATATAGGCAAATAGATGGAAAGGCCCAGTGGAGACCACAGGGATGTCACAAGGCAGAGGGTAACACACCTGTGATGTCATTTCCAGTGATAAAACCATATCCATTTCTGGTTGTGAGCCAGTTCAATTGGCGGGAGAAAGTGGAGAGGTAAAAACATGCACAATGAAGCAAAATAAATTCCCACATTAGCTGGGTCTGGCAATGTACATTTCATCCTTCAATTTGAGTCTATTCTTTCTCTGTCAGGAGGTGGGCATTATTGTCTTTTGGAACTGTTGGTCACTGCACTGATCAAGTAAGTCTTTCAAAGTTGTTTGTTTTTATAATGTTTTTATTGTATAAACTGTCCTCTTAGTTCTGCTAATTTGATTCTGCATCATTTTTCATGTTTCTCCAAAACTATCTCCTGTGTCTTTTGTTATAGCACCAAAATATTCCATTACATTCACAAAATGTCTTTAGCCATTTCCCAATTGATGAATACCAGCTTGACTTCCGGTTCTTAGCTATAATAAAGAGAATTGCTATAATTATTTCTATGCATAGGAGTACTTTTTAAAAAAATTTCTTCAGGCAATGATATCAACTGAGTAAACAGGTAAGCACACTTAAGTGACTTTGGGGGCATTCAGAGTCTTTTGACACTGCAAAGGACTATAGCAGTACAAACTTTCTTTTCTAGGTCTTTAGTGGCTGCTGCAGAGGCAAGGGCTGTAACACCTACAGAAGTAGTTGGGCCAAGTCAAGCATGCTCCACAAGGGTTGTTCTTGTGAATGGCTTTAAGTATCAGGCTACAAGCAGGACTAGAAGTCAGAAGTCTTGCAATTTCCCAGGACTCTTGGATGCAGGGTCCTGCACTTCTTCTATAAGGGTGGGAGTAAAGGGGGAACTGAGGTATTAATGGTGGTTTGGCCTAACTAGCACACTGCTTCTTTGACTAGTATGACCTCCCTACTTTTGGTTCTAGAGATGGCTGAGATGTCAGGAATTGCTCCACTGGAGATGGCTGCGGGGTCTGGGTTGAAAGCAGGGCTGCTGGTCTGAAGGTATCCTTTTGTAATCCTGCTATTCCCAGGGCTCTTGGTTTGACCCTACCAATCAGTTTCACTTACTAAGGGAACATGTAGGAAATACTTCTACAAGAATCTAAAATCTTCCAGAAACAATGCTTACTACAAAAAAATAAATGTTATTCTAGCCAGGGTTCATCAGAGGAATTCAATTAAGCGATTCATCCAACAAATATTGATTAAGTGCCTACTATGAGCAAGGCACTATGCTAACATTGATTTTGATGAGAATGCAAAGACATTAAAGGTATGGCACAAGCCCTGAAAGAGTTTACAGTATAGTGGATTGACAAGTAACAGAGAGACATTTACTTTCAAACCATACTCTGAACAGTAACTTTTTGTCTATTCCACCCCCCCCCCCATGTCTTTCACTATTCTCAACTGGGGAAGCGAGGAGGACAGGAGTAAACAATAAGTTCACTTTTTAAAAAATTTACCTTTGAGATATTTGGAAGGAAATATGTATGTATAAAAATACAAATGTGTGCATACACACATACAAACACAGACACATATATAGTAGAAAGATGGCCTCCAAATCCAAAGACCTAAGTTCAAGTCCCACAACTAATACACACTGTTTGACTCTAAGCATGTAACTTATCATCTCAATGCTTTAAAACATTAAGTAGCACTTTCACTACTGAACTTTAATGACCACCAACAAAAGTTCAATTCCACATTTATTAAGTGACCACTCTATCTATGCAAAGCATTGCACTAAGCCAAGGCCCTGGGTTTACAAAGATGAAAAATAAGTCAAAAACAAAGTAGTAAGCCTGTTACAAGACAAGTCCAGACAAACTGTAACTCACATTCGCAGAGCAAACTGAATGTTTCAACCACCCTCTAAGATAGGTATTGAAAATATTATTATCCTACTTTACAGGTAAAGAAATTGACAAACAAAGAAATTACATGATTTACCCTTGATCACAAACTAAGGATCTGAGTCAGGATTCCAACCCATCTCCTGCTTCCATAATAGTATACATACACTTATCATACACATAACCCCATACCATTCAGGCTCTCTAATATACCTGGGAAGAGTTCCTTTACAGCTGGTAGGAAAAGGTTTAGAAGAGGGAAATCAGAGGAGAATTTTTTGGCCCAAAGATCCAACTATTAGAATAGACCCTACTGAGATCAAAGATAAAAAACTATCCCACATAGACCAACAGCTAAAAACTCTGAAACAAAGTAACCATCAATTAGGGAATGGCTAACAAATTGTGGTACATAAATGGATCAGAATGTTATTGCTCACCATGATATAATGAATATGAAGAATTCAGAGAAATATGGAAGACCTACATGAACTGAGAAATTAACAATGCCTACAACAATGTAAATGGAAAGAACAAAACAAAACTACATGTGTATGACCCAAGCTTGACCCTGGGTGTGGAACAATTCATACACTGTCAGATTTGGTTGATATGTTAAACTTGCTGAGCTAAATTGTTTTTCTCTTTTATTTTTTGATACAAGACATGTGGAGGGATATAATAAAAAATTAAAGTGAAATAAAAAATTATCAACAATTTTTAAAAGATAAGATACTGTCATCCATGTGTAAGATATACTTAAGAATATTGCATACTCTGTATAGGTAGGTAGATGGATGGATAGATGGACAGACAGACAGAGAGATAGGTAGAGGGCACAGGGTGAGTTGAAGATTAAGGGGTCATATCTGGAGAATAAAATTAAGGGATGAGAGAGGATTATATTTGGAGAAGAAGAAAGGGAGAGGTAGAATGGGGTAAATTATCTCCCATAAAACAGACAAGAAAAGGCTTTCATAGTGGAGGGGAAGGTGAGAGGGAATGAGTGAATCTTATTCTCATAGGATTTGGCTTAAGGAGGGAATAACATACACATTCAATTGGGTATGGAAATCTGTCTTACCCTACAGGGAAAATAGAGGGAGAAGGGGACAAGAGAGCAGGGAGATGATAGAGAGGAGGGCAGACTGGGAAAGGGAGTAATCAGAAGCAAATACTTCTGAGGAGGAACAGGGTCAAAAGAAAGAACAGAATAAATGGGAGGGCAGAATAGGAAGAAGGGAAATAGAGTTAGTTTTTCACAACACATCTACTATGGAAGTGTTTTGCATAAATGCACATGTACAACCTATATTGAGTTGCTTGCCTTTTCAATGAGGGTGGTTGGGGAGGGAGGAAGGGAGAAGATTTGAAACCTGAAGTCTTAAAAACATATGTTTAAAAAAAGTGTTTTCACATGCTACTGGGAAATAAGAAATACAGGAAATGGGGTACAGAAGTCTGTCCTGGCCCTACAGAAAAATAGAAGGGGAAGGGAATAAGAGAAGGGGGGGAGAGATAGAAGAGAGGACAGACTAGGGGAAGGGATATTCAGAATGCATTCCATCTTGGGGCGGGGGGAGGTATCAGATGGGGTGAAAATTTTGAACTCAAAATCTTGTGGAAGTAAATCTTGAAAACTGAAAATAAATAAATTTATATTAAAAAAAGAAATAAAAAATGATTCCAGGGGCAGCTAGGTAGTGCAGTGGATAGAGCACCGGCACTGAATTCAGGAGTACCCGAGTTCAAATCTGGCCTCAGACACATAACACTAGCTGTGGGACCCTAGGCAAGTCACTTAATCCCATTGCCTAGCAAAAAAACAAAACAAAACAAAACAAAATGATTCCATTGGGAAAAAAAAAGAATGTTACATAGTTGAGTATGCAACAATCAATAAACTTGTAGATGTAGGGAGAAGATGCTTCACCTGATGGCTATTTCAAGTTATCATACTATCTCCTCTCACTTTTATAGCTAAATTCCTAGACAGAATTTTCTGCACTCATCACCACTATATATATATATATATATTCCTCATCTGCTACCCACTTCCCAATCCCTTGCCATCTGACTTCTGACCCCAACACCACCACCATAGAAGCATTCTCTGAACAATTAAAAATGAGCTAAAGTTGGCTCAATTCCTTAAGAACCTAGCCAATAGCTCACAAATGTTGAGATTCCTTAAGAGTCTGGACAATATGGCAGATCTTTAATAAACCTTGTCTCTGGCTGAAAAAAAAATGATCTAAAGCGTAAAAACTTTTTCTGTTTTTATTCTTTTTGACTTTTCTGCTGACATTGTCAGTCAATCCCCTCCTCTTGAACACACTGTTATACCTAGGCGTCCAATAACACTATTCTCCTAGTTCTCCTCCTACCTATCGGTTCCTTCTGTCTTCTTTACTTGATCATTCTGTGAGCATCCAGAAGTTCCTATCTTGAGTCCTTTTCTCTTTATACTCTCATCCTTGATTTCATTAGTTCCCATGGGCTCAATTATAATCTACACAAAACATTCCCAAATCAATATATCCGGTCCTAATTTTTCCCCTGAATTCCAATCTCACATTATCAACACATGCCAGATAGCTCAAGTTGGAAATCTTGTAGACCTAAAAAAAACTCAATATGCTCAAAGACATAAACCCATATTTATCCAAAAATACATTTGTCGGGGCAGCTAGGTAGCACAATGGATAGAGCACCGGCCCCGAAGTCAGGAGGACCCAAGCTCAAATACAGCCTCAGACACATAACACTCGATAGCTGTGTGACTCTGGGCAAGTCACTTAATCCCAATTGCCTCACTTAGGAAAAAAAAGCATTCACCTTCCAAAATGTCCTTATTTCTCTTGAGGGCACCATTATCCTCCCATTCACCTGGTTCAAAAAAATCAAAATCCTTCTAGTATCTTCCCTCTACATCCAGTCTTCTAGAAAAATGACTCTTCCATTATCGTCACTCACTTACTAATATTCAATCTTTCCCCGTCTACTAGCTACTTCCCTACTGCCTACCATAACATGCCAATATTTCCCCCATTCTCAAAAAATACAAAAAAGGGGGAAAAAGCTCCATACCTGATCCACCCATTTCTGATAGCTATCATCCTTATATTTTCCCTGCCATTCATGACAAAACTCCTAAAGGAGGTCTCTACAATAGCTGCTTTCACTCACTTTTTTCTTACTCTCTTAACTCTCTACACTGGCTTCTGACTTCTATCATTCAACCAAAACTGCTCTCTCCAAAAACTTCAAATAATCTCTTAGCTGCCAAATCTAAAAGCATTTTCTCAATACTCATTCTTCTTGAGTTTTCTGGAGCCAATAACATTGGAAATTACTCTCTTCTCCTTATATTTTCTTTTTTCTGGTTCAATACTGCTCCCTCATGGTTCCTCCTCCTACCTGTCACACTGCTCCTCAGTCTCCACTGCTTGATCTTCATCCAGATCAGGATGACCCATACGGTTCTGCACTGGTTCAGCTTCTATTCTCTCCTTATACTATTTCACCTGGTACTTTCATCAGCATTCATAGAGATCAACTGCATAGATCTGATCAATTCTCATCAGCTCACTTCCACTCCTCACACTTCCAACTTGGACATTTCAAACTGGAAGTCCTGTAGACATCTTAAACTCAATATTACCCAAAATGAATTCATTATCTTTCCCCCAATCTCCACCCCTCTTCCTAACTTCCCTATTACTGTTAAAGGTGCTGCTCTCCTTCCAAAGACATCTAGTCTTAAAATCTAGGTGTCACACTTAATTCCCCACCCTCTCTCCTGTCCCCATATCTAATCAGTTGTCAAATCCTGTCAGTTTTACTTTCACAACCTCTCTTATAAAGTCCCCTTTTCTCTTCTGACATTGCCACAACCCTAGTGCATATTTTCTTTTTTTGCTTTTAGGCAATTGGGGTTAAGTGACTTGCCCAGGGTCACACAGCTAGTAAGTGTCAAGTGTTTGGTCTGAGGCCCGATTTGAACTCAGGTCCTCCTGACTTCAGGGCCAATGCTCTATCCACTGCACCACTTAGCTGCCACATAGTGCATATTTTCTTGAAAAATAAGGAAAATATTTTTTGAAATACTACATAAGTATGAATTGCTGGGCCTGAGATCAAAAATATTATGCACAATAAGAGAAATGCACCTAAGACCAAGAGCCATCATAAAATACATGTTGTAAAAGGATATAAACAAATTGTAGTTCAAAAGAACTACAATAAAAAAAATACAAAGAACTGCTTCAAAACCAATTTTTTTTAATGCAAATCAAAGTAACCCTGAGGTTTCTCCTCATATGCCCAGCTTTGACCCAAAGTCAAGACCACTGTTGATGCAATTTTGTTAAACTGCTCATTTTCTCATTTTTCCTACAAGGAAGGGCAAGAACAGAGGAAGAATATATTTGGTAATAAAAAGGATCAATTTTTAAATCTAATTTACTATTAACTAATTTCAAAATCTGCTTTTTAAAAGCAATAAACAGCAATTTATCTACTATCGAACTCTACAACTCACTACTAACAACATAATGTGTTTTGTAAAGTTTTTTTTTAAAGTTACCAACTTTGGATAAATGGCCAAAGGATATGAACAGGCAATTTTCAGAGGAAGAAACTAAAGCTATCTTTAGTCACATAAAAAATTTTCTAAATCACTATTGATTAGAGAAATGCAAATCAAAATGACTCTGAGGTACAGGCTAACATGACAAAACAGGACAATGATAAATGTTGGAGAAGATATGAGAAAATTGGGACACTAACGCACTGCTGATGGAGTTGTGAAGTGATCCAACCATTTTGGAGAAAAATTTGGAACTGTGCTTAAAGGGCTATATAATTGCAATACCACTTCTAGGTCTGTATCCCAAAGAGATCAAAAATGGGAAAAGGACCCACATGCACAAAAATATTTATAGCAGCTCTTATTGTGGTGGCAAAGAATGGGAAAGTGAGGAGATGCCCATCAACTGGGGAATGGCTGAACAAGTTGTGGTATATATAATGGAATACTATTGTGCTGTAAGAAATGATGAGGAGGCAGAGCCAAAATGGCAGAATGAAAGCAGTGGCTTGCTTGAGCTCTCCCCCAAACTGCTCCAAATACCTGTAAAAAAATGGCACTAAACAAATTCTAGAGCACCAGAACTCAGGAAAAGACAGAGTGAAACAAATCTCCAGCCCAAGACAACCGGACAGGTGATTAGAAAGGTCTATTGTTCCCAGCTGGGAGAGGAACGCAGTTCAAAGTGGGCGTGCAGGCAAAACAGGCCTCAGCGAACCTGGAACAGCCCTCAGAGGACTGAATCATGGGCAGCTGTGGTGGTTTCCAGACTTCTCAATCCACAAACACCAAAGACAACTTAAAAGGTCAGTAGGAAAAGTCTATGACTGCAGTGAGAGAGAAGCTCAGTCTCAGTCCTAGCCGCAGCCCTGGCAACTACTTCCAGAGCTTCTGGCCCACAGGCTGAGGTGGAATTGAGTGGCTGATCAGAGGGGGATTACAGGGATCTTCTGCTGATGGTGAGGCAGGATTCTCTTGTTTTACCTATGCTTGGATCTGGGTCACAGTTCTGGATGGCAATCCTGGGGCCAGGAGGAGCACTTACATGGTGGAGCTCAGAGTGGTGGTGAAGAGGGAATCGTCTTCCTAGTTCCAAAGCAGAAAAGAGTGCTTGTGGTCACTCACAGACCAGAGCAAAGGCCAGGAAAAGGAGTAAACACACCTTGCCCTTGATCATACCACCTTTAAAGAACTGAAAACTTACAGGTCCCTAGAACTATCTCTGAAAACAGCTGCACAACAGCCCCCAAGCTTGGGAGAGTACACTCTCCATACTGGAAGCACACCCCTACCTTAAGGAAGAGTTTATAACTCAAGTAATCGGCTGGGATCATGGGCAAACAAAGGTGGGAAAAAAAAAAGACAGACCACAGAATCTTTCTTTGGTAACAAAGAAGATCAAAACATACAACCAGAAGAAGACAAAGTCAAAGCTCCTACATCCAAAGCCTGCAAGAAAAATATGAATTGGTCCCAGGGCCAGGGAAAAACTCAAAAAGGATTCTGAGAAGCAAGTAAGAGAAGTAGAGGAAAAACTGGGAAGAGAAATAAGAGTGATACAAGAAATCATCAAAAATAGTCAACCAGTTGCTAAAGGAGACCTAAAAAAATGAAGAAATAACACCTTAAAAAATAGACCAATCAAAATGGCAAAAGAACTCCAAAAAGCCAAAGAGGAGAATGCCTTCAAAAGCAGAATTGGCCAAATGGAAAAGGAAGTCCAAAAGCTCACTGAAGAAAACACTTCCTTAAAAATTGGAATGGAGCAACTGGAAGTTAGTGACTTTATGAGGAATCAAGACATTGTAGAACAAAACCAAAAGAATGAAAAAAATAGAAGACAATGTGAAATATCTCATTGGAGAAAACAACTGATCTGGAAAATAGATCCAAGAGAAATAATTTAAAAATTATATGAAAGCCACGATTAAAAAAGAGCCTAGACATCATCTTTCAAGAAATTATCAAGGAAAACTGCCCTGATATATTAGAACAGAGGTAAAATGAAATTGAAAGAAGATCCAAAGGAAAACTCCTAGGATATTGTAGCAATTCCAGAGTTCCCAAGTCAAGGAGAAAATATTACAGCTGCCAAGAAACAATTCAAGTACTGTGGAAACACAATCAGGATAACACAAGAAGAAGCAGCTTCTACATTAAGGGAAGAGGGCTTGAAATATATTCCAGGAGGAAAGGAGATGGATTACAACCAAGAATCACCTACCCAGCAAACTGAGTATAATCCTTCAGGGGAAAAAATGGACATTCAGTGAAATAGAGGACTTTCAAGCATTCTTGATTAAAAAACCAGAGCTGAACAGAAAATCTGACTTTCAAATACAAGACTTAAGAGAAATATGAAGAGGTAAATAGGAAAGAGACATCATAAGGGACTTATTAAGGTTGAGGTGTTTACATTCCTGCATGGAAAGATGATATTTGTAACTCATGAGACCTTTGTCAGTATTACGGTAGTTGGAGGGAAAAAATTATATGTATATATGTATATAGATAGATAAATAGATGGCACAGGGTGAGTTGAAGATGAAGGGGTGATATCCAGAGAATAAAATTAATGGGTGAGAGAGGATTATAGTGAGAGAAGGAGAAAGGGAGAGGTAGAATGGGGTAAATTATCTCCCATAAAACAGACAAGAAAAGGCTTTCATAGTGGAGGGGAAGGTGAGAGGGAATGAGTGAATCTTATTCTCATAGGATTTGGCTTAAGGAAGGAATAACATACATACTCAACTGGGTATGGAAATCTATCTTAACCTACAGGAAAATAGGGGGCAAAGGGAACAAGAGAACAGGGAAACGATAAAGGGGAGGGCAGATTGGGGGAAGGAGTAATCAAAAGCAAACACTTCTAAGGAGGGACAGAGTCAAAAGAGAGAATAGAATAAATACGGGGTGGGATAGGATGAAGAGAAATATAGTTTTCCACAGCACGACTGCTATGGAAGTGTTTTGCATGACTACACAAGGATAACCTCTACTGAGATGCTTACCTTCTCAATGAGGGTAGGGGGGGAGGGAGAAAATTTGGAACCTAGTTTTAAAACCAAATGTTAAAAAAAAATTGTTTTCACATGCAACTGGGAAATAAGATATACAGGCAATGGAGTATAGAAATCTATCCTGCCCTATGGGAAAACTGAAGGAGAAGGAGATAAGAGAAGGAGGGAGGCAGAGATAGAAGGGAGGGCAGATTAGGGGAAGGGGTATTCAGAATGCATGCCACTTTGGGGTGGGAGGAGGGGTGAGATGGGGAGAAAAAAATTAAAATAAAAAAAGAAATGACGAGCAGGCAGACTTCAGAAAAACCTGGAAAGACTTATATG
This sequence comes from Phascolarctos cinereus, assembly GCF_003287225.1. NCBI lineage: Eukaryota > Metazoa > Chordata > Mammalia > Diprotodontia > Phascolarctidae > Phascolarctos > Phascolarctos cinereus. The sequence goes on from NW_027555847.1 coordinate 237,292,212, forward strand.
AACTGATGCTGAGTGAAATAAGCAGAACCAGGAGAACTTTGCACACAGTAACAACCACATTGTGCGATGACTAACTTTGATAGACTTGGCTCTTCTCAGCAATGCAAGGATTTAAGACAATTCCAAAAGATTCATGATGGAAAATGCTATCCACATCCAGAGAAAGAACTATATAAAAACCTGAATAAGAATGACACAAGATGAGAAAGAATGGGAGGGTTACAATCTGCATCTGTCAAGGGAGTAATGTAGGTTATTCATGAGCTCATGGATCCAAAGTATAACAATCCACATACAGTAAAGACATTTATACACTGATAGACCCTAATATGTTCAAAACCACACTTTCGAACAAATATGACTTTTGGGCCACATCAGTTCAAAATATTTACTATAATCTCTATAAGTTATTCTTAGACAAGCTCTTCATCTAGCCACAAGATATAAGATAAGGAAAATATTTCTTTTCTTAGGTAGAGATGGGATTTTACCAGTTGCATGGACAACTTTTTTAATTGATATGGTTTTGAAACAGACATTTTCCAACATTCAAATAAACTTATAAACTACATTACTGGAAAAGAGTCTATTGTTAAGAGAAATGATGTACCTTTTATTTTGTTAAGTTTTACTAGCCTTTTTCCACCTCCCACATACACTCCCTTACAAAACTGACCAAAAAAAGGCTTAGATGTGATAGCAAATATAAGCTTCAACCTCTGCTCTTTGGGACCAAGATTAGTCTGGGACGCCAGTCTGAGTTAGGCTGTGCCTTTTTAATGCTGTTTTTATCTACATTACAGTAGCTGTACATATTATTATTCCATTTAAAGCAAGTAGGTGGCACACTACATAGACTGTTGGGCCAGGAGTGAGAAAGACCTGAGTTCAAATCCAGCCTCAGCCACTTTATTACTAGATGTAGGAACATGGGCAAGTCACTTAAGCAGTCTACATCAGTTTCCTCAACTGTAAAATGAGCATAATAATAACAGCACCTATTTCCCAAGACTGTTGTGAAGATCAAATGAGATAATATTTATAAAGCATTTAGCATAGTGCCTGGCACATAGTGGGCACTTAATAAATGCTTGTTCCCTTGCTTCACTCTGCATCTCATAGGATTCTTCCAATGTTTCTCTGAATTCCTGTAAAACTTTCTAAAAATTTATTTTCATTTAGTATTTTATCTTTCCCCAGTTACATGTAAAAATTTTAACATTCTTTCCTATAAAATATTATTCCATTGCATTCACACTCTAAGTTGTCCAAACATTCTTCAACTATCAGGTGTCCATTTTGTTTCCATTTTTATATAACCACAAAAATTGATACAATAAATATTTTTACCTATTTAGAGTATAAAACCAGTAAACTCTAAATTGTTTTCTAGAATGGTTACAATCTCACAAGTACAAAAATTGCATACAAAAAGCATATGTCCTTTAATGTATTTAATGACAGGTATTATTTCTTTGAGACGATTTTATCTACACTGTTGCAGTCACTGTGTACACTGTTCTTTTGGTTCTGATTCTGTGCCTCTTCCCCTTCTTCTCCCACACTGATATTCTCTGAATTCTTCATATTCATCTTTGCTTATACTGTAGTGATCTTCATACCACACTATGTTCAGCCATCCTTCAATAAATGACATGATTTTGTTTCCCACTTTTATTATAAAAAATATTATGGAAGCACTTATCTCTTTTTGCAATCAATAACTCTTTATCACTCTCTTCTAGCCATCAATAACTTTGTTGAGACTGTAAATTCCACTAGTAGAATACCTAATTAAGAGGCTGAGAATAATTTTACAATTTCACCTGCAATGAATTAGCAAACCTGTCTTCCCACAACCTCTTCAATCCAGTCAACAAGCATTTATTAAGCACCTACTCGTGTACCAGACACATGGCTCTATGTGGGGGATACAAAGAAAGGCACGAGACAGCAGGAACTGTTAGCTCAGTCTAATAGGAAAGACATGAAAATAACTACGTACAAACAAGTCATAAGATAAACTGGAGATAATGAATAGAAGAAAGGCATTAGATCAGGAAAAGCTTCTTCTAAAACATAACATTTTAGCTGGGACTTGAAAGAAGCCAGGAGGCAGAGATGAAGATAAAGAGCATTCTAGGCATGAGGAACAGCCTATGAAAATATCTGGAGTCAGGGCAGCTGGGTGGCACAGTGAATAGAAAGCACCAGCCCTGGAGTCAGGAGGACTGGAGTTCAAATGCAGCCTCAGACACATAACACTCACTAGCTGTGTGACTCTGGGCAAGTCACTTAACCCCAATTGCCTCAAACAAAAAAAAGGAAAGAAAAGAAAGTGTCGAGTCAGGAAATGAAGTGTATTATTGAAGGACCAGCGTCACTGCACTACATTATGTGGAGAGGAATCAGGTATAAGACACTGGAAGAGTAGGAGGGGGCCAGGTTTGAATATCAAAACAAAATTCTATATATTGGATACTGGGGGTGAAAGGCAGTCATTGGAGTGTACTAAACAAAAGATGACATAATCAGATCTGCACTTTAGGAAGATCGATCTGATAGCTTATCGGATAGTCCCAAGTAGAAAGAGATTTGAGGCAGGGAGAGCAGGCATCAGGCTACTGAAATAGTCCAGGTGTAAGATGAGGGCCTTCACGAGGGCACTGGTAGCAGTGTCATAGAAAAGAAGGGGGCATATGAGAGATACTACAAAGGTAAAACTGACAGACTGGCAACAGATTGAATGGGAGGAGAGGAGGATAGAGGGGTGAGAATGATGAATGAAGAATGGCCTGAGGAAGTGAGAGGATGGCAGTAGCAACAGACAGTAACAGAGGAGCTTAGGAAGGGAGATGGCTTGGGAAAAAAGATGATGATTTCAGTTTTGAACATGCTGACTGTAAGATGTCTATAGGATATCTAGTTTAAGTTATCTCATAAAGAGGCAATTGCAGATGTGAGTCTGGAAGTTAGGAAAAAAGTTAAAGCTGGATAAGTGGATCTGAGAATCATCAGAATTAGAAATGATCATTGAAACCATGGGAGTTGACATCGCCAAGTGAAATGCAGAGGTGTAAAACCTGAGGTCCAAATCACATTCAAAAGTAACTGAGAAATGTTTAACAAAATACATAAAAATACAACATAGATAATGTTGGTTTGTGGCTTTCTAAGTCAATATGTAGCTGCTGAGATCTGTTTCTATTTGAGACTGATGCCACTGGTAAGAACAAAAACCTTAAGGGACAGTTTTCCCATCTTTGCTACTTTGATAGTTATGCCAGCTTAGGATTGTTTTGATTTTTATTTCTCTGATTAGTGATTTTGGATATTTTTTCAGGTATTTAATCATGGATTGCTTCTTTTGCAAATCGTGAGATTGGAGGGAAATGGTTCTTAATCTTATAGATCTGTCAATCCCTTCTAGGTTCTCAATGTCAGATATTTATGAGTTGTTTAATGCAAAGTTTCTTCCCAAATCTTACCTTTTCTTGTACTTCTAACTGAGCTGATTTGATTTGATTTGTGCAAAAGCATTTTTAATGGGGCAGCTAGGTGGCACAGTGGATAGAGCACGGCGCTGAAGTCAAGCGGACCTAAGTTCAAATCCAGCCTCAGACCAAACACTTGACACTTACTAGCTGTGTGACCCTGGGCAAATCAGTTAACCTCAGCTGCCTTAAAAAAAAATTTCAAAAAAAAAAAGCTTTATTACTTTATGTAATCAGTGTTATGTTTAACTGTGACAGTTAAACTACGCTCTAAATTTTTTATGACATAACTTTCTATATTCAGACCATTATCTATTCATAATTTTTGTAACAATACAAGTTATAACATTCTTATCTAAACTTATTTTTCAGTGAACTACTTTCCAGTTTTTCAAGCACTTATTATACAATGGAGTTCCTTTAGTCAGTAATTTGTTCTCTTGTTTTTTTTAACACTATGCTGTTGCACATATTTTTTCCCTAGATTCTACCTATCTTGTCTTAAATCCACTTTCATAATTCTACATATTTTATTTTATGCACTTAAAAAAATTCTGAGTCCATATGCATCACTAGATTGCTAAAGGAGTTCATTAACAGCTCTGTCAATTCCTTATAGTTTGAATACCAGATATTTATCAGCTATCTAGTGCAAGGTTTATCCCCCAAGTTCCCAAAAAATTAAGATCCCCTGGTCTAAAATACCTTGTATGTAAAAGACTCTCATTAAATCTACATATCTCCAAAGAATGTAAAGGTAAAGCTTGGTTGAATTATGCAAATTTAAAGAACATTCCTTGAGGAAGAACTAAGAGACTCTTATATTGGAAAAAAATTCTGAAGGACAGATTCAAGAGAGCTCTGACAAGTAAAAGATTTTAAAAGTAAAGGAGGTGGGAGAATCAAAAGAAAGTGTCCTGAGACAAGAGTTATGGTCCTAACATAGTCTACTTCAGGTTAATAACTTGAGTAACCACAATGAAGTCAAGTGGCTATAAAACAATGCCTTGATATGATTTCTTGACAGAAACAGCTTTAAAACAGTAGATTACACACAGTAGGTGCTTAGTAAATATTTACTTCTGTGGCAAACAGCAGAAACTTTCTAAATGAGCATGAGATTAAGAAACACATAAAAAAGAACCCATGCACTTGACAAAAATATTTGTCACCGTCATGGAAGAAGGTCTTTACAATATCCAAATGAAAGACGGATTCCCAATAGTGAGGTCTGTCCTCCAGCTGCCCGTTGAAATTGATATTAACTGTGCAAGCCCTGGAATGTTGCAGATTTTCCTTTCAAACTGCTCAATTTGACCTAACTATTCACACAAGAAAAACAAAGTACTCTATGATTTACAGTTATCAGCATTATGATATAAAATCGGATAAACAATAAACTTCATCCAGAATTGAAAAAGAGGAAGAGAAGGGCAGCTAGGTGGCACAGTGGATACAGCCTTACTCGAGTCAGGAGGACTTCAGTTCAAATCCAGCCTCAACCACTTGACACTTATATGTGACCACCCTGGGCAAGTCACTTAACCCTGACTGCCTCACCAAAAAAGAAAAAAAAAAGGAAGAGAAGTGGCTTGATTACATTGGAATGCTTTCAATGACCAAATGACCACAACAAGCTTATCACCGAAACAAACAAAAAAATCTTCCTAACTTCAATAAACTTACAATGACACTACAAATCACGAAATACAACAATCTTCAAGGAATGAGTGTTACCCAAAGGGCAATGAAGAGATTACATGATGGGCATAAAAAAGCCACCGAATTTTATAAACAAATTGTACACTAAAAGTGCTGTGAAAGGGAAAAGTGGGTGCCAAAGGTGGGACAAATTAGGATTCACTAGAGACAAAAGGAAATATAGTTTGTATCCAGAGTGAAGGATGCTGAAGAAAAGAACAAAGAAAGATATCAGATTGGAAGACAGAAAGAAACCACGAGAGGCAGAGATACTCTATATAGGAGAATTAAAGCAATAATTTAACTTACATTTATGTAAGACTTTATGGATTGTCAAAAATAACTTTACAAACAGTATTTAATTTGAACCTATTATTCTCAGCCTTAATTCTCTAGTGTTATATGACTTGCCCAAGGTCATATGACTAATAAGTGGTAGTGTCAGTATCAGAAGCTATTCAATTCAATACATACTTATTAAGTACCTACTATGTTCCAGGTCCTAGGCTAAGCCCAAGAATCTGACTGGTCTGACTCCAAGTCCAGTGTTCTTTCCCATTAGATATGCTACCTCTCTTACATTAATTACCACAATTTCAGTATGATAAATTTTTCTGAGGAGGGAGGTTAGAGTCAAACCAAAAGATACCATTAGAAAAAGGATCACAAGGATGGATATTTTATTCAAACAACTGACAAGCATCTATTAAACACCTCCTATACTGTTTAAGCACTAGAGACACAAAGACAAAGGTGAAACAGCCTCTGCTCTCAAGGAGCTTACATTCTAATGGAGGTGATAACACGTTCAAAAAATGTAAATATAAATGCATACATAGGGCAGTTTTGGGAAGGAAGGCACTATTAGCTGGAGGATCAGGACTCACATAGAAGGTGGCAGTGAAACTTAGTTTTGAAGAAAATCAGGGATTCCAAGGAGGGAAGAAGAAAAGGAGCAAGGGATAATTTCAAAAGTAGAAGCTAGACAATGAAAAAGACTCTAGACAAGGAAAGCATCTGATTCTATAAAACCATGGTTATGACAGGATCACTCAAGATTATTTTGATTTGTATTTCCCCAGTTCTAGGATCCTTGCAAGAAGAATGCAAAGATAAGAAGGAGCCTAGCTGTGAAGAGCCAAAGAGAAGAGCTTATCCTAGAGATAAGAAAGAGGAGACATTACTGTTTACTGAATGGGGCTGGATAACATGGTCAGACCTACACTTTTAAGAAAATCCCTTTGGCAGCTAGATGGAAGATAGATTGGAACACAAAGAATTAAGCTAGGAGGCTAAATAGGAGGCTCTTCCAATATTCCCTCCACGAGAGCTCTATATGCACAGAGATGGAGATGCTATGGAGGTTGTAAACAAAATTAGGCATTTGGGTCCATTCCCGGATTGACAAGAGAAGTAAGAGGTTTAGCTGGAGGTTTGTCTCCTCTTCTACTGTGTGAGAATAACCTGTAGAAAAACCTGGCAAAAGTGAATTTAAAATACATGCTTTACCAAGTTAAAGATAGCTGTGGCTTAGTCTTAAGTGCTTGAAATGCCATTCCATTTGGTCACATCAGTGGAAATTTAATGACAGCCTGTGGGAAAAATTACTTTATCCAAACTTTATAAAGATATTTCAGCATCAAGATACCACCAGATCACAACATAGTAGAGGGGAAAAAGTTATAAATGAGGAAAACAAAGATTGGTATTTAGTACTCAAATGATTATCCCTATCTTTTAGATGGGAAAGTGAGGTTCAGAAAGGTTAAGTGACCACTACCCAGCAACATGTTTAATAAATGCTAGAATTGGGACTTGACTCCAAATCTTCTAAGTCCAAGTCAAGTATAACAGCCCTTCACTCCTATTCTCTCTGCTGCTCTATGATGGTAAGTTTGACCAATCTCATACTCAAGTTCAGCTTCATGAGATGTCTAAGGAGCTAACCACCATATATATATATATATATATATATATATATATATATATATATATATATATATATATATATATATATATGTATATACATATGTGGTTATATATATATGTATATATATATATGGTTTCTCAGAATTCATTCCTTTTTACAACCAATTTACGAAGTAACTTGTAGAACACCCTATTGCCAACATAAAATGACAGATGGTATTATTTCTTAAGACATCAAATCAACCTAATCCAAACTTTAACAGCTCTTTTCAGCAAACAAAGAGCCAGATCAGGAGCAATCTCTATAAATGTCCAAACCACACCATCAGTGAAGCCTCTCTCAATTTTTCGAAGTACAAGAACATTCTAGACAACAAAAAATTCAGTTAATAAGCAAGGACACAAAGTACTAATATTTTCTTATGAATTGAGATTAAAAACATTATATGAAACAAACTCACTACATTCCAGAACTATAAGATCTAAAAAAACAGCTTTAAATGTGGTAAATTTAGTTACTTCTACCTTACTTTTGTCTAGCTATTTCTCTTCCAGACATTTAATTATCATGCTTAATAGTGATTCTACTAATATGCTCTGTCCATATTTCCACAGTACTGTAGGTTTGTTTACATGACATTTCCTTTCAGCCATCACTCTGCTCAAACAGGCAACTTGGTATAACTAATAGCAAAGAAACAAAAATCAAAAATTTAACTTTAAGACCTAAATAAGGATTAATGAGGAAATGACCTAACTTGACATATATTCTCTTACTAGAATAAAATGATCACTATATTGGGTAATGAAAATTCTACTATGAATTACTATTTTGGTCCATTATTAAATATCCACACAAAGCCAAATATTTTATGACCTCTTTGTGAAACTTCTACAACCTTCAAATGAGTACTTATAAACACTGTATCTAAATGTTAACTCCAAAGCCAAGATCAGTGTTTACTTAATTAACAAAAGCTTTGTAAAAACCAATTACAGTATTTCCATCTCTCCCTATGGTAACAGCATAGTTCCTTCTAGAAACTTCTAACAAAAGTTACATAGTATTTCATTTACTTTTTTTATAGGTCATATACTATCACACAATGAAACTTTAGACTACATGTACATCAAATGGTAAAGTGAGGCAACCTTCTGGAGCGATAGTTTCTAATGTTACTGCTTTTCAGCCTTATTACCCAAACTCTTAAAACATTCATGATGGCATTTACCGTCAGCTTTACAATTCACTTTAAGTTATTTTATTATTTATAATATTAAATGGACGAATAGAGAAGCAGATATGAGTACATAAGACATAAGTGAATACAGAGCCAGTCTCAAAGTTAGGAAAACTTAGGTTCAAGTCTGGCCTCCAGTGTCATCCCAAGCAATTCTCCAAAACAGGGGTTCTTAACCTTAACATGAACAACCCCCTCCTTCAATGTTTTAAATGCATAAAATAAAATATATAGGATCACAAAGGAAACCAATTATATCAGAATGAAGGTTTTTTTTAATTTAAGCTCACAGACCTCAGGTTAAGAACTAAGACCAAGTTGCAAAGCAGGTGCCAATCTGTTTCCTCATGGGGAGTTTCCTGTGTCAATAAAATCACAGGTCCAGCCCCTTCCTCCCCTTAAAACACACACACACAACACACACACACACACACACACACACACACACACACACACACTCTTTTAGCAAAATATGCTCAAGGTCATTTTAAATCAGTTAAGTGTATACAAAAAAGAAATTTACTTTAACCACCATTAACGTAGTAATGAAGTGAGCAAAGGACTGCTTAGATGTTAGTGAAACCAGGAGAGGGTGCTATGAATGCCCAAGGTTCCCAGAGCAAGCGATACAAGCTAGCCTATTTTATTGGAAGCAACAGAAAACATGCCTTTGCTAGTTACACTTAACAATCTCACTGGGGTGGAGGCCTCGAAATCTGATTAACTAACACAATACATCTCAGATTTGATGTAATAGTCACCAGAGTAAGTCCATCCATTAAAAAAAAAAATCGACACTGCAAAAAAGATTTGGCAAGATTTAACATCAGTCCCTGAATAACATGGTCCTGACAGCCCCTTAAACAGTGAAGACATAGTATTAGGGAGGGGAAAAACAGGTATACTGGAAGAGTCGTCATAATTTTATCCTACAAACACTTACGACGGAATTTTTGCAACTGATCCCTTGCAATGAATGAGTCGCATCCTGAAAAGAAAAATGGCCCCACAGTATTTTGCAATACTAGAATATTTTATCTTTGCCAACAATTTTGGTGCATCATTCTCCACCCTCTCCTCCCTCCCCCCCAAAAATACGCAGACAACAATCTACCCTCAATTACAGAGCTAACCTCATACCCCACTGCTTCCGTAGCCTTGCACATAATCCAAAGCCTCTTTCGTTTCTGATTTATTTTGTTTGCAAACAAGCGAAAGGCGAATGCTCCAAAGCAAGGACCTTACCCTTGAAATCCCGCCATGCACGCAATAAAGAGGGCGAATCTCCTTCCTCCTGGAAAGGGGGGAGGAGAGGAGAACGGGGAGAGGGGGAGGAGATGCTAGACGAAAGGAAGTAGGAAAAGGAAACAAAAGCAGGAGGGAATGGAGCCTAAGAAGCTGAGACAGAGGGAGGCGTCGAGGCTGGTGGAGTCGAGGGAACCGCGTCAGCCATGTTGTGTGTGTGTGTGTGTGTGTGTGTGTGTGTGTGTGTGTGTGTGTCCGGTATTTACAAAGCTACGGCTGCAATAGCGCTTTCGAGTCTTGGTACAGGAAAGGGGGAGATGGGGGCCAGCGGGGGGCGGGGAGAGAAGAGACGGGCTGAGGGGAGGGGGAGGAAAAGGGGAGGGGGTGCAGACAAGAGGGAGAAGGAAAGAAGGGGACAGCGGAGAAGCAGCAGCAGACAAAGGAACCCAGCAATGCCTGCCTGCCTGCCTTTCCATACACACACAAACACACACACACTCGCGCTCACACACACATACACATACACTCCCCTCCCCCTTTGCTCCAGCAACTTCAAGCCCCGCAATCAGTGTGTGTGAACTCCAGAGCCGGGAGCGGCGTCAACACCAGCTCCCTCTCCAGTCTCAGCCTCTCACAGCACCGACGCCACAGCTCCGACAACGCACAACACCCCGCCCCTGCTGCAATGCAGCCCCATTCTGCCAGATCCGCCTGCCCCCCCTTAAAAAAATCCCACTCCCCTTCCCCCCACTCCGACTTTCAGGGGCAAGAAAAGACGACAAACACAAATTCTTGCAACCAGCCCCCTCCCCCAGCCCGAACCAATCCCCCGCAGGGCTCGCGGGGGCCTAAGAGCAGGGGAGCTAGAGCATCACCACAAGGGGGAGCTGGTGGGATGCAGGTAAGGGGGAGGAAAGCGGAGAAGGATCGGGGCGGAGTGTGTGGGACAAAGAACCGAGACCCGGACGGGGGGCGGGGGGGGCTGCTTCGGGGCGCAGCTCAGGACAGCTGAGGCGGCGGGGCAGAGAGGTCCCCGAGGCGTGGGGGGGGAGGGTGGCGGAGGCAGGACAGCGCCTCCCTGCGGGCGCAGGAGGCGGAACAACTACGCCGCGGCTCCCTCCGGAACTGTTCCCCAGGCTACAGAGGAGCAGCCCCCGGGGCTGCCGCGGTCTCCACCCCGGCTCGCTCCCGCCCTCCCCCGGGGCCGCCTCCTTTCTTACCTGGGCCGGTGCGGGCTGGAGGAGCGAGTCCCCCGAGTCGGGTCTCCGTCCTCGGTGCGGGAAGAGCCGGGCTAGGAGCGGCTGCGGCTTTACAAACTGCCCCCCCGAGGCTGCCCAGGGGCGGTTTAGGGGGGCTTCCCGCCTGCGCCCCTGGACGCCGCCGCCGCTGCCCTCACCCACCCCTGCTCCCGGAGCTCAAACTTCCCAACTCGGCCTCTTAGCCGCTGCTGCTCCTACTGCTGCTGCCTGTCCGCGGCGGCGGCGACGGTGGCGGCGGCTCCAGCTCGCTTCTCGCCCCCCCTCCGCCTCCGTCTCCACGGCGGCTTCTCTGCCACATTTGGATCCCCACCCCACCCACCCCCCTCCTCCTTCTTCTCCTCCTCCTCCTCCTCCCCTCCTTCCGTGTCTTACTCTCCGCTCTGGCGTGCCTGCCAGGATAGAGGCCTCACCTTCCTGCCAAATAGTGAGCCGCCCGCATCGAGCTGTTCAAAACACGCTCACCCATACCCACGGCCCCTCCTCCCCTTCCCAAAAACCAAAGCCAGACACCCAGCCTTCCCCTCCCCCACCTTCTACTTCCCACACACAGCTCCCCTCCCCCCTCCCTCCCCAGTCGCCAGCCTCCTAGAGCGCAGGCGCATTCAGCCCACCGAAATGCGACAGGGAGAGCGTAGGAAACCAACAGCCTCGCCAGTCTGGCCGGGATCGAGCTGCGCAGCCGCAAAGAGAAAGCAGCAGGATTTTTTTTTTCCTTCCATGCCCTTGCTACCTGGTGGGAGGAGGGAGTGGCCGAAGGAATTAGAGGGAAACTGGAAGATGGGGGAGGAGTGATATCGCTGCGGAGAACTAGAGGAATGTCATTCATGCTCCAGGGCTTTTAGGAGGTGAAGGAATTGTGGAGGCAGGTTTTCCTAAAATCCAGTGGCTAGTCGGAAGGTGATTTGCAGATGTTCTCTTTAAATCTAAAATTTAAAAAGATGCTGGTCTCTGTTGTTTCAGTTCGAATATACCCCTCTACCAAATCAGAATACAAAGGTAATTTCGTTTATGAAACTGGCTAGGATTGTAAAACAACCACAGGCAAAACGATGAACAGAAAACAGATTTGCTCTGTACCACTCAATTTAAGCTTCGTTTTTAGAGGATTTTAATCTACGAAATGTCTCATTGCTGAAGGAGGTCTTCTGAGCTACTAAGTATTCCCACTAAGATAGACCATTCCAACTATTCCATTTCTAAGGTGCTCAGTAAAACATTCTTTTCTTCCCACCTAGCCATACATTGCCTCCTCTCCACAATTTTGGGATTTAACACTCTCACATCAAGTAGAGGGGGTGTTTTGTTTGATTTTTCTCTGGCTCTAAGACCAACCCGGAAAGCATTAGACCAGTAAATCACACCTTTGTAATCATGTTTTATTTTATAACTATTGTACTATTACTATCTTCTCCAAAACTATCATATCAGTCAAACAAGAAATGGTTTTTATTCTCTTCTCCCTCTCTGTTCCTTCTCTTGGTCACCCGATCAGCTTCCAATGATTTAATTATCTATGCATATGACTTGTCTATATAACTCATATCTTTACATTAAGTCCCAGGATTTCCTCTGAGTTTCAGTCCTGCCTCAATGCCTATTGGACATTTCAAACTGGATGCTCTGGAGACATCTGAAACTCATTATGTCTAAAACTGAACTCATTATATTTCACCTAAACCTTCTCCTTGTCCAAGCTTTCCTATTTCTGTCTAGGGCTGAGACATCCTGAAAGTCTCCCAGTTTTGTAATGATGTGATCTCTGATTCTGAACCCCTGTAGGCCATCACCCAAACCCCATTCCTCACCCATCCCAAAGTCTCAATCTAGTGCTACCCACCCTTCCACCAGTGTTATTCCATCCTCTGGAATGCCTGTTCCATAGGGGGGGAAAAACCCCTTCATCCTAAATTTTTTCCTTTCCCTCTGTTTCCACCTTCTAGCAATCAAAGAAATCTGATTCCCTAACTAATGACATGGCCCCCCGGTCACCCTTTCCAGTACTTGCTTAATTTTCACTCATTCCCGTCATTCAAGATGGAGGAATTTCTACTTCCAGTTTCTCCCATTTCCTTCACCCAGTAAACTCCCCTATGTTGAGATTCATATGATTCATATCTACCACCCAATTAAAATCATGGTAGCTGTTGTCTACAATCCTCCAGGTCACTCTCCCCTTCATTCCTCAGTGAGTTCATTACCTGGCTCCTAATTTTTTTCTTGCCCAACTCCTGCCCTCATCCTAAGAGACTTCAACATGCATAATGACTCCCTCACCCTAATCACTCAATTCCTCAATCTTCTCGCTTCCTATGACCTATTCCTCTACCTCACCTCAGCCACATGCAAAGATAAAGTCATTCCCTTGATCTTACCATCAACCATAAATGTTCCACTTCCATTTTCAAGAATTCAAAAATCTCCTTATCTAACTGTAATATTTTGGTTTTCCACTTCTCCCTCTGCCTTCCCTTACCAAACTCTACTCAGTCTACATCATGACCTCCAAACTCTTGACCTTTCAGTTCTCTCTCAGGCCATCACCTCTAGCCACTCTCTCTCTCTCTTTTATTCATCTTGACCCATTGATGATCCAGTTCAACTCGACACTATCCTCTTCTCTTCAGTTCCTATCCCCCTTATCATGATTGAGCCCTGCCAAGCCCTAGCCTAAAACCACTTGTACTATCTGCTGGCTTCATACACACACACACACACACACACACACACACACACCCCATGCAACCATTCTTACTACATCCACTGCAACTCTGTTATATAACCTCAGCTGAACCCTCACTGCTCCTAGACAGTCTTCTACACCTACCTTATCAACTCACTATCCAACTCTCCACAGCAGCTATTCCAAACTTTTTCATCCCTCCTGAAGCCTCCCATGGTTCCCCCTCACCCCATCCTCTCAGCTGAGAATTTAGACTCTTATTTTACAGAAAAAACAATTGAGGCCATTCTCAAAGAGCTCCTCCTTTTTTTTCCTCATCCAATATCACACAGATGTCTTCTGTCATTATCTCCTCTTTAACCCTTGTCTCACAAGAGGAGATGGCTTTATTCCTCAACAAGGCAAACTATCTATATGCATGAGCAATCCCTTTTTATCCCTCTCCTATAATAGATCGCCCCTCTGACATCCCCACTCTCTCACTTGTCTTCAATTTCTCCTTGTCTACTGGCTCTTTCCCTACTGTCTACAAAAATGCTCATTTCACCCTCTTTCTCAAAAAGCCCTCACTTGATTTTTTCATCCCCATAATTATCATCTTAGATGTCTTCTGTCATTTGTGGCTAAACTCCTTGAGAAGGACTTCTACAATAAATGTCTCCAGTTCCTCTTTACTGACTCTCTTAACTAACCCCTTACATCAGCTTCCAACCTCATCATTCCACTGAAAATGCTCCCTCCAAAGTTGCCAGTGATCTCTTAGTTGCAAAATCCAGTGTTCTTTTCTCCGTCCTCATTCTTCATTACATCCCTGCAGCCTTTCACATTGTCAATCATTCCCTCTTCCTTGTTACTAATTTCTCCTTAGGTTTTTCAGGACATCACTCTTTCCTGTTTCTCCTACCTATCAGACTGCTCCTTCTTGATCTCTGCTGGATTCTCATCCAGACCATGCCCTCTAATCATGAGTGTCTATAGGGCTTTCTCCTGGACCTTTTTCTGTTCTCCTTCTATACTACTTCACTTGGTGATCTCATCACCTCCCATGAATTTAATTATCATCTCTATACTGATGATTCTCAAATCATCCCTAACCTCTCTGCTGACCTCCAATTTCATATCTCCAATTGCCTTTCAGACATATAGAAGTGATTGTCTAGTAGACATGTCTGAAACTTAACTTATTGTCTTTCCCCTTCCAAACTTCCCTATTACTGTCAAGGGTACCACCATCCTTCCAGTCCTCTAAGCTTGCAATTTAAGTGTCATCCTCAACTCCTCATTCTCTTACCCTTCATATCCAATCTGTTGCCAAGGCCCATCAATTTCACTTTGCCACGTTAAGCAAATATGCTACCTCCCCTCTGATGCTGCCACCACCCTGGCATAGACCCTCATTACCTAATACTTGGACTATTGTGATAGCCTGATTTTGCTTGCCTTAAGTCTGTCCCACTCAAATCCATCCTCCATTTATTTTCCTGAAGTGTAGGTATGACCATGACACTCCCCAACTCAATAAACTCCAGTGGCTCCCTATCACCTTTGGAATCAGATACAAAATCCTCTGTCTGGTGTTTAAAGACTTGTATAAACTAGCCCTCTTCCCCAACCTCAAGTCTTCTCACACTTTATTCCCACCCACATGTACTCTTCAATCCATTGATACTGGCCTTCTTGCTCTTCCATGAACAAAGCACTTTATACCTAGGCTCCAGGCATTTTCTCTAACTGTCCTCCCAGCCTGGAATGTTCTCCCTCTTCATCTCTGACTTCTGGCTTCCCTGGTTGCTTCAAGTCCTAACCAAAATCCAATTTCCTCAGGCCTTTCCACAAGGCCTTTTAATTCTACTGTCTTTCCTCCATTGTTTGTTTCCTATTTGTCCAGTTTATTGCTTGTTTGTACATATTTGTTTGCTTTTTGTCTCCCCCATTATGCTATTAGCTCCTTGAGGGCAGGGACTGTCTTTTGCCTCTTGATGTATTTGTATTCCAGCTTAGCACAGTGCCTGGCATACAGTTGGCTCTTAACATTGGCTTATTGACTGATTGGTACCTAAGAGACACTACAAGTTTCAGTCTCTAGTCAATAGATTTTTTTTTACTTGAAATGCAAGAGAGATGCATAGAAAGAGATATTTCTGAGTAAAAAAATTCAATTTGATTTTACTGTAAGGCTTACTTTATAAAGAAAAAAAAGAGAATTCCTTACTCTATTGATTGGCTTCACTAGTGTGTCAAACTCAAATAGAAATGGAGCCCTGCAGGCCTACATTGAATTAGAAAACCGAAAATTAACATCATCTCTGTTGTACTATATATTCTTATTTATGGTAAACATTTTCTCAATTACATTTTAATCTGATTTGGGGCACTCAGGAGTTTTCCAGCTGCTTGCCACAGAGTGTGATTCCTCTGTCCTGTACCAGCAAGGTCTCAAAATACATGAAAATAAAGAAAAACAAGCTCACATTTAAGAAACAGCCTTAAAAAGATATAGGTGATATTTGATACAAATAATTAAAGCAGGATACAGGTGATATATAATACGGGCAATTAACTATAGTTAAGAAATATCTATTCAAACAGGAGGTAAGTTTTAGGGAGTTTTTCACAGGTAAGTATTATCATTCTTTTTTGTTTATTTAGCAAACTCCTGAGACCTGTTAAAACCAAGATGTACTTACTTAGTTTTAAAGTTAGTTACACTCCACTTCAGTAACCTCTGCATTATCCTGTACAGTTCACTCTTCTTTATATTCTATATCTAATCTGTTTTCAATTCTTGTCATTTCTACCTTCACATTTTCTTCGCTCACACATCTACCACATTAGTTCAGGCTCTCACCACCTCTCACCTACATTTTTGCAATGCCTCCCTGCCTCCAGTCTCTCTTGACTCCAGTCTATCCTATATGCTGCTGCCAAAGTAATCTTTCAGATCTGACCATATGGCCCCTCTACTTAAAGAAGGGAAGAGAAAGGGTAAGGAATAATCATTATGATAGAGCCTACAATGTGCCACGCACTGTGCTATGTGCTTTACAAATATTATCTCATTTGATCTTCCCAATAACCCTGCAAGATAGATGCTGTTATTAACTCCTTTTTATGGTTGAAGAAACTGAGGCAAAGGAAGGTTAACTGAATTGTCCAGGGTCACAGCTAATAAGTATCTGAGGCCACATTTGAACTCAGGTCTTCCTGACTTTCCTGTGCTCTATCCGCTATGCCACTTAGCTTCTAAAAAATTACAATAACTTCCTGTTGCCTCTAGGATAAAATATGAACTTCATTGTTCAGTTTTAAAAGACTTTCACAAGTTTCTCCTAACTAATTTTTCCACTTTCATTGGACATTACTGCCCATTACATATGTCTGGGACAGTGACCACTGAAATCAAGAGTTTGGAGTCTGAATCAGAGATCAGAAAAGGTCTTTATTCTTTTTCATGAGAAAGGGCATAGCCCTTGTCGCAAAGTTTTATAGCCTTCACATGTGCCCTCTCCCACTCTCTTACCTCTTTCCCCCATTGGCTGGGTACTCAAGGCTTACAATCTAAATGTGGCAACTAATACCCAATAGAAGCAAACATACCCATATTTGGGAACTAGATGTATGTGTGTACCAGGAAGTGGGAGCAACTAGGAACTGCCCATGCTGAAGTGGATTTTTGAGAAAGGTGAAACTCAGCTCAGGGCTTAGGCCCGAGGGAACTGCACTTTAGGCCTTCTCTCACACATTTTCTCTGAACCAGCCAAACTGGCCTCTTTGTTCCTCTTTGACATCTCCCCACTCTGAGCCTTTGTACTGGCTATCCCCTATTCCTAGAATTCACATTCTCCTTACCTCTGCCTCAGAGTTCTTTTTCTGCCTTTACGATGCATCTCAGATTCCATCTTGCACCTGCAGCTTTTCCTGATTTCTCCAATTGCTGGTATCCTCCCTCTCAAACTACTTTGTATCATCACGTCCATCATTATCATCCTCATCATCATCCTCAACAACAACAACAGCAACAACAAGAAGCATTTAAGGGCTTACTACATTATAAGCACTGTTTAAAAAAAAGAAAAGCAAAAAAATTTTCTCTCCAATTTTATTTTCCAATGCAAGGCTATATGCAAGCTACCATATACATACAATAGATATGTACAGTATAATAGAAAGTAATCTTGAAGAAGAAAGGCACTAAGAGAAGGTGAGATATTGAGCTGAGTCCTAAAAAAAAAAACCAGGAGGCCAAAATGAGCTGGGGAGAATGTTTCAGATATGAGAGACAGCCAATGAAAAGGCACTAAGTTGGAAACTAGGTAGGATTGTCCAGTGCAAGAACAGCAAGAAAACCAGGATCTCTGTATCTTAGAATGTAAGGAGTGTAAAGTGTGTAAAGTATGTAAGAAGCCTGCAAAGCTTGGAAGGGCTTAGATTGTAGAAGGCCTTAAAAGCCAAAGTATTTCAGATTTGAACCTGGAAGTAATAGGGAGCCACTGGAATTTATTGAGTAAGGGGTGACTGAGTCAGATCTACTCTTAAGGAAAATTTCTTTGGAAGCTGAGTGGAGGATGGATTAGAGTAGGAGAGAATTGAGTTAGAAAAACCTAACAACAAATTATTGCAAAGTAAAGGTGTGAAGTGATGAGGATCTGTACCAAGGTAGTAGTGGCCATGTGAGTCAAGAAAAGGGAAACTATATGAGAAATGTTGTAAAGGTAGAAATGAGAAGACTTGGGAACATATCGTGTGTGTGGTATGAATGTGAGTGAGGAATGCAGAATGATTCTGAAGTTGCAAGCCTGGATGACTGAGAACATGGTGATGCCCTCAACAATAATAAGGAAGTTCAGAAGAAGGAAGAGTTGGGGGCTGGGGGAGTTCTTTATTGGCTTTGATGAGTTCAAAATATCTTGAGCGTTCAAGATGTCCAATAAGCCATTAGTGATGTGAAACTGGAGGTTAGGAGAGGAATTTAGGCCTGGATAAATTGATCTGAAAATCATCCTAATCTAGTGCATGGGAGCTAATAAGATTGCCAAGCTAGTATAGACAGAGAAGAAAAGAGGGCCCAGGATAGACCACAGACCACAATTGGCAAGTCTTACTTGAATAAAGATTATATTTAACTACTTTGTAAATATTTTTATTTATTCACTTTATATTTATGCTATATGTAGATAGATACAGATGTATTTATAAAGATACTTCTCTCCCCCTACCCCATATTTTACTGAAAGCTTATATATAGAAATTGTTTCTTTATATTTGTGTCTCCAGTACCTAGCACTATGCCTTGCAGACAGTAGGTATTTAATAAATACTTGAGTGATTAAGTGCCTGTGCTGTGCCAGGCATTATACTTGGTGTTGGGGATATAAATATAACAAATAAAAGCATATCTCCTGATAAGAAACTTACATTCTAATGGAAGGAAACAAATACAGTAAATATATAAATGTATACCATAAATATAAAGTAGAGGGGTAGCTAGGTAGCGCACCAGTGGCCCTAGCACCAGGAAGACTGGAGTTCAAATCTGACCTTAGACCAGGCCTACACAACCTGCAGCCTATAGGCTGCTTGGGGCCCACAGGCACACCAAAGGATTTCAGATGGCCCAGAAAAAATGGAGAGGAAAACATCCTCCCCATTTTTGCTGGCCCATTCGAAACCCTTTGGCATGCTGCAGGTTGTACAAGCCTGCTAGACACTTAATAGTCATGTCACCCTGGGCAAGTCACTTAACTCAATTTGTTTCAGTTCCTCATCTGTAAAATAAAGCTGGAGAAGGAAATGGCAAAGCACTCCAGTATCTTTGTTAAGAAAACTCCAAAATGGGATCACAGAGAGTCAGACATAATTGAAACAACATAACAGCAGTAAAAATATATAAAGTAAAAATAAGGTGAGAGATGGGCCCCATTTGCTTAGTGAGGCCCATGTATGATGAGGGGGCTATCATTGTGTGGCTCTGAGGGATGTAGAATAGACACTTCTAGCCTCTTCTTTTTCCGTTGTTCTCCAAAAGAGATGTTCATTCTTGCCAAGAGGGGAAGCAGGAGGTTGGGTCCAAACCACTCTGCTCTCCTTAGAGACATGCTAGAATTGTATCTATCTGTCCCTTAAATGTTATTAGTCCAGGGGGTACAATTGGGTTTAATCTAATTTACTGCTTTCTCAATTCTGGGGGAAAAGAGGACCCTAAGCTGTATATACATTTCCCACCAAATACTGGCTCCACAATGAACACACATAGTGAGTAGTAAAGAAACCCATATAGCCAAATCATAGCAAAACAGAAATGAGAGCAGGTATACATAGGAGATATGTACCAGACAATGCAGAATGAAGGAGGTCCCTCATTGGGAGTGAGAATAACTCAGCTCAATTAAGAGAGACTGTCCTTAATCTCAAGGTAGAACTCACCTCAGTCTCTAGGAGAGCAAGCTGGAGATAGGGACTTGATGAAGACCTTCTCTGTTGTCTTCCCAGAGTGTTTTCCTACAGCAGTCTAAAGTGGGGTTGTCCTCTTCCATCTTCTCTCTTAAAAATGGAAGCCAGAAGGTCCTGAATTGATTCAATGTTTGAGGATCCCAAATAGGACTTAAACCTTGATGAGTCTCAAAAGGCTATAGAAGGCTGGAGCTTTCACCAACTTCTCCTCACTACACACAAAGGACAGGGCGGGTCCTTCATGTTCACCAATAAGGAGAGAGTCTCATACCAATGGGCTTTGGGATAGGGGTTACTTTTCTCCCTTGAGCTGAAATTATTTGCAGTCCCTTGCAAGAATTATCTGGGGGCAGGTCTAAAACCCATAAATGTGCAACATAAATACAAATGTCAGTGCTTTTTTAAAACTACAAGCATGATTTTCCTGGCATTCCAAGCAACCAACCTTTGTTACTGTTGAAAGTGAAATAAAAGAAATGCTCATTAAGAATACATGCAATAGACATGGCATGATATGAAGGATCACCTTTTAGGGTATTACAGCAGAAAAAAAATGCCTACATATAAGATATGTAACACATACACATTTCAGAAGTAGGTGTACATCCATAGTATGCAGCAAATAATCAAAAGCAATAATTGTGGCTAACAAAGCAAAGCTGGCTACCTGCAATGATAATAATTGGCATATATATAATGCAATTTAATGATAAGGAGCAGCAAATAAGCAGAACAATCCACAAACAGGCATTACTATTACATGAACATAACAAAACATAGTCAAATGAACATAACAGCAAAATAAAAACAAGCATTCTCAAACGTGCAGTAATTCATATGTACAGCAATAAACATGCAATTACATGCACAGTACTTTTCACATAAACAATCTCTGGTATTGTTGCCTGGAGATGTGTAACTGTATCATCAGGTTTACTGGTAACATCATAACTGAGCCTAGTGACTGATCTAATAGGCCTGGTTTTCTTGTCACTGACTGAAATCTCAACTCCTATATCTTAGTTGGTATGGGCTGACCATCAAGATCATTGAAGATTTGCATGTCTATACTTGGACTGGCAACCATTCCAGGTTGGTTATTAGCATTTTCAAGCTCTGTTGGTTGAATCTGTACCCTCTCAGTCTCTATAGCTGTTTTTCTCAGGAAAGGAGTTGCCTTTGGGTTCAGTTCTCCTGCCCTGTAATAATAGTTTCCTTCACTGTATGCATCACTTTTCAGTGCCCATATCTGGGTCAGAAAGTTTTTGTTCAGTCGGTGTACAGTTTCTTTTTCTCAGACTCTTCCTAGGTGAGTGTCCATTAGTTCTGTCCACCTGCTCATTAGAAAGTACAACTAACTCTCCTATGGGTAATAGATGATTGCAGTGAATATTCTTGATAGGGCCCCCCTCCATTCCCTTGGGTCTATTTTGTAAATAGGCAAGTCACCCAGTCTCTCAATTACTTTATATCAGTTAGCTTTCCATCTTGTGAGTTCCTGGAATGATGAAAGCGGTCCTATCCTTGTCTTCCTCAGAATAAAAATCTGGTAGTATACACTAAAAAGTCCAAGACTGAAAATCACTTGCTACCTAGCAGACAATTAGGAGCGTCTTGCACTCCTGGCATAGTGTACTGGTCCACTTTAGTCTTTTTGTTCAAAGTTTGGTAATTAACACAAATCCTTATCTTTCCATTTTTCTTAGGTACCACTACTGTGAGTGATGCATAAGGGCTGCTGCATTCTATGATGATGCCATAAGCCAGAATTTCTTTGAGATGGTTTCTGAAGTCTTTTATCATAGACAGAGGAATCCTAGATCTTTCTCTGGTCAGGAATTAGTGTGCTGGATTGCACCTGGAACACATCCTATATCCCACCTTATGAAATGAGAACATGCCTGTCCTCTTGCAACCTCAACCTAGCCTTCCACTTTCATGGTACTCAGGAGTCCCCAAATTTAAATATGTCAGGATTCATCACAGAGAGTTAACAGTTGGGGCACCTATGATGTTCACTGGAACCTCTTTCCTCTATTTTCTTGTAATCCTCTGCACAGTTTGCATGGATAGCCAAAGTATGCAGGTGTTGGGTGCCAGCTTGTTTCTTACAGTATCCTGCTAGAATTTGGGGGTAAGGGGAGGAAGGGAACAGAATTAGTTCCAATCAGTGTTGACCCTCCAGTAAGTTTTAGAGGGTTCAGACGTGCAGGTTTATGTCAGGCTTTTATGCCTTCCATTCTCTTGGTCCTTTACTTCTCCAAAGAGAATAGGATTTAACATTGCTCCATCTTTTACCTGATTGTCTTACTTTCTGTGACTGTAGCTCATCACAGGTAGTGCTGTTGTCCTGCTTTGCTCTTGCATTTCACATTAGAGAAGGCCTGGAGTTTGCTGTGGCTGAACTTTGTGGATTATTTCAATCTCTAAAGCTCAGGAGTACCTGTCTCACCTCAGCCATTGTTGTCAATGATTTCTGTGTCTGCATAGATCTGATGCTATCAACTATACAAGGGTCATGTACCAAGCCCTAAAACAGTGTCTACAATGTAGTTTTTCCTGAATCTAAGGATCCACAATGCATATCTGTATCAGGCTTTTCCCCTTCTTACTGTACAGTATTAGAGACAAAATTAGCATAAAGGTCTTCTGATCCACCCCCCTCAGACATCTGAGCTAAAATTTGTATACATTCCTGCCAGATAACATCTGGTTATGCCTCTGAGAGGGTTTCTACTGCCTTTGCAGCTATCCCTCTTAAGCTATCTGACAGTTTCATCACTGACTGCCTAAGGGGCTTTCCAGTGTGCATTCTTGACTGTCTATCTCAAGTCTCCAAGGGTTGGTCTTCTGGGGGGACGTGGCCAATTTTGGGCCTATGGTATTTTTATAATAGCCTTAGCCACAGACGGAGTAAAGTTCTTAGACATAGCTGTAACATTCATTCCCTTTGTAAGAATACCTCTTCTGATTAGAAGGAACTTCTTTGAGGAGTTCCTTACCCTTAGAGGATGGACAAGTCTGGAATTCCTACCTACTATTAATTCCTCACATACATCTCCATGGTCAAAATTCTCAGACAAGATTAGAAAAACTTCCTGCATTGACTCACCTGCCTTAATATCTGTGACCTTAATTGTACACTCTTTCAGTCCTTTCACTTTCCTTCCCAGTATCCTTAAAATATCCTCATTCTTTTTTTAAAATTTTTAATTAATTTATTTTGAATTATCAACAATCACTTCCATAAGCTTTTGAGTTTTAAATTTTTCTCTCCCTCCCTCCCCACCTTCCTCCCTAAGACAGCGTACAATATGAGCGAGGCTATACATATATATTCCTATTAAACATATTTTCACATTAGTGATGTTGTAGGAAAGAATTAGAACCAATAGGAGGAACCACCAGAAAGAGGAGACAAAATACAACAGAAGAAAAAAATAGCAAATAGTATGCTTTGATCTGCATTCAAACTCCATGGTTCTTTCTTTGGGTGTGGATAGCATTTTCCATCATGAGGCTTTTGGAGATGTCTTAGATCCTTTATTGCTGAGAAGGGTCAAGTCTATCAATATTAGTCATCACACAACATGGCTGTTACTGTGTACAACATTCTCCTGGTTCTGCTCACTTCACTCAGCATCAGACCGTACAAGTCTTTCCAGGTTTTTCTGAAGTCAGCCTGTTCATCATTTCTTATAGCACAATAGTTTTCCATTACATTCATATACCACAACTTGTTCAGCCATTCTCTAATTGATGGGCATCCTCTCAATTTCCAATTCTTTGCCACCACAAAAAGAGCTGCTGTAAATATTTTTGTTCATGTGGGTCCTTTTCCCGTTTGTATGGTCTCTTTGGGATATAGCCCCAGAAGTGCTATTGCTGGGTCAAAGGGTATGCACATTTTTATAGTCCTTTGGGCATAGTTCCAAATTGCTCTTCAAAATGGTTGGATCAATTCACAACTCCACCAACAATGCATTAGTGTTCCAATTTTCCCACGTCTTCTCCAATATTTATCATTTTCCTGTTTTGTCATGTTGGCCAATCTGATAGGTGGGATGTGGTACCTCAGAGTTGTTTTGATTTGCATTTCTCTAATCAATAGTGATTTAGATAATTTTTTTCATATGACTGTAGATGGCTTTAATTTCTTCATCTGAGAACTGCCTGTTCATATCCTTTGACCATTTATCAACTGGGGAATGACTTGTGTTCTCATAAATTTGGCTTAATTCTCTATATATTTTAGACATGAGGCCCCTATGAAATATCCTCATTCTTAAGGTCTAGATCTTTTCCTGACATTAGGAGACCTCAATGCTTTTCAACCGAAAAAGCAAGACAATACCCAACAATTATCTTAGCCCTCATCTTTTCTAGAGATTGCTCCATGTGTGTCTACATTAATATACAAATATTAGTGCAATTAACAAATATACCTTTTAGTAGCAAAAGTGTTCTATTGGGTTAACATTTAAGCAATATAATAGTGCAACAAAAGATATGAATTTAAATTTAAATTTCATATCTTTGGATATGGAAACAGTATCAATGAATTTTCACGTATCAACATATAGAAAAACCAACTATACAGCTAGTAGCATTCAGACTTTAAGAAATATATTATATCAATAAATTCAGTAATTACATAACAGTAAAGTGAAGCCAAGCCAAGATAAGCTTGTTACACCACCAAAAAAAAAAACCCCAATAAAACAATATCAAAATTACAAAAAAAACAATTCCAGGACACAACCAGGAACCAAATTATCTATTATAATGATATTATCTATTATATTATCAAATTATCTACTCTAAAAATGACAATTCTATTTCCTATGAAGGAAAAAATAAGAGAAAAAATGCAAATAAAGAGTGACTTCTATAATGGGAAGACAAAATCCTGCTTTTGAAACAAAATTAATGACAAACAAAATATTATTTCCCAAGCTTCAGTTTGCTAGTCTGAGGCAATTCTTATTCAAAAACTAAAAACTGTGTAAGAATTGAGACCAAAGAATATGGCCTTAGGGTTTACCAACACACACACACACACACACACACACACACAGGAGTCCTTTATGTAAACCTATTGTTTTTAAACAAACAAACAATTGCTAGTTGCTATTTAACTCATTTCAAGTTATCAGAATCTAACCTCAGAAGTCTTCTGAGGCTGGGGGTGAGGAGTAGGGGGATGGGTAATTCAATAAAACCTGAAACAATTCTGAGTTGAAGGTGTAGTCAAAGTAGCTCCATTTAAAATATTACAAGACATCCTCTTGGGACCAAAGTCTGCTCTCAAGTCTTCAAGTCTCTAATCTTTGCTCAACTTCCCTGGATTTCCCAAAAAAGGGGGAAAAGAGAGGAAAAGAGCAAAAAAGGACCAACTTCATAATTGATCTTCCTTTTATAGGAGTGCCACAAAGTTGCAGCTCTGATTCATGGCAATTTCAGACAACCAAATCATGTCTAATGTATAGGATATGTTCCTGTCCTCTCAGTGAAGCTGATAGTGAAAATGCCTCTCATCCTTCCATAGGAAGATAAAATCCAAGTCCCAAACAAAGTATAACCAATTTGATCAGGGAACGCCAAAGATCAACCACCTAAATATAGATATGCTTGCTTTTGACAGAGATAAAATTTATATTGATTAAGTGAGATAATATATGTTAAGTGTTTGGAAAACTTTAAAGCATTATATAAATTATTGTTATTAAATCTTTAAATATATGTAAGGCTGGGAGTCAATTGAGTAAATAAATCAAATTACACCCCTCCCCATTTTAAATAAGTGATAAAATGCTATTCCCTGGTAGCTTAACCAGGTGGGAATTGTGAGGAAAATATTATTTATTAATATTGTTTGAACCCAGATTTATGTTACTAGAAACTGCCTAACCCAAAGTTTACCACAGAGGTCACGTTGATCTTAGAGATGCTCCAGCAAAGCCAAAGACCACTTCAAAGAAGCTTAGATTCCAAATTTTGGCTTCACCCAAATTATATTGAATACTTACCTGCTGACATATATCTCAAGAAACTCTACCTGGAAACTGCCTAACTGTCTATGTACTGGCCAACCAATTGCTTGTCCTTAGACCCTTGTGGGAATTCTATATAATTTGAAATTTACAGAGAATGAGGAGGGAGCTACACCTTTTCCTGACTCCTCTGCTGAACTCACAATAAAATTCTTTCTAATGTTATTCTAAGTATTCTTTCTTTATATATTCTATTATTCTTTCTAATACTATTAAACACACACACACACACACACACACACACACACAAAATGGACTGGTCCTGAGAAAATCAAGATAGAAAGAAAATTGCTCCACCTCTTAGGGAAGAAACAAACTAGACTCCCTCTCCCCCCTTCCCCAAATATCTTGCAAAAATAAGCAACCAGAAAATATATTCTAAATAGAAGTACATGCAAAGTAGTTATATATAAACTTGTTTGGGAGGGAAGTCACTATAGTTGAGAGGAAAGGCTTTGTGGAGAGGATGGTGCATGAGCTGAATCTTGGAGGAAGAGAAGGACTCTCTGAGGCAGAAGGAGTGAATTTCAGGCATGGAAAATAGCGTAAAGGAATAAGAAAAGGAAATGAACTGTGTCACCCGTAATGGGGAACTAGCCAATGAAGACTCAATCCTGGGAGTATGTATATTTGTTAAGCCTGCTTCAAGAAGTGCCTGATGACTTAGAATTAAGGGATTTTGCTCTCCACTTCTTACTGTGATAATCATTCTATAACTTTTTCCTGTCCACTTAATTAGTGGTGAAGAAAAGGCCTCTGCAATTGACTACTAAGCCAGAACTGACTATGCATTCAAAAGACTGCAATGGGTACAACATGATCTCACTTTCCTTGGGATAATCCTGGCAATAACTGCTGTAAGCTTCCAGGTGGGGAGAGAAGTAGTGACAACTCTAACAACTTATTCTTTCTACTCAGATAGTCATGAAGTCATGAGCACACTATCCTGGGGTTCCTACTCTCTCTGTTCTATCTGTTCTTTCCTTCTCTTAGGTAGAGTATTGGAGATGGCTGCAAACTTGTGAACTTCAAATGTCTAGTCATCAAAGGTCCAAGCACATGCCAATAGTCAAGCCCCAAAGAGGAGCAGACTGAAGGAGCTAGCCCAGCAGTAAACACAATCTGGCAGCCAATCCACCAACTTCAGTTTCTGGAGCGACTTCAGCTATGCCAAATTTGGAAATGAACTTGGTGGTGCAAAGACTTTTCAGCAAACATTTTAAGTTTGAGCCCACTTTCCTCAGTCATAGAAGTAGCATGATGTGCTTCTGGTCTTACTGTGACTTCTTAGCACATATCACTAATTTATTTGATTTTTCCTTTCACATGAAAAATAAAATATCAAGTTTTTTTTATTAAGATTACACAAAGTTTTGGTACTTTGCATGGTTCAGTTCATCTGGGTCTATTTCCAGACTCGTCCATGTTTGAATGTTACTCATTCACCCAATTATTAAAAAAAAAAGTTCCACCCCTTCTTCCTTTTTACCCTTCCTTTTTTCACCCTCTAAAACTCTCAGAACTAATCAATCCACTCCCCACGTCCTCTGTTTTTCTTATGTAACTCCCTCAATTCTATCTGGTGACATTAAAGTTCTTCTTCTTCTTTTTTAGTCAATTGGGGTTAAGTGACTTGCCCAGGGCCAGACAGCTAGTAAGTGTCAAGTGTTTGGTCTGAGGTCCGATTTGAACTCAGGTACTCCTGACTTCAGTGCTGGTGCTCTATCCACAGCGCCACCTAGCTGCCCCGACATTAAAGTTCTAAAGGGATAATTTTTTTGTTTACCTCATTAGAATGTCAGTCGGATGGGTGCAGAAATAATAGTAATTACAATAATAACAATAGTTAGCATTTACATATCACTTTAAGGTTTACAAAGCACTTTATAGATATTATCACATTTTGTGAGCATCTGCTCATAATAACCCTGGGAGTTAGGTACTATTTTATCCCCATTTTTCTAGATAAGGAAACTGACACAGAGTTAAATGACTTGCCTAGAATCACACCACTATTAAGTGTCAGAGGTCAAATTAGAACTCAGTTCTTCCTGACTTCTAGTCCAGTGCTCTAACCATGATGCACCTAGATGCAAACATTACAGTCATCACACTCAATGAGGAAAATACATAAACTCAAAAGAGAAACATGTAAGAACAGGGAGAGGGAGGAGGGGAGATTAAGAGGAAGGATAAATTTAGGGAGGCATTAGTCATAAGCAAAATTACCCTCCAATTATGAGGATTACTAGGTTTTCTAACTTTTTTTTATGAGGATTACTAGGAAAGAAAGAAAGGTAAGAAACTGTGATCAGGGCCTGGGCAAAGGGACAAAAGGTGAAGTAGTGGTGTGGAAGCAGATTATATCAATTAAAGATCATAAGTATTGAGCACACTCCTCTCTTACCCTTTTCTTCTTTGTATTGACAGTGGGGTGGGATTCAAAGAAAGGAAAAAATACAAGGGAGGACAACATATAATCATAACAGCAAACATGAATGGGAGGGACTCATCCACAAAACTGAGCATAGTAGAATGTGTTTCAAAGTAGAATCTAATAAGAAGCATCCTTGAAACATTAAGATTCATGAAGTTAAAATAAGGGTCTAGAGTAAAATCTATTATACTTAAGCTGAACTAAAAAAAATCAGGAGTAGAAATTATGATCTCAAGCAACGCAATAGTAAAAATAAATTTGAAAAAAAGTGAAAAACAGGGAAACCATATTATGTACCCTAGATCCTAGGCAATATCAATATTTAACATACATGCATCAAATAGCATAGCATCTAGATATATAAAGGATAAGTTAATTACAGGAAGGAACAGACAGTAAAAGCATTAATTGTTGGGGACCTTATTGGACCCTATTCAGATCTAGACAAATCTAACAAAAAGATACATAAGTAAGAAATCAAAGAATTGTACAGAATTTTAGAAAAGTTTGATGTGATTTCTGATGATTGCTAAATGAAAATAGGAGTATGCATACATACATATATAGTATTTCTCAATTATGCATGGCCCCTTTAAAAATTCACAATATATTAGAGTATAATACTTTACAATTGCAGAAAAGCAAAAATATCAAACATATCTAAAGATAAAATAATGAACACTAAAGATAAAGCAATAAAAATTATATTCAATAAAGGACCTTCGAAGAAAGGGTTAAATGCCACCTAGCTGCCCCATTGCATACTTTTCTTAAAAGCAAACTGTATGTAGGTAAATTTTCAGTTTCTATCAGCGATCTTTTTTTGTTCTATTTTGTGTATGGAAATATTCATTTTTAGGATGTTAAGTACAGAATAAAAATTGCGAGAGACAGGCGAAGATTGGAGAAGATACTTAGAATTTTTGAGGTGGAGTGCTTGAAAGGTGAAGAAATTCACCTTGTTAAACATTTACTTTAATTATTATTGCTATCTTCTATTCTATCTAATTTTAAAATAATGCAATGTTCTGCTTCCATAGTCTCCTACTTTTGCACAGAAAGAAGTACATTCTCTCATTTCTTCTTTTGGACCAAGCTTGGACATTGTGATTCCAAACCATTAATTTCCGTTGCTCTTGTTATTGTTGTTGTCATTATTCTTTTCATTTGCACTGTACAGTCATTACACACATTCTTTTTTCTGGTCTGCTTGTTTTCATTTTGCATCAATTCATGCAAGTCTTTTCATGCTTCACTGTATAATTCATATTCATCATCTATGTTAACATATTGTCCATTATGTTCATGTACCATGATTTACTTGATCCTCTCCCTGATGGGTACCTATTTTGTTTTGCTACTATAAACAGTGCTTCTAAAAAAATTTTAGAAATTATTGGGCCTTTCTTTGTGTCAATGACATCCTTGAATGCCTACCAGTGCAATCTCTGGGTCAAAAGATGATATTTTAGTCAGTATTTTAGAATAATTCCAACTTGGTTTCTAGAATGGTTGCACCCATTCACAGTTCCATTATGTGTCATAGTGCACCTGTTTTTCTACCTCCCCTGAAATACTGACTATTCCTACATTTTGTCATCTTTGCCAATTTTCTTAGTGTGAGGAAAAACCTTGCAGTTATTTTGATTTGCATACTTTTATTATTGGTTTGGAACAATCTTTCATATTAATATTAATTTGTAATTCTTCTTTGGAAAACTGTCTGTTCATATACATTAACCATTTATTCATTGGTGAATGGTTCTTGGTATTATTGATTAATGTGGGTTTTTTTTACATATATTAGATATCAGACGTTTATCAGGGATTTGTAATGCAAATATTTTCCCCAATTGACAACTTCCCTTCTTAGATCATATTGCAAACATACTGATTTTATTTGTAAAATTTTTCGTTTTCATATAATGTTGTCTATTTTATCTTTCATAATCACTGCTATCCCCTGTTTGGTTAAGAATTCTTTCCCAATAATACGTGACAAGTAACTGATCTGAATCTCTTCTTATTTTTGGATTTCATGACCTTTAATATTTAGATTTCACATCCATTTTGAGGTCATTTTATGTATAAAATGCTGTTTCTTCTTCATAATTTCTACTGGTCCATTTTCCAGTTTTCTCAGAAGTTCTTTTCAACATGAGAGTTTTTCTCCAAGTAATTTCTGTTCTCTGATTTTTCAAAGAATATTGTTTCTGATTCTTCTTTATCTAGTATTTCCCACTGATCTGCTTTTCCATTTTTTAGCAAGTGAAGTAGTTTGTTTCAGGTAGCTTCAATGTTCTGTATAAAGGAGGAAGGAAGAAAGAGGAAAGATCATCTGCTCAAAGTGATAAATAGAAATGGTAGGTCTACAGTTGTTAGAAACATGGAAATGGTTTGGAATAGCTATACTGTACCAGTGGCTAGAGGTTCTGGTACCTGCACACATCATTCTCACAGATCTGCAACCCTGCCACCAAGACCACCTAGGTCACCTTGGAAATAAATGGATTAGGCAATATGCAACATTTCACCCTCTGACCAGCTGCTGCTGACCTCTTCTCATTATCCGCAACAGCCACTGTCCAGGATAGAATCTGACTTCAGAAATCACCTCTTTCACCAACATCAGGAAGAACTGAAACTTCCTAGCTGAATTTTGATTAGAAAAAAAAAACAACCTTTGCATAATTGCTGGATGGGATTGAAAAATGACTATCATGATTTAATAAGTGTAGTGTAATGATGGACATATTTCAGTTGGATCTCTGGTTCTTTTTGAGGTATCTTTTTCAGCTAGGGTAGTTATTAAAACCAAGTACTGAAATGAACCAAACTTAGAGCCCATCTTTAATCAAAACATGAAACTAAGCTTTTCAAAAATAATGAAGCATATTCAATCAATTTGCTCTCTTTAAAATGCATGTTTTAGTAAAAGCAAGAAAGTTTTGGTACTATTATTAGAATTTAAAAACTTTGGCCCATAAGGTCCAATTAGTTTCCTTCTCTTTACCTTTACTGAGTTTATTTTAGATGAAAATTTCTGAGATCAGTCACAATCTTTCCAAGCTTCCAGTTAGGAAAAATTCCTAATATCTAGTTATGTAGGGGCAACTAGGTGGTGCAGTAGATAGAACAGTAGGAGGGGCAGCTAAGTGGCACAGTGGATAGAGCTCCAGCCTTGGAGTTAGAAGGACCTGAGTTCAACTCCAGCCTCAGACACTTGACATATAACACTTACTAGCTGTGTGACCCTGGGCAAGTCACTTAACCCCAACTGCCTCACCAAACAAAAAAAAAAAGGAAAAGAAAAGTAGATAGAATAGTAGGACTGAAGTCAGGGAGACCTGAGTTCAAATGGCCTCATACTAGTTGTGTGACCTTGGACTAAGCACTATTTGCCTCAATTTCTTCATCTGTAAAATAAGCTGGAGAAGGAAATGGTGAACTACTCCAGTATCTTTGCCAAGAAAACCCCAAATGGGGTCATGAAGAGTCGGGCACAACTGAACAGCAAGAATAGGTAGATGTTGGGGACTAAACTTACATTTATGTCTAACCCCTGGCTTCTTTGTGGTTGAGGCAAAATTCGGTTTATTAGAGACATTTGGGTAAGAAAACAACAAATTATGTTGTAGTGTCTATAAATAGACAAGCCTCTGGAGGGGAAGTTAGAAAGAGTTGAACTCCTCAGAAAGTATCCTCAGCATGGAAACTGCTCTCTGTGATGCCCATAGGTAATAATAATATCAATAATAATAATAATGATAATAGCTAACATATATAGAGCATTTACTAGTGCCAGGCACTGTTAAGTACTTTACCATTATTATCTCATTGGATACTCTTAACAACCTTTTAAGATTGTTGCTGTTATTACATGTTCTTTACAAATGAGTAAACTGAGGCAAACAGAAGTTAAGTGACTTGTCCAGGTTCACACAACAAATAAGTGTCTGAGGCTGTTTCAGTTTAAGAGGTTGAGAGGTTGTGACCCCTCAAAGACTGAAGTACACGATAGGTCATCTGGAATGAATTCACAAACTCAAGCGTTCTTTAAGTCAAGGTGGCAAAAAGTTTATTGTTACACTTTTCAGCGGGCAAGGATTCTTAAGGATCCTGTAATTTTTTTTTAAATAAATTTATTTATTTTTAGTTTTCAACATTCACTTCCACAAGTTTTTGAGTTCCAAATTTCTCACCCCTCCTCCCACCCCAAGATGGCATGCATTCTGAATACCCCTTCCCCTAGTCTGCCTTCTCTTCTGTCTCTCCCCCCTCTCTTCTCTTATCCCCTTCCCCTTCTATTTTCCTATAGAGCAGGATAGACTTCTGTACCCCATTTCCTGTATTTCTTATTTTCCAGTTGCATATGAAAACATTTTTTTAAAAACACATGTTTTTAAAACTTTGAGTTCCAAATTTTCTCCCTTCCTCCCTCCCCACCCACCCTCATCGAAAAGGCAAGCAACTCAATATAGGTTATACATGTGCAGTTATGCAAAACACTTCCATAGTAGACATGTTGTGAAAAACTAACTCTATTTCCCTTAATCCTATCCTGCTCTCCCATTTATTCTATTCTTTCTTTTGACCCTGTCCCTCCTCAGAAGTATTTGCTTCTGATTACCCTCTTTCCCAATCTGCCCTCCTCTCTATCATCCCTCTGCTCTCTTGTCCCCTTCTCCCCCTACTTTCCTGTGGGGTAAGACAGATTTCCATACCCAATTGAATGTGTATGTTATTCTCTCCTTAAGCCAAATCCTATGAGAATAAGATTCCCTTATTCCCTCTCACCTTCCCCTGTTTCCCCTCCACTGTGAGAGACTTTTCTTTTCTGTTGTTTTTTTTTGTGAGATAATTTACCCCATTCTACCTCTCCCTTTCTTCTCCGAGTATCATCCTCTCTCATCCCTTAATTTTATTCTCCAGATATGACCCCTTAATCTTCAACTCACCCTCTACCCTCTATCTATCTATCTATCTATCTATCTATCTATCTATCTATCTATCTATCTATCTATCTATCTATACATACATATAATTTTTTTCTTCAACTACCCTAATACTGACAAAGTTCTCATGAGTTACAAATATCATCTTTCTATGCAGGAATGTAAACAGTTCAATCTTAATAAGTCTCTTATGATTTCTCTTTCCTGTTTACCTCTTCATGTTCCACTGGAGTCCTGTATTTGAAAGTCAGATTTTCTATTTAGCTCTGGTTGTTTCATCAGGAATGCTTGAAAGTCCTTTATTTCACTGAATGACCATTTTTTCCCCTGAAGGATTATACTCAGTTTTGCTGGGTAGGTGATTCTTGGTTGTAATCCTATCTCCTTTGCCCTCCAGAATATTAAATTCCATGCCCTGTGGTCCTTTAATGTAGAAGCTGCTAAATCTTGTGTTATCCTGATTGTGTTTCCACAATACTTGAATTGTTTCCTTCTGGCAGCTTGTAATATTTTCTCCTTGACCTGGGAACTCTGGAATTTGGCTACAATATTCCTAGGAGTTTTCCTTTGGGGATCTTCTTTCAATTTCTATTTTACCCTCTGGTTCTAATATATCAGGGCAGTTTTCCTTGATAATTTCTTGAAAGATGATGTCTAGGCTCTTTTTTCGATCATGGGTTTCAGATAGTCCAATAATTTTTAAATTCTCTCTCCTGGATCTATTTTCCAGATCAGTTGTTTTTCCAATGAGATATTTTACATTGTTTTCTGATTTTTCATTCTTTTGGATTTGTTTTACAGTGTCTTGATTTCTCATAAAGTCACTAGCTTCCAATTGCTCTATCCTAATTTTTAAGGAAGTATTTTCTTCAGTAATCTTTTGTACTTCCTCTTCCACTTGGTAAGTTTTTCTTTTTAGGGCATTTTCCTCCTCATTGGCTTTTTGGACCTCTTTTGCCATTTGGGTTAGGCTATTTTTTAAGGTGTTATTTTCTCCAGTATTTTTTTTGGGTCTCCTAGGATCCTGAAATCTTAAAGTAGTACAGTTAAAGTTTATATAGGAGAAAATACAATAAAACTTGTGCCAAATACGCTAACTAGGTGATTCAGGATGGGATTAAGGAGTGGTTAAGGAGCGGTCAGTTCTTAAAAGAACATGCACTTCTTGTACCTACTGCACAGGCATTTTACCCAGAGTTCACTAGGAAAAGCCCACAAGGGGGGCCAGATGGAGGTGTGGTTTTAGGCCTGCTATGTCACTAAGTTAACTAGAGTTCAAGGTAACTGAGAGTTGTCCAGTCTGCCACCAATCAATGTCTTGTTTGACAGGATAGATGTAGGGAGTATACACATGTCTTAAGTCTAGAATACAGTTAATGAGGAGCCTAGGATGTAGATAATGAGGTAGGGTGGTAGTATGTCTTTATGACCCAGTGCAAAGCCAGCTCAAACTAATAATTCCCTCAGGTGCTGTTTGTAACTGCACCAGGGAAAGAAGTAAGGGTCTTGCTGGGGCCTACTCATGAGTAATTGCTAGGCACAGTGTCCTTGGGCTGGGGAGAAACTGTCAGGTATAGTGTTTCTGAGGCTAAGGAGAAATTGAGGTCTGAGCACAAGCACCCAAACACAAGCACCCAAGCACCCCATCAAGGCCACATATGAAAGAGTCATCTTGACAAAAACTTTCCTTAAAATTTTCCATTTCTGCCGCAGCTCAATTCTCTCTTTTTTCCATGCTTGCTTCAACTTCTCAAAACCAGATATCAGAATCTCTTCATTCCCCCATTCCGAGAGAGCTTCTTTTTTATTCAAAATGCTTAGGGCATGACCTCTCACACATTGGCTTTGATTAATTTAAGAAGGAATATAGGTCTCATTTACACTTAGCTTTGATTCAATTTTTAAAATTTTTAAAAAAACACATGTGTACCTAGTGAAGGCATCTGAACCAAATGGGGAAGTTTTGGCTTCATTCTTATAAAAATATTATTTATTTACAAGTGTTTTGTTATCTAAGTGTAAAATACAGAGCTGAAGTATGTTATGCAGATCAGTCATTATTTATTTGCTTATTTTTTTGTTTATTCATCCATTTTGAGCCAGGATCACTGTATCTCATTCTTTTAATTTCTCTGTTTTTATAATATACATAATATATTACTGAATATTACTTTATGTGGGGCAGTGAGGTAGCACAGTAGATGGAACACTGGACCTGGAGTCAAGAAGACCTCAGTTCAAATACAGCCTCAGACACTACTAATGTGACCCTTTTTGCCTCAGTTTCCTCATCTGTAAAATGAGCTAGAGAAGGAAATGGCAAACTATTCCAGTATCTTTGCCAAGAGAAACCCAAATGGAGTCATGAAGAGTTAGACACAACTGAACAAAACCAAATTACTTTGTGTAATTTGTAAGTGAATATATTCATGTCTATTATGAGAATAAGCTCAAAAATCTTTTACCAACAGGAATATGATAAAAAAAATTTGAAGCCCACTAGCTTAAAGGTTGGGAAAGTGATCCTGTATCTGTTGTCATAGAAGTTTCTTTTTCATTCAAAAGTAAATTGCAAATGTTTTATCGCCTAAGTGTAAAATATAGATCTGAGATCTGTCATGCAGGTCTATGATTCACTCACTCATTTTTCATTTTATTGTCTATTTGATAGGGTACAGGCCCAAGCCCAGACCTTTGCCCCTTGCCCCAAAAGAATTTGTGTCCCATTTGTTTGAGAGGGGAATGATGGGGGAGGGTACAGGCTCTGGAAACATCCCCCCCTTTCACTCCTCCCAGTTCTCCTTGAATTTCCCCACCAGTCAAGTCTCTAGCATTTGCCTGAGGCATCAACCCTTCCTAGTTAATTACCTACCATTTCATAGTCTTCACCTGGCCCCACCTTAGACCTCCAATCCTAGATCTTATCTAGATCCCATTTCTCCCTGGGCCACATGCTCCAGATCCCTGGTGTTCAGGCCCTTCTCTATTACCTCACAGTCATCCCAGACTATTGGCCACTCCCATCAAGATTCTCACTAGACCCCTTCTCCCAGTCATCTCAGACTACTCCACCACTCCTAGATCCCACCCACAGTCTCTCTGTATATAAGATCCATCTTCTCTCCATTAAGATGCTCAGATTCTTAAAATCTGGCCCACTTGCATTATGCTTAGATTCCTTAAGAGTCTGGCCAATATGGTGGATTTTTAGCTCTATCAGTGTTCTAGAAGGTTTGGGTTGAATTCATTCAGGCAGGACCCATGTGTCACTATTTTGGGGTCCCAGTACCCCTAGCACCTCTAAACCTTGACAAATCATTTTTGAGGATCTTCCTATCTTGAAAGTACGGGGGCTACTCACCTCGCAGGTCCCTTATGATAATCATTTGCCCAGCTCCATTTCCAACCTGGACTGATTCATTTCTCCTTAGGCAACCCAGAGTGCCACCCCTGCTTTTGTGGCCTCATTATATCAATGCCAAACTTGGTGTGGATTGTTATGCTAATCACCTTAGTTAGAATTCCTGAGGTCCAGAGATACAGCCTCAGCCTCACATAGCTGGGATTACAAGTTTGAACTACCACTGTCACCTGTAGCTATTTATTTTTTTTAAAAGTCAGTAAAAAATCCAAAAATGATTTAAAGGAAACTTCTACCTTATGTAACAGAATTATCATAAACTTTGGAATAAATTAATTGTTAACATTGTTTCTCAGCATTAGTGCAAAAGAACTTAGAGGCCATCCCCTCATTTTATAGATGAGGAAACTGAGACTCAGGGAAGTTGAGTAACTTTTCCAAGTCACATGGGTAGTAAGATCAAAGGTAGAATTATGAACACACATCCTCTGACTCCAGAGACACTGTTATTGCACTCTTCCAAGTCAACACCCTTAAAGATTGCCGGTTCTTATTCCTCATTCTGGTTCTCTAATTGCTTTCTTTAGAAAATTCAAATGCCAACACAGATAAGATTGACAGTCCCAGAGATTAATGAGAAAATTGACTTAAAAGACTGGTTTTTTTCCCAATTAGATTTTTTTTTTGGCTAGGCAGTGTGGTTAAGTGATTTG
Source organism: Phascolarctos cinereus (assembly GCF_003287225.1). NCBI lineage: Eukaryota > Metazoa > Chordata > Mammalia > Diprotodontia > Phascolarctidae > Phascolarctos > Phascolarctos cinereus. The sequence continues at coordinate 237,329,730 of NW_027555847.1, forward strand.
CCCAGGGACACACAACTAGTAAGGATCAAGTGTCTGAGGCTGGATTTGAACTCAGGTCCTCCAGACTCCAAGGCCTGTACTCTATCCATTGCGCCACCTAGCTGCCCCCAATTATAATTTAAACTTACATTTAGCAGTTTATTGGTCATTAAAAATGACTTCCCTCTTTTCAATATTTAGATTGGTGTGAAGCCAATAAAATAACTCCAATGAGAACAATCAGAAAGAATATTAACATAAGCACACATTGTTTTTGAAGAAACATTTGAATATAGAATTACTATCCATAAGCAAAGATCTTCTGAAAAGTTCCCTTAAAAGTACATAATTGGAAGAATGCCCAAATTTATTGAAATTTGAGTTTTTTCATGGTAAGATGCAGACAGAACCTTAAAAACACATATTATACTGTCATCCATGTTCTTAAAGTACCAGAATTACACCAAATAGAAATTATATCTTTATATAGAACACTTCTAGCACAGCAGGTAAGATATTCTAAATTCTATATCCATTTAAATGTAATTATTTTGTTATAGCCAATTCTTGCCTCTCATTTAACATAGGGGAAAAAATATCCTTTTATCCCATGTTTGTTCTAGTTTACAAATTCCTTGTTTTGTGTGTAACAATTTGTGCTTTATCATCTAGAGGTCTATCCAGATATTATTTTTCAGTTGTAGCCAGTGAGTTCATTAGCTTATAAATAGAAAAAAAACCTCTTACCAATGTAACTGATGGTAATGTAGCATTTTTTTCTAACAGACCATGTGAATTATTCATTTATTAGAAAAATTATTTATTACCTAGCTCCTCACACCTGGCAATAGTTGGGCAAGAATGGGAAAATGTGGGATGAAAATGGAAATTTGCATACTGTGTAGGCAAAAAAAAAAATCTGCCTTCTGATGGGCCTAAATATAGCAGTCCCCTTACTTTATCAGATTTATTAACCTAGTGCCTGAAAGTAGTCACTTAATAAATGCTTGTTTAATTGAACAAAAAAGCGATTAACAATTATGACAAAATTACACGGTATAAACCACATCCACGATTGCTGATAGACTACAAAGCAAAGAGACACTAAAGAACATCAGAAGACTTCCTGAAGGCATAAGAGTAACAACTTTCCACAGAGAAGATTTAAAGTTGTTAGTGAATTTTCAAGGCCCAAAAAGTATTAGGCACTGTGACAAGAGTTTATAAATGATAGGCCACTTTTGGTTTCTCACATGTGGGGCTCAGTGTTAAGGACTTGGTACTTTGGAATGATGCAGAAATTCTGTGGTTCTTCTGAGGCCAACAGGAGGAGGGGAGTAAGTCAAGAGAATTGGCCACCAAGCTAGGAAGCATCACCCACTCAATAGACTTTAAAGAGAGACAACTTATATTCTCTCTTTCCTTCTTCTCTCTGAAACTTGTGTCATCCAACTCTCTTAGGGACTTCTATGATGGGAGAGAGGGGAAGAGAGATGCCACTTCTCCCAACCCTAGAACCTCTGGTACTAGCCTTGCACAAGACTACTAGAACATGGTGTTGCTTTGGCAAGCTTGAACCTCAGCCTTGGGCCACTGGCTGTGGCTTCTGCTTGGAATTTCTTTTCCTGAGATGGATATTTCTAGTCTGGGAGGTGTAATTTTGAGAAGTTGGAAACTCCTGGGTCCCTCAGCTTGCAATGTGATAGGTGATCCCAGCAACTATTACTCCACTTGTCTCTCTCTTCTTTTTTTTGTGATTTTATTAGCTTCAACCAACTTCCAGCAGGTTTTTTTTGGTTTTGTTGTTGTTGTTTTTTGTGAAGCAACTGGGATTATGTGACCTGCCCAGAGTCACACAGTTAAGTGAGTGTTATGTGTCTGAGGTCCAATTTGAACTCAGGTCCTGTGCCCTATCCACTGAGCCACCTAGCTGCCACTTAGCTGCCCGCTATTACAGCACTTCTCAAAAAAGAAGATGACCCTTCACAGGAAGAGGAGCCTAAGATCTGTCATAGTTTGTCAGCAAATATAAATCTTGAGGGAGTTTTTCAGACAGTGCAGAAGTGAATTTGAAGGTGAAAAGCCTACTCAATAGTTCCTCTAAATGTTATAAGCATCAAAACCAAGGGAAGTATAATAGGAGTTACAGATTATTGCTTTGTATTTAAGTGTTTGTCAATTTATACTTGTGAATCTTTTGTGTTTTGCCACAACCCTGGCACAAAATGCCTATATCAATTCCATATCATCAAAGTCATCTTTAATTTGCTTTAACAAGCTTTTATTAAGTAGCTACATGCTAGGCTATGTACTCTAGTACAAAGTACTATGCTAGGCTCTGGGGCTACAAGAGGAAAAAAAGTTCATGCTTTCCTATTCTACTGGGAGTTACAAGATGCAGACAGACAAATAAATACAAAATTACCTGAGGAGGAAGAATGCCAGCAACTAGTAAAATTGGAAATGGCTTCCTGTGTTACAGACATTTGGATATGTGCAAGAACTGTCCATCCACACAGATCCTTAAAATATTGAAGTGCCTCACAAGATTGTTGAAAACTTTGTGATGCAGTTTAGGGGTTCAGAGGTCCTGGGACCCCAATATCACAACACGTGGGTCCTGCCCAAAAGAATTTGACCCAAGCCTTCTTTCAGCCAAAGGCAAGGTTTATTAGAACATCAGTCATATTGGGCAGACTCTTAAGGAGTCTGAACATTAGTAAGCTATTGGCTAGATTATAAGAAGCTGACCAGTGGCTAAATTTTAAGAATCTGAGCATCTTAATGGAGATAAGATGGACCTTATATACAGAAAGACTATGGGAGGGATCTAGGAATGGCCAAGTAGTCTATGAGGTAATAGGACTCCAGGGGTAGACAAGGGAGAATGGAATCTAGATAGGATTAAGGGTGGGAAGTGGCCTGGGGCCATAGGGAGGTATGGAATTATAGCCTCAGGAGAATGCCAGAGATTTGGCCACGTGGGAAAGTCCAGGGTTTTTCCTTTTTGGAGTCTAGATCCCATCCTCATCATTGTAAAACATAAAGATTATGTAAATGTAAGCCGTTGTGAATTTTCTCCTTTGAAGAACCATCATATATCCTAAGCTAAAGACAATGCTTATTGTCATGGGCCCAAAACTCAAGTGATTTGTTCCTGATCCTATTCCTACATCTCTTGGATCCTTTCAAGTTGTCTAGGTATTTGCTAGATTCTCCTAAATGTTCTTAGATTTCTCTTCTAAGAGAAAATTTTCTATTTCTTTTCTATGTACTAGAAGTACATGATACAATTTAAGCAACCAAAATAATCATGAAAGAAAATATGATACCTATTGGCAATGCATTCTTGGTCTATAGGAAAAATCAGGTATAAAAATACAGGTGATAAAAGCTTAATTGTCAAAATTAAGTCTCTAATTAATCCTTGTTCTCTACCAATATGCTCTGAGCAGGAAGCACCCAGGAAATATAGAAGAGAAATCTATCCAAATTCCAGTCTCTGGATAAGATGATAAAACTTATATTTTTTTATATCCATTTTGTGACCAGGGGCAAATCACTTATCTCTCAAGGCCCAAAATTGTAGAGGGAATTCCTTATATTAGTGAAATAGCAGATGTCTTCACAATAAGTTGAGCTGAGCCTAAGGTAACATTTTGAAGGCCCACCCTTTACACCTGGAGAGACATGGCATCTCACTGTATTTACTGCTGAGTGGTTATGATGGGGGTGGTATCTAAACCCTTAAAAGGAAATGACCATGTGTTTGGGATCTGGACCCCAAAAAGGAAAAACCCTGGATGTTCCCACCTGGCCAAATCTCTGGCCTTCACCTGGAACTATAATCCTATCAACTGGCCTTCCATTGTGGCTTTGCCCAATCTCCCAATTCTGTTCTATTAACTCCCAATTGCCCCTGGCCACTTCCCACCCTTACTCCTATCTAGACTCCTTTCTCCCTTGGCCACGTAGTCCAGGTCTCTGGCTGTCTGTTTACCCCAGTTTACTGGCCACTCCCATCCAGATCTTCCTTAGACCACTCCTCTAGTCACCCCAAACTACTTGGCCACTCCTAGATTCTTCCCACAGTCTTTCTGTATATAAGGTCCATCTTGTCTCCATTAAGGTGCTCAGATTCTTAAAATCTAGCCAAAGGCTCAGATTCTTAGGATCTGGCTTGCATTAGTGGTACAAATGCTTAGATTCCTTAAGAGTCTGGCCAAAATGAGAGATGTTCTAATAAACCTTGTCTTTGGCTGAAAGAAGGCATGGGTTGAATTCTTTTTGGCAGGACCCACATGTCATGATTTTGGGGTCCTAGCACCCCTAAACTCCTGAACCTCAACAGTTAGATGACTGAAATATAGACATAGAAGGATTAAGAACTGTTAATGGATGTTATTTTGTTGTGCTGAAACTCCTACTATTAACTCTAGGACACTTTGGGAATTGTTACCATATATTATTTCTGCCTACTGAACAAATTTATATTTCCATACTTCATTAAATCTGTGACCTCAATGACAGATGGATGTAGCATCTTTTCTGGGCAACTATCTCCACTTGTGGGATGGGTTCCCTGGAAGAATTACTGCTTCCTCACATCCAAAGGTACATTATGGGTCCACATTCCTCAATCCATAGCACATGTGCTACCTTCAGGGAGTCTTAAGAGTCAGACAGTGAACACAATTAGCTCAAAACAAAGACATTTACTAAAATGTAATGTGTAACTGCTGTTTGTCACAAGGGGCCTGTGGTGTTTTCCTTTTTCTTCTAATGGGGCCCCTAGTTCTTGACTGTAGTTTGCATTCAGACTAGGTTCATCTCTCTAGGTTCAGTTCTGAAGGAGCCTGGGCCTAAAGAAAGGAGCCAAGTTCTTTTTCTCAAACTCTGGCTTTTTATTCCCCAACCCCAAAGCCTTGGGGAAAATCACTTAAAGTTCATCTAGTGTCTCCTCCCAAGAGGAGCAGAAAGGTACTCAGTGCAATATGCTGTTCAAATTAACTTGAATGTAAAATAAGACAATTTTACTGGTAGAAACCAAGCCTTGCAACTTTTAAAGTTAACTTTAAAAAAAACAACCTTTTAATATGCAATATGTCCTCTTCTGGTACAATCATTTCTTTTATGTAACTTGATATTCAATTCACAAGATTTTGACATATTTCTTTAATTCTTTATCATAAGGTTATATGAAAGTGAATCTTTGGTGAATTGTACATTTTTGCAAGCCTAGCCTTTATTATAGTCCGTGAGTTTATTTATGTTTAATTTTTTTAATCAGAAAAAATTAAGCTGCTTACGCTCATACCAAACTCTTCCCCAGTTGAGAACTGAAGAAAAGTAAATCTGTCCATATTTACCACATCCAAAAAATTACTTGTCTCATTCTGTATTCTGATTCTTTAACCTCTCTATCAGGAGGTAGGTAGCATGTTTCATCATTAGTCTTCAGGAATTGTGGTTGGTCATTATGCTGATTAGAATTGCTCATCTATTCAAAGTTGTTTGCCCTTACCATGTTGCAGTCATAGTATAAATTGTTCTCCTGGTTCTGTTCACATCATTATGCATCAGTTCATACAAGTCTTCCCAGTTTCCAGGTAACCATCTCCTTTATCATTTCTCAATAGCACAATAGAATTACATCACTTGTTTACTTGTAAAGACATTCCCCAACTGATAGGTACTCCCTCATATTCTGACTGTTTCCATCTCAAAAAGATCTAGAAATATTTTTGTATACCCTTAATAAGTTTGTTTTGTGTAGGACTAATCCTTCCCTTTATGTATCCTCCCTCTAAATATTCTTTTTTCCTCTTTCCCCCCATTTCCCTGTTGAGTGAAATGTATTTCTGTACCTAAGTTTTGTGTGTGTGTGTGTGTGTGTGTGTGTGTGTGTGTGTATTCTTCCTTCTTTAAATCAGTTTGAATGAGGGTGAGGTTGAAGTGTCAGCTGTCCCTCCTTGTTTGTTTAGATATCTAATTGTACACCCTGATTGTTATATAATTTTCTCTAACCTCTATCCTTTCCCTTTCTTACCCCAGTGTATTCCTTTTCCCCTCTCTTTCTATTCTTCTTTTAAGATCAAAACGTAAAGAACCACTGATATGCCTTGTCTAATTAGACTCCTATAGCTCCTGATGATTATAGGGTTCATAGTAGGAGACATATCATCCTCCTATATTTAAATATAAGCAGTTTGTCCCTGCTAGTCTTTGTCATTATTTATTCACATTTACTTTTTATATTTTTTTTCACTCCTGTGTTTGAACTCAAAGTTTCTATACAACTGTATTTTCATCAGGAATGGTTCACAGTCCTCTATTTCATTAAAGATCCATTTTTTGTCTCCTGCAGCATCATATTCACTTTTCTGGTTGAGTTATTCTTGGCTATAAGTCCGTATCTTTGCTTTCTAGAATATTGTATGCCAAAGTCTCTGTTCCTTTATAGTGGTAGCTACTAAACCCTGTGTGATCCTGAGTGTGTCTCCTCAGTACTTTTTCTTTATTTCTGACTGCCTGAAATGTTTTTTCACTGACTCTGGATTTTGCCTTTGATGGTCCTGGGAGTTTTCATTTGGAAGTTTCTGTTAAAAGGTGACTGGTAGGTTTGTTCTATTTCCACTAAAGTTCTTGGAGATCTGGAGAATTTACTTTTAAAATTTCTTGAAATATGATGTCTAGGCTCTTTTTTTAGTTTTAAAATCTTTTTCTCCTCAATATGTTTTCCAGATGAGTTTTTTGTCATGAGATATCTTATATTTTCTTCTATTTTTTTCTTCTTTTGTTTCCTATTTCTTTTTTTTCCAAGTCTTTTGACTTTGTTTTAATATGTCTTGTTGTCTCATGGAGTCATTGGCTTCAATTTGGTTTATTCTAATTTTCAGAGAGTTTGTTACTTAGGCAAATTTTTTGTACCTCTTGTGCCAAGTTATTAATTCCCTTTCCAATTCTTTCTTCCAGATTTTATTAATTTTCCAATTTTCCTTACACTCTCTTATTTTATTTAAAAAAATTTAAAAAAAAATTTAATTCTTACTTTATATCTCTCAGGAATTATAGTGAATTTGTAGCCAACCTATGTTTTTCTTTGAGGCTTTGGTTGTAGATATTTTAGAGTCAATTTCTTCTGGGTTTGTGCTGAGTTTCCTTGACATCATACACAACTCTTTAAGGATTCTCTTTTTGTTTGTTTGTTTGCTATTCTTTCAGTATACTTCCTAACTTTGGGTTTTATGTTAGGGCTGGTCTTTGCCACACTTCTGGAGGAAGGTCTGGCTGGTCCAGTTGTTGCTTTCTTGGAGTACTGAGTTTCATATTATTCTAGGATCTTAGGAACAATCTGGGACTTGCAAGCTTTCAGGGCTCTCAAAGTTTGATTTTTTTTTCCATCTTCCTAGTTCAAATTTTGCAAGTTCCTAAATACCTAAATACCTAAATACCTAAAACACAGAGATTCACAAGGGAGAACTGACAAGGACTTAACATGAACCTATAAGATTTGCACTTTTATCTACAATCATTTTTTTAAAAAAATTCTACTATATCATAGAAGGGCTTATTTTATTTCTTAAGTTCAGGATAAAATAAATAAAATTTAAAAACAATGTATTCCTCTTATTATGTGTTCCCAGAAAGTTGATTCCTAAAATATTTCTATTTGCATTTGCATTCTCAGTACTTAGCAAGTCCCTGACACATATTAAGTATTTAATAAATGCTTAACTTGATAGTAAAAGAAAGAATATTTAACTAGTTGCAGTTGTGTAAGTATTTCATATTGGTTCTGTATTATCAGAACAATTCCTTCAAGGTCCATGTTTGGAGGGTTCAGAGTGACAAAACTATAGCCTTTCCTTTGGAAAACAACTGAAAGTCTAGAGAATAATCAGGGCAGCAATCCCAGATCATCTTGAGGGATGCCCAACCTAGGCTTGTTATCTCTCTTTCAGTTGTCATCTTCTCTAAGAAGTCCTGTGAGCAACTGTACAGGGGCACATTACTTATTGTAACTGGCACTGACTGAGGGACCTAGAAACTTTCATCATCTTGAACTCATAAGCTTTCCTTCAAGGTTGGAAATGTTCTTCTCAGTACTGTTGTTCAATTACTTCCACTCAAGGAAAGAAGCACAAAGTAGAAGGGGCATCTAAAGGATGAAGATTCTGACCCATGTTCATCAGGAGAGCCCTGCTGTAGTGGTCACATATCTTCTGGATAGGTGAGAATGCCCCTTTCCCATCCTTCACAGGATGTTTGTTCTAGGAAAAAAAGGTTATATATACCACTCATTGAGGAGAGGAAACGGAAAAAGCCACTTCTTGTCTTCATGCTTCTTCTGACTCCTTAGCCACTGTCAGGGGACCAATGAACTTTTCTGTAATCCCAAAGTGCAAAGTCCTGTATCACTTTGTCCCACACATAGACAACCAGAAGTGACCCAAGGATCTGTAGCTGGGGGGGGTGCTCACCCCACCCCTGACAGACAGCAGTGGCGTGGTAATAATAGTTGCTATAAAACTTTTCCCTCATAAACCTGGAGTGCACTCTCCTAAATGTGAAGAATAGGCACATACATTGGTAGTGATGTTGTGGTTTCATGGTGTGTGTTGTGGCAGTAGCTTCTCAAGGAATTCAGAGTCAGACCACCTCTAATCCAAGTACAGGCATTTATTGAGGATTGATGCCCCTCAGAAGCAGGCTAGGTTCTAAGAGGAACCAGTAACTTAGTAAGGCAACAAAGGCAAATTTATAGTGTAATGATACTGATTACACAACAGAAATTATGAATATTAAAAAGGCAAAAGGGGTTTGTTAAGGGATTAGGTAATGGGGAGGAGTCCCTTCTATGATTCAATGGTCAAACATCCTGGTCATGCTGCTTTCTGATTGGCTAGCTGTTGTGGTGCTGTCTGATCAAGATGGATAAGTTAGGTATTGTGGTCCTGTCTTGGGCTAAATGGGTGATGTGATTGTGGTTGAGTACAAGAACATACCTGTTCAAATGTTTGAATTGGATCTGGGGGCAGTGACTATATTGAGTCTGGGGGTCTGTGGTGTGGTTAAAGCTTAGATTGTGTGGTCAAATCAGAACATGCTTACTGTTCAGTGAGGTCCATAAGGAAGTTAGAATACTGGGGCTGGAGGCAGCTTTATTAAGATTCCATCAGTGAGGTGCACACATACGAAATAATATGGCCAAGGGAACTTATACCTTTAGTACAGCAGTGCTCCAATATTTTGTCTTTTCTTGTAGTGTCCTCATGATGCTCATCTCTGGAGGCATCTCTTCTGGATGAGCCATTCAGATACAATTCCCATCTGCCAGAGCTAGTACTCTCTTGAATCCAGAGTCAGTGCTCTATTCTTCTGGCAGAGATTTCAATCCTTGAAATTGCTTCCTGACTTAAATGCTGCCTCTGTCTGTGTCTTTGTCTGAAGAGGTTTTTTTCTCTGCTTATTCAAACCTGACTCTGAATTGTTGTTCAAGGCTGGCAGGTTTCTCTTTTAAGGGTCACCCAGGACATATCTAGTATTTGACCAATCAATGGCCGGGGTTGCTTTACAATTTGCATAGAGTCTTTTCACTTTTTTTTGTTTTTTGTTAGCCAATGGGATTAAGTGACTTGCCCAGGGTCACACAGCTAGTAAGTGTCAAGTGTCTGAGGCTAGATTTGAACTCAGATCCTCCTGACTCTAAGGCCAGAGCTCTATCCACTGTGCCACCAAGCTGCCCTGTCTTTTCACTTTTAGGAGAGGAATGACAGGGTTTTGCACTTCATTAAAATACTTAACATTTCCTTACCTGTTATTTATGATTGCATCAATTAGCTGTCACGAAGGGGGGGCAAATCCCTTCCATAGTCATATACATGGAACCCCTGTCCCAAAAGTCATTAGAATGGGGCTCTCTTTTTATTGGTAAAGATGAAGGCCCTTCCCTTTGTGAGGAGGGAAAGGCAGAGTTGGTAAGAAGGGAGAGCTTCAGTTCTCAGCTAGTCCCAATTCAGAACTGTCCAAGCAAGATGCCCTTTTAACTCCTTTTAGGAACTCTTCAAGAGAGAATTCCCTTTTGAATCCTTTTTGGGATCTCAGAGATGGAAGAGGTAAACACCACTTCAGGTTGCTGAAGGAAAAGACTCTGGGAAGACATGAGAGAAGAAGGGAGTCTTCATCACGTCCCTATTGCCAACTTGCTACTCTAGAAACTTTGGGGAGTTTCCTTGTGGGTGAGATTCAGCACTCTCTCTCTTGGATGAGCTGTTACCTCACCCCCATCAGAACTCCTTGACTCTGTATCTGATATATATTCTCCTATGTATGCCTTTTCTGGGCAGCTAGGTGGCACAGTGGATAGAGTGCTGGCCTGGAGTCAGGAAGACCTGAGTTCAAATCCGACTGCAGACACTTATTAACTGTGTGACTCTGGGCAAGTCATTTAGTCCTATTTGCATCATCTGTAAAATGAGCTGGAGAAGGAAAGGCAAATCACTTCTGTATCTTTGCCAAGAAAATACCAAATGGAGTCACAAAGAGTCAGACACTACTGAACAACAAATGCCTTCTCTGATTTGCTATTGATTTAGGTAAATTAGTTTCTTTGCTATCCTCTTTGTGTGTTCTTTGTGGAACTGCTATTAGGTGGGAAAGAGGTTAAACTTTGGACATAGAGCCTGGGATCCTCCTTCCACTTTCCAAAATGACAAAGTGATCAAAAATTAGTTCAAACTCAACCATATTTAAGATGAGCCAAATTTAAGAGAGCAGGTAGATAAAATTCTAATCTGATATCCCTTCTCCTTCTGAAGAGAGCAGAGTGGTAGTCTCTGACCCCAAACTCCTGTTTCCTTTTGGGGCAGGAATAAAAATTGGAATCATTCCTACTAAGAACCATTCTTACTAAGAACCAAATGAGTAGAGCATTTGATATGTGAAGTGGCCAAAAAAAGAAATTGTTAAAAGGTAAATAAGTCTACATTGCATATAAAGAAGTAGCAATTAAAGTAGGAGATAAAGCTTCTATCTTTTAGCCATTTTAATGAAGTGCAGCAAAGCCTGGTCATCCCTTTCAGAAAAATGAAATCTCTGTTTGAATTGTAAAGCAATCCTGGCCATTGTGGAGAAGAGTAGAGGGAAAAGAGGCTAGAGATAGCTCTTTTGCTTTCCTTCAAGCCACACACAATGACAACCCCACACCACAGGTGGTCCTTAATACAAATAGGGGGCCCTCAATCTATATGTTTCAAATAAATAATTTTCATTAATTGTAAGTTTTCACTAATAAGACATTCAAGCAATCAATCAAACAAGAATGTATTGTGTTTACTATATACCAAGCATTGTGTTAAGTTCTAGGGGTACAAAGAAAAAGAAAAAAACAGTCCCTGACTTCGAATTCTAATAAGGAAGACAATATGTACATAAATAGGTACTGCATATACAAGATACATTCTGAACTGAAGAAGGGTAACATATAGGAGAAGGCACTAGAATCTAGGGGGCAGGTCTGAGACTGAAGTAACTCTTAGGCTTTATTTCACAACCAAATAATCACTTCATTCATTCATTCATTCATTCATTCATTCATTCATTCATTTAACAACAGCCTCCTACGTACCAGGCACTGTGCCAGGCTATAGGCCATGCTTCTTGTTGGTGGAACTATGGGAAGAAATAGACAAATAATACACTATTTTTGGATTTAGAGTTGGGTCAACCATTCTGTAAAGTAACTTGGAATTATGCAAGAAAAGTAACTAAATTATCCAAACTCTTTGAATCAACTACCCCATACAACTAGGCATATACACCAAGATAGTGAAACATTCATAGCAACAGCTCTTAATTGTAACAAAAGTGGAAACCAAGTGTCTTTCTGTCAGGGAATGGCTGAATGTATTACATGAATGTAATGGCATATTGTTGCCCTATTCTGAATTATGAATATGAGGAATTCATAGAAACATGGGAGGCCTTGAATGAAGTAAAGAACGAAGAGAATAGAAACAAGAAAACAAAGTACAAAAGGACAACAATAACATGTAATGGCCAGTCTCCTATGTCTCAAGAGAGAGGTGGGGAGACCGAAGGTGCCAATTTTTTCCCATACTGACAGCTTTTTTTTTTTGCTTTAAATTTTCTTTTTTACAAGACTGAATTCAATGGGAGTTGGCATATTAGGAGGCAACATTTTTAAGGCATAAAAATTATTAATTCTTTTTTTCTTTTTTTATATAGGCAGTGGGGTTAAGTGACTTGCCCATAGCCACACAGCTAGTAAGTGTTATGTGTCTGAGATCTGATTTGAACTCAGGTCCTCCTATATCCTGGGCCAGTTTTCTATCCACTGCACCACCTAGCTTCCCCTCTAAGAATCATTCTCACTAGGAATCAAATGGGTAGGGTATTTGATATGTGAAGTGGTCAAACAAAGAAATTGTTAAAAGGTGAATAAGTCTACATTGCATATAAAGAAGTAGCATATAAAGCAGGAGATAAAGCTTCCCTCTTTTAGCCTTGTGTTACTGATTCTCAGAGAGAACAAAGGGAGAAAGGAGAAGTTCTGTAAAGGGAATCTTGTAAATGTGAAGGCTAAGTTGATGGAAGATGTTGGCCAGAGGCATTTTGTTTCAGTGCCTTGACTACTTCCAAACACTTAAAACAATTGAATCAATCAGAACTGAGAGCATATGGAAAGGTATTGGAAAAATAATGTCAGTTTATGGAGATTGATATTCTCAAGAGACTACCAATATGCGGGGTACCATATGTTTAATGAGGAGAATGTTATACACTTTATGATCAGAGTAACAGAATTGGGGACCTATAGAAAAGTAAACATGGGAGTGAGGTCAGGGTCATCCATAAAGGATGAACTCTGTGAATTACCAGAGTCATTTGTACATTCAAGAATATCTGAAACAATTGGGTATGCTAGAGCTGGCTTGAACCAGCTAGCAAGAGCTAATTGTTAAATTTTGAAGGTGAACATTTACATCTTGGAAATCAGCCAACATTGCAAATCTGGGCTTGATTTTTTGTTTTGTTGATTTGCTAGACTTAAGAAAGGGAAAAGGATGGAAAAACTGCTAAAATGCAAATTAAACTTAAAAGTGTGTCATCCATATGGATTCCCCCACCCTAGAGCCAATTGTTAAATACTCAAATAAATCTCAGTTCTCCATTTGAGCAGGAGAAGTTATGTAATAAAGGTACAGCAATAATGAATGGAAACAATGACTCAGCACACAAATTGCAGTTTAGGTTTGAAAATAGGTTTAGAACTTTGCTTGTAAAGAATGTTACAAAAGGACATTTTCTGATAAGCAGGGTGCTTTCAGAAATACCTGAAGGAACTTACATGACCTGATGGAAAGTGAAGTTAGCAGAACCCAGGAGAACAGCATATACAATATTGTACAACAATCAATTGTGAATGACTTAGCTATTGTATTCTCAGCAATACAAAGATCTAAGATAACCCCAAAGGACTTATGATGAAAAATGCTATCCACCTGAAAACTACATTCTTTCAAGGTATAGAGGAATTCTTGTTAAAAAAAAAATGGGAAAAAGAACAGGCTTGATTCTGAAGAGGAAAATATATTTCTCCAAATAGAAATGAAGTTGAAGAAATGTAAGAATAATTAACAGATAACCTGAGTTAGGTTAAATATATAAAGACCATTCAAAAACCAGAGGAAACAGGGGGCAGCTAGGTGGTGCAGTGGATAGAGCACCAGCCCTAAAGTCAGGAGGACCTGAGTTCAAATTCGGCCTCAGACCAAACACTTGACACTTACTAGCTGTGTGACCCTGGGCAAGTCACTTAACCCCAATTGCCTAAAAACAAAACCAAACCAACAAACAAAAAACAGAGGACCAGATGTGTCTTGGCTATTGGGAGTTGACCAAATGGGTGGTGAGCCTGTCAGGCTAGAGCAAGATGAGGTTAGAAGTCTAGGAGTGATTTGTAGAGATGAAAAGTTGGCTCATGCTATTAAGGCTATACCAATGAAAAGTAGAGGACTAGCAGAAGACACTCTTTGCCCTGGATCCTTTGTGATTGGGAGAGGCAGTGGCACACTCATACAAATGGAATCACAGGTAAGCCATAGAAAGCTATTTCTGAAACAATATTGCTGTTGAGTCTGGGACGGATTGCTATTTAAAATGGTCATGATACAATGAGTTTATTTGTATTTGAATAAAGATATAGAAAGGTTAGGAGTAATGGATTATATTGAGCAAATAGAGAAGTCATTAATTAAGGCAGGGCCTTAGTTGACAAAATTACACTGCTCTTCCTCTTTGGAGGAGTGGAGACTGTAGCGAATGCCATGACACCCACAAAACAGAGTGAAGGATGTTATCTCACAGAACAGATATGTGCTCCCCCTAGAGAACAGAGGGCCTAGTCAAAGTAACAGCTTCAGGGGGAGACCATGGCAATAGGAGTAACAACTTGGTGGGGAGGATGGAGAGGTGAGGAGCAACCAAAACAATAGGAATTATAGCCAAGGGTAGAATAGGCCACAAAATATAAGACTTGTCCTGTGTCCTATAAAAGGATATGAGTGAACCCACATAAATCATTGGCATTTCTATATATTACCAACAAAGCCCAAAAGCAAGAGATAGAAAGAGAAATTCCATTTAAAGTTACTGTAGACATTTTAAAATATTTAGGAATCTACCTACCAAAACAAATTCAGGAACTATATGAACACAATTACAAAACACTTTTCAAACAAATAAAGTCAGATCTAAATAATTGGAAAGACGTTGGTTACTTATGGTTAGGCCAAGTTAATATAATAAAAATGACAATTTTATCTAAGCTAATTTACTTATTAAGTACCATATCAATCAAACTACCAAAATTTATTTATAGAGCTAGAAAAAATAATAACAAGATTAATTTGGAAGAACAAAAAGTCTAGAATATCAAGGGAACTAATGAAAAGAAATGCAAGGGAAGGTGGCCTAACCATTCCAGATCTTAAATTGTATTATAAAGCAGCAATTATCAAAACTGCTTGGTACTGGCTAAGAAATACAGTGGTGAAATCAGTGGAATAGGTTAAGTATGCAAAACACAGTAGTCAATGACTATAGTAATCTACTACTTGATAAACCTAAAGACCCCAGCTTCTGGGATAAGAACTCACTGTTTGACAAAAACTGCTGGGAAAACTGGAAATCTCACACCATGTACCAAAATAAAGTCAAAATGGGTTCAAGATATAGATATAAAGGCTGATACTATAAGCAAACTGGGAGAGCAAGGAATAGTTTACCTATCAGATTTGTGGAGAACAGAAGAATTCATGACCAAACAGGAAATAGAGAATGCAAAACGAATAACTTTGATTACATTAAATTGAAAAGTTTTTGCACAAACAAAGCCAATGCAACCAAGATTAGAAGGAAAGTAGAAAATTGGGAAAGAATTTTTACAACCAGTGTCTCTGATAAGGGCCTCATTTCTAAAATATATAGAGAATTAAGCCAAATTTATAAGAATACAAGTCATTCCCCAGTTGATAAATGGTCAAAGGATATGAACAGGCAGTTTTCAGATGAAGAAATTAAAGCTATCTATCTCTAATCATATGAAAAAAATGCTCTAAATCACTATTGATTAGAGAAATGCAAATCAAAACAATTCTGAGGTACCACATCACACCTATCAGATTGGCCAACATGACAAAAGAGGAAAATGATAAATGTTGGAGAAGATGTGGGAGAATTGGAACACTAATGCCTTGTTGGTGGAGTTGTGAAATGATCCAACCATTTTGGAGAGCAATTTGGAACTATGCCCAAAGGGCTATAAAAATGTGCATACTCTTTGACCCAGCAATAGCTGGGTCTGTATCCCAAAGAGAGCATAAAAATGGGGGAAAGGACCCACATGTACAAAAATATTTATAGCAGCTCTTTTTGTGGTGGCAAAGAATTGGAAATTGAGAGGATGCCCATCAATTGGGGAATGGCTGAACAAGTTGTGGTATATGAATGTGATGGAATACTATTGTGCTATAAGAAATGATGAGCAAGCAGACTTCAGAAAAATGGAAAGGCTTGTATGGTCTGATGCTGAGTGAAGTGAGAAGAACCAGGAGAACATTGTATACAGTAACAGCCACATTGTGTGATGACTAACATTGATAGACTTACCTCTTCTCAGCAATGCAAGAATCTAAGACATCTTCAAAGGCCTCATGATGGAAAATGCTAGAAATCCAAAATCCAAAGAAAGAACTATGGAGTTTGAATGCAGATTGAAGCATACTATTTGCTATTTTGTTTTTCTTCTGTTGTGTTTTGTTTCCTCTTTCTGGTGGTTCCTCCTACTGGTTCTAATCCCTACTTACAACATCACTAATGTAGAAATGTGTTTAATAGGAATGTATATGTATAGCCTATATCAGATTGTGTGCCATCTTTGGAAAGGAGGTGAGGAGGAAGGGGAAGAAAAGTTTAAAGCTCAAAAGCTTTTGGAAGTGATTGTTGATAAATCAAAATAAATTAATTTAAAAAAAGGAAATACAAAAAAAGGAGATATATGGATTAAACTCAAAGAGGAATACAGTTGGAAGTTGTTGATGTCAAATCATTATCAGAATTGACGGACATTGAAAAGAATACCTGATTTCTCCCTCCCAATCAAAGAAAAAAGTGAACATTTCCAACCTCCTAGACATTGAATACAACTAATCAGGCCAAAGTTAATATTTGAGCCCGATAGGTTGAGATTTAGTATTGCTATATGGATTCAGCAGCCCCCTTGTTAGGTTCTGACACAGGGAAAATAATCTCTATCTGGAACTAGCATTATTATTATTATTAATTATTATTTTATTATTCAATTATTATTATCATATTAAATCAGTATCATAAGGGTTGAAACTATCACATGTTGGCTGTATTAGACATTGACTCACATGTAACCATATACTAAAGATACAGTAAGAGAAAATGAGAAAAAAACCCTTCATAATCAAACCTGGACAAGCGCTGTTGGTGATTTCCCCAGAACCCAGTTTGGGAAGTAAATAGAAGACTTAAAAATTACAGATTGTCCAGGGGAGTTGTGTATAGTAGTGGCCATCCCGGACTCAAATAATGACTTAATTGGGATGGATGTGCTAAGCAAAATCTTGCCTTATGGCAAAAATCAAAAATTAATGCTAGATTATTAGTTGGAAAGGCTCTGTAGTATCCAGTGGTCTTAAATGCCCCAAATGAATTGTAAACACTCTGTAATATAAAATCAAATGAGAAGATAAGGAAATTATTGCCATCTTAAAAGGCCTAGACTGAGCAAGTTGTGGTATATAAAGGTAATGGAATGCTATTGTGCTATAAGAAATGATGAGCAGGTTGACTTCAGAAAAACCTGGAAAGACTTGTATGGTCTGATGCTGAGTGAAGTGAGCAGAACCAAGAGAACACAATAACACCCATGTTGTGCGATGACTAATATTGATAAACTTAATCCTTCCCAGCAATAAAAGGATCTAAGACATCTCCAAAGGCCTCATGATGGAACATGCTATCCACATCCAAAGAAAAAACTATGGAATTTGAATGCAGATTGAAGCATACTATTTGCTATGTTTATTTCTCTTCTGTTGAGTTTTGTTTCCTCTTTCTGGTGGTTCCTCCTATTGGTTCTAATTCTTACTTACAACATCACTAATGTGAAAATATGCTTAATAGGAATGTTTATGTATAGCCTATATCAGATTGTGCACTGTCTTGGGGAGGGTGGTGGGGAGGAAGGGGGAGAAAAATTTGAAACTCAAAAGTATATGGAAATGATTGTTGATAAATCAAAATAAATTAATAAAAAATTAAAAATTAAAAAAAAGGCTTAGAACAATAAATCGTAATTAGGATAACAGTTAGCCATTATTCTCCAGTTTGGCCAGTAAAAAAGGCAAGTAGTGAGTGGAGATTTATAGTAGACTATGGTAAAGTTAATGCTGAGAACGAACTTATCAAGGGATCCTTTCCAAAGATTTCAGAATGACTGATGAAATTAAAAGACATGATGAACATTGTTTTTTTGTTATTAATTTAAGCAATATGTTCTTTGTAGTTCTAGAGGCCAAAGGAAGCTAGGAACCGTTTGCCCTTACATAGTAGGGAGCACTGTTTACCTTTTGTAGGTTGCCACGAGGATATGTCAAGAGTTGTAGGCCACAGTCTATGCAGACAAGATTTGAATGAAATTGCCATAGATTCTTGCCTTTTATAGCATTATATAGATGACTTATCATATTGAAGGCTATGATAAGGAGGAGGTATTAGAGGTCACAGCAAGAATTATTTGAACAAAGAAGCTGTCCCACAAAAGAGCAATCATCAGTTAAGTTCTCAGGGGTGATTTGGATTTCAGAAGGAATATCTATTCCTCAAGCAACAGTAAAAAAAAAAAATTGCCCTTAAAGCCTCCATAAGACCAAAAGGAAGTACAGAAATTTGCAGGATAATTTAATTTCTGGAGAAACTACATTCTTACTTATGTATGGTGCTAGCACCAAAATATGAGGTCACAAGGAAAAAAAAACTTTAAGTGGGACTTGACCCAGCAGCATGCAGTAGAACAAGTAAAAGAATCAATGCAGCATGCGATGCCTCAGACCTATTTTGTAGGCTAGAGGTAAGTTATGAAGGATATTTTATAATTTGGTGCTTGTAGAACAAGCCAAATAGGTATGAGAAAGCTTACATGCTAGCACAGTTTTGGTACAAAAAGATTACTTCCTTAGATTAGATATATGATTATGGGGGTGGGTGGATGGGAAATGATCCTAGTAGTACATCATGGTATTATAGAAACTGAAGGTTTAATTGAATACGCACTACTGACCCTATAAATAATGATTCCTATATTGGCATGTGTCAAAATTACTCCATGTTAGAAATGCCACAGTTCAGTTGGTGCTAAAGTGGAGATGGCTTAGAACCAACAAAACCAGTGCCAGGGAAACAGGAGTGAGCTATCTTCATGATAAGATAACAGATATAGTGTAGACGACACCCCAACTACCAGAAAGGGATATCACCCTTGTAGAGTAGTCTCGAACACGGTAAGGGCTGCAAGATAAAATTACTCAGGGATGGGAGTACTACTCTCAAACTGTAGGGCATAAAATGGTGAATTGCCATTCTCAGCCCATACACTTGTGACCAAATTGTAAAAAAAAAAAAGGGGGGGGAGGGGAGAATAAAATGTTGACCCAATTGAATTAAGGATAATATAGTTAGCTGTCACTAAGGCTGCTAGTGAAAACCTTTAGCAATAGCTAATGAACTAGTCATATGGTCAGCTAAGTAGAGAAATGGCAACTGAACATAGCAGTGGGGCAAGTTAAGGCAGTTGCTCCAAAAGACCTTGCTTGAAGCAGTTGGGGCAAGGAGGTATAGGGAAAAAAACCTAATTCATACTTTAAGATATTAAGATTAGACATGTCTCAGCACACACTAAAGGGAAATGAGAAGAGGTAAAATGGAATGAGAAGGTGGTTAGCAAATTGAGAAAGGCAGAGGTCAAGGAAGATAGGGAAAGATGCCGAGTTAAAGTAAAATGGACATATGAGAAAATTGAACATTTGGGCCTTCAGCCCACCAGATCTTGGATTGAGGATAAAATAGGACTGAAAATAAGAGGAAGTCATATGATCCATGATACTATTTTGCCCCATTTGCCTAAAGGCTAGACCATTATTGAAACTGATAATCCATTATCACTAAAGATTGGACCCCAGGAGAAGCCTGGCTGATAGATTATATTGACTCACTTAATGATAAACTCAACAAAAACTTTTGCTTAACTGCAATTAGCACTTTCATAGACTAGATTTTATCATCTGTATACCCAGGTAGGTGTTAATTCCACCATTGAAAGATCATGTCTCACAGCCCCCCTCAGACCAAGGACTGGCTGAAAGTCCAGGGAATTATGTGGCTCAAATGCCAATCACTTGAAAACACTTGATTGTTAAGACAATGGTAGAAGTTGGAGCTGTGCAATAGAAATCTATTGGACTATCACTGATCCCACACAGAGTAGGAAAAAGCCATTGGCACTGCCCAAAACATATTTCTCTGTGGTCATGAAGGCTTTACACAATGACTCTGGATGTATGGCTCAAGAAAGGAGCCTAGAGTTGGTAAGGATCAGATTTTACTGGCCCAAGATGACCACAGATGTCACCAAGTAGAGTGAGACATTTGTTCAATGTGTGCAAAGAAAAATATTACTAATTCATCCTGCGTATTTGGAGAATATTAATACTGGTAAAAATTTTGGAATTGATTGATTTTTTAATCTCTGCTAGGAGAGAGAGCAAGAACACATCACATATTATTGTTAACTGACAACTTCCCAAGGTATGCATGGGTGTACCCAACCAGGAAGCAGAAAACTTTAACAGTTGCTAACTTATTGTGGGAAAAGCACTTCTTCACATATGTATTTCCTGTTAGGTCCCTGTAATCAAAAGAATTAAGGACTGCACAATACTTTCACTTTAGGTTCGGATCTCGAGATATAATGACACACACTCAGTATAAACTTAACAAATTATCACATTTATTTTACAATAATTAATAATGATTAAGGCAACACAAACAAATAAAGATGAGAATAACATTCAATAAAATAAGTAATAATCAAAATCAGGAAAAGGGGGAATAGGAAAAGAAAGTATATATACTCACTAACCAAGTGAGCTCAAATACCTTCTAGACTGGGGACACTGAAGATGGTCAATAGGTCTGGACAGGGCAGCAACAGAGCGGCATCCCGCTTTGACTCAAATCAGAGGCCCATGCGATACATCTCTGATCACAGAGACTCAGTGTCCCTATCTATGGCATCAATCAAAGTACTCCAAAAAATCCCTTTCCAAATGACCCTTTTATATCTATGTAAACCAGGGAAAAACAATCTTAATGTTTTGTTTTGTGTATGTATCCTTGGTGAGCGCTCAGGTCTAGGACATGCACACATCTTTAACAAAGGTTGGAGCTTGATCAGAGCCCCAAATATCAGTTTGTTGTGTAAGTCTCTAAGGAGTGATCAGGTCCTTGGACAGATACACGTTTTTTCTCAAGAGAAATGTTCCTTGAGATGAATTGCTTTCCCAGGTAACATAATTTGTTTGTTACTTAATATTCCATCTCCTTGGTACCCTCGGCCATGCATGTTAACTCCAGTTTACATTCTTTATGTCAGATCATGAGGCGGTTACACCAGAGGCTGGGAAGGATCTCCTCAGTTTCCCTTACAGTCCCACTAGGACCATGGCAGAGGCTTTGAAAGTATCCTGCTCTTCTTTCCACATTTCTTTATGTTAACTTTGGCATTAAGAAGTACAGAACAATGATTTACCATTCTGTAGGGGACCCACAACTTGAACATTTGAACTGCACACCGACAAACATGTTCAGTACATTGAGAAAGAACAAAAATATCAGTGGAGTCAACATGTGGCTTTTCTAGTATATGCATGTAATTCCACCAGAAATGAGACCATTGACTTTATATTCTGTTTAATGATGGTTGGATATGAGCTATTCCTACCTATTGATTTGTGTTTTGGAGTCTTTGGAGATGAAGACACTGCATAATCCCACACCCAGTACACCTCTCAAACAAGAGAAAAACTAAAGGAAGCTCACTACCTCATTACTTTTGTTATTCAGTTATTTTAGTCATGTTTGACTTTTTGTGATCCCATTTGGGATTTTCTTGGCAAAGACACTGGAGTGTTTTGCTTTCCCTTCCCCAGCTCATTTTATAGATAAGGAAGTGAGACAAACAGGGTTAAGTGACTTGCCCAGGGTCACACTGAGGCCAGATTTGAACTCAGGAAGATGAATCTTCCTGACTTTGGATCTGACAATCTATCCACTGGGCCACCTAGCTGTCCATATGGCTACTACTTCAGCCAATAAGAAATCTGAAAGAAATAAAATGATGTCTGAATACATTGTGAAGATCTTCAACAAAGCAGTAAAGTTCTACTAAGAAATCTCAGTGGTCATGGGATGCCCAAGTAAGCAGATCAGTGGAAAGCTGCTCCGTACTTGGCAGTAGAGAGAATGGGCAATTTGCTTATTTACAAAATAGTCCCAGAGTCTGCTGGGGGACTTACAAAGATGATCCATCACAGTCACTTATTGCTAATAGGCGAGTTAGTTGAAGTTTCTGATGAGCATGTTAAGACTAGTGGCCATTTATCTTGTCTGACTCAAAACCAGAGACTGCCTTCCAGTCACACAAAGTTTCCCTGACTCAGACAATGGTTCAGAAACAGATATTTGAAGTGAACTAAATAAAGAACTACTAACAGTGTTAAGCAGACTGATCCCTCTACAAATTTTAGCTCTGATGATCATGTAGGATGATAATCAACTGATCCCATTAACTAGAATTGGTATAAGGGTAGATAGGTCAGCAGGTTACAGAAGAGCAAGAATACCCAACCAGTAACCAAAATAACATGGGATATCTGGGGTAAAATTTGGGAAACAGTTGTGCATGCTAGATGATAATACCAATGCCTATCCATGTGATGGGCATCACGCATGAAATATGTATTCACTGATGTACAAATTAATGCGTGCTTTTGTTTTGTTATTTTTCTTTATTGTTTATTTGTTTTATATTAGCATCATGCATGCATTGTAATTTGTTATTTATGCTTAATTTGTTGTTAGTAAATTAATCCGGTCATTTTATGTGACATGCAGCAAGGCCGCCTTGAGAGGAAGGGCTGTCACTGAACACCCTGGGAGTTATGTTTCTTCTGAGCTCAGGAAGAGAGAAAGCTGTTTTGGGATACAAACTAGAGGGAAGAATTTTCTGCAACAGTGAGAGTTTGATATTTTCTGGAGAGGGAAGACATTGCATAACTTTGTCAAGTCATTAAAAAGCTATCCAAGATTTGACCTTTGCCAAACAAACTCTAAAGTAACAAATGTTGAGAACAGTAAATATTAAGTATTAAAACTGGGGAGGGGGAGTATAAGGTTGAGGTCAAAACCACCCCATTTAGCTCTGATGCTTTTACTAGAAACACTTTTAAAAAATTGAATCACAACTGAGTACAAACAGGGCCATACACCACCTTAATCAAAACCATTGTGTGAGAGACTGGATAATGCTCTGAGCGTTCTGCATAATAGGGGTGGTTTTGTCTCAGAGTGGGGGAAAGGAGAGATTCTGAACACCTGGGTTTGGTAGGTTGGAGCAAGTGTGGAGAAAGAGAGGACTAAGTTGTGGCAGAGAAGAGAGATATTGAGGAGAATACTTGTCTGTATGGCCATCACAGAGAGCAGGACCCAGATTAAGAAAGATCCAATGAAAAAATTCAGCTCTTTCCCCATCCTAGAGCCTCTCTATCCAATGTTTCCAATAAACTGAATTTTGCCTCAACCACAGTGAGGCCCAGAAGATATAAATGTAAGGTTAGAGAATCCAATGTAGGCAGAGGTCTAAATGTTAGGAACTTTTTTTAACTGGGGGATATGAAGTGATTGTGGCTGAAGCTGAAAAGAAAAAAAAAAGTGGACCTTAGGGATGATTAAATTGTCCCCCCAGGCTTAAATTGAACTAATCTTTATAACAGGGTGTTTCTCTCTAATAGAGAGAAAGGGGAAGGGAAGCATAAAAAGAAAATTAAAATTTCATTTTCCTGGATGGAGTACTGATTTTGAGACTCATTCCAACAAAAAGGTTGGAAATGGAAAAAAAATTAATAAGAGAATAAGATTATGAGATTGTATCAGTAGGGGAGAATGGAAGGGAGGACTCTGAAAATTATTGGTTCAAACTTTTTATTTTGCCTCTAGGGAGACTGGGATGGGGGAATCAGGAGGTGGAATATGCCCAGGGGGTGGAGTAAATTCCTCTTGGAAAGAATAAAAAAAATGATGAATAGCAGAACCTGGATTTAGCCAGCATACCTCCTTCAAGAATGAACATTTCTAAGGGCAGCTAAGTGGCACAATGGATACAGCACCAGCCCTGAAGTCAGGAGGACCTGAGTTCAAATCTACCTGCAGACACTTGACACTAGCTGTGTGACCGTGGGGAAGTCACTTAACCCCATTGCCTAGACAAAAAAAAAAGAGAATGAACATTTCTGGAAATGGAGTTTCATAGATGAATCTCTTTCAAAGAAAGGGGAGGAGAGAGCAGGAGGGAACTGGCACCACTTCTTATCTGGGCTAAGTAAAGGAAAAATCCATATTATTGTATTCTAGAAGATTCATTTTGCTTGCATATCATTAAGAGAACAGAGAGAACATCCATCAGTAAAGCTTATGAAAGGGATCAGATAATCCACACAGCTCTGCCCTCCATGGCACCATTCATCCTCATCTTTACTCTCACAGTTTTGCCTTGCGTCTGCTATTGCTGCTATACCCTACAAATTAGATAACAGAGCCAATCATTGGGAAGAACCAAGTCATTTAACTCTTCTTTCTTTGGAAACATTCCCGACATTTTATGTCCTGCACTGTCATCTCCACTTCTCCCTCTAGCTTTAATCAGATCAACACTACATTTACTTCTGGAAAAAGTATGTCAATAGACTCCCCTATTATTTTACTTTATATTTGTTACTTCTCAAAGCATCTGTCTCTGGCTATCACTCCCTAATATATTTTTTCTCTCCTTATCAGAATTATTCAAAGGATGCCTATATATATCCAAACTAATTATGGCAGTATTTTCTGCAGTAACAAAAAAAGAAGGAAAGAAAGAAAGAAACAACAACTCATGGAGGGAAATAATTTAAAATATTAGCCTTTAATGTTAATGGACTGAATTCTGCCCCCTCCCCCAAACGGAAGAGTAGCAGAGCCAATTAGAAGGTACATCCTAATAATTTGCTGCATAAGTGAAAAGTACTCAAACCATTTAAAGACATATAACAAGGTCAAAATGGGCAAGAACTATATTAATTATGCCTCAGGTTAATTTCAATTTCAGAAAAGGCAACAGTAAAATGCACACATTCTGATTTTTGTGGTAAGGAAGAACTGAACACAAAGTGGGTGCCAATTGATAGGGGAATAATGGAATAAACTGTTGTATATGGATATAATAGAATATTATGGGCAGTAAGAAATATGGAATCCAAATAAACTAATATTTATAAGAACTAATGCAGAGTGTAATATAGAATAAGAACACAGTGGTTATTATAATATAAATGAAAATATAATTAAAAAAACTGATCTCTGAGTAATTGAAAATTCTTTAATGATCCTTGAGGATATGTAATAAAACCCACCTAATTCCTGTGACAAAGAAATTGTGTAATATGAGGGAAAACTGTTTTCATGAATTATCTAATATAATCACTATTATCAGTTGGTTTTGCTTTACTTTTTTTTTTCTTTATTACAATGGAGGATGAGAAGAGGGGTATATGTAGAAGTGGCTGAGATATATAAACAAATGATATCAATAAAACAGTTTAAAAATAGATTTTGCCAAGAGATACAAAAAGGAAATTACATTATGCTTAAAACATCCTATATATTGAAGTAGTATTAATATGAAATACACACATGCACACACAAACACCCACACCTACACATGCACACAAACACATATGAATGTCATAACATCTACCTGTAGTTCTGCCACTGTATTTAAAATTGATGTCTTTTAAAACACTAAAAAATTAGCTAATTTGATCAGAAGAGAATGAAGCCACAATGCTAAAATTTAAAAATAAATATGAAAAATAATTTACAATGAATAGAGGAAATGAAGAAAAATTTTCTGAAGCAGCTACACTCAATCATATGTCAATCAATCATCAACCATTTTTTTTTTGTCTAGGCAATGGGATTAAGTGACTTGCCCAGGATCACACAGCTAGTAAGTGTTATGTGTTTGAGGCTAGATTTGAACTCAGGTTCTCCTCCTGACTCCAGGGCCAGTGCTCTATCCACTGTGCCACCTAGATGCCCCAAGGGGCTTCTATTCTAATGGGGGGGTGCATTTTCACTGCTAAAAGATTACAGAATTTTAAAAAATTGGTCAGGAGAGATTAACATCTGGTGGGAACTGAAAAGGTTCTCTGAAGGAGGTGATATTGGAGTTGAGTTTAGGGTTTCTAAAAGGTAGGAGTCAGGTGGCAAAGCATTCCAGGCAAGAAAGACATGTACAAAGACATGGAGGTAGATGGAGAACTGTATACAGTAAAAAGCAAGCAGACCAGTTTAGTTCAGGCAAAGAGTACATGAGGGGAAGGAATATGTAATTTTCCTGGAAATTTTAGACTACAGTCAGATCATGAAGGGCTTCAAATGCCAAAGAGAGAAGTACATACTTTCTCATATGGCAATGTGGAGCCACTGAAGGTTCTTGAGCAGAGGAGTGACATGGTTAATCTTGTATTCTAAGAATATCAATTTGGCAGCAGCATGGAGGACAGATTGTAAGGATAGATACCAGATAAAATTAGGATGCTATTGCAATAGTCCAGGTGAGAGTTGATGAGGGTCTGAACCAGGTGTTTGTGGTGTAAATAGAAATAAGGGGAAGAGAGTAAGAGCTATCAAAGTGTCTTGGTGAGTTATTGGATGTAGAAGATGATCCAGAACAAGTCATTTACTTTTCCTGGGCCTCAGGTTCCTCCTCTGTGAAATAAAGAAATTAGATTCAGTGATATCTGTGACCTCTCCAAACTCTAAACATATCATCCTATGATCCTACAACAAGCAGGGGGGAAAAAACATAGGCTGATATCACTGAAGAGCATTACAGGGAAAGAGAACTCTATATGCATATCACTAATAAATATTCAAATGCATTGCAAAGTCATGTCAACAAGCATTTATTAAATGTCTAAGATGTGCCAGGCATTGTGCTAAATACTGAGGGAAAAAAAAGACAAAATCAGCCACTGCTCTCAAGGAATTCAAAGTCTGATGGGGGGAGGGGACAACTTGGAAATAACTACGTAAAACAATTTACATACAAGCCAAACTAGAGATAATATTTTTTAAAAGATGATTTTAGTTTAGTATTTATTTTAACATTCTTTTCTTCTAAAAATTTGAGTTTCAAATTTTCTTTCCCTCCCACACTGAGAAGTCAAGCAATGTGGTATCAATTATACGTGTGAAATCATGTAAAAGATATTTATATATTCACTATATATTTTTTAAAGGGAAGAAAAGTAAAGAAATTGAGAAAATTGTACTTCAATTTGCTCTCAGAGTTCATCAGTTCCCTCTCTGGAGGTGGATAGCAATTTTTTTTTCATCATGAGTCTCGTATTGGATCATTGTATTGAGCAGAGTAGCCAAGTCTTTCACAATTAATCATCATTACAACATTGTGCACAATGAGCGTACACTTCTTGTTTCACTTTGCATCAATTCATATAGGTTTTGCCATGTTTTTCTGAAATTACCTCCCTTATCATTTCCCAAAGCACAATAGTACTCCATCACAATCATATGCCACATTTTAGTCAGCCATTCCACAGTTGATAAGATTTCCAAACCTTTGCCACCACAAAAAGAGCTGCTATAAATATTTCATCATCTTTTAAAGTGTTCCTACACCTTATTCCTTTCCATGTACTCTACAATCTAGTGACACTGGCCCATTCCTCAAATAAAATTCTCCATCTTCCTACTCTGATCTTTTTCACTGGCTATCCTTCATGACCGGAATTCTCTCCCTCCTCATTTGCACCTCCTAGCTTTCCTGGCTTTCTTCAAATTCCAGCTAAAATTTCACATTTTACAAGAAGCCTTTCCTGATCTCCCTAAAGGATCATCCTTTTTGATTATCTCCAATATATGCTGAATATATCCTTTTTTTTGTACATGGTTGTTTGCATGTTTTCTCCCCCATTAGATTGAGAGATTCTTAAGAGAAGGAGCGGCCTTTTTTTTTTTTGGTAGCTTTGGGAACTTAACATAATGCCTGGCATAGGGTAGGTATGAAATATTTATTACCTATTGACTGATTCTTCATCTGAGATTGGAGTAAAAGAGAATATTTTAGGATTAGATGTCAGAGTGATGTGAGATGAGGAAGAAGGGAGAAGACAGACCTTTTGGTGAACAGGCTAAATCTTTTTGAATGAAGTATGAGGTGAGGTCCTCAGCAAAGGTAGGAGGGAAGGGGAGGGGATGCTGTTCAATGTTTGAGGAGAGAGAAGAAAATTTAGACCATTTCCTATGGAAGATGAGATAATGAGTCAGTTAGGGAGGAGTAGGATGATTGCCTTGTTGCTGTGAGGGCCCTGTTGATATTTGATAACATTAATTTGCAGTGAACCCAATCAGCACAGTTTTGTGATTTTTCTCTAGCTTTGTTTAGCAGCACTGAAATCAGGTACTTTGCAGGTATAAGCAGTTTATTAATGTAGTAGATTTCTCATCAAAGAAAGAGAGAATCAACTTATAGAGAGTAAAACAAAGCAAAATTTTGAATGGCATTTAACATGTCAAAGAAAAATGAAACAATAGTAGAGACAAAATTCAAAATAAAAATAGAATAATTATTTTGAAAATTTTAAGACCTGAAAAAATTCAGTGGTTAAAAATGGAGTTTTAAAAAATATGACTGTTTGAAGAAAGTAGAAAGAGGAGGTGGGGTTGGAGGAGGTGGAAGAGAAAACATTCTTCTAAAAGACATCTAGAAATGCTGGGCTACTATTCTGCTCAAATTAGAAAGAAGAAAAATGAATGAAAGAAAGAATACTTTTGCAAAGTGAGATATTCCTGGTTATTACCACACTACATATCCCACTAAAAATGAAGCAAATATTAAAAATAAAACAAAAAAACACAACAGGGAAAACAAAGTTGGCCAAATGTCAATTACCCCAGAGGCTGGGGCCTTCTTGGCATACCTTGAGAACTCACTTGCCTTCTGTTTTCACGAAGTGCAATTAGAAGCCTGGAAAAGGAATAAGCAACTGGTGCCTTTGACACCAAAAGTTATTTCCAGCCTTTCAGCTGTAGCCATTTCATAATCTCCTTTGTTCAAATAAAGACTAGGAAGATATCTAGGGATAGTTCAGGTTCAGATACTTTCAAGACTTTTTGTCAGATTAATGACAACTTAACACCAGCCCACTGTTGGTTACAGTTTCCTGGTTCAACTCTCTCCCATTCACCATACATATGTAAGGTGTCCCAAAAGTTTTAGTGCAGATTTTAAGCTTATTAAAACTTAAACCTTTACTGAGACTTCAGGATCCCTTGTATGCATGAATATCCAGTAAAAATACAACAGAAATTTTCTTAATAAAATTTTTATCACATTAATGACTTAGAAGGGAAAGTAGGCAGACAGCTTTGGCTGTATCCTCAAAGTTTTAGTATATTGTCTTATTATCATTTTCTTCAATAAAATTATTTGTGTTGAACCATACCTCTTTGGATTATATTATTTAGTTTGAATCCTTACCTTAAATATTTTTTATTGATTATAATTTAATTAGTGTTGTGCTTTAGCAAAAGAGGTGTTTAATATTTCTGTTTTTCTATATTTATGAGTTTTTCTTCTCTAGCCCATGTTAAAGTTTGTAAAGCTGTTGTGGTCAGCTAAGACACATGTTTACTCCTTTTGATCTTCATTCAGAGGTCTCTTGTATTTGAATAATGGATATATAATTAAGAAATGCAAAATTGACTTAAAATCAACAAAGCCCGAAGGACACTGAGATGGACAAATGTGGAAAACCTCACAATTAACTGCTTTACTGGACTAGTGTTGGCCCCTGCAGATTTAAGTAATCCTTTTGTGCTCTGCACAGATCGCAGGTATGGTAGTGGTCTTGTTCCAAGAGGTCAAAGGCCTTAAAGACCAATTTCATTCATCGGCAGAGGTTGGACAGTAAGACTCATTACCCCATCCATGAGTTCAAGTTCTTGGCTTTCAAGGGACCTGTTTCTGAAAATTCAAAGACTATTCGTATGGAGCAAAATTCCAAATGTGTACTGACAGTTCATTGACTTATATTTTGACCAGTGCCAAGTTAGATGCTGTATGCCAGAAATGGATAGCAATACTATTTGATTATGATTTCAGCATACACTCTAGGCCAATAAAGAGTCATGAGGATGCAGATGCCTTATCTTGAAGGTCCCAGAACAACAAAACTATAATGATAGTGAAGGTTTGGGAAGTATATGTGATATCCAAGGATCTGGACAATAATAAAAGGGAAGTATATCTGAGAGTTTGGGTTTTCCACCAGATGTCATGCTAGGTACATACATGAACCTTATTTCACTGAATCTTAACTTTCCTCAGTTGTCTCCGGATGACAGGCAACAAGACCAGATAGGTGAAGAACAAAGAGAAGGAAAAACTAAGCAAGGAAGTGATGCAGAAGGACTCATGTCCCAGTGAGTAGAAGGTATTTTCCTGTTGAAACAATGACAGAAGTTGGAGTTTTGTAATGGAGTACTGTACCAGACTGTGACTGATCCCACACATGGAATCAGGAAGTGGTTGGTACTACCAGAGCATATGGCCATGAAAGTTCTACAAGAGACTTTGGACATAAAATATAAAGAAAGAGTGAAGAAAGGATTCAATATTGAGTAAGAAACAGATTTTATTTGTCCAAAATGACTACAGATGTCACTAAAATATGAAACTTAACGCCTGATGTGTGCAAATGAAAACATTACCAACTTGTGCCACATATTTGGAGAATTTAAGTACCAGTAAGCCTTTGGAGTTGGCCACTTAGAGGCACAGTAAATAGAATGTCAGGCCTGGAGTCAGGAAGACTCATTTTCCTGAGTTCAAATCTGTCCTCAGACACTTACTAGCTGTGTGACCCTGGGAAAATCACTAAACTCTGTTGACTTCAATTCCTCATCTGTAAAATGAGCTGGAGAAGAAATGCAAGATATTGCAGTATCTTTGCCAATAAAATCCCAAATGGAGTCACGAAGATTCAGCTGTGACTGAAATGACACAACAACAACAACAAAACCTTTGGAACTTGTCTTTATTGACTTTTTATCTCTGGAAGGAAAGACATAGTAAACATAAATCATTTCTTAGTGGTGATCATTTCACTGGGTATAAACAAGTATACCCTTCCAGAAACCAGAAAGCATCCATAGTTGCTAAACTGTCATGGGAAAAGCATTTCTTGATTGATTCCCTGTCAGGATCCACAGGTAGAGACTTTGAGAGCAAAACACTCTGGGAAATGTTGGCTTTAGCCCATATGAAGCACTACATCTGATCATTTGCAAGTCAAGCCATAGCCTGAAGTTATTGAACATATTGGGAACTCTGAGACCTGAACAAAAATCTTAGTAGAATCAATGTGTAACCTTTCTTGTTGCACAAAGAATGATGCTATAGGCTTTATACCATACTTGTAGGCTAGAGCCTTGCCTTTCTATTGATTTGTGTTTTGGAATTTCAGATGTAACAGGTGATGCAAATACTCCCAATCTGTACATCTCTCAGCTATAAGAGAAACTGAAAGCTTACCAATTGTCCATACTTCATCTCAGAAGAACTATGACAGAAATATAAGATGACATAATGTGAGAATACATCGTCAAGACCTTCAACATGCAACCAAATTCTATTAAGAAGTCTTGATGTTCAAAGACCTCTTAAGTTAGCTGATCATTGGAAAGCTATAACATACAATGCTGTTGAGAGACTAGGTAACTTGCCTGTAAACAAAATAGCCCCAGAAAGTGGAGGGGGCCGTATTAAAACACTTTACCAAAACTCCTTATTGTTCTTGGGAGAATTAGCTGGACTTCCCGATAAACAGGTGGAGAGAAGTGATGAACACTTAATTCAGCAAATGCTGAGTAAAAGAGACTTTCTAGCAGTTGCACAAATGATATCTGAGCTAGATATGGACTCTGAAAGTGACATTTCCAGTAAAGGAGTTATTGATTACTATTTTCCCAAACTTAGCTCAGACAGAGCAGGAGAACCCAACCCAGAAGAAACGGTTGTTACCTAGACCAGCACTTAGAGACTTTTTGTTGTAAGTGTTGTTCAGTTGTTTCAGCTGTGTCTGACTCTTAATGAACCTATTTGTTTTTTTTCCCCTTTGGCAAACATACTGGAGTTGTTTGCCATTTCCTTCTCCAGCTCTTTTTACAGATGAGGAAACCAAAGCAAACAGGGTAAGTGACTTGCCAAGGGTTGCATAGCTAGTAAGTGGCTGAGGCCAGATTTGAACTCAGGAAAATGAGTCTTCCTGACTCCAGGCCCAGCACTCTATCGGGCCACATAGTGTCCCAATTAGAGACTCCTAGGGTACAAACACAACTTATAGAACAAAGGTGTCAAATATGCATCCTACAACACACCCAAGTGTAGCCTGACCCAGATTAAAATGTCATTGGGAAATATTTAAAAAAGTAAATAACAAAACATAGATAATATTACATTTTAAAATTAAGTCAGTATAAGACCTGCAGGGATCCTAGTACATGGATTAGTGGTTCCCATTTCTATTTGAGTTTGACGTAATTGCTATAGAGCACAAAATGCTGACAGTCAGTCTGACAGCTATAAGTTCAGATGTAGAGAAACAAATCTATAATGATGACAATGGTCAACTTATACCATTGGTAGGGAACTTTTTCATGTTGGAAGGCTGCATTAATATTTAGTTGTAATCAAATAAGGATGCATTCAAGAAATTTCGATTAGATATACTTCAAAATGTACATTATTTTAAAAAATCTAACTAATATGTACTTAATTTTAAAAAATGAAAACTATTTGTTAATTTTATTGTTTTTTTTTGATTGGGCAATGGGGGTTAAGTGACTTGCCCACGGTCACATAGCTAGTAAGTGTTATGTGTCTGAGGCCAGATTTGAACTCAGGTCCTCCTGAATCCAGGGCCAGTGCTCTACCTAGCTGCCCCAATATTTGTTAATTTTAAAGCTAACTAATCTTTTAATTACTTTGCTCTGTCTGCTTTTTGTTGGAAAACAATTGAATATTTGGTTGTAACATGGAGGTCAGCAGTTTCAGTTGATTTTATAGCTGGATATTAGTCATTTGTGACATTAAGGGCATCTTGATTTGGGTTAGGGAGGAGATTTGCCACATAGTAATAAGTGGTTGAAAAGCAAGAAAGCATTTTTTGGACATGTTGCCAAAGGTATGGGTACTGTGCTTCATTTTTCCATATTTCAATTGGAACTTTCTTAGCATCAAACAATGACTTTAAAATGTCATCTGCTGAGATCTCAATCAATTCCATCTGTAGTTCTTTAGGTGCCTTGAGGATATCAACTAGGTGAGGCTGAAATGCTAATTTTAGTGTGATGTCACGATTCTCAAAGTCAGTGAAACTTTCATTGTATTCTCCAGTTAATAGGTCTATAACAGGTGCATATTCTTCAAATAATTTGCATCTATCATCCTGCTCATCAATGACCTTTGCTAACTGGGGAAAACTTTCATCCAAAATTTCCTTTCGAAGAAATATTTTGAAGAAAAGATAGCTTTTTTTTTTGAAATGCTTGGATATTTTTTGAAGTACATATTTTACTTTAATTTTTTAATTAATTAATTAATTTTTAGTTTTCAACATTCACTTCCATAAGAGTTTGAGTTTTAAATTTTCTCCCTCTCCCTTCTCATCTCCCTCCCCAAGATGGCATGCAATCTGATAGGCTCTACATATACATTCCTATTAAATATATTTTCACATTAGTCATGTCGTAAACAAGAATTAGAACTTTTAGGAGGAACCACAAGAAAGAAGAAACAAAACAAAACAAAAGGAAAAAAAAGAGCAAATAGTGTGCTTCAATCTACATTCAAACTCCATACTTCTTTCTCTGGATGTGGATACCATTTTCCATCGTGAGACTTTTGGAGATGTCTTAGATCCTTGCATTGTTGAGAAGAGCCAAGTCTATTAAAGTCAGTTATCACACAACATGCCTGTGTACAACATTCTCCTGGTTCTGCTCACTTCACTCAGCATCAGTCCATACAAGTCTTTCTAGGTTTTTCTGAAGTCCACTTGCTCATCATTTCTTATAGCACAATAATATTCCATTATATTCATATGCTACAACTTGTTCAGCCATTTCCCAATTGATGGGGCATCCCCTCACTTTCCAATTCTTTGCCGTCACAAAAAGAGCTGCTATAAATATTATTGTACATGTGGGTCCTTTCCTCATTTTAATGATCTCTTTGGGATGCAGACCTAGAAGGGCTACTGCTGGGTCAAAGAGTATGCATATTTTTTATAGCACTTTGGGCATAGTTCCAAATTGCTCTCCAAAATGGTTGGATCAGTTCACAACTCCACCAACAATGCATTAATGTTCCAATTTTCCCATATCTTCTCCAGCATTTATCATTTTCCTGTTTTGTCATGTTGGCCAATCTGATAGGTGTGATGTGGTACCTCAGAGTTGTTTTGATTTGCACTTCTCTAATCAGTAGTGATTTAGAGTATTTTTAAAATATGATTATTTGATTTTAATTTCTTCATCTGAAAACTGCCTGTTCATATCCTTTGACCATTTATCAACTGGGGAATGACTTATATTCTTATAAATTTGACTTAGTTCTCTATATATTTTAAAAATGAGGCTGTTATCAGAGATACTGGTTGTAAAAATTCTTTCCCAGTTTTATGCTTCTCTTCTAATCTTGATTGCAAAATACTTGGAGTTTTTTTTGCCACATATCATATGTAGACTAAGTTTTAGCTTGCAAAGAAATATTCAAGGTGCAGTGAGGTGGCATGGTGGATAGAGCACTGGCCTTGGAATCAGGAGGACCTGAGTTCAAATCCGGCTTCAGACACATAACATTTAGTAGCTGTGTGACCCTGGGCAAGTCACTTAACCCCATTGCCAAATCTTTCAATAATCACATTGCTAATTCTATTCTTCATAAAACTTAACTATCTGTTCTCACAGAGATAAAATTTTGGCTAGCACCTGTCCCTGTGATAGCCATGTACTTTAGAATGATATGGCAAATCCATACTGAATACCTCATCGTTCAACTTGAACATGTAACAAAACTGATGATGCCGTGTTGTATTTGCACAAACATAGTTAATAAAACTTATAACTTGTTGCAAAGTGTCACTTAAAATAGTAGCCTTAGCAGAGATTTTGCTGATGCAAGAGACAATGAAAAAAAATGAGAGAATCTGGATCTGTTAATACTTTTTTTTAATCTGTGCAATTAACCCTTCGTGTTTTCCTGTCATGTAAGGTGCATCATCTATACTTAACACTTACTAAATTTACCCAATCAGTCCAACTTCATGACATTTATCTTGAAAGTTGTTGAAGGTATCTATTCCCCATGTTCTGTTTGCAGGAGTGCCCAAAGTGAATAACTTCATAAAAAAGAAAATCTTCTGTTATGACTCTAATGAACTATAAAACCCACACCGAGTCACTAGTATCAGTCAACTCATCCAAAGCAATTGAATAGTATATATTTTCTTTTTGAAGTATTGTATGAAGTTGTTCCGTTAAGTTGAAGACTAATTCATGCTGCCAATCAGTTATGGTTCTCCTTGAAAGAGGCAGTTGTTTGTACTTTGAAATGTTATGGGGGTCTAAGCTACATCCTACACTTTTAATAATGTATTTTTTCACAATTTCTACATCACTGAATGGCTTCTCTTTTTTCCCTGAGTATATAAGCTACTTCATAAGTTGCTTAAGTGGCATTATTTCAAGATCTTATTGCTGCTTGAAAGAATTTTCTTTGTTCTTGCTTTTCATCTTTTAATTTCTACAATACAACCTTTCATACCCCTTCTAATTTAAAATATTTGTGGTCTTTATGAGTGTTATAATGCTGATAAGCATTGAATTTCTTTGATGCTGATATTGCAGTATCACAAAGCAAACACATCATCTTATCTTTAGCAGAAACAAGTTAATATTGCAATTCCCAATCCTCATTAGAAAAAATCTATTTTCTTCCTTCAGCATTCTCTTGGTCTTCTTTGACATGATAAGCTGTCAAGCAGAGAGAATTTGAAAAATACTGTCCAGCTGTGCAACTATTCACAAATTCCACTTTAAACAAAAACATAATGCACCATAGTCAAAAGCTAATAAGAGAGTGGCATACTTGACCCCTATAAACTTTTGCCAACCAGCCTCATGTGGTAATGGTGCCAGTCAGGCAGGGTAGTTAGAACTAAATAATGAGTGTAGCAGCCATCAATTTAGCCCTTATGGCTTACTAATGTTCTAATTGTACAAGTCAACCTAGGAAGATTATTTCATTGAAGCTCATTTTATTATTTGGTACTTTAAATATGTTCATTTAAAAAATAAAATAAAAAACCACAAAATATATTAATAAAACCAAAAGGATTTGTTCTGTAAAATTTAGATTCAGTCAAAAGGCCACACATAAGGACCTAGAAGGTCACATGTGGCCTTAAGGCCACAGATTCTCCACCCCTGACCTATACCATCTCAGGTACAAGAGGAGAGCAATCAGCAAGTGACAGAAGAAGTACATCCAACTGGTCACTAGACTGACAGGATGCTTATTATAAATGAATATGGAAAAACAGGTACTGTACAAATATATCCAGATCTAGTACTCTCCTTCCTCTCTCCCTGCTCTTTCCTCCCTTTCCTTTCCCTCCTGTCCTTTCTTCCTTCCTTTTTTCTTCCCTCCCTTCTTTTATTTCTTCTCTCTCCCTCCCTCTTGTGAGAACAATAGGACTAAAAACAAAAACAAGGACAAAAATTAGATTGTTCAAATAAACTCAGAAGAGATTATGTATCTCCCTTCTTTCTGAGGATAGAGGAATAGGTAGCATTTATCAACAAGATTAGACTAGACTGACCTCATAATTATTGTGGTTTCAGTGTGGGAAGAAAAAATTTTAAACCCCGAAAAAATTATCCA
The DNA here is from genome assembly GCF_003287225.1 of Phascolarctos cinereus. Classification (NCBI taxonomy): domain Eukaryota; kingdom Metazoa; phylum Chordata; class Mammalia; order Diprotodontia; family Phascolarctidae; genus Phascolarctos; species Phascolarctos cinereus. The sequence continues at coordinate 237,366,667 of NW_027555847.1, forward strand.
GCTGTTGTGTCGTCTGTGGGTGGATGCTGGTAAAAATGTCCATTTTTTCCATCTTTTTATGTATATCTGATTATATGTGATGAAATATGTTCAGTGAGAAGGGAAAACTCTCTAATAAAATTAGAGTCAGTTTGTAAAAGAAATAAGATGTGTAAGGAATGACACTTTCCCAGATTATCCGGTACTATACCTATATACTAGCTTTTTTCTGCTGCCTACTAATACTCCCATATCTTTGTTATACTTAATTTGGACATTGTTTTTCTTTCTTCTTTTGATATGGACAACCAAGAGAAGAGAATAACATATAAAAGGAAAATGGGAAAAACATATAAAGGCTCTTTTCCCCAAGATAAAAAAAATTCAGGCACTGACTTTTTAAATATGCATTTGAAAATTGCAATGAGAGTAAGATCGAAACATTTATAATTTTTTTCTGGTTTGATAAAATAATTCTTTGGCAGTTTGGCATAACACTGAATAAGTAAATTAGTTTCGGTAACATTGTCATTTTTATTATGTTAGAATGACCTATTCTGGGGCAATTAATATTTCTCCAATTGTTTAGGTCTGTCTTTATTTCTGTAAATAGTAGTTAGTTGTATTAAAATAATTAATATGTGTGTCTTGGTAGATAAAATCCTATTTTAAAAAATACTTTTTGAAGTTATTTTGAATAGCTTTCTCTTTCAACCTCTGCCTGTTGGGTTTTGCTGGTCATTTAAAGAAATGCTGATCATTTAAGCAGATTTATTTATTTCAGCATATTTGCTCAAATTCTTGTTTCAATTAATTTTTAGTTCATTCTTTGGGAAACTCTAGATAAACCATAATATGATTTGCTAAACATGATAGTTTTATTAGCTCTTTGCCTGTGTTTATTAACATGACTTTTTTTGCCTTATTGTTATAGCTAGCATTTTGAGTACCATCTTAAATAGCAGTGATGATAAAAGACATCCTTGCTTTACCCTTAACCATACTGGAAAGATCTCTAGCCTTACATATAATATAACAATGCTTCTTCTTGATTTTAGTAAGGAGAAGTCTACTTATTTCTATGCTTTCTATTGTTTTTTTTTAAGCAGAAATGGGAGATGGGTTTTGTCAAAATCTTTTTCATCATCTATTAATGTAATCTTGTGGTTTTATTTTTGTTATTAATGTGTTCTCTGTATTTATAGTCATAACTCTACTGAATCTACCCAGTATTTCTGATCTAAACCCAACTTGATCAAAACACATAATTTAAAAAAATATGTCATTGTAACCCCTTTGCTAATAATTTGTTTAATATTTTTGGCCATTATTGGGAGGTTGCCTAGGTACTGATACGCCTGGGCAATGAGTTACCTGGGTGTTGATATGACCCTGATTCCTTTGGGTCCATGCTTTGGTTTCTGCCTCCCTGGGCTTGTCTCTTCAAAGAGCTTCTGCAGGATTCTGGAAGTCTTTTTGTGCAATCCAAGTCTGCATGAAGTATCAAATAGCGCTCTCTCTCTCTCTCTCTCTCTCTCTCTCTTTCTCTCTCTCTCTCTCTCTGTCTCTGTCTCTCTTTCTCTCTCATCTTGTTCCTTTGGTGGCATTTTTAGAGTTTCTCTCAGGGTATTTGTAGGGAATCCTCTAAACCCTACCATGCTAATGTATTCTCAAGTTCCAAGGGCTATAAATGTACAAGCAGCAGGAAAAGCACCCCAGGTGGCAAAATGGCCATATATTTAAGAAAAATTTTAAACCTTTGGTGGGGAATAAAAGGTGAATAGAGAGATTCCCAGGAGATGGGGTATCATAAATTACTTATAGGACTGATTGTAATAAATGTGGGGAAGAAAGAAGATGAACTGAGGCATGCAAGATGATGCATAGAAGACATCAAGGATATATATGACCAAAAAAGGGTATGAGCAGGTCATTTAGCAATAGTGAGAGGCAGCAGCTGCATAACAGAAGTGGTGCACCGGTAGCTTCAAAATATCAAATATTCCAGAGGGAGACTACTAACACATTTGAAATGTGAAGAGACCCAGGAGGACAACCCAGTAATCTTTTATGGAGGCTCAATTAAAGGATATGAACAATAATTGCACAAGGTGAGAAGTCACATATGGAGGTGTGATGTCCACCAGCAGAAGGAGTATAAACAGCTGAAATCTTCAACACATAGAAGTATTTAATGTTTTATATTAATAACAGCTGATGTTCATACAACACCATATGATTATTTTAACTTAAAAAATTTATTATGTACCTACTGTAAAAAGCACCAAAGACACGAGGACACAGAAAAAAACAAAATAGCCCCTGCCCTCAAGAAGCTTACATTCTCTGAAATCCAATTATTCCAGCATAAATAATATTAATGAATAAATTTGATGTTTTAATAGGGTTTCTACATCCCAAATGCATGCCCCAGTAAGGCAATACTGATTCTCCAGTTTCAGGCCAATACTGAAATCAGTAACAATTGTTGAACAGCACTATGCATGTAATACTATAAAATGTACTTTAAGGATATATCTATATCTATATCTATATCTATATCTATATCTATATCTATATCTATATCTATATCTATATCTATATCTATATCTATATCTATATCTATATCTATATCTATATCTATATCTATATCTATCTATCTATCTATCTATCTATATTTCTCACCTTCAAGGAAACTAGAAGAAAAAGAACATGAAAAAAGAACAAAGAAACTAGCCTAAATTAACACAGTACAAATGATGCACTGAAGTAATTTGTTCTTAAAGTTTGGAAAAAAAACAAGAGAAAAGGCTTCAAGAGGTGGGGGGGAGGGGGCAGCTAGGTGGTGCACTAGATAGAGTAGGCCCTGAAGTAGGAGGACTTGAGTTCAAATCAGGCCTCAGACCAAACACTTGACACTTAATAGCTGTGTGACCGTGGGCAAGTCACTTAACCCCAATTGCCTAAAAAGGAAAAAAAATACAAAAAAAAGAGGTAGAGTAGGTAAACTCATCTGATTCGTAAAACCCATGATATCATTTATCACTACTAAATAGCTCTTTAATTAGAACAACCCTATCAGCTAGGCACTGCAAATTTTCATTTCACGCATGAGAGAGTGGAAGCTTAGGGAGGGTAAGTGAACTACAAAGTGAATTAAAGCTAGAAAGTAAGCTAGAAGGTAGGCAAAAAAATATATGTGAATGAGTTAAATCTGAATGCATTTCTATATTAAAAGTCAGGACTCAAACCTAGATTGTTTAACTAATAGTCCTCTACTCTTTCTATTATCACACATTACCTTTTTTGTTAAGGTTTTGTTGGAGAATTGTTAAAGATATAGGGAGTATTGACTCCTTGACTGATTTTATCAATTGCTACTCTCTTTATATCCTTCAACGATCTTCTTCTGATCTAGTATTAACTAGTAAAAATATACATGTTTTAATAAGATGATAAAAATGCTGCTTTAAAATTATTTATCTGTATAATTAATAAAATTATGAGTAAGTAATCAATCAATCACCACATTTGTATATATTAAGTGCCTATTATGTTCTAGAAACTGGGGGTGGTACATTTTGTATAAAACCCAAAATGGAAAGAATTCCCAACCTCAAGGAATTTATATTTTACTGGGGGATATAATATGGTTCAGAGACAAGTAAATACAGGATTTATACAACAACAACAACAACAACACCATAATGAAGGGAGGGCCACTAACGCCTGGAGACTAACTAGCCATGAACTGTCTAGCCATAAACATATAAGAGTGTGGGCTGGGTGTGCCTTCATTTTACTGTCTGTTCTACTTACATTTGTAGCACTATACTCAGAAATGTAGTGACTTACATGATCACTTTCTGGGTTGGCTTGCTAACTCAATCTTTTTTCATACTGGCAGGTATAAGTTTCCCAGAGAAAGACCACTGTGGTGTGTCTATGACTCAAACTCTCTGAGTTCTAGGGTAACCCTCTATTGTGAGGACATATATCCTACTACTTATTTTTGTAATTCTTGAGTCTCCATGGGTGTGTTTCTAATTTATACAAAAATAAGTCCCCATTACACTATTAACTCTTAAATATAAAATATTTGCTTAAATATAAGGCAAAAATAGATTAATTATAGCATAATGGTTATTCAATATGGGGCAGCTGGGGGGCACAGTGGGTAGAACACTGGGCTTAGATTCAGAAAGACCAGAGTTAAAAATCTGATTTCAGACACTTACTTGCTATGGGATCCTGGGCAAGTCACTTAACTCCTTAAAGCCTGTCTTGTATGTTGCTACCTATCTGTCAAAAGAGGATAATAAAGAGCAACCAGGCACCACTGAGAGGCTTTCCGTCTCAAGGTATAGATGGCACTAGAAGGCAATAGCTCAAATTGCAGCAGAATTCAGCTTTCTTCTAATCAGCAGACTCTCAGTCTTTAACCAATTCACAAATTATTATCTCTTTTCCAGCCAACGGGTTCCGGCACAGTGACTGAAGCATTCTTGTTTGCTGACTGCTCCTGATGGCTTCTGAACCACTCCTGCTACATTGTTAACTGCCTCTCATGCCTCAAATCAGAGCCTGCTGGCAGTCAGTGATTCATCTGTTCCTTATGAGATAAAACTCGTGAAATTCACTTTTCTGTCAGTTATGAACATAACAGTTCTTATTTAATCTTATAGTCTCCAGTTACTTGAGTTACCATTTTGTCAGCTTTAACTTTTCAAACTCTAGAATCAGTTACTGCAGATGAGCTGACATTAATTACTGCCCCACTCATTTCTCTACCCTCAAACAAGTTCTCTCAGTACATTCATATGAGGGGCAGTTCTCTATGTAGTCTTCTAGTCTGTTTTTCTCCTTGACATTTTATTGGAGAAAATGTTTCCTCATACATAAATTTTATCAGTTTTTCACACACAAAAGTTATTTTTCTGTCCACTTCAACAACCAAACTGCTGACATACAAAAGGGTCAATACCTTACACATTGTAGATATTGTGTGTATTGGGTTCTTGGCTCTGCTCATTTTACTTTATATCAGTTCATATAAATCTCTTGTTTCTTTGAAGACTTCCTATTTTTTGTTTCCTATAGCTCAGTACTATTACATTAGATTCATGTGCTTTAATTTCCTTACACATTCCCCAGTCTATTAGCATCTACTCTGTTTCTAGTTCTTTGTTATCAAAAAGTGCTATTATTAGTATATTGTGTATCTCTATCTCTATATGTCTGTCTATCTATCTATCTATCTATCTATCTATCTATCTATCTATCTACCGACCTATTTATAACTTTTCTTTCTATCTTTGACCTTATGGAACTTTGTTGCTTCTAGTTGAGTATGTTTGTGTATACCAGATGAGATAGTCATTCGCCACCAAGCTATGGTTTATGTTTTTACTATCTCTTTCTAGAGTAAATGTAGGAAAGTTCCAAAGGTTTTTCTAGTGCCTATAGTATTCAGATATTCAGCATGAGTTGGAAATATACTTCTTTGTACACAATGAGCATATCTGATACCTTTTAGTGATATTTATAGCCATCTGGGACCAGTAAAATCTTTCTTACTATCTCTAAGATCCTATCTTTATCCATATGTCAAAAGCCATCATACAAAGATTTCATGGCCATAGAGTAATTTGTGCTCATTTCTGATACCTTATGTGGGATCAATTACAGCTACAGAACTCCATTATGTAACTAATTTCTTCCAATGTCTCAAAATATGATGTCTTCTAGAAACTGAAACTTGAGTCTCTTAGCATCACTGTGTTGATTTTTGGCTTGTACCACTTCTTATAATCCTTCAACAGTCATGTGCTTTCATTGCCAGTCATCCAGAGACAATTTAGGCAAAGAGGATTGGTTTAGTGGGAAAAAAAGGTTTAAATATGTTGCTAGTGTGTTGTCTGGTTGAAGTCTCAATTCTTGGCTATACCACTGTCTGCTTATACTCTTGCTTCATGGGTTTCACATATACCCTTCACTCCTTCCTTAGGTATCACTCTAATTGTGGTGTCATAGGACTGTTGGGGAAGGACACCAGCATCCTTGTTAGCCTTTCCTTGCAGGTAGTATATGCTAAATTCAAACATGACTATGCTATTCCCCATTTTTGGTAAGCAGTATATATCTTGGCACCTTGTCAGAATATGTCCATGGGTTGTTGTCAATTCATAATTAAAACTTTCCGCTGTGCATATAGTCTTTGAACTTCTCAGTGACAGCTCATTTCAAAGCTTAGAAGTCTAGCTTATGTAAGGAATAGTGAGCCTCACTGTCAGTAAGCTCTCTGCAGACAAACACAACTACTTTCTGGGGACAATCACTGTCTTGGTACTTGGTACTTATAAGCCTTCCAAGCTAACATCAGTACGCAGAACAAAAGGTTTGCTTGGATTTGTGTAGGCCAATATGTGCAATAATAATAATAACCAAGTCCTAGAAAAGTTTTTAGGTCTTGAAGATTATAGGAATGTGGCCAAGTCAGGAGCACTTCTCTGTTCTTTGAGTCAGTGCTCACCCCTTGTTGAAATATTGTGTGACCTATATACTGGACAAGGCTCTACAAAACTGGCAATTGTCAATTGAAAGATACATAATATTTTTATCTAGCTAATCCAACTACTTTAATGAATATCTTCACATGTTATTCCAGAGTCTTCCCAAAGATAATGAGGCCATCAAGGTATACCAATGCTTCCAGATAGTTTATGTCTCCAACTCTATTCTTTATCAGCTGTTGGAAAGTAGTACCTCTGAAATGTCTTGTGGCATGTACACAAGTGTTAAAATTCAGCTGGGCAGATGATAGCAGCTTTCTACTTTTCTTCCTCTGTCACAGGAATCTGGCAGTAGCCATTGCATAAATCCAACATCGAGAGCTACTGGCTGCTTAGCAGTCTGGGGCATGTTGTGTTCTTTGAATTGTATATATTTTAATTCATTTTGTCCAAGGTTTGGTAGTCTGCACACAATTGCATTTTTTCACTCTTCTTTGGTACTACTATTATGGATTATGGATATAGGTTGCTGATGATGCTATTTGGCATCAATACTTTGAGGTTTCTTCTGAAGTGTTCCATTATAGATAAAGGAATCTCCCTAGATCATTCCCAGAATGACTGAAAGTCAATGAGTTGAAGAGTTCTGTAGGTTGCCCCCCAGGCACATCCAATATCTCATTCATGCAGTGAGAGTACTAACAATCTTGTTCTCTTGCTAAGCTTCTTCCTCAAATGATCCATACTGGAGAGTCACCAAAGTCAAACTTGGGATCCACTTCTGAGTTTAGGAGGACAGTGATTTCATGATTCACTTCTCTCAATGCTCCTGTAAGCTTCTGCATTGACTTTATGGATGGTTAAAATGTGCAGGTATTGTGTCCCAGCTTGTTGCTTACTGCTAAAATTCTGAATAGATTAGACATAGTTCCAATCAGTGCTGACACTCCAGAAATGGCTGGTGAATCTAAACATATTAGATTCACAATGTGATTGGTTCAATAACTACCATATTTGTCCTTTCTCCTCCTAATGTATATTAGAGTAGTTAGGCTAGTTCTTCCCTTAAAAGATCCCAAAAATTTATTAGGAAAAGCCAGTGTACTAAGGCTCCAGTCACTTCAACATTTAGCTTCCTGGTAGACTCAGGCCAAAATGACGTAGTTTCCTGGTCACTTAAGGGCAAAAAAAAAGGGTGAACCACATGGAACTATGGCCTTTCAGTCTTGGTGGTCTAAGACCTCCTAAGGTCTCACAAATAACTACACCCTGCCCTGTTGACCATTTTCATACTGAGGTGAGGAAGGCTACAATCCAAGTGTTATATCCTTTTTGAGAGTCCTTTCTATGTTATGGCTAAGCCATGTTATGGTCTCCTCTTGTTAATTGTTGAATGACCTATGATAATCTCATTTTGTTTCTATATCAGACCTAAACTATCAAGGTACTGGTCTCAATCAGGCCTGCACAACACACTACTTTAGAGGCAGCAAGGTGGCACAGTGGATAGAGCCCCTGCCTTGGAGTCAGGAGGACCTGAGTTCAAATCCAGCCTCAGACACTTGACACTTACTAGCTTTCTGACACTGGGCAAGTCACTTATCCCCAGTTGCCTCACCAAAAAGCAAAAAATAACAACAGAAAAAAAACTGCTTCAGAAAAGTTCAAATTTATTCTGCATCCCAGATATAAGTGGTCTTTGTTCCTCAATCCACTAAGTCCTATCCATTTAATAGGCTATAAAAGTATTTGCTTCAGAGATCTCTGATGGAATGGCTGAAATATGATGGTAGCTTTTGATCCGCTGTCTAAGACAGCAGCATATTCCACATTCTCCATTTTTTTTTTTTGTGGAGCCCCATGATTCTAGATGGGATGGGATTTATAAACAATGAATCCATCCAAAGTAACTCATATTGTTTTCAGGGTCTAGGGAAATCTTCCCTGGCCCTGTCCCTTTTTCCTGATGCTGTTCTTATAAACCTCAGCTTTTGCAGCAGGAAAACACAAACAAACATCCTTCTTAGGAGCACATCTAACCTGCAAATGGCCATATCATTTGGAGTTGCAACAGAAGCTAGATATGCCTTTCTGATTGTCCCTATGGCTGTATTTGTGTATCAGTCAGTCAGTCAACAAGCATTTATTAAGTGCTTACTGTGTTAGGGGATACAAAAGGAGGCAAAAGACAATCCCTGTCTTCAAGGATTTCATAGTTTAATAGGGGAGCCAAAACCCAAATATATATGTACAAACAATCTAAAGGATAAATAAGAAACGATTAAATGAGGGAAATCAGCCAAAACAGGAGGGTTTCAGAAAGGCTTCTTGTTGAAGGTGAGATTTTAGTCGGGATGAAGGAAGCCAGGGAAACCAGAAGGCAGAGATGAGGAAGTAGAGCATTCCAGGAATGGGACACAGAGAAACTGCCCAGAGCCTAGAGTTGAGTATCTTACTCATGGTACAACAAGAAGTCCAGTGTGTAGCCTGAAAAGTATGTGTAGAGAAGTAAGGAATAAAAAGACTGGAAAGGGGTGGGGACAGGGGCTGTGTGCAGACTTTGAACACCAAACAGACAATTTTGCATTTAAATCCTGGAAGTGATAGAGAGCCACCAGAGTGGATGAAGAATAAGATTTGGTATGAGAAGGAAGAGGGAGAGGTGGAAAGTCAAGAGATTATGGTCAGATAAGGGGAACGTGGAGGTGGTGTATTTGTGGGTGATATAAAATCAAGGGTATAATCATCTTTGTGTGTGGGATGGAGGAATAGTTCATGGGAAGTGAGTGGTTTGGGGAACTGCATGGTTGGGATGTTAGAGAGAGTGTCGGTATGGTTGTTGAAGTCCCCTAGTATGAGGGCAGGAGTTGGGGAGGAGGGAAAGATTATAAGCCAGGTACTGATCTCCTTGAAGAACTAAAGGGAGTGTTCTGCAGGTGAGTAAACAAGAGCTGCCAGGACTTTGCATAGAAGATGTGAACTGTGTAAATCTCAAAGGAGGAAAGTGACTGTGGTGGGGGAGAACTTGGGAGCTGCAATGGGGAACAAGGAGTATCTAACTTCTTTGCCTCTACTGGTGATCTAATGTGATTTCCATTTCCTTGTCCTATTAACTTTCCATCATTTTCTCCTTAGAATGTTTCCCAAGGGCTTCTGCCTTTGAAGCTTCATCTCCAATATGGCTGTCTTGCTTTTTGCCATGGCCTATACACCAGAAGATGTTGCAGAGTTATTTGCAATTGGGCCCTCACAGTAAGATTCCTTTTTAGAAGCTTTCTGATTGTTTTCCACAACCATACTGTTTCTATCAACTCACTGAAATCTGATAGATTCTTTTTTTTTTTGGCTAGGCAATGGGGTTAAGTGACTTGCCCAGGGTCACACAGCTAGTAAGTGTTATGTGTCTGAAACCGGATTTGAACTCAGGTCCTCCTGAATTCATGGCCAGTGCTCTATGCACTGCACCACCTACCTGCCCCAGAAAGCTGATAGATTCTGTAGAAGGTCTCAACTACTTAACTGTTAAAAAATTTTTGGTTATGTATTTTGCCACTGTGCAGTTGGTCCAATCTGACCATGTTCTTTTCTTTAGAACTTACTAAATCTATCTCTTTCAGTTTCTGTAATATGTAGATCACATAAATTACAAAGTTGGAGGACTTTTTCCCTACTGTACTACAGTGAAAAGTCAATGAATGTAGCATATGCTTGGCATTGTATCTCGTTGCCACCAAAGTGCCTTTCTGATTTCTGAAAACCAATCTGTCATATGATTTTAGACTTGGCAGCATTCAGGCCCTGTACAAATCTCAAAGCCAATTCTCTGAAGCTTTCCATTAATTTTTTTTCTTTCTAGGTCAGAAATATCATTGGCATTGTATAATGCTAATTATATAATGATTCTGACACATGGGTAATACAAGTTTCGAGGGTAAATTTCCAGGAGTACATGGTTCCTTTCTGGTGAAGATTCCTGACTTAGTCCATTAACATCACTCTGCTCTGAGATATCAAGCCTTGGTCTTTCCCCCAGGCAGTAGTTCTCTGCCTGGTTTAGGAGACCTAGTTTCAGACCTACCCAGAAGTGAACTGTCTTTTTCTGGCACAGGAGACCTATTGTATCCTCTGCTTTATTCTCAGGTAAATTATATATATTTTTTATTTATGTACCCAACTTCTCTCTTGACAAATGCCTCCTACTCAGCATGGGGTAAGTAGCTCAGTTTTCAGTATTTCTGTCTTTGTATCTGGCAATTCTATTTTGTTTGTTTGTTTGTTTGCTTGTTTTTTCGAGGCAAATGGGGTTAAGTGACTTGCCCAGGGTCATACAGCTAGTAAGCGTTATGTGTCTGAGGCTGGATTTGAACTCAGGTCCTCCTGAATCCAGGGCCGGTGCTCTATCCACTGCGCCACCTAGCTGCCCCCATGTATCTGGCAATTCTGAATGATCAAATGGATTAGATAATAATATATAGAGTTTCCCCAGCCCTGGCCCTATTACAAACTATATTGTAATCTCCCAATTCTTTCCATTTTTTGCAATGTCTTCAATTTAATATCTGGGTTTGCTTCTAACATAGAGACTCCTATACATTTCTAGTTAATAAGCATCATGATACTAGTTTAACTATGCTGGCACTACTGTGTATAGTTGGGGACCCTAGGCTAGTGAGCAGAAAGCTAGTTACTCCCTCTCTCTTTCTGGGCCCTGCCCTGGTGTGGGCAGCACCACTAGTTCCTAGCTCCTCTCCTTCTCTCTAGTCAAGCCCCTTGGCTCCATAACTTGGGGAATTTCATTTTAAACCTGCTTTGGAAGGAGCAATAGGAGGCTGGTGTTTCATAAATACCAACTCCAGGATCTTATAATCTCCCTACATCCTCCCTATACCTCCACCCCAATCCATATTTAATCATTTTGTGTCTAGATAGGGCTGGTCAGCTTCTACTTTCTATTTTTCTGTTTTGGGGAAGCTATAAAATATGAATCAATAAAAGTTCTTTTTTTTTTTTCTGTGTACCTCTGAGGTGCCATTGTGGTAGGAAAGCTGCTAAAAGTTATAAAAAAACAATCATTCTCTCTTTATCCTGAATACTTTACCCTATTACCTGCTAACATTTTCCCAGGATAGATTAGCACATATATTAACAATGCAATAATTATAGTTAACCACTTTATCTTAGAGTAACTATGAAACAGAAAGAAAAAAAAAAGGTCTCAAGAAACAAGGATCAAGTGGCTAATTTATTTCTCTCCAAAGAGAATAAGAGTGGGAGTAAAGCAAAGGACTGCAAAGTACAAATTCACCGGTTCTATTCTGAGCATCATGGATGGCTCCAACAACACTGTAATTGTTTCACAGACTCTTCATATCTCAGCATCCTGCCAGTTAACTTGGGATAGAGGCAATAGTAGTAGCAATATTAGTGGCTGTAGCTGAGAGTGAGGTTGTTGTGGGATGACAGTCCCATACCCAGGCTGCCTAGGCTGCTGGTGTCTTTCTCTTCTCTTTGCTTCATCTAGGAGTCCTGTCTTTATTCCAGATCTATTTCTTTGGTTCTCACTTATCTTGTGGTACTTCTCCCTCTCTTAGGATGGAAAAAGCCTAACCTTCTAGTAATGTTTCCCAGGGCCTCAAGTAGACAAACATTGAGGAGTTCTGGTCCACTGTGGAACCTATGTGTCCAACATCTTCTTACATTTTTCAAGCAAATTACACCTCGTCAGTTTGAATAATTGATCCATGATAATAGTATTCAATAGACCACAATATAGAATCAAAATCAAATTTCAATATTATACCAATAAAGCACTGTTTTAAACAAATGACAGAAAGAAAAGAACAGTAAAACAAATATGCAAATTAGTAGGAATGGGAAGAGGAGCAGGCTGGTGCTGATTCATATCTAAGTTCTGCCTAGAGCCCTCTCCCGGCCAAGGAGACCCAATTGCAGTACTCCCTGTTCCCCATGCTTGCCCTCCAAAACCGTGCAGGGGGACCAGGTGAGAGTAACAAAGATCACACATACTTGGCCTTTGCCCAGCAAAAATGTCCCTTCAAGACTGGGCATTACTATCTATCTTCTAACCACCACTACATCTATGTCCAACAATCTTCCACCATCTGTTTCTGTCCCTATCCCTGTATTACTTAATCACTGGCCACAAAAGAACAAACTATTCCCAACCCCCACTTCCTAGTCTTTCATCCCCATCTTCCTTAATCCTACTTTACTTATGTCTCACTCTAATCCTGCCTAACCCTTCCACCATGCCATTTGGAATTCCCATTCCACAGTAAACAAACTTCCCTTCATTAGGTACCTCTTCCTCTTATACTACTACCTACTATTCCTCACTGAGATATGACTCAATCTTGACAAATTAAATTGGAGATAATTTCAAACAGAAGGCACTAACTTTTAATAGGTCTGAGAAAGGATTCTTGCAAGAGGTGTGATTTTAGCTGAAACTTCAAGGAAACTAGGGAAATCAGGAGGTAGAGGTGAAGAAGAGAATTTTAGGCATCGAGGACAGCCAGTAAAAATGCATGGAGTCAGGAGATGGAGTGTTTTTTGTTTGTTTGTTTGTTTTTAGGAAAAGCAAGGAGGCCAGAGTCATTGGATTATAGAGTACACAGAAGTGAATGAGATTTAAGAAGACTGGGAAGGTAAGAAGGGGACAGGTTATGAAGGACTTTAACAGCCAAACAGACGATTTTTATTTTGGATCCTGGAAGCAATATGTAGTCATAAGGGTTTACTGAGGACTGAGGGTGAGGGCAGAAGGGAGGAGAAAGAGGAATGTCATATGGTCAGACTTGCACTTTTGGAAGATTCTTTGATAGTTAAGTGGAAGTTAGATGGGAGCGAGGAGGGACTTGAGGCAGCGAGGCCCAAAAGAAGACTATTGTGATAATCCAGATGTGAGGTAATAAGGGCCTACACAAGGGCGGTGGTAGTATCAGAGGAGAAAAAGAATTGTTGTGAAGGTAGAAATAACAAAACTTGACAATAGATTGGATAGAGGAGATAAGAGAAAGAGGGGGAAGAGTTGAAGATAATCCTACATTGTGAGCCTGGGTGACTTGGGTGGGGTACTTATTCATAATTATAATGATGAGCCACTACAAAATGCTGAAAGGTCTTTCAATTCATAAAAGTAAGGTATAGTTATATTTAGTATCAAGTTCATGATAAATTATTTGAAAATTAATATATGCTAATAACATATATAATTAATTTTTACTAGTATATAATTAATTAACATGATATACATAATTAATATATGTTAATAATATTCTTTATAACATTTAGACTATATTTTTTATAATACTCATTTGTTTCAGTCATGCCTTGGCAAAGATACTGGAAGGGTTTACTATTTTCTTCTGCAGCTCATTTTACAGATGAGGAAACTGAGGCAAGAAGGGTTAAGTGACTTGCCCAGAGTCACACAGCTGCTAAGTGTCTGAGGCCAGATTTGAACTTAGGAAGATGAATCTTCTCGACTGCGATCATACCCACTGTGCCACCTAGCTGCTCTCGTAATATTTATAATATCCATTATATTTGAGTCAGGGACTGTCTTTTGCCTTTCTTTAGATCCCCAATGCTTAGCACAATGCCTGGAACAAAGTAGGCACTTAATAAATACTTATTGACTGACTGACTTTGAAAATAGATGAAGCATTGTGATACATATGTAAAAATTCCTCTAAATTGAATTTTGATTAACCAAAACACCCAATTCTGTAATCATGAAGGAACTCCTGGGGAATATTTGAACAAGATTAAAACTGGTATTTAAAAAGATGGCTTCTGTTTTGGCAGATGAACTTAATTTCCTTTTTTTGTTTTATTTATTTATTTTGGCTACCTGTGGCTCAGGGTCAGAGAGAAGTGTCTGAGGTCAAGCCTCCAGACAGATCTCAAGAAACAATAGTGCAAAACACCTGAAGCCTGAGGCATCATCTCCCACACCTTGAGACTAGAACCTGACTATAATAATAAGACACTAAAGGAAAATAATGAGTAAGGAAAAGAGAAGGAACCTGACCATAGATAGTTACTATAGGGATTGAATAGATTTGGGTTCATATTCAGAAGACAGGGAAGTTAAAAAGCCACTCCTGCTTCAAAGAAGAATGTCAAATGGTTACAAGCCCCCCAAAAGTTCTTGAAACAGCTTAGAAAGGACTTTAAAAATCAAATAAGAGTGGTTGAGGGGAAAAAAATGTGAGTGATCCAAGAAAATCAAGAAAATTGTGAGAACAAAGTCACCCAATTGGAGAAAGAGTTTTAAAAACTTGAGGAAGAAAATAATTCCTTAAAAACTAGAATTAGGCAAACAGAAGCTAATGATGTTACAAAACATCAAGAACTAATAAAAACAAAATCAAAAGAATGAAAAAATAGAAGAGAATGTGATACATCTCATTAGAAAAACAATGTATCTAGAGAAAAGATTGAGAAGAGACAATATAAGAATTGTTGGACTACCCAAAAGTTGTGACAAAAAGTCTAGATATGATATTACAAGACATTATTAAGGAAAATTGTTGTGAAATTCTAGAACAAGAGGGTAAAATAGATATAGAAAAAATCCATCGATCACCAGAAAGAGATCCCAAGATGAAAACTCATAGAAACACCATAGCTAAGTTTTGAATCTCCTAGGTTAAGGAGAAAATACCACAAATAACAAGAAGAAAGAAACAATTTAAACACTGTGGAGCTACAGTTAGGATAACACAAGATCTAGCAGTTTCAACACTAAAAGACCAAAAGGCTTGGAACATTTATTTCAAAGACCAAACAAGCTGGGTTTGCAACCAAGACTGACTTATCCAACAAAGCTGAGTATAATCCTGAATGAAAAAAAAGGATATTTAATGAATTGAAAGACTATTAGTGACTATTTGTAATAAAAAGACCAGAACTTTTAACTTTTAATTATTTAAATAGTGGAAATAGATAGTAATACTATAATAGTGGGGGACTTAAACCTTGCCCTCTCAGAATTAGATGAATCTAACCAAAAAATAAATAAAAAGTTTAAAGAGTAAATAGAATCTTAGTTAAGCTTGATATGATACATATCTGGAGAGAACTGAATGGGAATAGAATGGAATATACCTTTTTCTCAGAGGTACATGGTACCTTTACAAAAATTGACCATATATTAGGGAAGAAAAGCAGAAATATTAAATGAACCCCTTTCAGATCACAATGCAATAAAATTATATTCAATAAAGGACCATGGAAATACAGACTGAACACTGATTTGAGACTAAACAACCTAGTCTTAAAGAATGAGTGGGTTAAAGAAAAATCATGAAACAGTCAATAATTTCATTAAAGAGACTGACAATAATAAGAACATATCAAAACTTATGAGAAGTAACAAAAGCAGCAATCAGGAAAATTTATATCAATAAAATAGAGAACAAGCAGATCAAGGAATTGGCTATGCAATTAAAAAAACTAGAAAAGAACAAACTAAAAATCCTCAATTAAACACAAAATTGAGAATCCTGAAAATTAAAGGTGAGATTAATAAAATTGAATATAAGAAAACCATTGAATTAATAAATAAAGCTAGGAGTTGGTTTTATACAAAAATAGACAAACCATTGGTTTATATGATTTTAAAAAAGAGAGAGAAGAAAGCCAAATCACCAGTATTAAAAATGAAAAGGGTGAATATACTATTAGTGAAGATGAAATTAAAGCAATTATTAGCAGTCATTTTGCCCAATTATATGCCAATAAATTTAACAAATTAAGTGATATGATACTTACAACAACATAAACTGCCCTGATGAACAGAAGAGGAAATAGAATATCTAAATAAACCTATTTTAGAAAAAGAAATTGAACAGGCCATCAGTGAGCTTCTTAAGAAAAGCATCAGAGGCAGCTAGGTGGCACAATGGATACAGCACCAGCCCTGAAGTCCTCCTGGACCAGACTTCAAATCCGACCTCAGACACTTGACACTTACTAACTGTGTGACCCTGGGCAAGTCATTTAACTCCAATTGCCTCTCCAAAAAAAAAAAAGCATCAGAACCAGATGGATTTACAAGTGAATTCTACCAAACATTTAAAGATCAACTAATTCCAATATTAAATAAATTATTTGGAACAATAGGCAAAAGAGTCCTACCAAACTCCTTTTATGAAACAAATAAGGTACTGATACCTAAACCAGGAAGAACAAAAACAGAGAAAGAAAATCATAGGCCAATTTCATTAATGAATATGGATGCAAACATTCTAAATAAAATACTATCCAGAAGACTACAACAATATATTACAAAGATTATACATTGTGACTATGTGGAATTTATACCAGAAATGCAGAGATTTTTTAACTATTAACATAATTGATTATATCAATAACAAAAGTAACAAAAACCACATGATTATATCAATAGATGCAGAAAAAGTTTTTGGCCAAATACAACACCCATTCTTATTAAAAAACATTTGAAAGCACAGGTATAAAGGGATTTTTTCCTTAAAATGATAAGAAGCATCTACCAAAGACCACCAGTAAGCATTATTTATAATGGGGATAAACTAGAAGTCTTTCCAATAAGATCAGGAGTGAAACAAGGATGCCCATTGTCACCAGTGTTATTCCTTATTGTATTAGAAATGCTAGTAATAGCAATAAGTGAAGAAAAAGAAATTGAAGGAATCAGAATAGGCAGAGTGGTAATAAAACTATCTCTTTTTGCAGATTATATGATGACATACTTGGAAAATCCTAAAGATTCAACTATCAAGTTAGTAGAAGCAATGAATAATTTTAACAAGGTAGCAGGATATAAAATAAACCTACATAAATCATTAGCATTCCTATTTATCACAAACAAAACCCTTCAAGAAGAGATAGTAAGATACCCCATTTAAAATAATTGTAGACAATATAAAATACCTGGGAGTATACCTACCAAAACAAACCCAGGAACTACATGAACATAATTATAAAACACATTTTATACAAATAAAGTCAGATTTAAATAATTAGAAAAATATTAATTATTCATGAGTGGGCAAGGCCAATATAATAAAAATGATAATGCTACATAATCTATTCTGTTGTTTCAATGTTATCGTAATTAAATTACGAAAAAATTATTTTAGTGAACTAGAAAAAAAAACAACAAAATTTATTTGGAAGAAAAGGTCAAGAATATTAAAGGAATTAATTTTTAAAAATGTAAAGGAAGGAGGTTTACCAGTACCATATCTTAAATTATACAACAAGGCAGTAATTATTAGAACTGTCTGGTACTGGCTAATAAACAGAAAGGTAGATTGTAGAACAGAACATGTAATATACATTAGCAAATGTTATAGTAATCCTGTGTTTGACAAAGGTAAAAATTTAAGCTTTTGGGATAAGAATTCTTTATTTGGCAAAAATTATTGAGAAAGCTAGAAAGCAGTCTGGCAGAAATTGGGCATAGATCACTATCTTACCCAATCTAGGAAGATAAGGTCAAGATGGATATATGACATAGATATATACAACAGAAATAGCATAAGAAAATCAGAAAAACATGGAACACATCACATAACATATATCAGACTTAAAGATAGAAGAACAATTTATGAATAAACAAAAGATAGAGAGCATTGTGAGGTATAAAATGGATAATTTTGATTACATTAAATTAAAAAGGTTTTGTACAAACAAAACCAATGTAGCCAAGATTAGGAGGGAAACAAAATTGGGAGGAAATTTTCATAGACAGTTTTTCAGATAAAAGACTCATATCTCAAATATAGAAAGGACTTTGTCAAATTTATAAGAATATGAATAATTTCTCAATTGATGAATGATCAAAAGATATGAATAGGCAGCTTTTCAATAAAGAAATCAAAACTATATATAGTCAGATGAAAAAATGCTCTAAATCACTATTGATTAGAGAAATGCAAATTAAAACAACTTTGAGATATCATCTTGCACCTATCAGATTGGCTCAAATGATACAAGAGGAAAGTGAGAAATGTTGGAAGGGATGTGGAAAAAATAGGACACTAATTTACTGTTAGTGGAAATTTGAACTGATTCAACCATTTTGAAGAGCAATCTGGAATTATGACCAAAGAGTTATAAAACTGTATACCTTTTGGCTCAGCAATACCCCTTTTAGGTCTGTTTCCCAGAGTGATTATGGAAAAAGGAAAAGAACTTACATGTTCTAAAATATTTATAGCAGGTCTTTTTGTGGTGGTAAAGAACTGGAAATTGAGAAGATGCCCATCAATTGGGGAATGGGTAAACAAATTGTGGTATATGATTGTGATGGAATAGTGTGCTATAAGAAATGATGAGCTGGTTGATTTTAGAAAAACATGGAAAGGCTTGCATGAAATAATGAAGAGATAAATGAGCAGAACCAGGAGAACTTTGTATACAGCAACAGCAATATTGTTCTAAGAACAGCTCTGAACAACTCAGTCATTTTGTTGTTGTTGTTGTTAGGGTTTTTTTGTTTGTTTGTTTTGTTTTGTTTGTTTTTTGCTTTTTGGTGAGGCAGTTGGGGTTAAGTGACTTGCCCAGGGTCACACAATTAGTAAGTGTCAAGTGTCTGAGGCCGCATTTGAACTCAGGTCCTCCTGACTCCAGGGCCTGTGCTGTATCCACTGCACCACCTAACTGCGCCTGACTCAATCATTTTGAAATTACTCAAATGACATAAATATTCAAATCAACCACAAAGGACCAATGAAGGAAGATGCTATGTACATCCAGAGAAAGAATTGATAAATAGAAGTATGTATAATATGGTTTTACATGTGTGTGTGTGTGTGTGTGTGTACCTATATCTATCTAATGGTAGCCTTCTGTAGGGTGAAGTAGAGAGGGAGAGAGAAAAAAAGTATACAGCAAAGAGCAAAAGAAAACTGAGAAGGAGGCACAGAAAAACAAGGTAGCTTTGAAAATGATGTATAGTATTTATTACATAGTGGTTTTTTTTTAAAGTAAACAATGTGAAATTAAAAGTCATGGTTTATGTTGAATCCTCTTTTTATGTTGTGCTGTGTGCATGGGAATATTCCTTTTTTTTCTTTTTGTATTTAAAATAAAAATGAATTTAAAAAAAGAAATCTATGATAGTTACTTGAACCTGGGAGAAAGACTCATTACCTTTAAATGAGATAGGATCCAAGTGTTAAAGCCCTGTGAAGTCATAAAATGTTGTAGGCAAGAAAAAGAGTAGGGAGTATCTTTGTTATCTACCAGATGGATTACCACAGCACCTATAAATAGAATGAACCACAACATTACTGTAAGTGGAGCCAAGCCCCACCTTACTTCTGATATATTGGTCCCAAGGTTAAACCAAAAGAAGTACATGTGTGTAGGTCTGTCTAACCACAAGAAAGGAGACTAAGGACTTGCATTACCTTTAATTTAGCTATTGCCTCTATGGCCCAATTTCTATTAAAGAGAAATTCTGTGTTGACAACTTATATCTAATTTACACAGTATTAGCATTCATTACTAAGTAGTGAGTTTGTTGGCTTAAAGAACCTTAAAAGAAAAATAATTTTCTCATGTTACATTACATTTACATAAAAGTACTTAGGTGATTAATTTTTAGACATAGAAAAACAGACACAGAAACAGAGAGAGAGACAAAGAAACAAAGAATCTTTTAATCTATTATATATTGACACTAAAGTTAATGTCCTACTGGGACTGGTGAACATTCTGACAAATGTTTTACTTTCAGATGTGGTTCTATGTTCTGCTACCCTTCAAATATGCTCCAGATTTGAGAAATCACCAATTTTTAGATGATATAGCTCTAAAGAGCATCTTCTTTAATATAGCATTCAATTTTTATTCTCATAAAATGATACAACTATAGACTATTTCTCTTTAATAACAAACATTTTCCTTTAGCTTCCTCTGATGGTTGCATATTCATGGAATTTTAGAATTGGAGTGGACCTGAGAAATCATAATCTATCTTCCTTATTTTACCACTGAGGAAACTGAGGTCCAGAGATTTAAGTGACTTGCTACACAAAGTTAGTATCAGTACTACAACTAGGATTCAGGCCTCCTGGCTTCTATTCTAATTAACATATATAATTTTCATTCTTAAGTATCAAGTGTTCATCTTTCCTAAGCATTATGTTAGATTCTATACAAAGATATTTAGAGGCCTTATAATTTTACATTTAGACATTTCAGTATACCACAGAATGAATTCATTGTGATTTATTTTTGTTTGTTTGTTTTTGTGTTTTGCTAGGCAATGGGGCTAAGTGACTTGTCCAGGGTCATACAGCTAGCAAGTACTATGTGTCTGAGGCCACATTTGAACTCAAGTCCTCCTGCTCCAGGGCCAGTGCTCTATCCACTGCATCATATAGCTTCCCTGAGATTTATTTTGGAAATAACTTTGGATAGTATAGGTATGACATTAGTTAGCAATTCTGTTTTCATGCAACATTTCAAATGCAACAAAACAGAATCTTTTTCTGAAACTGAATTGCTTGTGAAATTGACACAAACCTGGGAGAGATAGAAAGATAAACACTGGATGACAAGAGTCAGATTCAAAAAGAAATTGGGAGGGTAGATCCTTGGATCCAAACTTACCATACATAATGTAACTATAAGCCTGTATCTGCAGTATCTCTCCAATACTTCTCCTTCTCTTCTATGACACTGCCACAGCTCTTGTACAAGCCTTTATCACCTCATGCCTCAACTATTGCAAGAGCCTATTATTGACCTGCCTTTCTCAACTCTCTTCCCACTCAATCCATCCTCCATTCAGTCTCTAAAGTGATTTGCCTAAAGTAGAGGTCTGATCATGTCTCCCTCTACTCAATAAACTTCAGTGATTCCCTAATACCTCCAGGATCAAATACAAAACACTCTATTTACATACAAAATTCTTCATTACCTAGCCTCTAGATCTTTCCATTCTTTTTTATACCTTATTCCCTACTGCAAACTCTTAGATCCAGTGACACTAGCCACTTATTTGTTTCATGAAGAAGACACTTCATTTTTTGGCTCCAGATATTTTCTCTGGCTATACCTCCTGCTGGGGATGCTCTCCCTCTGACCTCCCTGGCTTCCTTTAAGTTCTAATTAAACTTCCACCTTCTACAGGAAGCCTTCCCCAAACCTTCTTAATTCTTGTGCCTTCTCTCTATTATTTCCCATTTATTCTGTATATAGTTTGCTTTGCATATATTTATTAGCATGTCACCTCCTTCAGATTGTAAGCTCCTTGAGGGAAGTCTTTTGCTTCTTTTTATATCCTTAGTGATTAGCACACTGATTTGCACATAGTAGGTACTTAATAAATGTTAGCTATCATTATTGTTGTTCTGCTTGGATGCAGAGGGCAGAATAAGGAAAAATAGGTGGAAGTTGGAAAGAGAAAATTCAGGCATAAGGCAAGGAAAACTTCCTAACAGAACTTTTCAAAAGTGAAATGGGCTGTATGATGGAGGTCGTAAAGAAAAGGTTGTGCAACTTCTTGTCAGTTACATTGTGGAGAGCGATGTGGCTTAGTATATATGTGAAAGTGAATGGCTTTTGAGGTCCCTCCCAACTCTGAGATTCTGTGAAAACATGGAAGATTTTAAGCCCAAAGTGAATGTCAATTAAAAGCCTTCAAAATATATATACTGGTAGCTATCTGGTTAAAGATGTTGGTGTGAAAAAGTTTTTAAAGGAGCCCAAATTTCCCATAAAAAACCTCAGCAAAAATCTAAAGGAGAATCAGATGGAATAGTGATCAAGAAATCCAAAGAGAAACAGCAGGAATAGGACTGCACAAGATGGTAACCACAAGCCAAAGCACACTCAAAGAAGGGTTGAGCCAGGGGAGACAAAAGCCAGCATTAGCTCATAAAACAGGGATTCTAGGACACCTAAGACATTGTGAGCTATGGGATACAAACCAATGTGAGCTCTTCTAAATGGGACCTGAAACCAATGGGATCTTGGTTCTGGCCTGTGTGAATGGATACAGGAAGCAGAACCAGATATTTATGCTGTACAGGGAGGCAGAATTGGCCAATGCACACCTTGGATCTACTGCCAGAGATAGGGCTAGCTCAACAACCTTTGCCAGGAAGCTTTGCAGGAGACCTGAGAAGAGTTTGCTCATCAAAATGTGATTAGGGCCTGTCTGAACTACAACAGGGAATCTCTTCTGACTAAGGAGAGACTTGGGGCAGTGAGACCCATCAGGAGATTGTTGCAATAGTGCAGTTGTAAGGTAATCAGGGTCTGTACTGATGGTTGGGCAGTGTCAGAAGAGAGGTGGAGTATATGCAAAAGATGTCATGAAGGTAGAAATGATAGAACTTAGCAACAGATTGGATATGAAAGAGTGTGAGAGAGTAAAGAGGAGAGTATCACCAAGCTTCTGAGCCTGGGTGCTTGGGAAGATGGCAATTAGCCACAGTAACAGAGAAATTAGGAAGAGAAACTGTTGTTGCTTTTCCTTCCTTCTTGAAGAGGACCGTTACATTAGGAAGGTGGTGCCATAACTTGCAAGTGAATTAGATTTAAACGAGGGAGGGCCATGCAAAGTCACAAGCCTCACTCTTTCCTCCAGAGCCATCTGGGTCCAGCAGCAAAATACAGATCAGGATAATTGGAGATGCTCCAGATGCGGTGGGAGACCTTGGCCTTTTAAAGTTAAGGTCTTTCCCTGGTCTCCTTGACTGAGGCAAGGCCAAGTCAGTGATTAAGGCTAGGTAAGAAATGAGGCAAAGAATGGCTTATTTTACCTAGTTTAAAAAAAAAATCAATGGAGGAGGGGAAGACCCTCAGAGTTTCTGGCCAAAACAGAAGCAATTGTTATTTACACTCAACTCTGAGCCATCAGGGCCCAAACAATGACCAAGTGAGGGTTGGGCTGGGACCTGTTGTTGACCAAACAATGAGAACCAGAGTAATTTGGGTTTAAGGTTTCAGAGAGAAGGGAGAGGAGAAGGTTTGGGGGAAAGATGATGAATTCAGTTTTAGGCATGGTGAGTTTAAGATGCCTATTAGACATTCAGTTTGAAATATCCATTAGGCAATTGGAGACGTGAAGCTGGAGGTCAGCAGAGATGTTAAGGCTGGACATATAAATCTCAGAATCATTTGCATGAAGATGATAGTTGCATCCCAAGGGAACAGATCCAAAGGGAACTATTTCACCAAGTGAAATAGTAGAGAAGGAGAAGAGGGGCTAAGGCAAAGCCTTGGGGGACACCCAAAATCATCCAGTAGTGACCTGGATAAAGATATAGCAAAGAAGACTGAGAAGGAGTAGTCAGACAAGTAAGAGAAAAAGGACAGAGTAATATTATGAAAACATAGAGAAAAGAGAGTATCTAGGCTGATAGTACTGAGTTATATGATTTGTTTTTTTTTTCTCTACTATTGAGAGGGTTATATAAGTTATTAATAAAACTACAAGATTCTTTTTCATAAGGCTCATATCCCCAGTTAGGTGGAGTTTGGAGATAGGTGTCATTTACTGCCCCAACAATCCAGATAAAGTATCTGTTCTCTACCATTCTATATATACCAATACCAAAGCTCTTTTCTCCCTCTTACAAATCCTGTTTGCAATTAAGAACATACACTAATCAAAAGCAATTAAAATAGGTTAGATTTTATTTATAGGAAACTGGCTTTAAAAGTAATACATTAATCCATAGTTATGAGCAAATCTTAAGAGAAATTTAAAAGTAAGTCTATTATCCTGGGTGGAGGAAGAGAGAGGGGAGAAGAAATCATGTCACCTCCTTTCTATTTTCTTAAAGAGAAATAGTTTAGCCACATCCATCTGGGTCCTCAGTGACATCAGTCTCTAATCTTTGATCCAGCCTTCATCTGTCTCCTCTCTTTCATTTGCTCAACTTGCCTTGTTTCATCCTTTCAAATGGATAAGAAAATGAAAATGAAACTTATGATGCCACTGGGCACTCCTTTCAGAGCTCTTGATAGTCTTGGTCCCTCCCAAAACAGGAAGAAACAACATTGAACTACATTTCCCATAAGCTCTCACAGCTCATTCCTAAAGAACTTCTGCCTGCAGAGATCAATCTTCTGCAGGCCTTTTGAAAGGTAGCATACTATTCATAGAAATAACACTGGACTGCATTTCCCATAGACTTGTGCAGTTAGTTCTGAAGACATCTGTCTGCAGAGATCTATTTCTAATAGACCATTAAATATTTTATTGTATATTATTTCACTACAACCAAAAGTTAAACTCAGAAGATAGTAATTTCATAATAATTCCACAAACACAAGTAGGATTTCTGGTAAAATAGTGGCAAAGACTTCAAGAATAGATAAAAGAAGTAAAGTAATAAACAAAAAATGAAAATAGAGCTTTTGAGGCACAATAATAGTTTTGGTGTCTTATTTTTGTTTACTCAATTTTCCAGGCTTTTTAAACTGGAATTTTATGTTAGAGTTAGGTCCTATACATTCCCGGAAGGAATATTGGGTCTTCATGCATTCCTATTTGTGTTATTTGAGATCTTTCATGGCTTTCAGTTGGTTTTGAATGCTATGTTATTCAAGGATCTGCAGATCAAGGCAGGGAGTTTCAAATTTTTAGCACATCCTAAACAATCTGATCTATAGAATGGTCTAATCTACAGAATAACCCTTCTGCTCTGAGCTTTGAAGGTTTCCAACTCTATTTTTTGTCTAGACATCACAACTGATGGATTGTGCATCATTGCAGCCCCAGTAGACAGTTCCTGGCTCAGACTTTATCAGCAAGTTGAAAAGCTGTATGGGTTTAGAGTGACAGAATTGCAGTTTATGTCTCTGGTCTGCCCTTCCAACCCTGATTATTCAGCTGCAGGTTCTAGCCCAGGTCTGTGAATTTTAATTCACAATCTTGCTCTGTGATTAGAATGTGGTCAGAATGATAGCGCTTATAAGTTTGTCCCTGATCCAAATTCCTTGACTTGGGGCTTTAGTCCCCAGTCTAGATCTACGGTTTTAATCTGTGATCCTGCTCTGGTTGCTGTCCTTTTGCCATTACTACTCCCTAACCTATATAGAGTCAGAGGCCCCAGACTAGTCATTTTGCTAGAAAGCTCTGCATTGTACCTTCTTTGCTGGATCCCCTTTCTAGCACCTGCATGTCTCTGGCTCTATCTTTGTGCTGAAATGGGCTGGAAGAAATGCCCCATTGTGGTTACTTCTACCTCTCAATAACCACTCTAGTGATCTTTTTTCAATCTTTGTTGGAGTAGTTGTGTGGGTATTGTACAGCTTCCTCTTACTCTATCATATTTGCCAATCTCCATTTCTTTTTTTTTTTAATGTTTATTATAATACCAGTTAAATCTCAAGGGAATAACAAATCATATAGGTCCTGGAGTTCCCTGACTGGAATTTGCTTAAACAGACTTGTCCCCTTCATAGACTCATATAAAGAAGATATATATATATATATATATATATATATATATATATATATATTTTTAAGAGACTTGTAGCCACATCTGTTGTGATTATGAGAGTGGTTATTCCTATAATAGGTGGAGTGGTTCAGCTGATAAGATAAATCCAGAGACACACAAGGAAAGGGGGTAAGAGACAAATAATGGATTCATTCTTGCCAGAATGTCTGCAACAGCATACAGCTATTTTCCAACTTGAAAGAAACCTATGTGCATAGTCTGAGGATAGACTACTAATTAAGCATGCCAATCCTCACACAACAGTTAAAAGAGGCGATAAGCTAGATTTCCTTTTTACAAGATCCCAAACTCTTGCTGGCGCAAAACAGAAAAGTTCTTGAGTCAGCCAGACTTAGAACATAAACAGAATAATGGGAGCTAAGGTTTTTACTTATGTGAAAAGCATAAACAAACAGAAGAAATTCAAGCCTCTCTGTGTTCAAGACATCTGACCTCTGGTACCAAATTGTAGCAGTGAGAAAACCCATATAATTACAAATTAGAACACATCAGTAAGATAAAAAAAGTGTATTTAGGACAGCGTCATACACATAGGAAGGGAGAAGAAAGAGAAGTTCACAGTATGGGCCAAATAAGCTTCTTTGTATGTATCATTTCCCACAGGGAGTTAACACATAAAGATAACACATAGCAGTGTTAGCTTCACTCTCAGAAAGTCACTGGCCTTGGGGAAAATGGTTATATTTCAGGGAGACAATACAGAGATTTTTAATCTGCTAATCTGATGTTGGCTCCAAGGACCTAAGACAGTTATTTATTTATTTTTTGATAGACTGATACAGTACAAAAGAACTATGGTAAAAGAAGGTAAAACATAGGATTAGTTGTGACTGCACACTTACATTGAAATGGAAACTTATTCTAAAAAACACATTATTAATGTCAAGAAAGAGAACTATAGTGCTTGCTTCAGCAGCACACATACTAAAATTGGAATGATACAGAGACCATTAGCATGGCCCCTGCGCAAGGATGACTCGCAAATTTGTGAAGTGTTCCATATTTTTTATGACAATGAGTTTGGTTATAGCAACCATGTAATGGACTTCATGGCCTACATGGCCTCCAAGAAGTAAAGTGGAAAGCCATGGACCTTCATCCCCAGCCAAAAAAGGAGTTCCACTACTGGGGAACCTACATTCTTAACCTACGTTCCTCTACTGGGGATCCCATATCCCATTCACATCCTTGTCCCAAAGCATCCCTGTAGTTGGGAGAAGCCTAGAGTCCTATATTGTGTACCATCAATAAAGTCACTACATTCAGTGCAAAAAAATAATAACAAAGAGAATTATACAGTGACCTTTCTTTTCTATTGTCACAGTGTTATGCATTAAGAAAAGCCCAAAAGATAAACTCAGAAGTTAGTAATTCCATAGTATTTCCACAAGCACAAGTAGAGCTTCTGATCAAATAACAAAGATCTCAAGAATAGATAAAAGAAATGAAGTAATATATAAAAAATGAAATTAGAGCTTTTGAGGGAAAAATTAGAATAAATAGCTTAGAAAAAAGGTAGAAGACTTATCAAAATAGCAGACTTCATTGAAAAGTAGAATAAAGCAAACATGATACAAGAAATATTAGAAAAAATAGATGAAAAAAACCCCAAGGTATCTATTTTAAAACCATTGAGGTGGAAAACAGGTTGAAGAAAGAGAACTTAAGATTCATTTGATTTCCTGAAAACTGTGATCAAACAAAAAAAAATATATAGCCATATTTAAAGAAATCATATAATAAAACTGGTTTGATCTAGGGAAAGTGAAAATTGAAAGTAGCCACCTCTCATCTCTGAAATAAACCTTAATTTGAAAATGCCCTGAAATAGCATAGCCAAAATCCAGAACTTCCAGATCAAAGAAAAAAAAAAGTACTGCAAGCAGCTAGTAAGAAAGAGTTCATATACCAAGGAATCACAGTAAGGATCATACAGTGCCATAGTACAACTACTAAAAAGAAAAAGAAATATTTGAAATATGATTTGCCTAAAGTAAAAAGAAACAAGGTTCCAGCTAAGAATCACTTATCTGGTAATACTGAGTATAAAAAAGTACAAAGAAAAAAATATGCCTTTAATATGTAGAAGAGAAGGCTTTTAAGCATTCTTGATTAAAATATCAGAACTGAGTATAGTTTTTGAAATGCAAATACAACATAAAAGAAATCTAGGAAGATGAATACATTTGAGCAATTAGAAGGAACTAAATGATGATCAAGTGATTATATTCTAATGGGAGTGAATAGATAAGTGGTGCTTCTGAATCCTACTGTTTTTAAAGGTCAGACATGGAGAAAATAAAGTAAAATGCAGGGTCTGGATGGTGGTTTTTTTGTATCTTGTGTACTTTATTAGAGAAAAGGGAGAGAAAAAGGAATATACAAAGGAATAAAGAAAAAGAAAGGAGAGGAAATTATTTTTTCATAATTAGAGAACATAAGAAAATTGTATAAAATATGGAAGATAGGTTGGGGAACAGGCACATCCTGAACCTCATTCTTACCTGAACTAGGGAAAAGGTAGGTTAAACATATATATGCAAAGATAGATAGATGGGTAGACAGATGGTAGATAGATAGTTAATGTAAATAGATATCGATATATACACACAGATGTACACATACATAGTACATATATGTGTATACATCTTCATATATATATATTATATACACATACATACATATATAGCATTCAACTGATGAAGAAAGATTGAAAAAGAAAGAGGGATTTAAGAGGAAAGGTAGAGTTTGGTAGGGAATAGTCACAAATAAAACAGCCTTCAACTTTAGAAGTTGGTCAGAAAAGTGGGATTAAAAGGAGAGAAAGAAATAAGAACCAATGATCTAAGTGAAGAGAGGAGGGGCACAAGAATAGGAAAAGGCAATTCAATTATAGATTACTAGAGTTAACCACATTTCTTTTCTTTCACAACCTTTTTCATCTTGGTAAAGAGGAAAATCAAGGCAAAGAGAATAAAGTATGAGGATATTATGAAAGGAAAAAACACAATTGGCAATCATAAAGTGTGAATGATATGGGTCCAACTATAAAATAGAAGAGTTTGGCTGAATGATTTAGAAAGTAGAATCCAACAATTGTTTAAAAGAACACATTTGAAACACAAACATTCATGAAGTTAAAATAAAGTATTGGAGAGGAAGTTATTATGCCTTAGGCGAATTAAAAAGATAAGTATAGCATTAATGATCTAAAAAGACAATAATAAGATTAAACATGGTTAAAAGAAATAAAAAGGAAAACTATATCATCCTTAAAGGCACTATAGGTAACAGAATAATGTCAATACTTGACACAGTTTTTAAATATTTCAAAGAAAATATAATTCAATTACCGAGAGAAATTAACAAACAAAAATATAATTGAGAACATCATTGTCTCCTTTTCAGAGCTCAATCAGTCAATAAACATTATTATTTTTTTTTGGCAATCGGGGTTAAGTGACTTACCCTGGGTCACACAGCTAGCAAGCATCAGTGCTTAGTCTGAGGCTGGGTTTGAACTCAGGTCCTCCTGACTTCAGGGCCGGTGCTCTATCCACTGTGCTACCTTCCTGCCCCAATAAACATTATTTTAAGCACATACTATTTATTTGCCAGGCAATGTGCTAAATTCTGGGAATACAAACAAAAATAAGAAGAAAAACAGTCCCTGCTGTCAAGAAATTTCCAATCAAATGAGGTAATACAACAAACAAAAGACAGCAGAAAAGCTGGAAGTGGGGAAAGAAGATGCCCATAAAAATGGCATGATGGAGAAGTCCAAAAAAAAAATTCAGCTGGTAGGAAATGCAGAGAAGACTGTCCTGGAGTATCTTCTTAAACAGAGGCCCTAGAATCCCATAGTTCCAGTGAAATGGTCCAATCAGACAACTAGACAAATCTAACAAAAATAGTTAAGTACATGAATCAAATTTTAGAAAAAAAAGTTACATATTATAGATCTCTGGCAATTACTGAATGAGAATCAAATGTGTACTTTTTTTCAGCTGTGCAAGGCACCTTTAAAAAATTAACCATGTGCTAGTATATAAAAACCTATTAATAAATGTAGGAAGATATATATTTTAAATATATCCTATACATATCACAAGGTGATGAAATTTATAAACAGTAAGTGGAATTTGAGGAAAGGATTCAATCTTAAATGTAGACTCAACAATTACCTCCTAAAGAATTGGTGGGTTGGTGGAGCCAAGATGGCAGAGTAAAGGCAGGGACTCACATGACCTCTCACAAATTCCCCTTCAAATAACTTTAAAATAACACCTCAAAATGAATTCTGGACTGGCAAAACCAACAAAAAGACTGATGAAACAGCATTCCAGCCCAAGACAGCCTAGAGGTTTGGTCAGGAAGGTCTGTCTCACTAGGGTAAGAGAGTAACGCAGTCCAACACACACACTGCACCTGGCAAATCAACAGCAAGACCCCAGGCCATAGCACAAGCCATCAGTGAGATCCCAGGCCTCTGCAGAAGGCAGACAGTGGTGGTCCATGCTGTGCAAGCCAGCAGCAGACTTTGTGGACAACTGAATTTGTAGCAGCAGCTTTCAAAGCTCTCAGCACACAGATGGGAAGAAAGTTGGACAATTGGTCAGGAGGTTACAGGGGACCCTTAGTAGGATTATATTGCATTGCCCATATAAAATCATGATTGTAGTCCCAGGGTGAGGAGGAGCAGAAGTACTTTGGAGCTCCCAGCCACAAGAAAGCAGGGACCCTGGTCACAATCACAGGGCAGCAAATGGTGCTTTCGGTTGCTCACAGACCACAGTAGAGTTCAGGAGAGTAGTGACCACACCTCTACTTAGAACTTGCAGACCCCCAGAGTTAGCTCTGAAAACAACAGCAACAACAACAACAACAACAACAAAATCCCTGAAGCTTTAGACAAAGTCCCCTCCACTTTGGGAGCAGAGCCCAACTTTAACATTAAGTTGGAGGTCAAGAAATAGGATGGAAAAATGAGCAAGCAACAAAAAAAGAACCTGATCATAGAAAGTTACTATGGTAACAGGGAAGATCAAAACCTAAACTCAGACAAAGACAGCAATGTCCAAAAGGTTAGATGCAAAGCCTCAAAGAAAAAAGGGAATTGATCTCAGGTCCAAAAAAAGTTTTACTAGAAAAGCTCAAAAAGAATTTTAAAAATCAAACAAGAGACATGCAGGAAAAATTTGAGGAAAAATGAGAGTGATGAAAAAGATTCATGAAAAAAGAATCAAGAACTTAGTAAAGCACACAAAAAAGGGAAAAGATATTTAAAAATTCACTGAAAAAACCCAACTTTTAAAAAGTAGAATGGGCCAAAGTAAGAGGTACAAAAACTCACTGAAGAAAATAAATCCTTAAAAGCTAGAATTGGGCAAATGGAAGCTTTTTTTCTCCATGAGGCACCAAGAATCAATAAAACAAAGTCAAAAAATGAAAAAATGGAAAAAATGTGAAATATTTCATTGGAAAAACAACTAACCTAGAAAATAGATTCAGGAGAGGTAATTTAAGAATTATTGGACTAATTGAAAGCCCTGATCAAAAGAAAAAAAGAGCCTATGCATCATATTAGAACAAATTGTTAAGGAAAACTGCTCCAATATCTTAAAACCAGAGGGTAAAATAGAAATTGAAAGAATCTACTGATCACTTCCTGCAAGAGATTCAAAAATGAAAACCCCCAGGTATATTATAACCAAATTCCAGAGCTCCAATGTCAAGGAGAAATATTGTGTGGGGTCCCTATTGGTGAAAACCATATAGTGAATGCCATAACAAGGATACAGTGACCAGCACATGACCTTTCATATCTGGATATCTACCCAACAGCACTGGCCTTGATGCCCAAGGTCCTGGACTCAAGCCCTGTGCAAAGTAGTAAATGAAAGCATTAGTTAAACCATAATGGCATATGTAACAACACTCTATCACTCCTCCTCCATATGTTTGGTATCTACAATTACTATAGGGCTTTTTCAAGGTCTTTGTAGGGATCTACTGAATTGTCTGGCCACCACTCCAGATTGATGATTATTAAGCTGTTGGTGAGGATCTACTAGGTTTCTAGCCTTGACCCCAGACCACCCCTAATGTAAGTAACCAAAATGATCATTAAACTTCTCTTATAATCATTATGAGTTCCTAGCCTCTTTCTTTTGAATTGAACTTGCCCCACTCTTTGGGGTGGGGGGGAGGACCATGAATATCCCTGTGCAGGGGTATTCTGGAACCCTATGTACTGCAATCAGCCAGAAAGAAACGTATCAAATATGAGAACCACAATCAGAATCACACAAGATCTGGCAACTTCTACTTTAAAGATCAGATGGCTTGGAATATAACATTCTGGAGGGCAAAGGTATTACAACAGAGTCACCTACCCAACAAAACTAAGTGTAATCCTTTAGGATATTTGTTGAAATAGTGAACTTACAAGCATTCCTGATAAAAGACCAATGCCAAATAGAAAATTTGACATTCAGATATAAGACTCAAGAGAATTATAAAAAGGTAAACATGAAAGAGTAATCATAAAGGACTCAATAGAGTTAAACTGTTTACATTCCTATATGGGAAGATGATATGTGTAATTCCTAAAAACTTTTTCACTATTAGGACAGTTAAAAGGAGTGTACATAGACAGAAGACACAGGTATGAATTGATTATAATGGGATGATATAAAAACATAAAGGGGTGAGAAAGAGATGCATGGGAGAAGGGAGAAGAGAAAGGTGGAATGAGGTAAATTATCTCATATAAAAGAGGCATGGAAGAGCTTTTAAAGTAGAGGGGATGATAAGAGTGGGTGGGCAATCCTTAAACCTCACTCTTATCTAAATTAGTTGGCCATAGAAACCTTACTTACTGTATAGGGAAGTAGGAGGGGATGGGGATAACAAAAGGGGTTGGCTGATAAAGGGGAGGGTGGATTAGGGGAGGCAATGTCAGAAGCAAAACACTTTTGAGCAGGGACAGGGTGAAAGGAAAGAGAGAGTAGGTAAACAAGGTGGGGAATAGGATAGAAGGAAATATACAGTTAATAATTATAATTGTGAACGTGAATGAGATGAACTCATCCATAAAACAGAATCAAACAGCAGAGTGGATTAAAAATCAGAATCCCACAATATATTGTTTACAAGAAACACACTTGAAGCAGAGAGATGCATACAGAGTAAAAGTGAAAATGAAATGAGGAAGGAAGTTACATCTTACTAAAATGTATCATAAATAATGAAGTAATATTAATACTAAACATATATGCACCAAATGGCACAGCATCCAGATTCTTAAAGGAAAAGTTAAAGGAGTTATCGGATGAAAGAGACAATAAATTTTACTAGCGGGGGGGCACCAACTTTTCCTTCTCAGAAGCAGATAAATCTAACCAAAAAAATAAAAAAGAAAGAAGTGAATCAGATGAATAGAATTTTAGGAAAGTTATGTTTCTGGAGAAAATTGAATGGAAATAGAAATGAATTTTTTTTTCTAAGTGGCACACAGAACATAAACAAAAATTGACCATGTATTAAGGCATAAAAACCTCACAACCAAATGTAGAAAAGTAGAAATTTTAAATGAATCCTTTTCTGGTTACAATGCAATAAAAATACAATTCAATAAAGGGCTGTAGAAACATGGATAGAAAAGTAATTGGAAACTAAATAATCTAATCCTAAAGATTAAGTGGGTCAAAGAACAAATTATAGAAATAATAAATAATTTAATTAAAGAGAATGACAAAAATGACACAACATTCCAAAATTTATGGGATGCAGCCAAAGCAGTACTCAGGGGAAATTTTATATCTCTAAACACTTAAATCAATAAAATAGAGAAAGAGCAGACCAATTAATTGTGTGTGCAGTTAAAAAAATTAGAAAAAAGTTAAAATCGCCAATTAAACATCAAATTGGAAATCCTGAAAAGAAAGTTTAGTAAAATTGAAAGTAAGGAAATCATTGAACTAATAAATAAAACTAGGAGTTGGCTTTGTGGGAAAAAACAATAAAAACATAAAATATTGGCTAATTTGATTTAAAAAAAGAAAGAAGAAAACCAAAATTTCAGTTTCAAAAATGAAAAGGATGACTCTACCACCAATGAAGAGGAAATTAAAGCAGTTACTAGGAGCTATTTTGCCCAATTATATGCCAATAAATCTGATAATCTAAGTGAAATGGATGAATATTTACAAAAATATAAGTTGCCCAGGTTAACAGAGGAGGAAGTAGAGTGTTTAAATAACCGTATTTTAGAAAAAGAGATTGAACAAACAAAACCAATATAGTCAAGATTGAAGGAAAGCAGAAAACTGTGAAAAAAACCTTTTACAGCAAATTTCTCCAATAAAGGTTTCATCTCTCCAACATATAGGGAACTAAGTCAAATTTATAAGAATATAAGTCATTTCCCAAGTGATAAATGGTCAAAGGATATGAATAGGCAGTTTTTAGATGAAGAAACCAAAGCTATCTATAGACATATGAAAAAATGTTCTAAATTACTATTGGTTAGAGAAATATAAATTAAACAACTCTATTAAATTAGCTAATATTACAGAAAAGGAAAATGACAAACATTGGATGGGATGTGGGAAAATTGGAATACTAATACATTGTTGTTGGAGTTGTGAACTGAACCAACTCTTTTGGAAAACAATTGGAACTATGCCTAAAGGGCTATCAAACTGTGCATGCCCTTTGACTCAGTAATACCACTTTTAGGTTTGTATCCCAAAGAGGTTTTTTTAAAAAGGGAAAAGGACTTATTTGTATAAAGTATTTATAGCACCTGTTTTTGTAGTGGCGAAGAATTGGAAATTGAGGGGAAACCCATTAATTGGGGAATGGCTGAACAAGTTGTGGTATATGATTATGCTGGAATGCTATTGTGTGATAAGAAATGATGAGCAGGATGATTTCAGAAAAAACCTGGAAAGACTTATATGAACTGATGCAAAGTGAAGTGAGTAAAACCAGGAGAACATTTTCCAAATAGCAGTGTTGTACAATGATCAACTGTGAATGGTTTAGCTATTCTCAGTAATACAAAGATCCAAGACAATTCTGAAGGACCTATGATGAAAAATCCTATTCATCTTCAGAGAAAGAACTGATAGAATCTGAATGTAGATCAAATCCTTCTGTTTTTAAATTTTTCTTTATTTTTCTGGGGTTTTTTTGTATGTTTTCTTTCACAACATGACTAAGATGGAAATATATTTTGCATAATTGCACATATGTAACCTTTATCAAATTGCTCGCTTTTTCAAGAAGAGAGTAGGGGAGGGAGTGTGGGAGAGAACTTGGAGCACAAAATTGTAAAAAATAAAAGTTAAAATTGTCTTTACAAGTAATAGGAAAAAAATAAAATATTAAAACTTAAAAAAGAATTGGTAGGTTACAAAATTAATCACAGGAATAATAGTTAATGCCATCATAGAAAATGACAACAATCAAATAACACTTTTGGGATATAGCCAAAGCAGTCTTTAGGGGAAATTTTATATCTTTAAAGATTTTCATTAATGAAAGACAGAAAGAACAGATCAATGAGTTGCCAATGCAACTGAAAAAAGTCCTAAAAAAGCAACAAACAGAAAAAGTCCAGCTAAACACACACACAAAAAGAAAATCAAAGAAATGATAGACCAAAATAAGAACAACAAAAAATCCATTAAATTGATAAATAAAACAAGGTTTTAAAAAACTAGTAAAATAAAGAATCTGTTAACTAATTTGATAACAAGAGAGAGGAAAAATAAATGGTCAAAATTTTTAAAATGAAAAATGAGATTTTTAAAAA
Organism: Phascolarctos cinereus; assembly: GCF_003287225.1. Taxonomy (NCBI): domain Eukaryota; kingdom Metazoa; phylum Chordata; class Mammalia; order Diprotodontia; family Phascolarctidae; genus Phascolarctos; species Phascolarctos cinereus. The sequence goes on from NW_027555847.1 coordinate 237,402,489, forward strand.
CAAACTTCTGTCTAATTATATGACAATGAATCTGAGAAGTGAAGTAAATGAGTATTTAAAAATAATACATTGCAGATCAAGAAATAGAGATCTAAATAATAATCCAGTCTCAGAAAAGGAAATTTAATAAGCCAATAAGGAACTCCCAAAGGAAAAAAAGTAACCTGGACCAGATGGATTTACAAATGAATTCCATCAAATTAATTCAAAGAAGAATTAATTCTAATATTAAATAAATAATTTGAAAAAATTGCAAATGAAGCATACTATCAAAATATTTTGAGGGGCCAAATGTATCTCTGGTACTAAGATGGAGAGATAAAACAGAAAATGATAAATCAATATCATTAATGAAAACTGATGCAAAGAAATATTGAATAAAATACAGGATACCCCAAAAGTCTTAGTGTAGTTTATGCCATAATATTTTACTTTTTAAATTAATTCTTTTTTGGCTAGGCAATGGGGTTAAGTAACTTGCCCAGGGTCACACAGCTAGTGAGTTTTTTGTGTCTGATTCTGGATTTGAACTCAGGTCCTCCTGAATCCAGGACCAGTACTCTATCCACTGCGCCACCTAGCTGCCCCCATGCCATTCTATTTTTAAAAAAATAAGAGTTTCAAACACTTTGTAAACATCCTGTATTAGCAAAGAATAATATATTAAAACAAGCTGTGTGACTCTGGGCAAGTCACTTAACCCCAATTGCCTCCCCCAAAAAACCAAAACAAAACATTATACACTATGATTAGGTTAGATTTATATCAGGAATATAAGGTTGGTTTAATATTTACAGGTAATATTTGATGGTTTAATATAGTCTAATATTTACTAATAACAATAACATAAAATTAAATGAATAAATTAAATGATTAAGTGAATAGATGTAGAAAAATCTTAAGACTAAGTAAAACATTCTTTATGTTAAAAATATTAAACAGTATAGGAATAAATGAACCTTTCCTTAATATGATAAACAACCCCCCAAATTGAATTATTTTGCCAAGAGTTCTCTTCTCTTCCCTTCTCATCTCTGATATTTGGCCTACTAGCTTATCACTTATTATAGTCTCTAAAAGGAGGTGACCTTTCTTTTTGCCAAAGCTAACACCTCTACCTATAATTGTGACCCACCTCATCTCTTTTTCAGTAGATTAGCTCCTCTATCATCTTCGTCCTCTCTAATTGTTAATCTCTATCTTATGGCTCCTTCCCTGTTACACATATACATACCCAAGTTTCTCTCATTCTTAAAAAAAGTTACTAAATATTACCATCCCTGTTAATGATTAACCTATATCTCTCTTTTGTTCTCAGCTAAACTCCTTGAAAAAGTCAACTATTTTCAGTGTCTCCATTTTTTCCCCTCTCACTCTGAACTAAGTCATCTGTAATCTGACTTCCAATCTCATAATTTAGCTGAAATTTCTCAATCTTAAGTAATTAATGGTCCTTAATTGCCAAATTGAAAAGCCTTTTTTTCATACTTCTTTATTTTTCTGAAATATTGTTGACTCTTTTCTCCTCCTGGCTACTTTCTCTATTCCATGGGTTTTTGTGACATTGTTCATGCCTGATTCTCCTCCTCTTTGTTTGATCATTCCTCAGGCTCTTTTGCTGGATCTTCATTCAAGTTACTCTCACTAATATGATTTTCCCCAATGCTCTGTCCTCAAGAAGAAGTAATCTTCTATTTCTTTACTTGGTGATCTCATCTGCTCTTAGGATTATTAACTCTGCAGATGCCTCTCAGATCTATATTTTCAGCCCTATTCTATCTCTTGAGCTATAACAACAATCTGTTTGACATTTTGAGCTAAATATCTCATAGCCAACTCAACATACTAAAAGAGAGAGAGAAACAGAGAGAGAGAGAGAGAGAGAACACATCTTTCAAGAAAACCTATTGCTCTTAGCTTGTCAATTAATGTTGAAGATACCACCAGTCTCCTAGTCACCCATACTCACAAATTCATAGTTTAACCACTTTCTCCTATTAGTCCCACAGATCTAATAAATTGCCAGATTCTGGCATTTGTTTCTAGCATAACATGTTTCTATATTGCCTTTTTTGAGCTTTCATGGCAATTGCCCTGGTTCAGGCTCTCATTACCTTTCACGTGAAATATTGTAATAGTCTCCTAATTGATCTCTCCCTGCCTCAAACCTCTCCCCACTCCAATCCATCCTCCACACAACTGATAAAGTGATGTTCTATTACCCCCCTCTAATACTATTTTGGCAGAGAGGCTAAACCAGGTTGATGGTAGTCAATGGCTTCAAATCTATCAGGTAAGTTAGGGGGATGCCAACCCCAAGCACGTGAAGACTTCTCCTGGTGGAATGCATGAAGGAGAAAAATGTGTTCCAATTGCCACCAGAGTGGCTAAAGCAGGAACTGTGGAGCACTTAGATCTTGGTCAGATGTCAAAGATGCTGGGGTCTTCCACTGCATCCTGGGCCATGGCCAGTCATTTTGACTTTTGTCTTGCCACTGGACTTTGATGATTCTGGAAGAGAGAATGAGGCTGGTGACTTTGTACAACTCTGCCTCCCCTAAACTCAATGTAAGTGCAAGTCAAGCCATCATCTTGTGATGTCACTGGTGTTCTTCAAAAACAAAGGACAAAATCAACAACCCTTAACCATGTACTTCATTCTCAAGGTAGCCACCAATCCTTCACTTGCCAATTCTTTCTCAGGCCATTAGCCCTTTTCCTGGCTACATTCTCCTCCCTTCCTCAGATTGACCCCTTGGTAAACTAATTTGATTCTATAGTAGCCTCTTCTCTTCAGAACCTTGTGTCATTTCTCATCACCATTTGCCCTTCCAAATCTCAGCCTTGGATTATTCCTTTGGATTATTTGGATTATCTGCTGCCATTGCCTTTATCTATGTGGTGTTTAGTGAAAAGAGGAAATGATGAAAACATGCGGATTGGGTCCACTATAAATTTATGTTACATAGTCTCATTTATAATTTATAGAATTTATAATTCTAGCTATTAGGTAATTTCTTGCTAGGTGCTTGGTAGGCACTAAATTTTTGGAACTTTCATTGATGTGTTTCAATATTTCCACTATTTGAGTGTGTAATCTGCATGGATCAGTAAGTATAGCTTCCTTAATAATAGCTGTGCTATAATTTCTGGTGGTAATAACCTGATCTAGAATTGTCATTATAAGCTCTTCCTTTTCTAAAAACTTTTGGACCATTGTTTAGTCTCCATCCAAGGATAAACTACTTTTGGCTACATTTAACAAGTCCAATATTGTCTTACTTATTGTCAGCCTTCATTGTTCCTTAGTGAAATGATGTCTGTTTGTTCAAAAGTTTTCTGTTAAATTTTTAACCTGTTTATCCCGTGTCTTGGGACAACATTTCTCTTCATCCTTTTTTTTATGAGGAAATGATCATATTTCATCCTTTCTTTGGATGCTAGGCTCTGTTTTGTTAATGCTGCGTGAGCTTTTTAAATATTAGATATCTTTAGAAATGTTCAAAATCTGTTATGTTCCATTTTATCATTCCAAAATCGTATATTGAGACTAGTATTGCATAGATTTTAATTGCTTTCAATGTGACCACCAGTGAAATGTACAGTTTTTACTATCTTCATCTATAATCTGCATTAATCAGTCAAAACTTTTTAAGGATGACTTTTCTATAATTCTGTAGCAATGAACTGACCTTATGATATCACTGTCATAAACCCAGTTTTGTAGATCAGAAGTGCCAAACTCCAAGTGTCCCCCAAAATCCCTTATGCAACCAGAACGATGTTAAAATGTAATTTTACAAACAAATCTTTTTGATAACCCTTTGTTCAACACACACGTATGTCTATATCTATGTGTATATATGTATATATGTATGTCTACATCTATGTGTGTGTATATATGCATACATACGTACACACATATAGACATGCACATACAGCTGGTTAAGTTAATGTGACCCATGAAGAATCTTCTGTTCATTCCGGAGTTATTTACCATCATCATCGTCATCATCATTGTTATCATTATCATCATCATCATCATGCATCTCGGATAACTCTTTTGTAGTTTTTGACTTTTTTTTTTACTTTAGTAGCTATAGATAGCTGTAGGAAGGTAAGTGGTGTGGTGGAAATGGCCCTCCCTGGGCCTGAAATCAGAAAGACCTGACTTCAAATCCATCCTCAAACACTTACTAGTTGTGTGACCCTGGGCAAGTCACTTAACCTCTCCTTGCTTCAGTTTCCTCCATTGTAAAATAGGGATCATAACAGTACCTACCTCACAAGGTGAGAATCAAATGATAGAATATTTGTAAAGCACTTAGCACAATACTTGTTGTCTAGTAGATACTCATTAAATTCTTATAGCCTTCTTCTCCCTGTCCCTCTTCCCTAGACTTTGGCTTGACTGTAGGCAATGATGGAATCCAGAATTACCACCCTAAACCTCTCTATTTCCACAAACGAAATGACATGACCCAGCCATTTGTCTGACACTTTTCTGTCAAAATATTTTTTCACTGAATTCATGTGGATGTCACTCATGGAGGACCTTTTGATTCTCTTCTTGGTTCTTAGTTGTTTTATGTGTTCCATCAGGAGTTAAGCCATTTTCAGTTATACTTGGCAAATCCAGTGGTGTGTACTTATTATCAGACTATTTTATTGCTTAGTGAAGTAATGCCTGTTTATTCCAGAAATGCTTTTGTGGGTTTCTGAGCTGTTTATTATGTACATGATAATATTTATCAATCTTCTTTCTTCTTTTGATTGAAAGTATTAATACTTACTTCTATAGTTGTTTTGGGCTTTTAGGCCTTATTCTTCTTAATGTTGTATGGGTTTTTGTTAGGATTTTTTCCAAATCTGTTATGGTCCATTTTTATAGTTCTGAAGGTATATATGCTATCCAGAATGTACACAAAATAAATATAATTTATTTTGGAATTTTTATGATTTTGAGAGGGGAAGTGCTAGCGGCTGAAAAGATCAGGAAAGGCTTCAGGGAGAAGATGGTGCTTAAGATGAGTTTTGAAAGAAAACAGGAATTCTAAGAAGCAGAGGAAAGAGTGAATGTATTCTGGGCATAAGGAAAAGTCAGGGAAAAAGTCACAGAAGTAGAAGATAGAGTGCTTTGTATGTGGGATGGTAAAGACAATTTGATTTCTTCACATAAAATGAAGGAAAATGAATAATGTATAATAAGGCTAGCCAAGTAGATTTGGGCCTCTGTGTGTGTGTTTGTGCGTGCATGTGTGTGTGTGTGTGTGTGTGTGTGTGTGTGTGTGTGTGTGTGTATGTGTTGCTGACATAGGCTATATGAGTTCACAACTGTCTATCTAGATGTGGCTGCTTGGAAAGAGTGAATAGGCATCTCTAGACACCTTGAGGCTGGATGATCTGTACTCTTCAGAGAGGGTACTAGATTAGATTGTATCTAATTGTCCACCTAAATATTGTTAGTCTAGGGGAAATAATTTTTAGGTTCTACCTGTGCTCCTGATTGCTAACCTTTAATGGAGAAGGAGTGCTCCAAGCAAAGATTGACTGTGAAGGCTTGACTCCCTTCCAACCAAATGCTAGTTACACAAATACCAAACTTAGTGAACAGCAAATAAACCCATTTACCTAAGCCATTTACCTAAGCAGATAGAAATCAGGGAAGTTATACCAATGAGATTATACCAAATAATACTCAGAGTGCACAAACCCTCCCATAGATAGGGAGATATTTCAACTCTACCATAAGAAAGAGCCAGAGTCCCAGATCAAATTGCCTGAAATTTCTAGCATGATAAGCTAGGGATAGAGGCATGATTGAGGTGCCAGCTTAAAGTCTTTTTCTCCCTTCAGCTACCTCTCTCGAGAAAGGATCTGGAACTACATATCCCTTTTCTTTTCTTTTTTTTTTTGAGTGAGGCAATCAGGTTAAGTGACTTGCCCAGGGTCACACAGCTAGTAAGTATCAAGTGTCGGAGGCTGGATTTGAACTCAGCTTCTCCTGACTCCAAGGCCACAGCTCTATCCACTATGTCACCTAGCTGCCCCACATATATCTCCTTTCTTAAAGCTGGAAGACAGAAGGACAATGTTCTCTTTTCTTCCAAGCTTTTTCCAGCTGTACCCCTCATACAAAGATGGAGTATTGAGTAACCATTTCTTATGAACAAAGAAATTTTTATGCAAATGAACTTGAGTCCTGGGTTGCACTTATATGTTATGTTAAAAGCAATAGGGAACTAACATACTAAGTAAGAGAGTAACATGATCAGATTTGCTCTTTATGACAATCACCGTGGCAGCAGGAGAATAGATTAGAAAGGGGAGGAACTTGAAGCAGGGAGAGCAATTGGAAAGCTATTGAAACAATCCAGGTGTGAGGTCACTAAGGCCTGACGGAGAATGGTAGATATTTGAGAAGACAATTGTAAGGGAAGCTTTAGAGGTAGAAATGACAAGATTCAGCATAGGTGGCATGAGGAAGAAGGAAGGAATTAAAATGGAAGCAAGGTTTCAAATCTGTATGACTTGCTATTCTTAGATAAATCTCTGAACTCAGTCTTGTTATCTGTAAAATAATGATGGGGGTATGTGTCTCAAAGTAAATCATCCCTTCCAGTTCTAAATCCTGTGTTCCATAGGCCCATAAATTTGTGAGGTGAAGATAATATCCACATTCCGACCAACAATAACTCTAAAAGTCTGCTCCTAACAGTGAGTCAGTTATTAAAATTGTTCAGACACCATACTAAGTACCTTAAAAATGATGAGTATCAGTTAGTATATTTTCTAAAATTAAGTAAGTGCTTTAGACAATAAATTTTCAAATAAAGTGCTGCTGATGTAATGGCCAAGAACTTTAAGAAGAATAATTTTCTGGTTTTTTTTTCTAGGCAATGGAATGAAGTGATACACAGGCAGTATAAAGTATCTGAGGCCAGATTTGAACTCAGGTCCTCCTGAATCCAAGGCTGGTGCTCTATTCACTGTGCCACCTAGCTGCTCCTGAGTTGATTATTTCTTTTCTTCTCTTTCCTCCTCCCCTTCACTGGGCAGAAAGAAAGCAGAAAGTGATTATCTTTGATCTCCCTTTATTGGGCAGGAAGAAAGAAAGAGTACAGACTACCCAGGAACCCAAGCTCACCCCATCAGCTTTTGATCTCCATCGTCCACAATGAAATTGATCTACTCCACAGGTTAGGATAGAATACTTGAGAGACTGGGTGCTCACATCTGTGCCTCAACTCATCCATGTTGCTTGGTTACAATGGATCCTTTTGTATCCTTTTTCTTTCTAGTGTCTGCACTTCCAAGGTCAACATCACAGGTCTTGAGAAATCTGAGGAAAAGTCTGCTCAGTTGCCATAGATACTTCTGGTGTCCTGAGTCTCCTTGGCAACACTTCCAGACTAGTAAGCCAGAGCCTACATATGAATAACTACACTATTACATATAAGTTCAATATGGGAGTATGCACCAAACGAGATATAAGCCTCCAGTGAAATATAGGCACGATATTTTGTCATTTAAGGAAAATATTAAATTTGTTTGCCTAATAGAAGTGTTCTCCAGTTTGTAGTACAAATTTTATATATTTTTTTGTAATGCCATGGAAGGCAAGGTGGTGATAAGGTGAGGATGATGTAGAAGGTGGCAATATATATGCTATACACCTCTCTGTGGAGATGATTATTGGAATCTTATGATGTTGCTGCCAAGTGAAAAGAGGTAGAAGGCCCAAAGAGTTCGGAATCAATTTAATTTAATTCAGCAAATATTTATTAAGCATCCTCTGCATACAGAACACTGTGTTAAACATTGAGATAGGTACAAAGTACAGGTAAAACACAGTTCATACCCTTATGAAATTGAGTAACAGGAGGAAGAATACTATTATTTATTATTATTATTATTTATAACCCAAATTTATGTAATGCTTTCAGGTTTACCAAGCACTTTGCTCAGAACTGTCTTGTGAGATGGATTCTACATGTATTATAATCCCCATGCCATGATTCTGTTAAAACAAAGCAAGGCACCTCTGAGCATGCAAGTCAGGGGCTGTCAACACTTGCCTTAAAATGAAGCCATTACATATATTTTTAAATCTCTCAGCTTTTTAAAATCTCAAAACGCATCTCAAAATCAGATTCCTTACAGAGATGGCTTTATGAATCCTATGGCTAGGCTGTTCCTGAGCAAGAAGTCCTCAGGTACTGAGAGAAATTCCAGGATGAGCCAGTAGTTGGGAAACGATGGTTTTGAAGTCCAGAAAGTGAGAGACAAGGCCAGGAGGAGAATGAAGGCAGGCTGGCCTGGGCTTTTCCATACAATGGAATGCCCTGGGAGGGAATCACTTCTGGGAGAAGGAGCAGGCCATGTGAAAGAATATTCCAGAGTGAGCAGACCATAGGAATCTGTTCCAGGGCAAAGGAAGCTACAGGTACTGGGGAAAGTTCTAGGTTGAGACAGCAGTAAAGACATGATTTTGAAGGCCAGAAAGTCAGGAAAAGGGCTGAGAGAATCTCTGTGGCCTGGAATTTTCCTTTGCCAAGTCTTCTTATTCTTCTTGCTTTAAGTCTGTCCTCATTCCAATCCAGCCTCCACTCAGCTGTCAAAGTGATTTTCCAAAAGCACAAGCCTGCCTATGTCTCCTCCCTACTCATCAAACTCCAGTGATTCCCTATTACCTCTATGATCAAATATAAAATCTTCTCATTTTGTCTTTAAGACTATCATAACCTGGCCCTTTCCTACTATTTAGAACATTTTATACTTTACTCCCTCCATGAATTTTATGACTCCATTACACTAGCCTGCTTACTGTTGTTGGAGAAAACTCTCCAGACTCCATTCCTTTGTACTGTCTATTCTCTGTGCCTGGAACTGATAATAATTTATGAATGATATGAATCGGATGGCTAAAATAAAGAAGCATATTTTCATAATTATTAAATGTTGTGTTTTCATCACAGAGTTAATTTCCCTCCAACAACAGAAACTTCTCTTCTGATTAAGAATATCATTGTTGCAGTCATGAAAACTCATGATAATATGGTATTATGAAAAATAATTTGGTATGAAATTAAATACTTAAAAAAGAAAATAAATCACTTGTTACTCTCATCTATACTTCTTAGTTCCTCTAATGTGCTTTAAGACTTGACTTTATTTCCACCTCCTACAAAGGGACTTTCCTGATCTTCTCCTCTCTTCACCCTGCCCAGTACCTTTCTTTACACATTACCTTCTATTTAGTCATACATTGTATGTGCATAGTTATTTTCATGTTGTCTCCTTTCTTAAAATGTGAGCTGCTTCATGGAAGCAAGTATGTTCTAGCCTTACTTTCTTTGAGTGTGGTCTGCTATTGCCCCTTGCCCTAGGTACCCTGAAGAATTTTGGAGTTTCTTCTGTATTGCTATCGGCTTGAATCCCTGCCAGCTGTGGTCCCTCCCATTGTTAGGTGCCAGTGGATAGCACCTCACTTCCATTTAGCCACTAAACAATGATTAGCTTTTACACAGAGATGTTTACTTTGAAAATGTAACAACAGCAAAAATGTGGATCTTAAGATATCTTACACTTGATTTGTCCAAAACTGAGCTCATTATCTTTTCTCCTAAACACTCCTCTACTTCTAACTTCCCCTTTACTGTCAAAGTCAACACCAACACTTCATTTCCTCAGGCCTACAACTTTATCCTAAACTCCTCATTATCTGTCAGTTCCTGTATCCAATCTGTTAGCCAAGGCCTGTTGATTTTGCCTTTGCAATATCTCTAAATACCTTGGTGAAACACTCTTAGCTCAGTCCCTATGTAACAATGATGCCACCAAGCTGATACCAAGATGACTGAGTGGTGGATGAGTCTTTATCTCAGCTACCATCAGCCAAGGTCCAGGAAATCATTCATTGCTCCTTGGGGCACCAATGCTGTGTTGGCTGCAAACTTGGACTCTGGAACACTGGGACATTGAGGTACCATTCTGACTTTTCAAAGCTTACTGGGTCAGAGGCTCCTCTCCTTTCCTCTAGAATGGAAGAGTCTGTCTCCTTTATAGAATTATCTATTACCAGACTCCATGAATGAAAGAGTCACTAATCAATTCTTTACCAAATTCTTGTTTTCTGGGAGACAAGTAGAACTGCAAGTGAAATAATGTGGAAGAGTGATCATTTGTGTCCATTTGTAGCATTGAAGTGCCCCAAGAGGAGATATGCGCTGAGAAGCCATAGCGAAGACCAAACCTAGTGAGAGATTTTCCCAGGGAAACACTAGTGGCTAAAGCCACTCATGCATGTGGGAAGGGTAGCAGCTCACTGGTGTGTATTGTTGTTGTTTTTTCCTACAGGCTGTTATGTGAGTCCTGTTTCCACTGATCTGTAAATAAAACCAGCTTATTCTTTGAGACTTCTAAACTCATGTATTTACAAGGAGAAGTCATACCAGGGGGAGTGTCAGATTAGGAAAATTCCCAGTTACTTAGATTTTTTTTCAGTTTTTATTAGGTTTTTTTTATACTGAAAAGATTTTGATCCCCCAGTTAACTTAGACAATGAGAGATGACCAAAATCTAGGACACATCCTGGACTCCTCACTATCTCTCATCTCACTTATTTAATCTGGTACCAAAGCCTATTTCATCTTTGCAATGTCTTTCAAAGATGCCTTTTTTTCTCTTCTGATACTGGCACAATTCTGAGGCAGGCCCTCATAGTGCCTTGTGAGAGTCGGGGCTCTTTGTGAGACTCTGGAACAAGGTTGACACTGAAAATAAAAGGAGTAATGAGACTTGCAGCTATATAACCCCCATATTGACAAATATAGATTATTTATCATTGTAATAGTTATATTGGGCATGAAGAAACAAAGGAAAATTTATTCATTTTTATTAAATTAAATTAATTTTGAAAAAATGATCAAACATTAATTTCTTTCTCCCTTCCTCACATGTCCCAACTTCCACTGAAAAACAAGGAAAAAAAACCAACTCTGTAACAAGTGAGTATAATCAAGTAAAACAAATTCCCACGTTGGCTATGTCTTCCCCTACTCTTTGCTCATACTGTGATCTCCATTTCCTCACCCTCTCCATTCTCCGTTCTCCTCTTTTCCCTATCCTGACCCTTTGGTGAACCAGTTTAACTCTACACTGTCCTCTCTTGAGTTCCTGGGCCCATTATAATATTATTGATTAAGTCTACCATCTTCCACTTTTATTTCTAACACATGCTGCTCACTACCGCTAAATAATCCTCCTATACCTCCCGTATCAAATAATTATCCCACTCTCTATAGTGACTCTTCCAAACCTTTTCATCCCATGAATCTCCCATGGCTCCCCTTTCCCCAGCCTCACCAAGTTGAGAACCTTAGGTCCTTCACCATAAGCTCCCTCTTCTCCCCTCTTCCTCATCTCATAATACTCAGATGCCTTCGGCCATGCTCTCCTCCTTCACCTCTGTTTCACGTGGACCTCTACCTGTAAGAAGGATCCCATTTAGTTCTGTCTCTTCTAAAAGATTTTCCCTCTGTCATTCTTACTCTATTACATATTTTCAATCTCTCTGGGTCCTTCCCAGCTGTCTACAAACATTCCTATATATCCTCCATCCTAAAACAACCCTCACTTGATCTTTCCATTCTTCATTCACTACCATTTATATTTCTTTTGCCCTTTGTGACCAAACTCCTCAAAAAGGCTGTCTATAGTAGGTGCATCCATTTTTTCTCCTCTCACTCAGTTCTTAATCCCTTTTACAATCTGGCTTCTGATCTCACTGCATTGAACCTGTTCCCTCCAAATTAATGCTCTCTTAATTGCCAAATCCAATGATCTTTTCTCAATCTTCATTCTCCTTAACCTCTCTGCAGCTTTCAACACTGTTGATCCCCTCCTTCTCCTTGATGCTCTCTTTTCTGTAGGTTTGCAGGACATCACTCTCTCTTGGTTCTTCTCCTACCTATCTGATTACTTCTTCCCAGTTTCCTTTGCTGGGTCTTCATCCAGATAGTGCCATCCAACCTCAGGGTTCTGACTTGGGTCCTCCTTTTTTCTCCATCTATACTATTTCACTTGATGATCTCATTAGCTCTGGTTGATTTAATTATCTCTATGCCCATGATTCTCATATCTACCTATCCTGCTCTAATCTCTCTGCTGATGTATGCTTTTTCATTTCCATCTCTCTTTCAGACATCTTAAACTTGATTTGTCCAAAACTGAGCTCATTATCTTTTCTCCTAAACACTCCTCTACTCCTGACTTCCCCATTACTGTCAAAGTCAACACCAACACTTCATTTCCTCAGGCCTATAACTTTATCCTAAGCTCCTCATTATGTATCAGTTCCCATATCCAATCTGTTGCCAAGGCCTGTTGATTTTACCTTGGCAATATCTATTGAATATCATCCCCCTACATCTTCTCTCCTCTGATACTGCCACCACCTTGGTATCAGACCTCATCCACACAAGCTTAGACTATTACAATAACCTGCTGGTGAGTCTACCTGCTTCAAGTCTCTTCTCAATCCAACCCATCCTCCACTTAGTCACCAAAGTGATTTTCCTAAAGCACAGGTTTGATGATGCCATTCCCCTCTCCAATAAACTCCAGTGGCTCCCTATCACCACCAGATTCAAATACAAAAATTCTCTGGCATTCATAGTTTTCATACCCCCTATATCTATATCCCCTACTTTTCTTGTCTTCTTACACTCTGAAACACCCCCCCACCCCATACTGTTAACCTAGCAACATTGGTTTCTTTGCTATTCTATGAACAAGACACTCAGTCTCTAGGCTCCAGGTATTTTCTCTGGTTATTCCCTATTCCTATAATGATCTCCCTCCTCATTTCTACCTGCTGGCTTCCTTGAAGTCTCAATGAAAATCCCATCTTATATAGGAAGCCTTTCCTAATCTCTCTCAGTTCTAGTGCCTTCCTTTTTTTGATTATTTCCTATTTTTCCTGTATATGGCTTGTGGTATATATTTGTTTGCTTTTGGTCTCCCCTAGTGGATTGTGAGCCCTTTCAGGGACCCTCTTTTTTTTTTTAACCTCAGCATATAGCACAGTGCTAATGTTTATTGACTGAGTGGACTGACTCACCACTCTGTCAAGAAACGGGTAGTATTCTTCATCATTGGTCCTCTGGAGTCAAGATTGGCGGTTGCGCTGATCAAAATTCTTAAGTTTTTCAAAGTTGTTGTTGCTGTTGTTGTTATTGTTTTGGTCTTAAGCAGTGTGATTATTGTAGAAATTATTTTCTTGATCCTGCTCACTTCACTCTGCATCTGCCCGTAAAAGTCTTCCCAGGTTTCTCTGAACCTGTCATTTTCTTCATTTCTTACAGTGTAGTAGTATCCCATTCCATTCTATTCATATGTCATATAATTTGTTCAGACATTCCCCAGTTGATGGGCACTCTCTGAATTTCTAGTGACTACAAAAGGAGCTGCTATGAATATTTTTCAACACATAAGAGCTTTCCTTCTTCTTCGATCTGTTTGGAGTATAGGCTTGGTATTGCTGGTGTTGTTTGTCCTTTCTTCTCAAAGAGGACCAATGGCATCAAGAGGGTGATGTCTTGACTTGCAAATGAATTGGATTTAAGCGAGAGCTGTGCAAAGTCATCAGCCTCATTTTCTCCTCCAGAATCACCAGAATCCAATGGCAAGACATAGGTGAAGATGATTGGCAATGACCTCAGATGCAGCGGGAGGCCTTGGTCTTTTTAAGCTAAGGGCTTTCCCAAGTCTCAGTTTGTCTGAAGCAACACCCATTCAGTGGTTAAAGGCTAGGTAAGAATTGAAGCAAAAGATGGCCTAGTTTGCCTTCACATAAAAATCAACGTGGGAGGGGAAGACCCTCAGAGTTTCAGAGACCTTAGTTTGTCTTCACATAATAATCAATCTGGGCAGGGATGGGGGTGGGGGAAGACCCAAACAGATATTTATAGTCCTAGTGTATTTCTGGGTCAAAGGTATGCACAGTTTAGTAACTTTTGAGGCATAGTTCCACATTGCTTTCCAGAATGACTATACCAATTCAGAGTTCCACTAACAGGGGATGAATGTCCTATTTTCCCATAGCCCCTCCAGCATTTGTCATTTTCCTTTTAATCCAGTCTGAAGGAAATGAGGTGGAACCTCATAAAGCAGAGTTGCTTTAATTGGCATTTCTCTAATTATTAGAGATTTAGAGTTTTTTTTTCTCATATGGCTACAGATAGTTTAGATTTCTTCCTTTGAGAACTGCTTGCTCATATTCTTCAACCATTTATCATTTCTAAAACGCTTCTTATTTTGTAATGTAAATTCATTCCTCATATATCTTAGATATGAGTACTTTGTCAGAGAACCCTACTGCACAGATTTTTTTCCTCTACTGTTTTCCTTCCAATCATAGCTGCACTGGATTTGTTTGCGTAAAAACTTTAAAAAATTATATAATCAAAGTTATCTTCTGTGATCTCTCTATCCTTTGTTTAGTTAATAGCTCTTCTCTTAACCATAGATCTGAAAGATAACTTCTTTCTTATTCCTTAATTTATTTATGATGTGACCTTTTGTGTTTAGGTAATATATCCATTTGTAGCTTTCCTTGTTGTATGGTGTAAAGTGCGGCATCTAAAATTTTTTTGTCAGGTTGTTGTCCAGTTTTTCCAGAAGTTTTTGTCATATAGTGAATCCTTACCCAAGTAGGTGAGATCATGGTTTTTTTCTAGCACTAGGCTATTGAATTCATTTAGGTACATGAACTTAGGTACATGAACATACCTAACTTAGGTATACGAACATACCTAACTATGAACATAGGTATATGAACATACCAATCTATTATTATTTTGTTTAAAAGTTAATGGTGAAAGTCTGGAACTTGTAACTTTAATTTCTTATTTTTGATTATTCAATAAGAGTGAGCTATTCTACATCAAAGAAAAATAATTTTATATAGCATTTGACATTTTTCAAAATGCTTCCATATATATGACCTCATTTGAGAATATTTTGAAGACTCAGGACTGATCCTAAAATAAAGGAAGTAGGCCATCATTTATCATGTAGTATGATTTGAGTCTTATCAAAAGATACACCGACCCCAAAAGTGCTATATCCCCCCTATTCTATTACAACCCAACAATGAGGGAGTCCCTTCTCAGAGGGGGCATGAGTTTCCTTATTTTCCCTTGCTTTCTACTAAAGGATTCGTGGTGCCAAGCTTGTCCATAGTAGATGTGGCTGAGCTAATCTCAGCCTTGGTACTCCTGGTTCACGCCTAAAGAAAGGAACCACAAACAGTTCTCCACTGGGTCAGGGCTACTATGCTCAGTTTTTTGGATACGTTGGGAAAGACCATGCTGACATTAAGTGAGGAGTTGCATCAATCACCATATGATATGACATGGAGAATACCGAGACAGAAGGCAAGGGGATGGCCAAGAGAATGGGGTGGTGGAGGGAGGCAGGCATTAGGGGAAGAGATAGCAAGGGGGAAGGGCATAGAAAGTCACTCAGATGACTGTGTGGATCAGAGTGAGAGTATTCAGTCAGCATGGACCCAAAGCAGGTGGAAAAGTGCTCAAGGGGTAGGGGTTTTGGGATCCCATTTTTACAGGATTTTGGTGGTGAGGGATGGACTAATTTATCTATGACACTTTAGGCTTAAAACATTGATGTATCAGCATCATCTCAAAATGATTAAGGCTAGTTTAAGTATCCTTAATTTATGTAATGTTTTGTTGGTTTCATTCTGTGTGTCTGGAGCTTATCTTCAGTTTGCAGATCAAGGGCAGAGGCCCAGCTGGGGGCTGGGCTCCTAGTAGGGGACATTATTTTGGCATATAGTCTCAGCAGTTAATTTATAAAGTAATTTTGCAAGTGACTTCTGTGTTTCCCGTTGTACTCTTACTTCCTATTATTGTTATCCTATACTAGCTACACAAGTACTTACAATGTAATGGCGGTGGGTTGGGGCAGGAGAGGGCTGATCAGAGGATCCAGAACAAGATACAATTTCAACATCTCCCCCTCTCCACTCCATCAATCTGCCATCATTCATGAAATTTTCATCACTGAATTACTTTCTTAAGGACCTTCTGGAAAATTATGTATTTTTTAAAATTGTTTTCAACTTTAATTGACAAAATATACAGGAAGACATTGCAAACCTTTTAGGAAAAGAAAAGCAAAATTTTCACATGGAGTTTTAATACTCAACATTTTGGTTGCTTTTGCCTATGTGCACAAACACATATATAGTACTTGACCTGTCTATGCCCGTTCCAGTCCATCAGATACTTCAAGAGTAGTTTAATCAATTTTTGTAAATGATTTTACAAACTCTATAAAATCATACTCCAGTAACTTCATTCATCTAGTTTCCCGAGCAGTGTATGTACACTGACTAATACCACATTAACCATAAAGTCCACAATTAATTTAAATCTTCTGTTAAGCCACACTACTTCTTTTAATATGCTTGTGAAGGCTGCTTCTGCACTTTCTTGCAGATGTTCATGACCATCTCTCCAGTAGACTCAACACAAATTTTCTTCAGTAGATGACAAAATTTTTCACTCATCTCAAGTATCTCCATATTGGTTTACTTTCCCTTTTTTTTTTTTTTGGTGTTCTTTCCTGCATAGATTTGAGTGGGATGTCACCTTTTTGCGACAAGGTTATTTCATATGTTTCTCTGTTCTTATTCTTTAATTCTTCATACGTAACAACTTTTCTCTTAGGACTTTCTTCCACAGTTGTATCAGGTCCTTGGGTATTATAATCAGTAATACTAGTAGGAGTAGATTCGTTCATGGAAGCACTGAAAGGGACTGGTTCATAAGGAGAAAAAGGACCTTCTTTTGCACTGCTTTCAGATGTGGCAGATGTTCCAAAAAATGAATGCAGGCATTTTTGACTCAAATTCTGGCTTTTGTGAAAAATATCCAGGTGGATGCAAGTCAACAGCCCTGTCCCAGATGCAGAGCTTCTGCAAGAGGAGAATTTTCAAGCTATTTAAACTTCTCTTGGCAGGTTTTCACATAAGAATTTTTTTCCAGCAAAATATCCCATTATACAAGCAAATACGAATTTAGGAACATATTTGGGGTGACTGGCAAAAATTCCTTTAACAATTAATCCCTGCATAACCAATATACTTGTTGCAGAAAAGGGAATAGATCTGTACCAGAAGCTCTCTCGATTACATTCAGCAAAGACTCTTCTTTTCTCTTCTGTTGTAATGTAATCATTTCTATGTTGGGGAGTGATGGTGAGACTTCTGCATTCTGCTCTGTCCTGAAATCCATCCTTCCATTTATCTTTCCTCTTGGCAGTGGCAGTGGCAGCAAGGGAAATTATGCATTTTTTAAAAACACAATTAAGGTATTATTCACTTCTCTTCCATCATTACAATCCTAATCTGATGTCTCATCATGATGTGGAGACAACCCTGGAATATGGAAGGTTGTGCCAGTAAAGACCAATATTTGACAGGTTCTACCAAGATTGAGAACTTTGAGTATGTACTGGGAAAAGGACTTGACTTTGCTAAATTTGGAGAGGCACATAATCAGAAGGTTAGCTATACTGTTTGATGAGAATTTTTTCGGCTGTATTCACTTAGGCATAGAAAGGATGTGATCTTTAAAGGAGTAAAATGAGGTATCTACCAGATAACAAATTAACTAGCCAACACATTAACAGGTTCAGGAAAGCATGAAGTTGAATGACTTAGTCACAAAAGGGGAACCAAGTATGTAACCTCTATACTCCAACAGTATTGGGCAAGCCATCTTGTTATATTTGTAGAAAGAAGAAAATAGAAACATCCGATTACTGTCATTAGACCTATATTTAAATTGATAAACAGACATAGCCATTTCTAGGAAGTAAGAAGCAGAGTATATTCTTTACTGGAGTAAATATCGTGAATAATTCCATTTTTTAAAAACCAGGGTTGTTTACAAAGCATGCAGAAAGGAAATAAAACCATTCAAGGAAGACTGTTAGTCCTGCTATCCTTTCTACTTCTTTCTCCCTCCTAACTTTGCCAACACAGCTTAAAAACTTTTTGGGGGGGGCAGCTAGGTGGTGCAGTGGATAGAGCACGGGCCTGAAGTCAGGAGTACCTGAGTTCAAATCCAGCCTCAGACCAAACATTTGACACTTACTAGCTGTGTGACCCTGGGCAAGTCACTTAACCCCAATTGCCTTTAAAAAACAAAACAAAAAAAAACTTTCTGGGGTTGTGGGATAGTCATATTAGACTAGAAAAGAAAAAAGCTAGTTACAGTCAAATATAATTGCTAGTTTCAGGAAGGGGAAAAGTTGGTCAAAGAAAACTCAAGTTTTAAAATGTATTCCCATAACATATTTCAGATTCATGTGGTTAAATATATTTTTGACCTATTATTGAATGAATATTTCTTGAGTCTGCAATTTTAGATCCTTGCATAACAATATGATTACTAGAACCAATACTTTATATATCATAGCATGGATATTATTTCATGCCGTTGTGATAAAACCTGGCCCAGCCCATCTCTTCCCCCATATCTTTCTCTGGCAATGATTCTACCCGTAGGGCTCCCTCTTCTAATTGTTGAGTTCCTCCAAGAAACCTGTACTTGAGGAAGCACCCCATGCCATGTATGCTCAACCCTAATGACTCTCCAGCCTATTCTTCTACCTTGCTTCGATGTGGGTACCTTCTTCTCCCAACCTCTCTACTTGGCTCTTTTTAGCTTCCTTTCACATATTATTTTTTCTTATTAGAATGCAAGTTCCTTGAGGAGAAAGACTGTTTTTCTTTTTGCTTGTTTTTGTATACCTATCACTTCACAAGGATGGATTCTTTTAGATAGTCTATTCATGGAACAGACTCGTGATGGAGGAATCAAATTCTTCTCTTACTTCAGAGGTAAAATTATCTAAATATGTGCAGTAACATTGCTTTTGTATATAAAAAAGACATTGCTGTGTTGCCAATCACTTATACATACCTAGCAATCTTTTAAAAACAGTGTCTTTAGGTTAAGATTTTTTTTTTCTTTTTAGTTTGGGAATAATTCTTCTATATTTTTTCCTCCATTTTAAGTCTGGTCTTATAATGAAGACATAGCCCTTCTTCTTGCCAAGACAAACCCCTCTAAATAAACAAGTGATCTCATTTCATGTTGTCTTCTTTAGTAGATTGCCCCTTCTATCATCTCTTTTCTCTCCCTAATCTTCCATCTCTCCCTTTCTAATGACTGCTTCCTTGCTGTCTGTGAACATGTCCACCACTCCCCTATCCTTAAAAAACCTTACTTGATATGACTATACTTACTAGGTATCATCCTATTTCTACTTTTTAATGACTAAATTCTTTGATATAGCCATCTAAAACGGGTGGCTTTACTTCTTCTCCTCCCACTCTCATCTAATTCTCTGCAGTCTGGTTTCTAACTTCCATCATTCAACTGAAATGGCTCTCTAAAGTTGCTGGTGATCTGTCTCTTAATGCCAAATCTAATGGAATTTTCTCAGTCCTCATCTTTCTTGATCTCTGCAGCCCTTTGACACTGTTGATAAACTTTTCCCCCTGAATAATTTCTCCTCTCTAGGCTTTCACTACACAGCTCTCTCCTCATTCTCCTCCTACCTGTTTCACTGTGCCTTCTCAGTCTGCTTTGTTGGATCTTTATCAAGGCCAGTCTGCTAACTATGACTATCCCCAAAATCTGTCTTGTCCTTCTTGGTTTTTCCCCTATACTATCTTGCTTGGTGAGCTCCTTAACTCTCATAGATTCAACTATAATCTCTATGTGGATGATTCTTAGCTTTATTTAACCAGTCCTAACCTTTCTGCTTACCTCATCTCACATTACCAATTGCCTATTGAATGTTTTAAACTAGATTAGACATCATAAACTCATTATGCCCAAAACTCATTTGTGAACTCATTTTCTTATCCCCCAGATCCTCTCCCCTACTGCACTTCACTATTACTGTCAAGGACATCACTATCATTTCAGGCTTGCCACATAGATATCATTCTGGATTCATTTCTTACACTTACCCACATATTCAATCTGTTGTCAGGTCTTTAGTTTCTACAAGCACAACATCTCTCTTACATATATCCCCTTCTCTTCACTCTCATAGCTACCATCCTTTTTTCCAAAAATTTTTTTTCAAGCAATTGGGGTTAAGTGACTTGCCCAGGGTCACATAGCTAGTAAATAGAAAGTGTTTGGTCTGAGGATGAATTTGAACTCACATCCTCCTGACTTCAGGGCTGGTGCTCTATCCACTGCACCACCTAGTTTCCTCCATACCTACCATTCTGATGCTAGTCCTTATTGCCTCTCACCTAGACTATTGCAATAGGATTCTGGTTGTTCTTCCGTCTTCAAGTCT
Organism: Phascolarctos cinereus; assembly: GCF_003287225.1. Taxonomy (NCBI): domain Eukaryota; kingdom Metazoa; phylum Chordata; class Mammalia; order Diprotodontia; family Phascolarctidae; genus Phascolarctos; species Phascolarctos cinereus. Next base: position 237,422,907 of record NW_027555847.1, read on the forward strand.
CTCCCCAGTTCAGGCTCTAGTCAGCTGCTAAAGTGATCTTCTTAAAGCACAAATCTAGCCCTATGAAACCCCACACACCATTCCCAAACTCCAGTGGCTCCCTATTACCTCCAGGATCAAATTTCAAATCCTATTATTTGTCTTTTTCCTTTCACCATCTGACCCTTTCCTAAATTTCCAGTGCTTTTATGCTTTACTCCCATTTCTGTGTGTTTGCACTGGAATGCTTTCCCTTCTCATCTCTAAGGGTTTCTTTGACTTCCTGCAAGACTCAGCTCAAATTTCACCTTCTGCTAGAGATCTCTCCCAGTCTTCACATCCCTCTTTGGTCCCCACTGCTAGTGCCTTCCCTCTGAGATTACCTCGCATTTACATTGTATAGTTCTTATATCTACATAGTTGTTTGCATTTTGTCTTCCCCATTAGGATGTGAGCTCAGTGAGGGCAGGGACCATATTTTTGCCTTCCTTTATATCCCCAGCACTTAGCATAGAGTCTGGCACGCAGGAAGCACTTAATAAATGCCTGTCAATGATGCTGCTACTGTTTCCCTTCCTTAATCCAGGTCATGATGACCTCACGTATAAATTGTTGAATCACAGAACAACTGACTAGTCTTTTAGTTGGACTCTATTACTATAACCGATTCTGCATATTTTGGTCAGATAGGTAGTGTGGTATAGGGAATAGACAGTTGGTCTTTAATTCGGAAAGGCTGGTGTTCAAATCCTACCTCTGACACATGCTGGCTATGTGACCTTGGTCAAGCCATTTAACCTCTCTGTGTCTCAAGTAATTTTCTAAGACTATGAGTTATAGAAAAGTTGCTAATTTGCATTAACAGAGGGAATTTTCTCATAGAGGGTTCCCTACACCAATGAAATCATGGATCAAACCACCTACCCTGTGGGCCTCCCTCTCCAATAAACAGCCTAACAACAACAAACTTCAGCCTGTTTCATTTTATTTAAACACCAATTTCATGTCATTCCAATAACTGCAAACCTGGCCCAGTTTGTGATTCCTCAGAGGACCTCTCTGCCTCTATATCTCACTCTGGCAATGTCTTTACCCCTCAGGCTCCCTCCTCCAATTGTTGAGTTCCTCCTAGAAACCTAGTTTGAGGAAACACTTATGCCGTGCATGCTCACCTCAAACTCAGCTCAACCGATGACTTTCCAGACTTTGCTTCCATGTGGGTACCTTTTTGTCCTACCACCACCCACCTTGTACATTTTAGCTGCCTTTTGTGCATAATTTTTCTCATTAGAATATTAGCTTTTTGAAGACATAGATTGTCTTTCTTTTTGCTTGTATTTGTGTTCCCGTACAGAACCTATTCCATAGTAAGTGCACAAATAACTATTTCTGTCTCTCTCTCTCTCTCTCTCTCTCTCTCTCTCTCTCTCTCTCTCTCTCTCTCTCATCTATCAATTATCTACCTTACATCTTAAATAAGAATTTCGGCCTTTGAGCCACACTAAGTAGGAACTCACAGAATCTGAGTTGGAACTTCAGAGATCATTCAGTCCCACTGATCAATACCTGATCAGAAATCCCCTCTATAATATCATCCAGGACATGTTGTCATCTAGCCTCACCTGAAGAGATATTTGAAGATAATGATAATATTTTTTTCTCTTTTATAGGCTAAACATTTCCAGTTCCTTTAACTGATCTTCATATGGCATTACCCTCAAGCCCTGCATTGTCCTGGTTGCCTTCCTTACTCCACCAACTAGACGTATTTAACCATGTCCTTTCAAAAATGTGGCATACAAAACTGAACACAATCATCCAGATATCACGTGGCCAGGGCAGAATAAAATTTTATTATCATGTTTCTCATTCTGGATGCTCTCTTAAAGTAGCCTAAGATGTTTCTCCCCACCCCCCAACCTCAGATATTTGATAATATATTCCTGCTGAAAATATCAAAATTAACATTACCTCCAGTTTCTACTGCATGAGTTTGACTGATTTTATGTTGTGCCAAAGCAAACCTGGGCACTATATGAACAAAATTTTAAAAAAGTTTTTATACAAATAAAATCATATTTAAATAACTGGAGAAATATTAATTGTTCATTGGTAGGCAGGTCCATATAATAAAAATGACAATTTTACCTAAACTAATTTATATATTTAATGCCATCCAAATTAAATTACCAATTTTCTTTTACTAAATTAGAAAAAAACAAAAGCAAAACTCATTTGGAGTCACAACAAAGTTAAGACTATCAAAGAACTAACTTAAATCCAATGAAAAAAACATAAAGGAAGGAGGTTTAGCAATACCAGATCTTAAACTATGTTATAATGCTGTAATTATCAAAACAGTTTTGGCTAAGAAATAGAAAGGTAAATCAGTGTAATGGAGTAGATATACAACTTACAGCAGTAAATAAATATAGTAATCTTGTATTTGACAAATATAAAGAGTTAAATATTGGGGATAAGAATTGATTATTTGGTAAAAATTGTTGGGAAAACTGGAAAGCAGTCTGGCAGAATTTGGGCATAGAGCAATATCTTATGCCATTTACCAAAATAAGATCAAAATGAATACATGACCTAGATGTAAAGAGAGATAAATACAAGAAAATTTGAAGGACATGGAATATATTACCTATCAGACTTATGGATAGGAGAACAATTTATGAATAAACGAGGAGAGAGAGAGAGAGAGAGAAGAGAGAGAGAGAGAGAGAGAGAGAGAGAGAGCGCTGTATTAATTTTATAATTGAATTAGCTTTTCCTCTGAGTTAAAGTTAAAAGATAGCTTGTTATCATTCCCAAAAAGTATATTGTCATCCTTGCCTGTCCTTATACAATTAAGGAGGGTCTTACCTCCCTAACAAGCCCTTGTAGACACCAGGGAGTTTGCTCAGGTCTTCAAGAAGAGAATGTGTCTCATAAAACAAGTAACATTCCTTAATTGTCAGAGAGGGGTGGTTACTAGCCCCACATGGAAATGCTAACCTGCTTCCTTTAAGTAACCAATCATGTTATTCCCAAACCTATGATGCTGCTACCCTATAATCAATTGTATTATCTTCCCCATCTACTCAACTCTGTTCTTCCCCAAATTATATTAAGGCTGGTGAGCCCTACCTGGGGTCTTTGGTCATTAAGAGAGGGCCATAGGCCCAATTTTTTGGTTACGGCTAGCCTACCTGATAAATTGATTGTGTTCAGACCATTGTCTCAGTTTACCTTAATTTTCAAACGTAACATTGCTCTTTGTGAAACAGCTCAAAGCCTATGTTCTACTGATGGTAAGTCAAAAGTGTTCTCTTCTACAACAAATATTGAATGATTATTGTATGATTATAATGATTATGTGCTATTTTTAGTATACAGAGACACTTCTAGCAACAATGGAACATGCGGACTCATCTACATACACATGCCTCTATGTGTGCATGTAGAGCAGTCAGAATATATCAAGCAATTCATCTATAACCCACTTACAGTGGGATAAGCATTTTGAATAATTTTATTGCATTGGAGATGGCAGAGATTAGCCTTGAGTCATCTACTTATTTTTACCCATTAAACCTTTTGTTCAAAAGCATGCATTTATGATACTAATAGCTCCAATTAAGTTGTAATCATTGATGTAGAACAGTATTTTTTTCTATATGAAAATAATTAACTTTTATAAATATTTAACCCCAAATGCTGATCACAGAGACACAGATAAAAAATGAACAGTATCCTTAACTATTCCACTTTTAGTGATTTCTCTCTGTCTCCCTGAGACTGAGTTACTACTGAGATAATGTTCATAAAGCACTTAGCGCAGTGCCTGAAACGTAGTATGTACCTAATATATGCTTCTTCCCTTCCCCTTCCCTACTATAACCAGGTGGTGGTGCTTTTTGCAAGATCTAAGGTGGAAGGGAGAAATGAAAAGAGGTCTTCAAGCCCTCCTTTTACCACCACCTTTGAAATTTGGGCTTTGCAACTTTTTCCTATCCATACCTCCCCCTCCCCACTGCTCCCAGTGGGCATACCCACTCTTTAGCCAACACCTTTACCCCGTCAAGAATTGAGGAAACCATGAGAAAGGCAGCATGCCAATATTCATCTCCCTTTCCAGACTGCCATGGCTACTGAACTCATGGTTTTAACAGGAGTGGGGAACCTGAATCCAAAAGATCTAATCAAAGAGCCACACTTGAGGCCACAGGTTGCCTTCCTGTGGTAGATCTTCATGACAATGTTCTTTGCTATTGGGAAGTTTGTAGGAGCTACAAATAAATCAAACCATGACTTTTTCATATTTGGCTCGAACTCCAGTTAAGGAAATAAAACAGGCATTTTGGACTGAGATTCAAACTGTTGTCCGGTATACCACAAGCCACTCACTGCTTCTTTCTCTTGTTATAATCTATTTGTGAATAAGAACATTCATAAATCACAAAGCAATTAAGACCAGTAATAATTTTACATCAAGACTAAGTCAGTTTTTAAAATGCTGTACAATTCAGAAATTAGGAACAATTTATAGAATAGGGATTTTTGGAGGGAAATCTCTACTGGCTGCAGTTAGAGTAAGAGAAGAGGGGAGAATGAAAACACAGCACTGCCTTTTTTAGTCTTGCAGAAATTCATAGTTTAGCCACACCCATCAGAGTCCTAACAGGTAGAGGTAGCAACTGAAGAGGCCAGCCACCTTCAAATGGCCAGTCTGTAGTTCCTTGATTTGTTTCACAAAATATTTGCTGGAGCTTCTCTCCCTTTCTCCATTCACATCCCTCTCCCCTATTGCATTTCAATGGCAGAACATTCTCATTTTCTGTGTCTCTCTGTCTCTGTGTCTGTCTGTCTGTCTCTCACTCAAAATGTGTGTGCTTGCTCTCCTCTTATTGAGCTTCTCCTTAAGCTCTCAATTTCCAGAAGGTTCTGGAAGCCTTCCTTCTGCCTACCCAGTGGGACTTGGTTGGTCAATAATCCTCAGGGTTTATATTTTTATGCCCGTCTTTTTTAGGTATTACCATCACATTGTGTACTTCTTGAGACAGGGACCCTGCATTCACATTAGTCTTCCCTGGCCAGTAATGTGTCCTGAATTCATAGTGCTGCCATCCATTTCAACATCTAACTTGACACTGATAAAAAATAAAAGTCAGGGGCAGCTAGGTGGCACAGTGATAGAGCAGCAGCCTTGGAGTCAGGAGGACCTGAGGTCATATCTGGACTCAGAAATATGACCCCAGGCAAGTCACTCAACCCCATTGCCTAGAAAAAAAAAAGTCAGTGGGTTGTTTTCAGTTCTCACTTGAAGTACCCTCACCCCATACATGTAGTCTTTCAATTCCTCAGTTATAGCATACTCCAAGCCAAACTATAGCTTGTGTATGGTGAGATCATTCAGTGAATTAGCAATAGTAGTGTAGTTTCTGATATATTCGAGATAGTAACTACCAATTCCCAGAAAAGTCCTACAGGGTTCTTTTGACATGGTGAAGTCTGGAGTTCTTCTGTCTTCTTTGGGTCAGAGCACACCTTGTTGACATACTATTGATCTACATACTATAAAGAGAAGATCTATGAATATGGCACTTGTCAATAGAAAGCTTTGGCCATTTTTCTCCAGCTAATTCAACATTTTAATTAGTTTTTCTTTACGTTCTTCCAGGGTCTTCTCAAAGACAATAATATTGTCAAGATAAATTAATACTACACCTCTAACAACTTTTCTCCATTAGTCTTTGGAAAGTGGCAGGTGCCCCCAGGATACCTCGGCCACGTACAAAAATTGGTAAAAATCCATCTAAGCAGATGAATGTAGTCTTCTCATCTTCCTTCACCACAGGAATCTGATAATAAGCATTTTGTAAGTCCAATATAGAGAATCACTGGCTGCCTAACAGAGAAGCCAGGGCATCTTGAACTCTTGGGGTGGTATACTGGTTTACTTCAGTTATTTTGTTCAGAATTTATAGTCTGCACTCATTAATATTTGCCGTTCTTCTTTACCACCACTTTTTTACCCCACTCTATGTGATACCTCAGGGGCTATTGGGTTTTGTAATCATGCCATTAACCAGCAGGTTCTTGAAATGGTGTCTGAGCTCATCCAAATAAAGGAAATCTTCCCACATCATTGCTCTAATTGTCTAGTCGACGTGTTGGATCTCATGATCCTTGGGCACTTCCCATATCACTCATGCAGTAGGAAAATGCTTCTGTCCCAATTGGTCCCTCCATTCTTCTTTCTTTAACCAGAAGGTCACCAGTTAAATTTCTCCAAGTCAAGAACTAGTGCTGTTGTGATATTCTCTATCTCCATTTGGTTCTTTCCAGCTGTTTGGCTCTGCACAGGCACATAGGTGATCTAACTATGTAGATACTGTGGTCCAGCTTGTTATTTGGAGTATTCTGCTAATATAGCATCTAAAATAGAGTGGAATTGGTTCCGATTAAAATTGACACTCTGCCAATTCATAGTGAGTACACACATACCAGAACAAGTGTGCCCACTGTCTTCTTGACACCAACAATTTCTTTGGAAGATGTCAAAGTTGTCTCAATATATACTAGATATAGGTAGATCTTTTTTTCTCCCACTCAGTCCTCCAAGAAGAAATCATTTAAGAATCTGAGATGGCATTTTCTTAGAGTGTGTCTATAAATTGACTGGAATATGATAGTCACTTGTCCAAACTCGTACCTCAATTGCTGTACTTTGTTATGACTTTCAATCTGGATTCTGAAATACTTCTAGAACACTTTTCTACTTCAGAGAGAGGATTGTAAGCTAGTTTTGAGATACTATCCCTATCTGAATTTTATAAGTGAATGGTAAATTAGACCTATTAACTCACAAAGGATATCCTTACTAGAGTATCCAGATTGCATCCCAAACTTTTACTGAGACCTCCAAGCCTCTGCTAGATGTAGAAGACTATCTACGACTGTACGATTTAAATTCCTCTCCCCTCCCCACCCCCAGTAGTAGTGATGATTTTGCATCAATCCATCCATACTCTCATTTGATTAGTCTTTCTTCTAAACAATAATGCCTTTCCAAGATGGGTGACTGTGATTAGGGGTGAAGTATGACCATCCATGCAGGGATTGATTATAGGAAAAAAAAATGTTGAGCTAACAAGAGCACTGAACTTGGAGTCAGGAAACTGAAGGTTAGATTCTTGCTCTGACACCTTCTAATCCTGGGAAACCACTTAAACTCTTGGCATCTCACTTATTTCATACATAAAATGGGAGAAATAATATTTGCATTACCCACCATGGTGTTGTTACAAAGGAAAAACTCTTTTTTTTCTTTTTCCTTTGACTAGGCAATGGTGTTAAGTGACTTGCCCAGGGTCACACAGTTAGTAAGTGTTATTTGTCTGAGGTCGGATTTGAATTCAGGTCCTCTTGAATCTAGGGCCAGTGCTCTATCCACTGAGCCGCCTAACTGCCCCCAAAAACTCTTGAAACTTTAAAATGAATATATATATATATATATATATATATATATATATACGTATATATATATATATATACGTATATATATATATATATACATATATATACACACACATAATATGCATACATACATATACACACATACATGTGTATGCATATATTTATGTGTATATATGCGTAAATAATATGTGCAGATAGTATATGTACCGGTGGAATGAAGAATTTGTTAACAAATACCACCTGCATAAGCATATTAGATGTGTGGTTTGTAACTTACTTCAATTCACACCACCAGCCTGAAAGTGTTTTCTGTATGGTCCACTTACACTAATTGCTAAATCCTTTTTGTTTGTTTGTTTTTTGTGTGAGGCAATTGCCCAGCATCACACAGCTAATAAATGTCAAGTGTCAGTTTGGATTTGGACTGATATCCTCCTTACTCCAGGGCTGGTGTTCTATCCACTGTACCACCTAGCTGCCCCTAATGCTAAATCCTAAAGCCTTTTCTCAATCTTCAGCCCTCTTCAGAAAAATCTTTACTGACTTCCTATTTCCTCTGTCAGGCCTGCACAACATAGGGCCTGTAGGCCACTTTTGGTCTGTTGGCCAAAGAATTTCCAGCAACTGGCAAAAAGTGTAGAGTTTGTCATGTGACCTGTGGTATCCACCATGTTCAGTCTGTCTCTAGTCTAATCTATTTGCGACTCGAAGAAGTTCAGCCTATTTTAATTTTGGCCCCCACCTACTGCCAAGTTGTGCTGGTCTGCTCTATGTTGAAATGAAAATGATTTAGCCTAGCGGTGAAGGCCGTTCAGCAGTATGGCTTCCAACTTAAACATTTCCTCACCCACTCAGTGTACTTTCCATTAACAATCAGCCAGTAAACTTAGCAGCTGCACTCTGGGGGTCCAAGGTGGGAGTGCAAGTATAGATTGAAAAGCATCACAAAATGGATATGATCCTGTAGGAATTTTGTTTAGGATATATTTTGGTCCTGTAATGAATTTGCAGGTAGGCCCTGGGCAGTATAGGCCTCTCCTTATTCGATGACTTAGAGATCCACTGGAGGAAAATTAGTATTTTTTTTTCTTCATTTGTTTCAGACTGCAATTGTATCTTCTTTACATATCAGACTAGTCTTTTTTTTTTTTCAGTGTTTGCTTGTTTTGAATATTTATGGAACAAGTGAAAGGTAATTAGTGTATGAAGGCAAATAAAAGATAAGATTGATGCTCTATTTCAGGGGAGTTCTTGGGGAAAACTTCGTGCTAATCTTTTGTGCCCAATTGGTTCTAGCAGTGTCTGAACTGTCCCTTATTTTGCACTAGGTAGTACCTGTTCTTATGGCAGCTATCCGCTCACCTTGGCCAGAGGGAAACAGCCAATCAATCAACTCAGTACTCAACTCAGTGCTAGAAAAAGTCAATATGAGAACCCAAGTTAGGTATCCTCTGGGCCCCCATGTAGTCTATACCAATCTCATCTTCAAAGTTAAAATCTCAACTCTAATTCAGTGGCAGTACTGCTAGGGAAGGGTATATAGGGTGTTCAAGGAAGACCAGATGTCTGGTATAAAGGCTTGCTGACCCTTTTCAGGGCTGTTCATCCACCTTTGGTATCCATCTGCCACCCAACTCTTTTTTATTTTTAAGGCAATTGGGGTTAAACGACTTGCCCAGGGTCACACAGCTAGTAAGTGCCAAGTGTTTGGTCTGAGGGTGGATTTGAACTCAGGTCCTCCTGACTTCAGGGCCAGTGCTCTATCCACTGCACCACCTAGCTGCCCCTGTTGCCCAACTTTTGCCTGAGGCTCCAAGAAGCTGTAGCATGTACAGTAGCCACACCCCAGTAAAACCATCTTGACAGACAGGTTAAACCAGGTTGAGGGTAACTGATAGGCTTCAACCCCATTAGTAAATGAGAGGAATGTCTGCCCCAAGTGTGTGAAGACTTCTCCCAGTGGAATGGGCCAATGAGAACAATTTGTTTCAACTGTCATAAAGGCAGCAGAAGCAAGTTCTATGGGACACTCAGAGCTTGGTCAGACACCAAAGATACCACAGTCATCCACTGCATCCTGGGCTATCTTGGGTAGGTTTGATTTTTGTCTTGCCATGGGACTTCCATGACTCTGGAAGAGAGAGTGAGGGTGTGGACTTTGTGCAACTCTGCCTCACAAATCCAATTTATGCAAAAGTCAAGACGTTACCCCATGACTTCATTGGTCCTCTGAAAAATGAAGGACGAATAACAACAGTGGTGGGAAATGTGGAGGAAATGAATAAAACTGGTGTGCTTAGAGAAATGGAGCCTGCAGAGTTGTGTAAATAGTGAGAAGACTCTCAATCTGTATTCTATTCTAATTCTCTTTCAAAGGGGAGTGTCGATACCAATGGGAAAAGGACCCACATGTACAAAAATATTCGTAGCAGCTCTTTTTGTAGTGGCAAAGAATTGGATATTGAGAGGATGCCCATCAATTGGGGAATGGCTGAGCGAGTTGTGGTATATGAATGTAATGGAATACTATTGTGCTATAAGAAATGATGAACAGGCTGACTTCAGAAAAACCTGAAAAGACTTGTATGGTCTGATGCTGAGTGAAGTGAGCAGAACCAAGAGGACTTTGTACACAATAACAGCAGCGTTATGCGATGACTAATATTGTTAAACTGAACCCTTCTCAGCAGGCCTGGGGATGGAAAATGCTGTCCACATCCAAAGAAAGAAGTATGGAAGTTGAATCGCTATCACTTATTTTTACCTTCTGTTGAGTTTTGTTTCATCTTTCTGATGGCTCCTCCTACTAGTTTTAATTTTTACCTACAACTTCACTAATGTGAAGATATGTTTAATAGGAATGTAAATGTAAAGCCTATATCAGATTCTGCAGTGTCTCAGAAAGGGTGGGGGGGGAGGAAGGGGGAGAAAAATTTTCAACTCAAAAGCATATGGAAGTGATTGTTGATAAATCAATAAATTAATAAAATTGGAAAAAAATAAAAATAAATTAAAAAAAACCAAAGGGGAGTGTCCACTGTTTTAGACTTCTGGCCCCACCTAGACATTCCAATGAGATAAATTAGAGACCTCCTACCCTACAAAGATCATCTGATGAGATTAACTACAAGAAAACATTCTCACCTAATAGACGACATCTGTGGCCATACTAAGGTTAATAAGTTATAACCCCAAAGTTAAGATAATCTTCCACCAAATCATCTGATATCCTGTCCCTAATAACTCAACCACCCAAAAGAGGAAAGAGGCCAAGCAGCCTCTCCTGAGAGGCTCCTTTTGCCTCTTGCCCTAAGGCTGTATAGAACCCTATTATAGCTCTCTTTGATCTAAGGAGTTGCTAGCCACCTGGCAACCACCAGTCAGCTGACGCAAATTAAGCTGTTTATCTTCTAGCCTAGCCTAGCCTTATGGCTTCTAGTCAAATGGAGCAAGATGGGAGGAATTATTCTTCTTAGGATCTTCCTGTTAAGGAATTTTTCACCTGGTGGAACTGTTGTCTTTGTTGCATCTGTGAGGACTTGAAGATGCCCCCCAAAGGGGAAGACTGATGGAAAGGGCTGGAGGAGCAGCTAGAAGAAACTAGGATTGGATTTTGGGGAAGAAGTTTCCTATTGTCCACAGAATTGTCTCTAAGCTTTTATGCAGTTATGAGAAATGCTGAATTATTAGGTTCCCACATAAGTTGCAAAAAAAAAAAGTAGGAAAGGTGCTGAATGGCTAACTGTTGAAGGGGAGAGTGACATTCCTCAAGCCAGTTAAGATACCACGGTTCTTGTGTTTGCAATCCAAGGCCCAAACCAGTCCAAAATGGTAGGGGGTCAATGTCCCAAGCACAACAATCTGCTACTACTCAGACTTAGTGAACCTCATGCATATGCTAACTAAGGATCAGGATTTTCTACCAATTGTAACTCAGACTGAGGTTTCTCTAATTAGAATATGGAATTGTGAACCTAACCAATGGTGAAACTTTTGATTGTATCTCAGATCAGTCCAAGTCTTGGAGGGTGGCACAAGGGGCAATATAACAGTATGAAGCTCACTATCACTTCTGTGCTCAGTGTGCTTCCCTCTTCCCGAGGGAGTGCACCTGATTTTCCCGAGAATTGATTCCCAAACTTTTTTTTTTTTTGTGAGGCAATTGGGATTAAGTGACTTGCCCAGGGTCACACAGCTAGTAAGTGTCATGTGTCTGACACCGGATTTGAACTCAGGTCCTCCTGACTTCAAGGCCAGAGCTTTATCCACTGCGCCACCTAGCTGCCCCAAATGGGTAGATTCCCAAACTTTTTTTTTTAGCCGAGAATTGAATAAAAGAATTTCTTCCTTCACTTTAAAAGAGCTGTGGCCTGCATTTCTAAAAGAGCTGTATCCTGTTATTTTGACTCTCCACTGGCTCACAACTGGGGAAGAAGTGGGCAGTGGCAGCTGTCCCCTGCTAACTCCCCAATCCTGCTGGTCCTGGAGGTCATTGATATGGACTGAAGAATTCACTTATTATAGTTTCTCACTGGCTTTCTTGATTGTTATTCTGTCAGGTGTGAATTTCAGGGTTTTGCTGGAGCAGGGATATGGGAATTGGGTGGTCTAGTTCCCATTTAGGCCAGTAGCCACCTTCTTCTTGTTCATTTGAGCTGTCTTTCCTGGATATACGTACTGATGGACAAGTTCCGTATGTTGTCTGTCCAAAAGTACTACTACTATTACTACTATTGGAATGTATGGAGTGTTCAGGGACAGCTAGCACCTCTAGTAAGAGGTCTTGCTGAGCCCTTTTTCAGGGCTACTCATCCACCTTTGGCGTCCACCTGCTACCCATCTCTCACTTGTGGATCTAAGAAGCTGTAGCATGTACAGGGGCCACACCCCAGTGGTACATGGGTTAAAGCAGGTTGGGTAAATGACAATCCTCTCAATGCCATGAATGAGTTAGGGGAATGTCTACCCCAAGTATGTAAAGATTTCCCCCAGTGGAATATGCTGATAAGAACAATGGGTTCCAACTGCCATGAAGATAGCTGAAGCCTTCAAAGACACCAAGGTCATCCACTGCCTTCCAGGGAGTGAGGGTCAAATCAAGTGCTAGGAGCAGTTTTATTGCCTTATAGGGAAAATTAATCCCAGTTACTAGAGGGAAAGAAAAGGTGAGCCTAAACCACATGACAGGGGAAGGGGAAGGAAGCATAGTCCCTGTCCACTGTAGGGAAACTGGTAGATTTTCTGCTATACAATGCATTTGTATATATTTGTGAGAATGTGTGCCCCAGGCTCTTGAAGGAATTTTTTAAAATTAACTCTTCTTACTATATTATCATAGTAAATGCCTTTATTAAATATTAAATATTAAGTCTACTGGTTAAGAGGAAGAATTCTAGTCAGGGCTCGGGACCTACAGTATTAAATGTAGAGCTCCATATGTTGTACAGAGCAATCAGCGAGCGTGACCCAGACATAATTTAAAATGTGGATTTATTAGCACATGGCTGCAAGGGGTACATACCCAAATCGAGCAGCCCCAATCAGGGGTTTATAAAGGCAGAGGCCACAGAGTAAATGATAAGCGGGAAGTTATAGAAGCCAAACAAGCGATTGGTTAATCCTGCCTTTGGAACCATATAAGGATCATGGAATAAGATTGGGGCAGGTATATTTCTTGGCAGGTTTTCTAAGGTGGGAACTTCTAAGGCGGGAACTCCTACTTCCCTGAAAAGGGCATACAAGGTGAAGGTCAGAAAACAAAATGGAGTTCAGCACATGGAGTTCAGTACTCCACATAGAATTGCCTATGGAACTCTGAGAATGTCAGCCTCCATCTGGGTACCCAGTTTGAATTGAATGGATTATCCCTGAGGAGGCAATAGCTGGTTGGTAATGAGTTCTAGGGTTTTTCCTATGACTTCTCCATCAGATACCGTCTATCTATCCCTCAACACACTCACAATCATGTCATCCTGTATATATACACTTGGTCTATCACCCTTATTTGTAAGATTTTAAAAATAAGTTTATGTTCTTTGGAAGTCATATCTCCCCGTTGGACAAGTTAAATCAGATATTTCCTGGGTAAGGCAAATTTGATTGGTAATTATATTATTTGATCCTTCTATCCCTGTTAACGATCCCCCAATTTTCTTCTGCCTTAGCTAAGCTCAAAAAGCCAGTTTCTAATAGGTGCCTTCTCTTTCTGTCCTCTCACTGTCTTCTTAATCCTTTATAATCCAGCTTCTATTGTCATTTTGTGATTGTAAAGTGCTCTTTCCAAATTTGCCAGAGGTTTCTTAGTTTAGAAATCCAATGGCTTTTTCTTAATCCTCATTCTTCTTAACCTCACTGCAGCCTTTGACACAATTAATCACCCTCTCTTTCTTGATATGCTCTACTCTAGGATTTCAGGACACCAGCCTTTCCTGGTTCTCCTCCTACCTATTTGACTACTCTTCTGTCTCCTTTACTGAATCCTCATCCAGGTCATGAGCTCTAACTTTCGCTGTTCCTTAGGATTCAGTCTGTTTCTTTTCTTATTCTATATTACTTGATCACCTCATCAGCTTCAATAGATTTCATTACCATTTCTATGTTGATGATTCTCAGATCTATCTATCCTACCCAACCTCTCTGCTGATCTCTAATCACATCTCCAACTATCTTTCAGATGTCTCAAAATGGATGTTCAGTAGACATTTTAAACTCAACATGTCCAAAACAGAAATCAATTTTCTCCTTAAACCCTCCTTCCTCCCACCTTCCCTATTATTATGGAGGGCAATACCATCCTCCCAGTCCCTTAGGCTCACAACCTTGGAGTCATCCTCAGCTCTTCGCTATCTCTTATGTTCCATATCCAATATGTTGTTAATGCTGTTTTGCATCATTTGCTGAAATATGTCCCCTTCTCTCCTCTGACACTGCTACCACTCTAGTGCAGGCTTTCATCACCTCACACTATGAGTATTACAGTGATCTGTTGGTGGATCTGCCTGCCTCAAGTCTCTCCCCATTCAGAATCATCCTGTATTTAGGTTAGAGTACAGTTCTGACCATGTCATTCCCCTACTTAATAATCTCCAGTGGTTCCCTACTGCTTCCAGGATCAAATGCAAAATGCTTCATAACTCTTCATAACCTAGACCCCTCTGATCTATCTGGTCTTCTTACACATCACTCCCCAATACATACTCTTTGATCCAGTAACTTTGACTTCTTTGCTATTCCATGGACAAGACACTCCATATCTCACCTGTGGGCATTTTCTTAGTCTGTCACCTATTCCTGGAATGTTCTCCCTTTTCATAGCCATTTATTGATTTCCCTGGCTTCCTTTAAGTCCTTTCTGGGCCACCCCCCCAAGACCACTCCTCTTTTCTGCTTCTCTCTGTTCTTATTATTAGGAAACACCTAGGGACTTGCAGGAAGCCAGGTAAGCCAAGAGGCAGAGATGAGGAAGGAGAGCATTCCACGCATGGGGGACAGCCAATGAAAATGTCTACAGTTGTGAGATCAAGGGTCTTGTTTGTGGGACAAGGGAACCAGTGTCATAGTACGTGTGTTGGTTTGCAGAGCACTATCGTGTAGAGAGAGCATAAGAAGATTGGAAAGGTGTTTGCATGTGGGTTATATATACTGTGTACTTAATGTCTCTCACTGTTTGATCTCTCTATTTTTAATTAGTGTTTAATAATTTTCCAGATTAATCCTTTGTAGTATAATTTGAGATCTGGTACTGGTAAGCTCCTTTTGTCCCACTAATTTCATTATTTTTTCTTGAGATTCTTGACATTTTGTTGCTATAGATGAATTTCAATATTATTTTGTCTAGCTCTATAAAGTAATTTTTTGTTGCTTAATTTGTATGGTGGTAAGTAAATTAATTTAGGTAATATCATTTTTATTGTATTTGACTTACTCATGAGCAATGTATATTTCTTCAATTATTTAGGTCTATATTTCTAAAAAGAGTATTTTTGGTGGTATCCACATAGTTGCTGTGTGGGTGTTGGTAGGTAGACTCCCTAGTATTTTATACATTCTGTAAATATTTTAAATGGGTTTTTTTTCTCTCTCTTCCTGCTGGGTTTTTTTGATAATATACAGAAAGGTTGATAATGTATTTGGATTTATTTTATGCTCTAACTGTACAAGGTGTTATACATATAGTCCACAACACTTTCTAGTGTACCCTAACCAGATTAAAATGTAATTGGGAAATATTTAACAAAATAAATAAGAATAGAATAAACTGTAGAAAATATTATATTTTAAAACAAAAAATAATGAAATTTTCTTGGAATGCATTTTTATAGTTACAAAAATGAATAACTTATTATTATGTATGCTAATTCTTTTTTTTGTAAACATTGATTAGTGTGGAAATGGTTGAGTTTAGCTGTCTACTCTCAAATATCTAGTTTCTGTTGGTAGTTTTGGAGGAGGCAGGGAAGTGATGGGTGGGAAGTAAGGAGATGGTTTGCTTGATAGTGGTCAATAATTTGGTCTCATCAGGAAGCTCGTACCAACGTGGTGGGGAGAACGAAAGGAGGAAGGCCCAGCTTGACACATGTAGTGGAAACTGGAGATAAGTGGCACATGGAAAGCAGATGTCAGAACCTTATATACAAACACATAAAGAAAATGGCTGCCAGTAGGTAAAATAAGAAAAGGTAAACTAAGAAATCAGAAATATATACTTCAAAAACAACAAAAAATATTTACAAGAAACAATGAAGACAGTGAGAGTGTGGTCAAAGCTAGTTTTGTTATCTCAGAATTAGTAGCTAAGCTCTTAAAGTGTTTTAGTGAAAAGTAAATCTGTGAAGGAGTATATGGTAAAGGCTTCTCAAATTCTCTGTCCTGAAAAAGTTAAAACTTTTTAGACTATTTTATTATCATGAAACACTGTTGTAAAAAAAATGAATGAAATTGGGGCTGACATAAAAATGGAAAATTATCTGATTGAAATTGATGAAATTAATATGGATATTACTGGACTGGCTCAAGTAGCTGCATTTATTTTCAAGAATAAGTGTGACAAAAATACTTTTTAGGAAGTACATGGGCTTTTAGAAAAGTATAATCTTCCATTATCAAAACTAGTGTGTTTGGTTATAGATGAATCAATGACAATTTTCTTCATTACTCTTTGAAATTGAGCAGGAAAGTTTATTATACAGTTCACCGGCTTTCCTGTAATTAGCTTTTGAAGTGATTTTGGCAACTTAATCATAAAATCAAAATATTTTTAGAAATGAAAGGAAAGTCACCAGAAAAACTGAATAATAAGAACTGGTTTCAGAATTTGGCTTTGATTGTAGGTATTACAGGGCTTTTAAATGAGTTGAATTTAAAACTTTAGGGATGAAATAAGGTTGTAATGTATGTATACAATTTCATCAAAGTATTTAAGACAAAACTCGGTCTTGGGTAAAGGCAACTAAAAATTGTGATTTTATTCATTTTCCTACATGTAAAATTTTTTATCAGAGTCGTTTGGTTCTTGTAGTTTCAGCAACTATGCCGTAAATATTCAGGAATTATATTTGAGTTTGAAAGATGCTTTGAAAGATTCAAAGTGTGTGAAAATGGTTTTTTTTTTATTGTAAAGTGCTTCATTTTCTTTTGATGTTGACAGAGGAAAAAGTAACATTCAAATGGAACTTGTTGAAATTCAGTGTTCAGAATGCTAAAAGAAAAGTATAATGAAGCTAATGTTCCAGATTTTTATTCTTATTTACCAAGACATTTTGTTGAAATATGAATGTTTGCTACAAGAATCTTAGCAATGTTTGGTGATACATATGTATGTGAGCAGTTATTTTCACTCCTGAAGCCTATTAACACTTCACATTGACAAGATTAACAAATGAACATTTATCATCCATGTGAAAATTGAATTACCACAAAAACTTATACCTGATATTGATAAAGTAGTTCCTGGCAATATTGATAAAATAGTTATTGATAAAGTAGCTTGTGGCAAAAGGTGCCAAGTTTCTAGTAAACAATATTAAATTAATTTCAATCTCCCTATAGTGATATACTTTTGTAATGATTTTGAATCAATTCTATACCAAAACATAAAATTGTATGTTCTTTTAATCTGTAACTGATTCTTTTCTGATTTATATACATATATAATAAGTATACATGTATAAATATCAATTTCATGCAACTATTGAAAATAAATTTTTAAATTTCTAATAACATTTCTTTTTATATTTAAATTTATTTCCTCTCTGATTTTAATGTGTTGCTGAATTAATAAAAAAAAATATAAACTTAAAAAAAGAAACACATAAACATGTGTGGTTTTCTAGGTCAACATGTGGCCCCAGACATCCGTATGTGCCATTTAGTGGCCCTCATTTCTATTTCAGTTTGTCACTACTGTTATACAACTTTGTTGGAATTATTCATTTTTCAGTTGATTCCCTAGAATTCTCTATGTAAACCAGCAAAACAGTGATACTTTTGTTTTCTCTTTGGCTATTTTTATTCTCTGTTTTGTTTTGTTTTGTTTTTACCTTGTCTTCTTGCTATAGCTATCATTTCTACTATTGGAGCAAATAATAGTATTGATAATGCATACCTTTGCTTTACCCCTGATCTTCTTGCAAAGTTCTCTAAATTATTACCATTACACATAATAGTGCCTCTTTTATTTTTTTAAAGATACTACTTACCATACTATGAAAATATCAATTAATTCCTAATTTTTTTAGCCTTAAAAAACTGAAATGTGTGATTTTGGGGGGTTTAAAAGCTTTATTTAATCCTTATTGATATAGTCATATGATTATTAATTTTGTTATTTATATGATCTATTATGTTTGTAGTTTATGTATTTATCCAACAAACCTTTCATTTCTGGTCTAAATTCAGCCTGGTCAGAGGAGTGTCTTTTTTTTGTTTGTTTGTTGCTGTAGCTTCTTTGCTAATATTTTTTATAATCTTGTATTGATATTTATTATGAATACTGGTCTGTGTTTTTCTTTCAATTTTGAATTTCCCTCATATAACTATCAAGATTATATTTGTTATTTATAATAGCACTTTTGGTGACAGCTAAGACTTGGAAACAAAATAGATGTCTATCAGTCAGAGAATGGCTAAATAAATTGTGGTACATGAATGCAATGGAATATCACTGTGCAGTAAGAAATGATTTGTATAATGAATACAGAGAAGTGTGGAAAGATCTATATGAACTCATGCAGAATGAAATAAGCAGAGCCAAGAAAACACACAGTTAACTACAACAATTTAAATAAAAAGAAAACCTACACAACAACAACAAAATCAAAAGTAAATGTAACACAATTATAAAAATCAAGCAGGACTCAAATGAAGAGATATGAGAAGACACCCCAAACTACCCCTTCATAGAGGGAGGAAGTCTACAAGTGTTACACATTGCACATTTTCAGACTCTTAATATATTGATTAGTTGTACTGATTTTTTCTCTCTCTAAAAATACTATTTGTCATATAGTATGACTCTCTGGGAGGGAAAGGGGAGGGGGAGGGATACTTGGGATAACTATAGCAATCCAAGAAACAGAAAATAATAATTAAAAACTTGTTAAAAAGAAATAAACATGCATATTTGTTTCTAAAAATAAAAAATACTATATGTATCACAGAAAATATTTGGTAGGATCCCAAAGGAGATACAGAATTAAAGACTGAGGATAATGAGCTCTTTTTTTGCACTTATTGACTTTAAGATACCTATGATATACCCAGGTGATATCTAACTGGCAGTTGACAATGAGTGATTGGGGTTAGGAGAGGGCTAGATTAAGGAGCAATCACTATATATATATATATACATATACATGACAATTGAATCTACTGAAGTTGATGAGATCTTTAGGAGAGAGGATGTAGACTGAGAAATGACAGTGCCCAGGGGAGAGCCCTGGAAATATTCAAATTAAGGAGGCAAGAGACCAATGATTATCTAGTACAGGAGACTGAGGAAGAGTTGACAGCCTGGTAAAGAAACCAAGAGAGTGTGCCTGGGAACCAAGTTATTTTAGCAAATTAAATTTAAATGGTATAAATTAATGTGACTCATTGTCCAAGGGGTCCTTGCCCACAAAGGAGCTCCAATTCTCCTTCACATATATTAATATTTCATATGTCATAGATGAAGAATAATGCTAATATAGGGTGTGTGCGTGTGTGTGTATGTTTTGCTTATATAGGTTCTTTGTTTCAGTTAGGTCTGTCTAGGTATGGCTTATAGGGAGGAATAAATGCATATCTCTAGACTTTCTTCTGGACACCCTTCTTTAAAGGGACACTGATTCCTACCAGGAAGGGAGTGTTAGATTGGAGCTATGAGGCTAGCCATCCTTTGCTT
Source organism: Phascolarctos cinereus (assembly GCF_003287225.1). Classification (NCBI taxonomy): domain Eukaryota; kingdom Metazoa; phylum Chordata; class Mammalia; order Diprotodontia; family Phascolarctidae; genus Phascolarctos; species Phascolarctos cinereus. The sequence continues at coordinate 237,442,735 of NW_027555847.1, forward strand.
CTCAGAGTGGTAGGGTAATGAGCTAGAATTGTGGTTTTCTGTCCCTCCTAAATATTTTTACCTAGGGGAAGTAATTTTTTAGTTTCAAGTTGCCTTCCTGATACCTCTCCTTAAGAGGGAAGGTGTGGCCCATGATATATGTGGAAGGCCAGACTTCCCTTCCCTCCAAATGCCAGTTACTCAAAGACCATAGTGGAGAACATATAAACCCCATGTATCCAACCTGATAAGAAAAAAAAATCAAGGAAGTTATGCATATGAGAATATATAAAACAATATACAGAGTAAATGAGCTCTACTGCTGAGAGTGAAATTTCTCAGATCAGCCAAGAGAGAAAGTCCCAGATTTCACCCAATGGGAACTTCCCTAAAGTCTCAGTGTTGTAAGCTGAGGATAGGGATATGATCAAGGTTTTGGTTTTTCTATATGTTGGCTCCTTCCCAGAGTCATTTTTTCCCTTTAAGGACCTCTCCCTGAAGAGAATCTGGAAACACATATATCTTGTATCAAAGCTAGAAGCCAGAAGTTACCAGATCTCTCTTCAGCTCTCACCAACCCTGCCCCCTCACCCAGGCAGAGGAATCAATCTCCATCATTGAGGAGAGACTTTTATTAATGGATTGAGCCCTGGATGACATTCTGAAGAATGTCCATTAAAAAAAAACCACAAATCATACATTTCTTGCAATAACACTGTATTGATTAATTCAGACTAACATGGAACTGAGGAAGAAAAGTGAGCTGATTTTATGATGATAATATTCTCTTTCAATTTTCTACTACATTTGAACAATTGAGGGATAGCACAAGCAAATGCTTTCTAATTATAGAGCATTTCAGCAGTGTAGGAATTCAAAATTCACTTAGTGGTGAGCACTCCCAATGTGTGAAGTTTAGAAATGATATGTAGGCAGTAGTATAGTGATAGATGGAAGTTGGATGAATAAGAAAAGAACTGGAAAATAAATGATACTATGAAACTCTAGAGGGCTGAGGGAGTGATAGAGAAGAGAAAAAGTAAAGCCCCTGAGAAACAAGGACCTGATCCTAGCATCCAAAGCCTATAATTCCTGGGAAACTATATTAGAGTTTCCATAATCCTATTTGATTGCTCACTGGTAATATGGCAAAAGAGTGACTTGGAGCTTCTGTAGTTGTCTAGGTCTTATGTTAAGAAACACAATTATTTATTGATGTTACTCTGATATTTTGTCTTCTGTACTGAAAAGCCAGTTCAGGGAAATGGGACAAGTGAATTGACATCTTTCCAGGACTAGAGTGAGGTATGGGAAGAAGTGGTTGAGGGAAACAGGTGGTGAACTGCATGCTGCTTATTTTAATTGCTTTTTATTAAGCTTACCTTTCTTTTTATTATTATCATTTTAGTAAATTAAAAATTTTTTCTAAATATATGCTTACATCAAGTAGAATAAACATACCATTAGGATGTACATAATGATCTTATGCCTTCTGGCATTCAGAGCCATCTAATTAGGTCAATATTCCTGGAAGAATTGAAGGAATTGCTATCCATTTAATGGTACTGTGTCATTACCTTATTCTGGGGCCAGCAAACTATAGCATGTGGGCCAAATCTGGCCTGTTTCCTGTTTTTGTATATGTTTAAATTTATGATGTAAAAATATAAAAACCATTTTTTGCTCACAGGCTATCCAAAAATAAAAAGACTTGTCTGGCCCATGAGCCATAGTTTGCCAAATCCTGTATAACAGAAAGAAGTCCACAGGTAGACCCTGATTACTTTTCTAAAGGGACAATGAGCAAGCACAATTTTAGCTCTGGGCTGGGCAGAGAATCAACCCTGTGGGCTATTGAAAAGCATGAGCAAATTTTAGTCAATATAATTTTTTTTTAAATTTCTCAAGAATATTGTCAGTGTGTTATAAAGTGTGGATTCAGTTAAGTAAACATTTTAAAGCAAACAACTTTTAAAAGTCTTGTATTCTTGTTGAATTTTCCACATGAAATGCACATTTAAAAAGGTTCTCTTTAGTACAACATAGTGATACTACTAGTTCAAGCTAGTGGGGCTGGTAGAAAGGGGTAAGGGAAAAGGGGGGGAACATTTATATAGAACCAACTATGTGGTAAGTCCTTTTTCTTTCAAGCAAATACTATCTCATTTTCTCCTTACAACAACCCTATAAAATAGGTGTTATTATTACCTCTATCTGAGGAAACTGGGGCAAACAGAGATTGTGACTTGATCAGTGTCACACAGCTAGTAAGTATCTGGGGCTGGATTTGAACTCTTCTTGATTCTAGGACCAGTGTTCTATGCAGTGTGCCACCAGCTGTCTAGAAGGGTTGGTGAAAAGGTGATACTGAACAATAATGGTTGGCTTTTCTTTTTAAAGTATTAGATACAACTTTGAAGTGTGCACACACACTCATACAGTTCTGTAATCCTTCATCATCTTTTGTAATGCTTAACATTATATTGTTCTACAAATAATGTAGCAGTCAATGCTCAAAGGATCATCAAAATTCAAAAGAATGGTAAATAGAGATTAATCCTCACACAACATTCTTTGATGCCCTTGTTGGAGACCATCCAGTGTCATCAATTGAATGCACTTTCAGTAAACTTAGACATATTTTTCCCATTTCCATGAGGTTAGATTGCCAGATTCCAGTCAAATATCTCACTGTGGGAGGCATCATATTGTAAGTATCAGGAACTTCTATTTCAAAATAATAATTTCCACCCTGGTAGTAACCGTCATCTGTGAGTACTTTTAGATAAATGTACTGAAGGTTTTTTGGATTAGGAAAAGTCACTTTTATATTAATAGTTCTTAACATTGTTTTGCTGTTGTTGTTGTTATATACCCCTTTGGAAGTCTGACATATCCCATGTACCCCTTCTCAGAATAATGTTTTTAATGCATAAAATAAAATACATAGCATTAAAACAGAAACAAGTAAACAAGTTTTATTAAAATTGAGAGAGAGAGAGAATGAATCTATAAGTCAAGTTCATAAGCCCCAAGTTAAGAATCTCTGCTTTAGATATACAAAGTAAATTGGCTTCAAGTTCTGCAATCTATTTAACAAATAGTTTGTCTCTAACAGACACTCTTTGATTGGAATCAGAAACTAGAAAGAAAGGGTCAGAAGGAGAAATGTTTTTTGACAACCTTGGTAACTGGAGTAAATTACTCCTTAATTGTAGCAGATGTTTTTCTGGGATGTAGAAGAAGTTTGGTTGAGAGAGATAAACAAGGGCAATTCATTGGCAAAAACATCCTATTTAAAATGGCGTTAACAATTGTAATTTCACCAATGTTAGACAGCCTAACTCTAAGTTTTCTCATACGTCACTTGTGTCACAAAAGACTTTTATTAAATTAGATAGACATGTTATTTTACCATACCATTAGCTGGTCATGGAAATGAGCTTATGTCTTTAATGTCTTAAAAACAGCTGCTGCTGCTGCAGCAACAATAAAAACAACTACAAATGTGTTTGCTAATAAAAAGAACGATTCTATCAACACTGCATTTTTTTTTCCTGCTGCAGTCTCGTTCATAGTTATGCCTTATGCTAGAGGTAGCCAAACTTACTAATCCTTTGATTCAATTTTCCTACTTTGCCTTATCTTATGAAGAATCCTATTCCCCAATTCCTTAAGCGTCTCTCTTGGCACTTTGTTCCGTTCTGGGTACTCAGTGCCATTATGGTGTTTCTTGACTAACTAGGTGTTTGTTCTCAAGTAGCTAATGATTTTATTTCTCTTCATTTATGAGTTCTATTCACTCAGGTCCCTGCTTGGTGACTTAAGTTAATTTGACAAATGAATTCCAGATAACATGCTGATGCCTGACATAGATTTAATATAATACTGCTTCCAGCTAACATTTGCATTTTTTTTTGCTTTAGTGAGGCAATCAGGGTTAAGTGACTTGCCCAGGGTCACACAGCCAGTAAGTGTCAAGTGTCTGAGGCAGGATTTAAACTCAGGTCCTCCTGACTCTGAGGCCAGAACTCTATCCACTGTGCCACCTAGCTGCCCCCATTTGTATTTTTTTAAGTTAAAATTTTTTCTATAGCTTGTTTTGACACATCAGATACTTTACAACAAATCTGTGGACAAGCTTGATATAAAATATAGTCCTCAGTTTATGAGTAAGGAGTGATGTGTACTTTAACTTTGACAGCATATTTCTAATATTGACCATTTTATCTGACCAGAGTTTTGTTGCCTCTTTATATTAATTTTATTTACATTGTTTACTGAGCTTAAGCCTCTGCTTTCTTAATTCCCTATCACTTCATGTAAGTCTTTCCATATATCTTTGAATTCTTCATATGTTCAGATTCTTCCCTGTCCCTCATGGTAATGCCCCATTACATTATTATTATTTTTTCAATCACTGTTTGTAGCTTTTGTTACCACAAATTAATGCTTGTATTGTTAACAGTGGTCTTCAACCAAAAGGATTAAAAAACAGTTGGTATTTGAGGCATTATTAGGTGAATCCAACATCTCTGTTCCTGCCTCATTCAGGGACAGAATTCTTCTGTAGACTTCTGACCTTCTTTTGACTGTTGTAGGACTATCAGAAGACACAATCTGGGAGCTAGATTTATTTGAGGCAGAGTTCCCACTCCTCTAATTGACTAGAGACCTAGCCTGAGATAATTTTTACTGGAGCTAGTCCCTTAACATTCCTTCTCTGTGGTAGCTTTTGCTCCAGAGTCACCCACATTCAGATGGCAGCATAAAACAAGGAAGAGATGTCATTTGCCCTAGGAGAAGAATTCAACCTTGCTTGCTAGTGTGATCTGACCTTCTGAATTCTCCACCCCGACTTTTCTGTGCACCTGTGCTCTTGCCTTTTTTTCTGTAACTTAGATGGAATGCTTTTTGAATCTGGAGGTGACACAAGGCAAAGAGTGATAGCAAAAGCGGTGGATAATAGTGTTAGGATCCAAAAAAAATATTGACAGGCCAGAACTTTGAGCTGAATCTAATAAGATGGAGTTCAGAAGGGATAAATGTGCAGTCTCAGGTTAAAAAAAAATCAACCATATAAGTGCAATATGACAGATACTTAGATAGTGGTTTGTTTGAAAAAAGATCTTGGGATTCTGAACTGTAAGTTCACTATTCATCAACACTGTGCTATGTCACACATGAAAAGGTAGACTGCCTTCCAAAAATCTTAGCATTCAGGTCTAACAAGGTGTTATTCCTGCTGTACTCTACTTTAGGTAGACCACTCCTAGAGTACTGTGTTCAGTTCTGGGCAAAAAGATGGATAATGCAGATTTACCTCTTCCTAAGTGAAAGAAAAAAGGTGGGGGAAAGGCAGAAGATGGAAACAGAGAATCAATGGTTTTTGTCTCTGTAGCACAATAGGTATAGAACCATATATTCTTATTCGATCCCAATATCAGTACTCCCAACATCTTCCTTTTCTCCCTACCTGTAGTGTCAAGGCTAAATAAAGCTAGTTGGGCAGAGACAGACACCTCATAGCATCTACTTTCTCATCAAGGCTTCTTGAAGCTTCTCCCTGGGACAGTGCTAAAGCTTCTGATGTCTCTTCCATCAGTACTCACTCACTCACTTCTCACCTCTTATGAAATTTCTGTTTTTTCTCCTCTTCTTTAGCATGAGGAGGTCAAAGTGTCCTTTTTAGACAAAAGTACAACCTCTTTTTTAGCCCTTGAGTCAGAGTACACTGGGGATTTCTTGTACTAGCCATCAGACATCCATCTTTGTTGTCCGGTATAATTCTTTGGTCTCCTCAAATGGGTGCTACAAAGGTAATGAATCATAGCTAAATTCAGTGTTCTTCTCAGTTCTCATCCTCATTGACTTCTCTGCCATTTTTCACATGACCATTCTTTTAATTTATCGCTGTTTTTGTGATCCTATACTATCTTATTTCTTCTATCTTTGTTTGATCTTTTTTTCAGCATCCTTTTTGTTACAGCTTCTCTTAACCTTTAACGTCCCAATACTTTTTTCTCTCTATTTTTCTTCCTATATATTTTCTCCATTGCAGAGTTAATTCATTTTCATATCTTCCACTACGATTTTGACAACATCAAAATCTGTATTTTGAATTCTGGTCCCTCATTTACATTTTAGTTCTATATTTCCACCTACCTATAGGAGATAATAGTACCATAACTTTAGGTCTGGAAAGGACTTTGGAAGTATTTTGACGCACCTCTCCCCCATTTAATAGAAAAGAAAGCAAGACTCCATAGAAGTTATTTGATTTGCCAAAAAGGTCACCAGATTATAAGTGGAATTTGATGTAAATTCTCTGACTCTAGACCCAGCATTCTTTCCACTGCTCCGTGATGACATATTGAACTGTGTTTGGCAAGAGCTTCATAATTACATTCATCCCTATAATTCCTTCCTTTCCTTAAGCAGAGCATTGCTGTGGCAAAAAGAAAAAAAAATTATAACTTAATGGTTGACTTTGATGAATAGAATAGGTTAAAAATCTATTTAATTAATCAATAATGAATTGTGCTGTCACATGCAAATTATTATAAGATGGAGAGTTTTATTTAATCCTCCTAAAGTAAAGAAGATAAATGGTGTTATTGTTGTTTAATTTCTATGAAGGAAACAGATAAAGGACTGAAGACTACCCAAAAGGAAGTTCTAAGACAGTGGACTACATCACACTGGATTAGAGCTATTGTTTAAATAAAACAATTTGAATCAGAACTTTCTTTGTGAGGTCAAGTTTTTTTAGAAAAATAATTAATTTATTTATTTTTAGTTTTGAACATTCACTTCCATAAGATTTTGGGTTTTAAATTTTCTCCCCTTCCCTCTCCTCCCCACTCCCCATGACAGTGTGCAATCTGATATAGGCTCTATGTATATATTAATATTAAGCATATTTTCCCATTAGTCATGATGTAAAGAAGAATTAGAACTAATGGGAGGGACCACAAGAACAAAGAAAAAAACCAAAACAACAAAAGAAAAGGAGAGCAAATAGTATATTCATCTGCATTCATTCCAGTACATTCCATCAGCATTCAGACTCCATTGTTCTTTCTCATGATGTGGATAGCATTTTCCATTGTGAGTCTTTTGGAGCTGTCTTGGATCTTTGTATTGCTGAGAATAGCTAAACCATTTACAGTTGATCATTGTACAATTTGTACAAATATACAAATACACAAATTGCATAGTTGGACAATGTTCTCCTGGTTCTACTCACTTCACTTTGCATCAGTTCGTGTAAGTCTTTCCAGGTTTTTTCTGAAATCATCCTGTTCATAATTTCTTATCACACAACAGCATTCCAGCGTAATCATATACTACAACTTGTTCAGCCGTTCCCCAGTTGATGGGCATCCCCTCAATTTCTAATTCTTTGCTACCACAAAAAGAGCTGCTGTAGATATTTTTGTACATATGGATCCTTTTCCTGTTTTTATGATCTCTTGGGGTTACAAACCCAGAAGTGGTATTGCTGGGTCAAAGGGTATACACATTTTTATAGCCCTTTGGGCATAGTTACAGATTGCTCTCCAGAATGGTTGGATCAGTTCACAACTCCACTAACAATGCATTAGTGTCCCAACTTTCCCACATCCTTTCCAACATTTATCATTTTCCTGTTTTGTCATGTTTGCCAATCTGATAGATGTTGATATGGTACCTCAGAGTCATTTTGATTTTCATTTCTCTAATCAATAGTGATTTAGAGCATTTTTTCATATAAGTATAGATAGTTTTAATTTCTTGTGAGGTCACGTTTTAAAATGAGATTGACTACTAGTTTCTCCTATACTTGATGTCTGTTGTTTTCATTTCATGAAGAAGACCAATGACATCACGAGTTGATGTCTTGATTCATACATGTATTGCATTTAAGAGAGGCAAAGTTGCACAAAATCATTACTTTTCCAAAATAATTGAAGTCCAATGGCAAGACAAAAGTCAGGATGACTGGCAACAGCCTAGGATGCAGTGGATGACCTTGACATCTTTGATGTCTGACCAAGTTCTAAGCACTCCACAGTGCCTGCTTCAACTTCCTTCATAGCTGTTGGAACATATTGTTCTCATCCACCATTTCTACTGTGGGAAATCTTTATATGTTTGGGAGAGACATCCCCCTAATTCACCAATGGGGCTGAAGCTTATCAATTACCCTCAACCTGGTTTAGCCTGTCTATTAATATGGTTTTCCTGGGTTGTGACCACTGTACTTGCTACAGCTTCTTTTTCCCCTTTTTTTTCACACATTATTCATTTTATTTTTAATTTATGGAATAAAAGAAGCATTTCCATAATATAGGATAATTTTAAAAAGAGATATTGCACATGAAACTATAAATCTACTACATATAATTTGCTATCCTAAATAACAAAGTTATGTAAATTTCTTTTTTTCCCCCTCCCTAGAGATGACCACCATTAGATACAAATAGGTGTATATATATATATATATATATATATATATATATATATATATATATATATATATGTGTGTGTGTGTGTGTGTGTGTGTGTGTGTGTTTGCATAGATGTGTGTATATATATATTTGTGTATATATGGATGTAAAATTATTCTATACATACTTACATTTATCAATTCTTTCTCTGAAGGCAGATAGCATCTTTCTTCATGTCCCTTATAATTACTTTGAGTGTTTATAACAGTCAAAATAACTTATTCACTCAAAGTTGTTCTTCTGTTTTTTTGCAAGGCAATCAGGATTAAGTGATTTGCCCAGGGTCACACAGCTAGTAAGTGCAGAGTATTTGAGTCCATATTTGAACTCAGATCCTCCTGACCCCAGGTGCTCCATCTAGTATGCCACCCAACTGCCTTGCTCAAAATTGTTCTTCAAACAATATTGCTGTTACTGTAAACAATGTTCTCTTGATTCTGCTCATTTCACTCTTATTTCATGTAAGGCCTTCCATGTTTTTCTAAGATCATTGAGCTCATCATTTCTTGTAGCACAGTAGTATTCCATCACAATCATACACCACAACTTGTTTAGTCATTCATCAGTTGATTTGCATCCCTGCAATTTCTAGTTCTTTAACACCACAAAGAGAATTGCTATAAACATTTTAGAACATGTGGATTCTTTTCCCTTTTCCTTAATTATCTTTGGAAATAGACCTAGTGATGCTATTGATGGGGATGGGATCTGAACTCCTAAAAGGAAAAGACCATGTCTTTGGGATCTGGACCTGGAAAAGGAAAAGCCCCTGAACTTTCCCACAGGGCTCAGTCCCTAGCTTTTTCCTGAGGCTCATCCAGAATAATCCTTTCAGCTCTCTTTTCATTGTGGCTCTAACCTTCAATTCTCTGTTATCTCTAACCTAGCCCAGCCCTTCATTGTCTTCACCTGGCCCCACCCCAGGCTGTTTTTACCACTCCTTAATTCCATCTAGACCCCTTCTCTATTACCTCCCAGTCACCTCAAGCTATTGGCCACTCCTTCGTCACATCCAGATCTCCTCACAATCTTTCTGTATATAAGGGTCCATCTTGCTCCCATTAACTTTCTAGATTCCTTAAGTCTGTCCCACTTGTTATTAGCTTCACAGTTACTGCAGGTTCTTAAAAAGCCCACTTCTATTGCCAAAACAATAAACCTTGTCCCTGACTGAAAGAAGGCTGAAATTGAATTCTTTCGAGCCAGGACCCCTGCCCTTTGCCCTTGAATTTTGGGGTTCCCACCAACCCAAGACCACAACACTATAACTGGGTCAAAGGGTTAGGTAGTTTAATACCTCTTTGGGCATAATTCCAGATTGCTCTCCAAAATGGTTGGATTAGTTCACAATGCCACCAACAATGAATAAATGTTCCAATTTTTCCACATCTCCAACATTTGTCACTTTCCCTTCAGTCATTTTAGCCAATCTGGTAGGTATAAAATGGTATCTCACAGTTGTTTTAATTTGCATTTCTCTAATTGAAGCCTGAGGAGGGCTGGAGATAAGAGTAGGATGCTACCTACAATCTTCTAAGTCTACAACCAGATTTGGAGGGTGTGTTGGGTGGCAGCTCCCAAAGGGTTTCCTAGTTCACCCTTTTGAATAGGAAAAATCTCATCTAGAGCATGAATTAAAGATGCTCTGTCCTTTTCAAGGGTACAAGCATGGCATTTGATGGGAAGTATCATTAATTCCACTTCTAGATCTTCTATACTTTCAAATTTTTGAATTGCAGTAATTGGTTGAGGGAGATGGGAATAGGGGATTGAAATATTTCTGAATTTATTTAAGGTTGGTAATCAAGAGGTATATGGAAGACTTTATTTATGACCCATCAAGTTATTTGTAGCCCAGTGAGTGCTATTATTGGGGAAATAAGTAGCTTTCTGAGCTGACTTTGGATGTGAGAGCAAAAGAAAGAAGAAATAATGAAAATTACATGGCTATGTATAGGACAGTAGGAGCAATGAAAATTTTATATAATAAATAATTAATATAGAAATTCTGCCTCTAAATTGCTTGACCAGTGTCAAGAATAGTTATGGGTTGTTCTCTCAAATGACAATCAAAGACCCTTTGAAAAAGGTCCTTATATATTTTCCCCTTGAACTTCTACATGTGAATGCTAGTTCAGATTCAATAGGGGAGAAGGGAATAAACTTCTAATACACAAAGACCTTAATGAGGGAAGAAAAGTAATTATGTTAATATAGTCTTACTAAATTTTTTATTCTTGTACATATGCTTTAGCAAGTAGTATCTTTTTAAAATGTAATTTTACAAATGTTCCCATTAGCCATGGTAAAAAAAAAATATCCTTCAATCTACATCCTGAATACATCACTTTTCTATCTGGAGGTGGGTAGCATTTTTCGTCATGAATCCTCTCAAACTATGGTTGGTTCTATTGTGTTGATCAGAGTTCTTAAGTCTTTCACAGTTGCTTATCTTTACAATATTGTGTTACTGTATAAGTTGTTCTTCTGATTCTGCTTACTTCACTCTGTATCAGTTCATTCAAGTCTTTTTATGTTTTTCTTAAACCAACCCTTCATTATTCTTATTATGCAAAAGAATTCCATCACACACATATGTCATAATATATTCAGTTTTCCCCCAATTGATGGGTACACCTTCTGTTTCTAATTTTTTGCCACCATGAAAAGAGTTTTTAGCTAGTAATTTCAATTCCTTCTCATAATCATGGGTAGTGAAATTTCAATGTGGTGCAATTAATTAATGAGAATGGAGGGTAATATCAGAGACACCAGGAAGAATTTCCAATGACCAAAGAACTTTAGCTTTTACCTGACATTTGTACAACAACCCTGGGAATTTGATGCTATTGTAATAATGTGCACTGTATGTTGTACACATCCTGCTGGGTATGCCTATCTTTGCTATTCCCTGAACTTGGCATTCTATCTTTTAACTACATGTATTTGTACAGGTTGTCATCCTTACATGAAATACATGCTCTCTTAACCTCTGTCTCTGAGCATCCTCAGCTTCATTTGAGCCTTTCTAAGGCTTAGCTTAGGTGCTACCTGTTATGGAAAGTTTTTCCTGATCTTCCTAGTTGCTACTGCTCTCTCTAATCTTGAAGTATTTTGTGCATACTTAACTATTTCACATGTTGTATGCCCCAGGATAGTGTCTTAAAAGAAAAAAATTACTATTCACTTTTACTTTTGAATCCTCAATATCTAACATAGAACCTTGCACAGTGCACTAGATTTGGCATCAGAGGACAAGAGTTAGGATACCGCTTTTGCTATTTGCTACCTGTATGATCTTGGGCAGGTCAAAATCTCATTGATCTTCAATTCTTTCTCTCTCAAATGAGGAAGTTAGATTAAATGGACTCTTAGGCTCCCCTCATCATTAGATCTATCACTGTGATTATTCATAAACCCAAATAGATATCTGAGATCACTGATATGCATGCTCCTTTCACTGATGTGGATTTCATTCCATTCACATATGCCCATCCTGTGCTACTATGATTTAGTTATCATCAGGAATTTACCCATAATAATAGATGTCTTTCTCCTACACAACAAGAATACCAGAGGAAAAATCTGGCTGTCAATTTTTCTTCTTTCATCCTGCCCACCTGACCAGATAATCTCTTCCTATCATGCATATTCCTGAAGACATCGTTTGCTCCAGTTCTTAATTCAAAGTTCTTTAAAAGCTTTATGTTTTTTCTCTTCATTAATTTATTCCTCCCATTAACACCTGCCTCGTCCCCCTTTACTGAATGGATTAAAAAAAAACTCTGAAAAATTAAGTCCTCAATACAAACATGCATAGTTTGGCAAAAACAAATTGCTATCTTTTTTTTTCAAACTAGGAATTTAATTATCCATGACAATTATAGGGCAAACAATTTATTCAAAACATCAATTTACTGAAGGTAGTCAAAATAGGAGAGACACTAATATATTAAAAAAAGAAAAACCCAACCAAACAGATGTTATGGTTTTTTTCCCAAATTTTGAAGATCTAATTCACCAAAAAGACAAAATGGGCTTAACATTTTGCCTAAGGTAACTCAGCCTTATCAATTTTTAAAGAACTATAAATATTCTTAAAACAAAACAATGAAAATATATTAGTCTGGCTTAACAAACTGTACTCATGCTAATAAGTTTCATTTTTCTTAATAAGACTTGGCCAAAAATCCAAATGAAAATATTGAAGTAAAACAATCTTTAGAAAAATTGGAATATAAATACTGAGTTCAATTTAGATATCATCAATGTGTTTCAAGCATGTTTCTTTTTAACAATTTATCAGAGTCTGTTTTTAATTCATTCTGTTTTCCTCTTCCATTTGATAATTGGATCCATCCCATTGGCATTCATAGTTACAGGCTGGTAAACCATGAATTGCCCAGTGTGGGAGAAGGCTGAGGTATTTTGAGATCTAGCTCCTAAGAAAACCACCATTAGAGGGGAGGGAGTCAAGATGTGAGTAGTAAGGAAAATAAATAGGTGTGGTGGAGGTACCAAAGATTTCAGGAAGAAGAAAGTTACTGCAGTAGTTCAGGTAAGAAGTAATGAGGGCTCGCATATGTGCATGAATGGAAATTCTGTAAAAGATAAAAGATAGAAAAGATAAAATTTTGACTTGAACTAGATTTGTGGAGTGAGTGAGAGTGGGGAGTAAAGGATCACTCCAAGGCTGTAGGCTAGGATAGCTTGGAAGATGGTGGCACTGTTGACAATAAGAGAAATTTTGGAAAGAGGGAGGGTTTGGGGAGGAAAGACAATTGAGTTCTCTTTTGGAAATGTTGAGTTTTCAATGCCCATGGGATATCTATTTTAATATCTATAGCTATATATTTCTACGTATATTTATATCTATATCTACATAGGGTGTGTATGTATGTTGCCAATGTAGGGTGTGTGTGTGTGTGTGTGTGTATAGGTCTATCTAGGTGTGGCTAGCAAGGAAGTATGAATAGATATCTCTAGAGTTTCCTCTGGCCAACATTCTTAAGGAGGACTTTGATTCTTGTCCAGAGGGGAGCAGGATATTAAGTTTGCTACATCAATCTCTTTAATGGGAAAGGAATGCTCCAAATTACATAACTAAAGGCCTTCTCACCAAATGCCATTTCCACAATGACCATCATACACAATGAATAACAAACAAACCCATTTATCTAAGTCTAATAGCATACCTAAATGAGAGAAGCTATACAGATTAGAATGTATCAGACAATACCTAGAGTAAATTATCTCCCTCTTAGAGAATGAGATGTTTCAGCTCAACACACACATACACGCACACACACACACACACACACACACACACACACACATACACACACACACATTCCCCAATTTTTCCCAATGTGAAATTCATTAAAGGGTCAAGTGTGGTAAGCTGGGGATAGGGACATGACAGAAGTGACAGTTCATCTACATGCCAACTTTTTGGTGGCCACCTGCTCAACTTTCAGGGATCCCTCTTTGAAGGGAAACTTGAACTGTGCCTTTTTATTGCCTCTTGAAGCTAAAAGCTCAAATAATAAGGATATCTTATCTCTCAAGCTCTCATCAACTCTCCCTCAATCAGGCACAGGGCATCTAATAGTCATTTCAACCAATGAGAAGAGTTTTAAGCAAACAGGCATGAATCTCAATTTACACATCTCTCTGTCTCTGTGTCTCTCACTGTCTGTCTCTGTCTACACCCTTCTACATCTTGCCCCCTCCTCTCTCTCCTTCTATCCCTTCCTCCTTCCTCTTTTTCTTCTCTCCTTCCTACTCTCTCTTCTCTTTTTTCTTTCTTCTTCCCCTCTCTCATTTTCTCTCTCTCCTTTCTCTCTCTCTCTCTCTCTCTCTCTCTCTCTCTCTCTCTCTCTCTCTCTGTATATGTATATACATACATACATGTATGCACACATATACACATATATCTATATAATTTATTTTTATCCATCTACCTGTATGAATCATGCGCGTAGAGGAAATAATTGAATTCATGGGAGATGGTATAGGGTGAAAAGAATGGAATACTCATGATTAGAGGGTATGAAATGGATAATGAACCAGCAAATAAAACTAAAAAGGATAAGTCAGACAGAGGAGACAGAGGAGAACCAGGACACTATTACATAGTTAGCCAATTAGCATTTATATAGCGCTTTAAAGTTTTCACAACTCTGGAGTATAGGTTCTATTATTATCCCCATTTTATAGATGAGGAAACTGAGGTTAAATGACTTGCTCACAGTCACACAGCTAGTAATTGTCTGAATTTTATTTTTATTGTTTTCTTCCTCAGAAAGAGGTTTATTTATGAGTTACTAATATTTTCCCCAACTTTCAACTCTCTAGGTATATTAGAATATCACACTGATGTAATTAGCTCCTAGAATGCAAGTCTGCCTCCTTATAATATTTAATATTTCACATCTCTCTAGTCACTCACTATCTTCATTCAATGATTCCTTTATAACTGTCTCAGACTTCTCAGTCATTCCTAATACCAAAAATTCTCAGCAGGGCTTTAACTCAAAATCCTTTTCTTCAACAAATATTCTACTTATTTTGGCCTGAATGGTCCTGATGCACACAGCAATGTTAATAAATAACAATATTCAGGCATTCAAGAAGCAAATTATACAGATACATCATAAGAGAATAAGTTCTTATTTAATGGTATATATTCAAGGCACAATAAAAATACAGTATAGGCAAACTACACATCTGTAGCATAAGCTTATACATCACATTTAGGCATACTGCAATAACAATTATTCAGTTCAGAAGAGGTTCCCAGTAGGAAAACAAAACACAATCTTCACACATAAAAAAAATCAGTATTCGACTATGTTGTCACATTTGTCTACTAGGCAGTATCTATGGCTCCTCACTGAAGAGTCCCAAGCTGATATTGACGGCTTGCACAGGCCCCAGTGAGGTAGAAATGATAAATAAGTGGTCTTTTCTCTATAGTTATCAAAGAATCCAAGACCAGTCTCCTAGCTCCATCTCTTACCATAAAGCATCACCACTTCTTGACTAGGGGAATATGGATTTGTGGATATGCCTGGTCAGAAGGTTAGCTTCAATTTTCTACCAATTGACTAATTTTTCCTCCTTTAAACATACTGACATAATAGTGTTAGTTCCCTATATAAGCTGGAGTGGCATTGCAATTTAGAATTGTAGATTTGGAATTGGTAGGAAACTTAGAAGACATCTAGCATAACCTCTTCATTTTGCACACAAGAAAACAGAGACCCAAAGAGATTAAGTGACACATAAAACAAAGAGATTAAGTGATATGTCCAAGGTCACTAAATAGAAAATTAATATACATGTTGTTTTACAAAATTTTCAATAGTATTTATTTTTTTCCCAACTATATGTAAGAAAAACTTTAGCATTCATTTTTATAAAATTTTAAGTTTCAATTTTTTCTCCCTCCCTCCCCTCCCTTCTTCCTAAAATGGTAAACAAATTGGTATAGGTTATGTATGTGCAATTTTGTAAAACATATTTCTGTATTAGTCATAGTTGTGAAAGAAGAAAGAGACCAAAAGAAAAAAAGACACGAAAAAATACCTGAAGTAAAAATAGTGTGCTTTGATCTGCATTCAGACTCCATAGTTCTTTTTCTGGATGTGGATGGCATTTTCCATCATAAGTCCCTTGCAATCATCATGAATCATTGCATTGCTGAGAAGAGCTAAGTCATTCATAGTTGATCATCATATAATGTTGCTGTTACTCAATATAATGTTCTCTTGGCTCTGCTCATCTCACTTTGCATCACTTCATGTCTTTCCAGGATTTTCTGAAACCACCTGCTCATCATATCTCATTGCACAATAGCATTCCATCACATTCACACACCACAGTTTGTTCAGCCATTCCCTCACTGATGGGCATCCCCCGAACCTCCAAGTCCCTCCTAACACAAAAAGAGCCTCTACAAATCTTTGTACATGTAGGTCCTGCTCTCTTTTCCCTAAATATATATGTCTTACAGTGATCCTCGCACAGAGAGGAACTTGGCTTCCCACATGAAGGTCAAGCTACCTGTCACTTAAGTCATCCTATCTTCTGGGACTTTTAAATGGCCTGAGTTCCTAAGATTAACACATTTTTTTGATGGTGGTTTAAAAAAAATTTTCTCTGTTTTATGAAAATACTTTAAATTAGTTAGGAAAGGAAAGGAAATTAAATCATTGGTGTAAAAGATGAAGGAGGAATTTTAGGAAGGGAAACAGTTTAATGTTTCGAATAGGTTGATGTCATATTGCACACCAGTGCTTTAACTTAGGGGAAAACAGAAAAGCAGTCTTACCTGCTCTCAAATCTTGCCTCAGCATAGAAGCAATAGGCTTCTATTCTACTGTCTTTTTTATTTTCCTTTTAAATGTCAAAGAAAAGCATTGGGTGATAGATGGATCAACTTGTTGATGGAAAAAAAGGAGCTGGTCCTCATAGCACTGGGCTCTGAGCCAAAGGATTTTTAAAAATCAATTTTCAAGGTGATTCATGTGAAGTTAGCAAATGGAATGATAGATTCTAATCATTCTAAATGAAATTTGAGAGAACAATGCCACTGATCAAATAGATGACATTGAAAAAATGTTCATCTTCCATTCTCAAATTTCTAGCTGACTCAGAAGGCAGATCTACTGCTATTGAACAGAATACTAAAATAGAAGATGCTTTTTCCAATAGTAAAGGGAAATGATTATTGTCTGGTACAAAAAACATCATGTTTGGGGAAGAAACCTCTAGAGTTTAGATGAATATTATGGTACAATCTTGACGATTCAAAGGTCCTGACAAGATTCATCTTATAGTCTGAAATCCTCTACCAAAATGGTCCTTAATTTCTTATTCAACTTCATCACTGAAAAGAATCCATAAATTTACTGCCGGTAAAATAACTGGGAAAATATTCCTGACTTTTACTTCAGAAAATAACTTAGTCTTTATGAAGACACCATGTCCTTTAGCCTGGAATAGTGTCTTTCTCTGTGTTTAATGTACTATTTATACAATTTAATTCATATAAAGCTTTTTCTTTATTGCTCACCCAACTATGAAAGCCTCATAAATTTGTATGACCTCAATTTGATTTGGCTTAAGTACACACTAATAACCCTTGGCAAACAGCAGCTTATTATGCAAAATTTTCTATAATGTATATGATAAAACAAGGAACATATTTAATATGTTTCATGTAAATTCCCTTGTGGTCTTCTTTCACCTGTTCCCGGGTATCTGTCAGTATTTCTAAGGTTGAAAGAATTTTCAGTTACTGTTTATTTCTTTGGAGCTTTGGCTCTGACTTCACAATGGAGAGATGGGGTATTTGGGTAGGGGAGAGTGTGGAAAGTGCAGAGGTAAAGCAGATAGAGATATTCAAAAACATATCCTATAATAACCTTTTAAAGTTCTTGTATACTAATAAAATAGCTATCTCTCCATTTCATTGCTGAGTGGACAAAGATAGGATGACACTAAGTAGTTTGCCTTTAGTTTGTATGGCTATATCAGTGGTGAAGGCCATATAATCATAGAATCTCAGAGTTGGAAGGATTCTTAGAGGCCGTCTAGGCTAGACTGTATCTGAACAGAAGCCCCATCTACAGCACCTCCGACAAGTGTTCATCAGTGTCTCAACCAATGAAGAGCTCATTATGTATTGAGGCTGCACATTTAGGTAGCTTGAATCATTAAGAAGCTTATCTTTTTTTTTTTAAGGCAGCTAGGTGGCTCAGCAGACAGAGCATTGGACCTGGAGTCAGGTAGAAGTGAGTTCAAATCTAGCCTCAGACACTTATTAGCTGTGTGATCCTGGGCAAGTCACTTAACCCCTGTTTTCCTTAATCCACTGGAGACGTAAATGATAAACCACTCTAGTACCTTTGCCAAGAAAACCCCACAGACAGAACTGGCATGATATGGTTCATAGACTCACAAAGAGCTGGACATGACTGAACAACATTCTTTTTTATAGAGTTATTATCTGCCTCTCTACAACTTGTACTCACTGTTCCTAATTCTACTTCTGGATCCAAGAAAAAGAAGACTAATTCCTCTTCCTATGACAACCCTTCAAAATAATTGAAGACACTTCTCATCAGAGGTGTACTGGCAAATGTTTACAAATGGGTCTCTAGGGCAAAAATATAAGTAGGACACACTTTAAAGTTTAATCCCCATTATTAACATTTTTTCTATAACATTCTTAAGTCTAGACAATCAACAAAGCAATAAATCCAATCTTGATTTTTAGTGTTGCCAATTTCCAAAGTGCAAATTATCATACTGAAAATTTAACAATTGGCTCTTGAGAGCCAGTATGGCTGGCTCCAGCACAGCCCTGATTTTCGTGCAGCCTTGTCTTCTTTTCTCCAAGCTAAACATTCCATGATCCTTAATTAATCTTCAAAGAACATGATTTAAATGTCCCTGCCATATCAACCATAAAATAGGTTTTTTCAACTTGTCAATGATCTATGTAAAATGTGGCTCCTAAGACTGAACAGAATACTTCAAGTTTCATCTGTAACGGACAGAACAAGGCAGAACCTCTCTGATTCTGGAAACTATGTAAGTAGCAAGTTAATATAAGCATTTTTCCAGTCATCTGACGCCTTATTCTCCAGCAGGTACTCTTTGATCTAGTGATAACAGCCTCCTGACATCCACAAAGGAGATAATCCATCTCTCAGCTCCAGGCATTTTCTTTGGCTATCCCCTGTTTCTGCAGTGCTCTCCCTTTTCAATTGCAACTACTCACCTTCCTGGATTCCTTTAAACTCCAATTAAAATTCCATCTTTTACTGGAAGTCTTTCCAACCCCTATTAATTCTAGTCCCTTCTCTTTGTTAATTATTTTATTTTGTAAATAGCTTTTTTAATATATATTTGTTTGCAAATTGTCTCCCCATTAGATTGTGAACTTCTTGAGGGCAGACTATCTTTTGCCTCTTTCTGTATCCCCGACACTTAGTACAGTGCCTGGCATATAATAGGTACTTAATAAGGGTTTATTGATTGAATATTGATTGAGCTAAGTCATTATGAACTTGTTGATTCATATGAACTTGTAATCTGCTAAAATCCCTAGTTTTTCTTTAGATGAACTATTATCTGTCACATGTCTCCCAACCTGCCCCAATGTGGTTTATTTTTTAAATCCAAGTATATGAATCTACATTAATCTCACCTAATTTAATCTTATTCCATTTGATTCATTGTTCTAGCCTATTGGTCCATAAGTCAAGATATTTTTGGAGCCTGATTCCAGCATCCAGTGTATACACTATTCCTTCCAGCTTTTTGTGATTTGCAAATTTGATAAGGATGCAATGTGTGTTCATTCGAAGTATCAGTAATAATGTTGAACAGAACAGGATCAAGGACAACTCCTGGGGACATTCCCTTCCTCCAAGCTGTTATTGAACCATTAATCACTACTCTTTGGAGTGGATCATTCATCTGGTTCTTTCCTTTAAAAAAATTGATCTTACATTTTATTTTATTGATTTAAGGAACCTCTGTTTCGTCCCATACCTGCAAAGCAACAAAACTCACAGTATCAGTTAAGGGCATAGTCTGGATTTACTCCTCCATGCCCAAGATGCCAAACTTGGCCCTGCAGGCCATGAGTGCTTCTAGAACCAGATTAAAACAAAATTTGAAAATGTTTAACAAAATAAATAAAAATAGAATACAACATAAACAATAGTAATATGGATGGAATGTTTCTCTAAGTCATATGCTGCCCACAGGGATCCATTTCTATTTGATTTTGACACCTCTGCTCCACACTACAGCTCTATTTCTTGCTGTTCTTAAGCTCTAGGTCCTGCTTGGTCCTGGAATTCCTCTTCTCTGCTTCTCTCAGGTTTGGTGATTTCCATCACTCTGTCTGGTATATGATAAGCCACGATTCATTCAATCATCTTTAATGTGGTATTGGTAGACATGTTAGTTTACACGTTATTAAGGAAATATCCATGAATACCAGAATTAAGACATCATTTCTATTAGGTTTGCTAGTGGAATGTCACAATAAAGTCTTGCCATGCTCTATGGTCTTCCTCTGTCCAACCCCAGGTAGTTTTTCAGTCCTTGAAAATTACATCTGGCCTCAGACCAAACACTTGACATTTATTAGCTATGGGACCATGGTCAAGTCACTCAACTCCAATTGCTTAGGGGAAAAAAAAACAAAAATGAAAATTACACTGGGATGCTTTCAGGTGCACTGAAACTTAGCCCTGGTTCTATGTATCTTTCTCCCCATCTGTGAAGGAACTAGCAGTTCTTTCTTTTGCTGCCCCCCTCACCCCCCCAACAACTGAGGAGTTTTAAAGTCTTCATACTTATAGTGCTATACTAGAATTGACATTCTCTACACAAAGATAAAGAGATGGCATCTTTTCACTCCTAGAGCTGAACTATCCTCATAACTTTAACTGATAAATCCAATGGACTTTTCCCAGCCTGAAAGCTTTTCACATTGTCAATAACTCTCTATTTCAGCATATTCTCTCTTGGGTTCCAGGACAGTGTTGTCTCCTAGCTTTTCTTCTTGTTATTTAATTACTCCACATTTTTCTATGGCAGATCACTGAGTGTCAGTGTCCTCCAAGTCTTTCTTCTCTTCTCTTCTCTATTCTTTTCTTCTCTTCTCTTTCCCTGCCTTCCCTCTCACCTCTTCTCTCTTCTCTCTCCCCTCTCCTCCTCCTCCTATCCTCCTTCTGCTTTATTCCCTTCCCTTTCTTTTCCCCTTCCTTCCCTCCTCTCTCTTTTCCTCTTTTTCCTTTCTCTCCCCTCCCTTTTTTCTCCCCTCTTTTATCCTCTTCTCTCTTCTCCTCTCCTCTCCTTCCATCTCCTCTCCTCCTCCCTTTCTCTTCTCTCCTCTCCTCTTCCATAATTCTAGGAGCATATGTCAAGAAACATTCCAAATCTAACATTCATAATCCTTTCCCAGGTTACACACATATATTATGGGCTAATATACTGATATAAGCAGAAATCTAGATTAAATCTAGCTAAGACTACAATTATACCACCATGTCCATGGAAGCTAAAAAAACACATGCATGTCTGTCTTATTTTGCCAGTATTCTCTTTCGTTACTCACATTATTCATGGAAATGCATGGGCATGTGCCTACCATCACCCTCTGTCAAAACTGTTAGCAATTTCCTCTGAAGCACATGTGTTTCTTTTTCAAATATTCCAAGTCTCATTAACATGGGATCTATTAGGTATGCCAATAGTGTGTACTGCCAGATTGTACCCATCACTCATTCTCTTTCAGGTCTACTAAAAAACAATAGGTAGAAATTTCAATATGCAAATTTCAGTCAGTTAATGAGTAAGCATTATTAAATGCCTACTATGTGTCGGGCACCATACTAAGTGCAGAGGATACAGAAAAAGGCAAAAGGTAGCCCCTTCCCTCAAGGACCTCATGATCTAATGGAGGAGACAATGAGCAAATATGTATAAATTAGCTTATATAAAAGATAAATAGGAAATAATTAACAGAGAAAGGGCACTAGAATTGAGAGGAGTTGGGAAAGGTTTCCTGGAGAAGATGGGATTTTAGTTGGGATTTGAAGGAGGCCAGGAAAGCCAGAAGGCAGAGATGAGGAAGGAGAGCATTCCAGGCATGGGGGACAGCCAGATAAAATGCCTCATGCAATGAGATGGAGTATCTTGTTTGTGGAACAGCAAGGAGGCCAGTGTCACTGGATTGAAGAGTATATGACAGGGAATAAGTATAAGTATATTATATATACTTATACATATACATATAATATATATATATAATATGCATACATACATATATACAAACATACATACACATATAAATATACATATATACATACACACACACACACACACACATATATATATATATATATATATGTGTGTGTGTGTGTGTGTGTGTGTGTGTGTGTATGTATGTATAAGAAGATTAGAAAGGTAGAGGTAGTGCTAACATAAAAGGTTTTGAATGCCAAGTAAGATTTTGTATTTGATCATGGAGGTGATAGGGAGCCCTCTGGAGTTTATTTATTAATTTGGGCTTGATGTAAGGAAAAATTCTGCAACAATCAGACTTATTCAAAAGTGTAAGGGCTTGCTTTGGGAGGTAGCATATTCTCTTTCATTGATGTTTTCAAGTAAAAACTCTATGATCATTTGTCGGATATGTTGGAAAGAAGATTTATAGGCAGGAACAGGCTTGACTGATAGCCTCTGATATACCTTCCAACCTCAAGATTTGATTCTTCTGTCTTTGCAAACAGGGCTAAAATACTTTAGCACCCTCTCTGTGGAACCCCCTGGACTTTCACTTGCAGGTGGGTTCCCTAGGGGATAGATATCGCAGGTTCAAAGTGCTCTGTATTCATATCCCCAAAACTATAGTTCATGAACCCCCATTAGTATGTTTACCTTTAATAGTCAGCCAGTAGACAGAGTTAGCTCAAAGCAAAGGGCATTTGTTGAAATAGTATTATAACATCAATAGCAACAAAACATTCCATCCACATACCTGGGTTGGAGGAGTGTACTTTCCCACTCTACATATAGTGTCAGTACAAAGAGAGGGCACTTACAGAGAGTTAATTAGTAGAGAGACATACTTGTATGGATGACATGTGGTCCAGATAACTCATACCTCCAACACAGAAAAGCCTTGATATATTTTCCTTCTCATAGGACTTGTCATGGGGTACTCATCCTGAATATAGTTCCTCCTATAGTCAGTTAGGATTGTTTTCTCTTAACAATTCAATTCCATATGTCCATAGCTAGCTTTCTCAACACTTAAAGCTTTCCCTAGGCTTAGTGCCTTGACTGACTGGGTTTGCTCTTTGCTGAGTATAGATTCTCCTATTGGGCAAGTAACTCCTCTGCAAGATGCCACAGCTAATAGAAGAGAGGAGAGAGAGAAATCTTTCACTATTCCCACCCCAATACTCAAGGAAAGGAATGGATTGCATTTCGAGAACTGGGTTTTTTTCTCCATAGTTAGATCTACTTTCTGCTGCCAGAGCCTACATTCCCCTCAGATATGTGTCCTTCCTTTACTCTTCCCTAGAAATTGTACTTTACTTTTTAATGGATCAAACAATGCCTACCTGCCTTCTACTTCTATTAGGTTTTAATGAAGAACTTCTTTACACTCTATAAAGAGGTAGCAGCACATAAACTCTTTCTTATACTGTATTCAAGAACTTAATACCTCATTGTTTCCGTTATTGGCTCCTTATCTTCCGTAATTTCTCAGCTTAGCTGGGAGAAATTCAGTTGACCA
Source organism: Phascolarctos cinereus (assembly GCF_003287225.1). NCBI lineage: Eukaryota > Metazoa > Chordata > Mammalia > Diprotodontia > Phascolarctidae > Phascolarctos > Phascolarctos cinereus. The sequence continues at coordinate 237,466,543 of NW_027555847.1, forward strand.
ATGTGTCCTGATTAATTCCCTAAGACATTACAATATTAAAGATAAAGAATTAAAATAAACATTGATCATACTGGGAAAACATTAACTCAAAGACAAATATGCAAATTGTTGCTCAACAAAATTAAAACTGAGTCAGAACCATACTTCATATTAAGAACTGCAATAATGACTTATAATAATAAATTATACACATCAGAGTAAGTCATAGAGGACAAACTATAGAAGAGTAATAATGTACAAAGTTAAAGTTTGTAAAAGGAGGAAGACATGCACAATTATGCATAGATACAATATTGGGGACATAAATGGGGGCTTGCGGATACAGAGGGAATGGAATTACTTTAGGAAACCAGACATCCACTTAGGTGCCCCTGTTATATGACTGCCTCTTCACTTGCAATTATAATTACATATGTATGTGCTCTAGGAAACTCTCTGAAATAGCATATACCATAAGTATGCAGTTAGCCTTGATAATGGCAGCAGTTGCGTTCAGGCAATGGAGCTTGGCTCATTATCAAGTAATATAGAAGTATGAAAAGACCTTGCAGGAATCCCCCAGTGGTTTCTTAGCACCCTTCCTCTCCTCTCCCCTCCCCACCTCATACAAATTGTTGTATGGGAGTCTCATCCCTATGAGATTTTGTGGAACCAAGAGAGACTAGCAATAATGAACATTAGTGAGTCACTGAGAGGGCACTGCAAACTCTTTGACATAAATATCCTGACTTTTATTATATTTCCTTGCTAAATAGATTTTAGCACTCAAAGGAAAGAGTTCTGTGTCTGTTGCATTATTTCAGAATTCCTCCTCCAACTTCCTTTACAAAAAGCTCACTAAAAAATGGTGGCAATGGCAGGATATTGAGGTAATGATGACCAGGTTTTCATAAAGGAACAAGCTAGATCAGGACCCCCTAACTACCAAGCTGGCTGAAAAGAAGCCTTGATACTCAGATGCCCAGGTATTCCATAGACACCTGAGGTGCTTCACAGATGGCATAGCATGAATGTCCCAATGGCAATTTGCTATAGATAGATATTACAACATGAGTTAAAACAAGCAAAGAAATAAATTAGGAGTATTCCACATTCCCTACTCCCTTTAAGGACTTTTAGCAATGTTCTACAAGCTTTGGAGGAAGAAAATTCAAACGGCAAGCTCCATAGTACTTACAAAAATTCTGAGGTTCTCCCTCAAACTCATCAGACTGGTAAAGATGAAAAAGAAGCAGAAGAGCAATTATTTGAAGGTTAGTGAGAAGAAAGCCATATTATTGCTCTGTTGGTGGAACTGTGAATTTTTTCAACCATTCTGGAGAACAATTTGGAATATTACCTATATCATCACTGGGTTGTACATACCCTTTGATATAGCGATATTACCATTAGCCATGTCACCCAAGTAAGTCAAGTATAGAACAAAAGGACCAATAGGTACAAGAATATTTCTAGAAAAACTTTTTGTTGTAACAAAGAACTGGAAACAAAATGGGTGCTCCTCAGTTGGGGAATATCTGAACAAATTATGGTATATAAATGTAATGGAATTTTATTGTCTGGTAAGTAATGATGTATGTTAATGAGTCAGAGAAATAGGGAAAGACTTTCATGCAATGATGCACAGTGAAATGAGCAGAACTAGGAGAATAATTTACATGATGACCACAATAATGAAGTGAGGTCTTTGAAACACCTGAGAATTCAGAACAAACCTCCTACCTCTTTTCAGAGTGATGAAGAAATAGAGGTACCAAATGAGATATATCCTCAAACATTTGCAACATTTTGATTTTTTTCACTCTTAACCATATATTTGTTTGCTACAAGAAAAGACATCTTCTTGTTTGGGGGGAGGGAAGTACTTTAGTGGGTAATGATAGATATGGGGGGGAAGAGTATCAACAAACAAATTTTAAATTCAAAAAAAGAAAAAAAGAGATGTGTAGAAGGGGACAGATAACCATTTTCTTACTAACACAAACTTATTAGATTATATTTCTTTAAATATTTGTAACAGAAGTCTACAGTTTTTTATATAATCTTCTTTCCTGTGCTTTCTTTATATCTTGAAAATTTTGTCTTTGTTGCTTAAAAAAGAAAGAATTGAGATTTTAAAAGTGTGAAAGATTCAACTTAGTCAGAAAATCAGGTGTACTGGGCTAGTATAGTATCTCTATCTCTCAGAATAAAGTAATATGTACATCCCAGGAGCAGCATAATTATTATTATGTATTATTAGTGAGGCATTTAAAAAGATGATTTCTTAGATCCACAGGCATGAGAGACTATGTAATTCTAGGTTGCATGTGAGCTGGAGAAAGGAAACAATTCTGTGACAGTCTAAATGTTATGGAGTATCTTGAGGCAGCACTGGACTCAAAGAGCAGAAAAGAATCTAGAACTAAAAGAGCAGTGAGATTTAGGCATCCAGAAGAGGGCTAACTTGAGCCTTTTTAATGACACAGTGAATCATAAACAATATGCAGATGTGGTGAAGAGACATAGACTGTCTAGTGAAACCCGCTAACTTATTTCCCAACTTAGGGAACCTCAACTCCAAAACTGTGTTATAAGTAAAGGGGTGAATATGTAGGTTCCTGGAGAAGGTGGAAAAGTATTCTTGTTCAGGACTCTGTATGGTCTCAGGTATGAGCCACTTCGGTATTCTTTGTTAAATGCATTCTGCATCCTACACTTGATAGCTTGGAGAATTACAGAAGAACTGAGGTCACTTAGCCAAATTCAGATGTTTTCAGAGTGAATATTTTCAAGTGGTGGTGGTGGTGGTGGTTATGGGGTGAGTTATTGTTAAACCTCTAAGCTCAAACCTAGATCCATATCCTTATAGCTGTTTGATAATGAGATAGATCACATAATTTTTATTGCATAATTCTATATTGCTTTCTTTACTATTTGAATCAATTCACAGGTCTCTCAGCAGTGAATTATAGAATCCCAGAATCTGTGGTTTGAAAATTAGCTCAGTGCCTATCTAATTCAACCCATACACAAAAGAAATTTACACTATAATAAACCAAAAAGTAGTTTTCTATTTACTGTTTGATAACCTCTTTGGAGGGGGAATTGTCACCCCACATCTCAAGCAGTCCATTCTATTTTCAGACAGCTCTCATTTTTTACGATTTTCATGACATTGAGTCTAAATTTGCCTCTTCAAGGTTTCCATTCACTGCCCCTAGTTCTGCCAACTGGGGCCAAACAGAACAGACTGAATTGCTCTTCCACCCAAAAGTTTTTCAAATACTTCAGACAGTTATCATGTTCTTCCTGAATTTTCTCTTCTCCATTTCTTTTAACTGATCTTTATATGACATGGACTCAAGGCATTTCATTATCCTGTCTGTCCTCCTCTGGAGATTCTCTATTTTATTAGTGTTTTCCTTAAAGTTTTCTTAAAATTCTTGAAGAATTGAACATTATGTTGCAGATGAGATCTGAGGAAGGCAGATAGAACTATCATCTCCCTAATCCTCGAAGCTATACCCCTCTTAATGCACCTCAGGATGCTTTAGCTTTTTTTTTCTTTTCTTTTCTTTTTTTTTTTTTTGCTGCCATATGTCATTGCTGACACATATTAAGCTTAGAGTTCATAAAATCTCCAGATCTTTTTCAGGACAACTGTTGCCTAAAAAGGAAGTTGATTTCTTGTAGCCAAGTAAAAAAAAAAAACCTTTACATTAATCCTTATTGAATTTAGCTTTTTTTCTCTATTATCTCACTTTAAGATCTTCTAATTATCTCCCATGAATTCTGTTATCATTTTTATGAAAATGATCACCTCATCTAAAGATCCAGCCCTAACCTCTCTGCTGAATTCTAGTCTCACTTAATCATAAGCTTCTTACACATTTCCAACCAAAGATCCTATAGGCATCTCAACTTCAATATGCCCAGATTAGATCTCTTCCTCACCAAAACATCCCTTCCACTTCCTAATTTCCTTATAATTTTCTAGGCTATCGCTGTTGTTCTAGTTACTAGCCTAACTGGGGTCTCAATGTCATTCTCAGCTTCTCAGTCTTGTTGATCCTACATACCAATCCATTGCATAATCTCATTTCTACTTCAAAATTGTCTCTTGTATGCCTCTCTTCTCTTCTTTCCGCTCACACAGCTACCACCTTAGTTCAAGTCTTCATCACCTCTTGCCTAAGTTACTGTAATAGCCTTCTAATTTGTTTTCCTCCCTCAAGTCTCTCCTGGATCCCAATAGCTTTTCCATTTACCTTTCAAAGTGATTTTTCTAAGGAAGAGGTCTGATAATGTTACCTCTTACCTTTTTTGCCTGCACATCTAACAAGTTATATTGATACCATATTACCTTTATGATCAAATATGACATCCTCTAATATTTAATGTTTTTCATAACTTTCCTGTATTTCTAGCCTTGTTGCATGTTAATCTCCCTCATGCACTCTGTGATCCAGCTACACTGGCTTTCTTGCAGTTCCTTGAATGCAGCATTTCTGTGTTTTGTGTTCTCTGTTTACTTTGCACTATTTGTCCCCCATGTATAGCATGTCCTGTCTTTCTACCTCTTCCTCTTATTTCCCCTGACTTCCTTAAGAGTTAGCTCAATTTATCCATCCTTCCCCACTGCTAGTGCTTCCTCCCCTTTCAGAGTATCTTCATTTCAAACTGGATGTATAGTCAACATCTCAAACTCAACATGTCCAAAACTGACCTCATTATCTTTCTTTCCAAGTCCTTTCCTCTTCCTAGGATAGAAATGATATCCATAACATTCTCTTCATTCACTAGTTTAGTAATCTTGTCTAGGAAAGTCTTAGTTTTACCTAAGTACTTCTATATTTAGATGATTGAATGAAAAGGCATTTTTAAGTGCTTGCTATGTGCAAAGCATTGTGCTAACACTGGCAACACAAATAAGAAAGCAATACAATCTCAGCTCTCAAGGACCTCACATTCCAATAAGGGGAGACAACACACACAGATTTTAGCTACGAGTTAGATGAAAAAGTCTCATGTTCCTTATGTCAAAGCAGATAGCTATGCATCCTCTTTCACGTTATTTCCACTGATGAAACCACATGCATTTCTGGTGGTGAACCATGTGAGAGTGCCAAGAACTTTGGCAGTGAGAAATTTCTTTTCTTTAGTAGATATGACTTGAGGCAGGGGCTTCAGGATCTATAGAATCAGTTACCGGGTCATATCCCCACAAGAGTTAATTTTCTGGCTGATGACTTCAGAGGCTAAGTTGGAAGGAGAGCTGGTTGGGGGAGGGTTGCTACTATCCCCAGGGCTCTCAGCATTCGAGCCTAGGGCTGTCTGAATGAAGGTATGAGCGGAGGTGGTGGTTCACTTGATGGTGGTGGTACTTTGACTTGACAGGTATATGTCACTTCCCATATCTCCCTTGCTATTCCAGTTAGGCTGGCTTACCTGCCCTGTTGGTACCACTTGGCTGCCAGTTGGTGGGGAGGGTTAGCAACTTTTCCCCTGAAGTCAGAACTGTGTATAATGACTGTGTGGGTAGGGTTAGAGGCAGAGTCAATTTACCAAACAGCCATTTTAGTGATCTGTTCTAGAATATTCCTAGGAAGTGAAGTCAAGTTCACAGGCCTTTATTTTATAGTCTGCCTTCTTCCATCTTTTGAAAATTCAGAAAATGCCTTTAACGATCTTTTCTACAATATTCTTAGGATCTGAAGTAAAGTTCACTGGCCTGTAGCTTGCATGTTCTGTCCTGTTTCACTTTTGGAAATTCAAGACATTTACTTTTCTCTAATTTTATATTGACTCTCCTATTTTCCATTTTTTTTTTTCAAATACCTGACAGTGCCTTAGCAAATCACATCTGCTAGTCTTTTCGTGACCCAAAGATATAATTCATCTGATCCACATGACTTGAGTTCATCAAGTGCAGTTAGGTGCTCACCAGTTGCTATTTTACTATTTTGAGTATCAACATTCTACTCATTTGCAATTTCTAATTTAAAGGCTGTTTGCAGAGAAAAAAGATGAAAAATAAGAATTGAATAGCTTTGCCTTCTCTCCACTTTTAGTTATTATTATTCTATACACCCTACTCTTCTTTTGATCTTTCTTTTTCTCTCAATATAAATAAAAAACAAAAGAAAACAAAACATCTTTTTTTTTCTCTTTTTGTCTCTAGCTTCTCTCACCATTCTCAACTCATCCTGAGCTTTAGCATTTCTAACACTAATTCCTTAATCAGTCTGGAACCTAGAGGTGATTATGTACTCACTACATGTTGGGCCTTGTCTGTTACAAAACTGGACCCTCTAAATTTTGGGGGACCACAGGAAAGACTCTTCATTCAGGACTTTAAATTTTGTATACCCTATTAAAGAAAATGACAATAAAATCTTAAGTGGCAATTATACTGTCATTTTTGCTTTTTGGGTTTCCTCGCTAAAATATTTCATTGAGGTGATTTTGCAAACTTTTGTATTTGTTGATCAATGAATGTTTAAATCCTTATATTGAATGTGTTACTGAATTCTTATTGACAGATTCTAATGTGGAGTTTGCATCCATGGAATGCTAATATCCAATTGAGAACTGTATCCTTGCTATGTGAGGGGAAAGTAAGCATCTTTTTTTTGGTAAATGTTCAGTGCCTCTCACGTGCCTTATTTTGTTCCCAAAATGCAGCCTTAATAATGATGATGAAGATGATGATGATGATGATGATGATGATAAAATAACAACAATGATAAAAGCTAACATTAATACTAAGAGGGCACTGGGCTTAGAGCTGTGTAACATAGATTAAGACAGGTTGGGATGAAATGATCTCATGGATTACATCGTGGTTGAGTTGGGGGAAGAGTTCCCCATCTACAGAAAGAAGAGTAGTGTGATCAGACAATGTGACACTTGCCTGACTCCCTGTCACCAGAACACTCCTGATCATGCATAGTGAGCCCTCTTGGTGGGAGTGGCAACCGGTTCCCAATCATAGAGGTTGATTAGTTAGGTGGATGCTGGAGAAGTCTGTCGGGGAGGGTGAAGAACATCCCAAGACCAGCATTCCTGGGCAGAGGGGGGTGACACCATCCTTGGGCTCTGGGTGTGGCTCCTGAAACACGGGGTTGATAAGAAAGTAATTGATGGCTGGCTGCAGGAGTGCTTGTAAAACATTATCTGGAAATTAAGCTCTTGGGAACTAGGGACCTTTTAGTATCACCCAACTCTGAAGTATCCTCCACATTCTCTGCTCCATTGGGATCACTTGGGAAGGTTACAGAGGGCAATCTCTGGAGGGCAGGGGTGCTATATGTTCCATATTTGTGTACACCCCAGCAAACTCTAGGCATATTATTGTGGTTAGGGCAAACGCCCATGGCTCCTGTACCTATCTGCTTGTTGGTGATAGTTGGCACCAGGTGTTTCTGATGGTCATGAGGAAGGTGAAACTGTAATTAGTGTTACAGATATTCTATGCCTTTGTCAATTATGGGCTTAGGAATCTTTTGTGTTTTGGCTATATTTTTTTCTGTGTAGGAAATAAATATTTATCCTATACCTAATGTACATTACATATATTTGGAGTACCTGTCTAATCTTTTTTGAAGGATAGTATGGGGGGGATAGAGTGGGAGACCCTAGAAATGAGCCAAATCTGAGCTTCAAGTGATTTTTCTTGGCCTCCTGGGCAAGGGTGAAAAGAGCTCTAGAAAATAAGAGGAGAGAGATTGGCCCTTCCCTTTAGAGGTTAGGCTCCCCCATGACTGAACATAGAGCCATGTGTGTGATCTCAGAGCAGTGGCTCCTTACTGGAAAAAGCTCAGCTGGACCAAGGGTAGGTTCTATTGTTATACTATTCTCATTATTTTTCATATATTTTTGTCATCTTTATGTTTTATTCTTTGAGTCATTCATTTTAAAGTAATTTTAAAAATAAATTTAACAGTCATCAACTAATATGAACATTTCCATATACCAAAGAGAGAAAAAGAGAACTGCAGATGAAACCATGAATCTACTACGTATAGCTTGTCTTTTTTAAGTATCACACATAAAATGGAAATATCAACACTTCCCTCCTCATTTGTGTCCCCTTCTGAACTTCCTTCTGCTTCTTTATGTGTATTTTTAAAATGTTTAATTGGTGGTCTTTTCATTCTTTTCCCTTTTTTTTTATCATTATAACTACCTATTATAACTTCCCCTTGCAATACTCCGTCTCTTCAAATAAAATCCCTCCACTGTAACAATAAGTAGTATAGAGAAGAACAAATTTAAGTTGCGTTGATCATGTCTGAAAATTAATACGGCTATAGCCCATCACTTATCCATGGAGAAGTAGGAAGCATGTTTCATCATCAGTTTTCTGAAGTCATAATTGGTCATTGAATTGATCAGAATTTTTAAGTCTTTCCCAGTTGTTATTCTTTACAATATTGAAGGCAGTCAATGTATAAATTATTCTCCTGACTGCTGGCTTTACTCTTCATCATACAAATATTTCTACATTTCTCTGAATCCATCCTTTTTGTCATTCCTTATAGTTCAATAGTATTTCATTGCATTCAGAAAACATAATTTGCTCAGCCATTCACCAGTTTATGGGCATCCAATATGTCCCCACTTCTATTTTTTTAAATTATTAAAGTGCATAGTTTTGTATATATGGGTGCTTTTCCTCGGGCTTTATTCGCTGTGTATTATGAGCCTAGGCATGGTATTACTAGATCAAAAGACACATATAGTTTAGAAAATTTTGGGTAGAATTTCAAATTGTTTTCCAGGATGAGTGAATCTCTTCACAGCTCCAATAGTGTATCAGTATCCTTTTGCAGCCCTTCTAACAATTGTCATTTTCTATTTTTGTCATCTCTACCAATCTAATGAATATAAAGTTGAAACCCAGAATTGTTTTAATTTGTATTTCGCTTATTATTAGTAATTTTAAACATTTTTATGTGATTGTTAGTAGCTCACATTTCTTCTTTTGAAAATTACCTATTTCAAATAATTTGATTATGGTTTCTTTATCTCTTTTAAGCTATCTTCTCTTTTTTCCCTATTGGACGTATTTTCACATTAGTGATGTTGTAAGTAAGAATTAGAACCAATAGGAGGAACCACCAGAAGGAGGAAGCAAAACACAACAGAAGAAAAAAGTAGCAAATAGTATACTTTGGTCTTCATTCAAACTCCATAGTTCTTTCTTCTTTGTGGATAGCATTTTCCATCATGAGGCCTTTGGAGATGTCTTAGATCCTTGTATTGCTGAGAAGGGTTAAGTCTATCAATATTAGTCATTGCACAACATGGCTGTTACTGTGTACAATGTTCTCCTGGTTCTGCTCACTTCAGTCAGCATCAGACCGTACAAGTCTTTCTAGGTTTTTCTGAAGTCAGCCTGTTCATCTTTTCTTACAACACAATAGTATTCCATTACATTCATATACCACAACTTGTTCAGCCATTCCCCAATTGATGGGTATCCTTTCAATTTCCAATTCTTTGCCACCACAAAAAGAGCTGCTATAAATATTTTTGTACATGTGGGTCCTTTTCCCATTTGTATGATCTCTTTGGGATATAGCCCTAGAAGTGTTATTGCTGGGTCAAAGGGTATGCACATTTTTATAGCCCTTTGGGCATAGTTCCAAATTGCTCTCCAAAATGGTTGGATCATTTCACAACTCCACCAACAATGTATTAGTGTTCCAATTTTCCCACATCTTCTCCAACATTTATCATTTTCCTATTTTGTCTTGTTGGCCAATCTGATAGGTGGGATGTGGTACCTCAGAGTTGTTTTGATTTGCATTTCTCTAATCAATAGTGATTTAGAGCATTTTTTCATATGACTATAGATGACTTTAATTTCTTCATCTGAAAACTGCCTGTTCATATCCTTTGACCATTTATCAATTGGGGAATGACTTGTATTTTTAGAAATTTGACTTAATTCTCTACATATTTTAGAAATGAGGCCCTTTTCAGAGGGGACTAGTTATAAAAATTCTTTCCCAATTTTCTACTTTCCTTCTAATCTTGGTTGCATTGGCTTTGTTTGTGCAAAAACTTTTCAATTTAATGTAATCAAAGTTATCCATTTTATCTTCTCTTTTAAAAAATAAGTTTTTATTAATATTTTCTGTTTCTAACATCGCCATAATACCCCATGAATCCCTTCCACTTCCCTCCAAGAGAGCCACTCCATATGGCAAACAGTATTTTTTAAAAGATGAAAAAAAAAAAGAGAGCACCATGACACTTAGGGATGTCCAATCTCCATGAAGGTGTAGGTTAAAGGTGTTTTCTCGTTTCTTTTTATTTGAATCTTTCTTGATCTTTATAATTTTGTGACATTTACATTTTAGTTTTTTTAAATTGTTCTTTCTATATATATTGGTGTATTTACTGTGTGTATTATTTTCTTGGTACTGTTTACTTCACTCTGCATCAGTTCTTATAGATATTTCCATGCTTCCATATATTCATCACATGCATTGTTTCTAATAGCACAGTAATATTTAGTTACATTCTTGTATCACAATTTGTTTAGCCATTCCCCAATTGATGGACATCTACTTAATTTCCCATTTTAGCTATCACAATAAATGCTACTATAAATATTTTGGAGTATCTGGGGACGTTTTTCTTATTAGTCGAGTGTAAGCCCAGTAATGGAGCCTCTCAACAAAGGGTATAGAAATTATAGTCATTTTATTTATATAATTCCAAATAGCTTTCCAAAATGATCGTATCATTTTACACCTCCACCAACAATGTATTAGTGTGCCTATCTTTCAACGACCCTTCCAACATTGCTTGTTGACATTTTTGGGTCATTTTTTACCAAATTTGCCAATTTGCAGGGTGTGAAGTAAAACCTCAAGTTGTTTTGATTTGAATTTCTCTTGTTATTAGTAAGCTGGAGCATTTTTTCACGTGGCTATGCAGTTCTTTAGAGAATTGTTTGCTCATATTCTTTGCCCACTTATCTCTTGAGAAATAGTTATTAGTCATATATATGTAAAGGCAGTTAGGTGGTACAGTGCACAAAGTACTGGGCCTGGAATCAGGAGACTCTTCTTTGTGAGTTCAAATCCAGCCTCAGATACTTACTAGCTATATGACCCTGGGCAAGTCATTTAATCCTCCTTGCCTCAGTTTCCTCATCTGTAAAATGAGCTGGAGAAGAAAACGGCAAATCACTCTAGTATCCTTGCTAAGGAAACCCCAAATGGGATTATGAAGAGTAAGACATGACTAAGAAATGATTCCACAACAACAACAAAGTACATATAAATATGTGACACACATATACGTAAATATACATTTATTAATTGTTTAATATGTCTTGGATACCAAACCCCATCAGAGAAACTTTATATAAAGATTTTTTCTCTTTCAACCATTTCCCTTTTTAATGTAGATGTATTAATATTGCTCGTGCATAAGCTTTTCAGTTTCAAGTTCCCTCTTCTGCTTTAAACATAGTATTAAGTTCCTTTAGTTACTTTCCCACTAGCTCTCTTCCCCTCACCCTTGAATCCCTTTTCTCAGTTGATACCCCTTTCTCTTTAGGGTTTTATTAGTTCCTTTTTTCTTCTCAGTAGGTTCCCCTTGAGCTCTTCCCCTGCAGCTAGTTTTTTACATTTAATTTTGCACCCCTTTCCACAAAAGATTTCTCTGTGTCTTCATTATCCATTTTCCCTTTCTGTTTACTCTAGACCCTCATTCTCTGATTCATGACCCCATCCCATTATTATCTAGTCTCTCTCTTTTCTCTGCATTCTTCATGTAACCAAAGCTTTTGAGTTAGCCATTCTATGTTCTCCCCTCTAGGCACTTACTGCCACTGCCTTGTAGAGCTTGCCCCATATACTCCTTTTTCCTATTGTGCCTTCTTCCCAGAACAAGCCAATTATTGCAGCTGTCATACTGCAGCTGGGTTACTGCCCATGGTAGGGCTCCTTCTCCATCACATCCCTCATCATGCAGCCTACCTCTGATTTATACTTTCCTTTGTTGACTCTTTTGGCTTCATTTGCCTTGGAATTCTTTCCCTATGTCCATGCTCTCCCACTCCTCCAGCTGCTAGTTACTCTGATGGGTTCCAATTTCTTCTTCAAGCACTAAATCCCTTAAGCCACATCCAGTGTAAGGTGCTCATCTCACTTCACTGATCACCTCTCTTCACCCATAAGAACCCCCTCTCACCTCCAAAGTAAGGCCTCCTTCCTTTCTCTTTTTCAATCTTTCCCTCCTTCTCCTCCTCTTCCCATCCTCCTGTAGGCCATTCTCTTTCACCTTCCCCTCACTGCCAGCCTTTGATTTGACCCCAGCTCATTGTTTATCATTCACTCCCCTCTATCTCAGAGCTCTCCTTCCTGTTTATGTACCCTCCCATGTCCTCTCCACCCCACCCACCAACCCCCAAACAAAACAGAAATAAAAACATTGATTCCCCTATAGGGAGGTACCTCCAGGTTCTGTCCGTAATACCCCCGGTGGCCTCTTCACTGTTACCTTCACCAGATTTCTGCCTTCACCCCTCTCTCATTGTGTACATTTAGAAAAAAAGAGTCTCTTACTGATCTGTCTGTTGTCATTCTGTTGCTGTCCTTACATGCTACATTTATTCACTTCTGCTTTTCTGTTGTTTGGGTGTTTGAGATGCATATAATCTCTTTGGTTATGATTTTATTTTTAAAAAATTTCAATCTTTTTTTTATTATTGAACTTCCATCTTTTGTTTTGTATGGTTAAGCTTAGATTTTCAGGCTGGATCACCTTGGGCTGCATCCTGAGCTCTACTGCTCTTCAGAATCCATTATTCCATTCCTTCCTCCTTTTTCTAGTGAGTGTAGAATAGTCTCGTGTATTCAAATGTTCTTTCCTTTGAATTTGAAAGTCTTTTTCCTCACAACTTGATGAACTTGTTGTTTCTGAATGGAATTATTAAATTTAATCAGTGTGTCTTAGAGTTTTCAGCCTTGGTTTTTTTTTTGAGACAATCTAAATTTTTTATGTCCAAAAGTTCTTGGTAGTTCTCTTCTAATATTTCCTTCATTATGGTAGAGGGTTTTTTTTGTCTTATTCTGGGAGACCTGTGATCCTTAGGTTGTCTCCAAGACATCCTGTCTTCAAGATCAGTCGGTTTTCCTTGCATAATGAGCATATTTTCCTTTATTGTTGTTTTTTCTTTTCTTCTGACTGTTTTTCACTTCTGTATATTTGCATTCCCAATCTGTTGTTCTCTCCCATTTTTCCTTTGGTGAGGCTTGCCATTGCAGATTCAAGTTTTCTTATTCTGCTCATTATTTTTGTTGTTCAGGGCATAAAATTCTGCTCTCATAATGCTCATTTTTCATTTAAGCCTCTCATTTCACACTCAAAAATTGTGTGTTGTGATTCTACAGTCTTCTCATATTCCACAGGGTCCTCTTTCTCATCAAGTGTGGGATCATTTTCCTTTATTTTGCAGTATTTACTCATAGATGCCTGAATTCATTTATTAGATAACAGAGTCCATTTTTCCTTCTGTTGTTACTGTTTTTCTTGTTGGTTTGTTTATGTTCAAGGTCTTTGAGTTTTCTTCTTCCTGAAATCTTTGGTACTTTCAGTCTTTCCCCCCCCTTCTTTTTGTTATTACTCACCTGCTCACTCACTCCCCTCTGACTGTGGCTTCCTTGGGGTCTGGATCTCAAAGTTTCTCAGTCACCTCCACTGATGATTCACCAGCCTAGGTCTCTGCCCTGACTGATTTTTGGGTGATGACAGCTTTTTCTAGCTGGGTGCTGTGCTCTTTCCCTCAGCCTTGGTGGAATCATGCATAGTCCCCCATATACACAGTGTCCTGTTCTGGTGACCTGTTCTACTTCTGTTCCTCAGTTCTCCAGCCCAGCACCAACAGTTCAGAGTCTATTTTCCCTGGCACCAAAAGTTGAGAGCTTTGCATGCAGTTTCTGGTTCGGAGAAGTCATGGGGATCCGAGAAAATATTTAGTTCACCATTTTGTTGCTCACATGACCCATGCTATCTTTTCTTATTTATTTGTATCAATTCCCTATGAATCTTGAATGTCAGACCTTTATCATAGACATTTACTGTAAATATTTTCCCCAGTTAACTGTTTCCCTTCTAATTATGACTTCATTGATTTATTTTGTGCAAGATTACCAATTTTATGTAACCAAAATTATCTATTTTATCCCTTATGATCCTCTCTAACTTTTGTTTGGTCAATATCGTTTCCCCTCTCTGTAGTTTTGAAAATCATCTTCTTCCATATTCTTTAATTATTTATATTATACACACATATAATATTACATGACCTTTTATGTCTAAGTTGTATGTACATTTAGAGCTTATTATGACATATGGTGTTAGATAATGATCAAACCCTAACTCCTGCAAGATTTCTTTCTACTTTTCTGAGAAGTTTCTGTTGTATAGTGACTAATACTTCCTTTTTGGTTTATTCAATATCTTGTTCTCAAATTGAATTATTTAAATCTTCCATTTCTTGTTTTGTAGACTATCACCGATCTATGTTGGACATGGCTTCTGAGGGGTAGAACACTAGTTCCTGGTAGCCACATACACAATGAAGAATCTGTTATTTAGCAGGGTCAAATCTTTTGACCTGAGATCAGAGAAGAGAGCCAGTTTGCAAAATGGGGGCAGTTTGGGGACCATGCAGGATAAATGGGCATTCCAACTGGCATGATGAGTACCACTGAACAGAAGCATTTGTCTAATCTTTAGTTAAGGGGATCATATTATCCCAGGCCCACCACAACATGGGGTCATGGTCCCTATCTCCAGATTAGCAATTGACTCACCTTTCAACATCTGTTGTTCTTGTAGTAGCATTAACCTGGCTATTTAAAGGACATATAAAAGTGCTGACTTTCCTCAGAAATAATTGTATACAATGGTAATTATTGCCAAATTCCTCCATTGACTCTAAAGGGGAGAACCGTTGATTGTCCAGTATTGCCAACACCACTATTCCTCAGGTATCCACCATTATCCAATTAATGAGAATGGGAATAAGGGAATAAGTGTTTATTAAGTGTCACTGTTGTGCAAGCATTATGCTAAACACTTCATAAATTTATTTCATTTGATCTCAAAGTCCAGTTGCACATTCCTTTCTTGTTGAAGGAAGGAAGAAAAAAGAAAGGAAGGAAAAGAAGGAAAGAAGTAAAGAAGGGATAAAGGGAAGGGAAGAAGAACTTATTAAGTACTTACTATGTGCCAGGCACTAGACTAAATGCTTTTTAAATATTGATATCAAATATCACTTGATTCTCACAATAATCCTGGAGATAGGTGCTATTGTTATCCTAATTCTACATTTGAGAAAACTGAGGCAGACGCAGGTTAAATGACTTTCCATACACACAGCTAATAAATGTCTGAGGCTAGATTTGAACTCTGTTCTTCCAGGCCCAGCATTCTATCTATTGCATCACCTAATTGCCCATTTAATGGACGGAACTGTTACTAACCTAAATAAAATGATGCTAACTTTGGGGGCTAAATTCTTATTGGTTGGGATGCATTGGGATAACAGATGATGCCATGTTAATAGACCTAGTTTTGGAGGCTTCGGGCTGTGGCAGAGTTGAAACCTGTTCTTGAAGGGTGTTAATACCTCAGAACCTAGGGAGAGCATGATATTTTATTGCCATTTCTATTTAATAATAGAAACATCTGGTACCCTCCTATCTTTTTTAGAGGGACCATCATGTTTCACCCTAACATATAATAGGCAACTTTGAATGAAAGAGATGGTACATCCATGTAATCCATTCAGTAGCAACTAAGGCCCACTACTAGCAAGTGACCAATTGCTTTTCAAAAATGGTATAGCAAGTGGGTAGTCCAGAGAGCTTACAGGCCCAGAAAAACTAGTGATCACTTAGATATGGCCACCTCTAGATACTTTCCAAAGGTTATACTCTATCTTCTCTTTTTGGACAAAGCCATTTGAAAACCTGGGCAACATAGTGATATAATGACCATGGGGAGAGATTGCTGGAAAGCTTGCTTTAGATTTTCAGGGCTACAGATTGTTTTAGGCTCCACTCAGAAGATGTAGATTTATGGATAACTCAATAAATGATGTCCATCAGAACACCTAAGTGGGTAATGCAGAAACAGTGGTGGAATCAATGATGTCCAGTAAGTCTCTGGGCTTCTTTTTTAGATTGTGGGGAATATAGTATCAGTATCTTGTTTTGTATTGTATCTGGAATTAAAGACAGTTAGGTGGCATAGTGAATAGAGCACTGAACCTAGAGTCAGGAAGATCAGAGTTCAAATCCAACCTAAGACACTTATTAGTTGTGTGAGCCTGGATAAGTCACTTAGTTTATGTCTGCCTCAGTTTCCTCAACTACAAAATAGGGATACTAATAGCACCTGCTTCCCAGTGCTATTGTATGGATCAAATGAAATAATATTTGTAAAACACTTAGCATATTGCCTAATACAGAATAGATGCTTAATAAATACTTGCTCCTCCCCTTCTTCTTCCCCTTTTTACTTCAACAAAATGGAATCATCTATGTTATCCCTATCCACTATATTACCAAAATCTTGACTGATCAGGCTGGACCCTGGACATTCTCCTATCCCTTGTCCCTCTTGTGGACCACAGTAAGGTCTCTGCCACTGCAGCCTCCTCTAGCTGGGTTAACATTATATTGTAAATGTGGTAGTAGATATTAATTCCTTCAGGAAGTGGAACTCCTTTTGGATCTCAGTCCAACAAACTGTGGCAATATGAGGTAGCATTCAGATATCCCAGAGCAAGGATAGTGATGATATGCTGAACCGCTCAGGTTAAATGAGCTGTTCCTGCCTTGTTTCAGCAGCATTCCTGCTTTGTCTCACAGAATAGGGAAAAAAGGCATGGGAAGGTTGACAATCCTACACCACTCACTAGCAGTCTACCATCTGATCCCTTACATTGACAAGGTCAGGAATGGTCTCAGAAATTGTTGCATTAATTTTGTTCTGGCCCTTGTAATCCACTCTAGACTGACAAGTGCCATCTGCTTTCTTTACCAGATGATTTTAAGGGAATAGATAAGTAGATAGATAGATAGATAGATAGATAGATAGATAGATAGATAGATAGATAGAATATTTATTAAATGCTTAACATGTGTGAGACACTCTATTAAATGCTGGGAATACAGATATGAGAAAAAAGAAAAATATTTTCTGCCCTCAATTAGCCTACATTGTAATGGGAGACGTCAGCACATAAAGGGGAGCTGAAAAAACAAGGTATGGGGGGAAGGTAAATACATGAGGCAAGGTAGAATAGTAGTCTGAGGAGCTGAATTGTGTTAGGAAGGCTTGCAATATGCCATATTTCTGTATCATGCCATCTTTTCACTAAAGACCCTGCTGCCACCATTTCAACCTCCCCAACTTCAATCATAAGATAGTGAGTTCATTCTGATCCAATGCTAAACTATTACTAAATGTGGTAGGCCAGGCCTGATACATACTGGTTTGCTGCTTCAGACTCAGGATTTGAGTTAAATGAGGTACTCTAATAGTTAATAAAAAGATTTACCTAGCCATAGAAAGGATAATCAGCAAGGATGTAACCCTTTTTTGTAGTAACCATGGCCCCTGTATATCCATACAGAAATACCCCTAGTCAGAAGAATATGTTGGGTGTGATAACTTTTACAGGAATGGAATTTCTGTCAATTGTGAGAGGCACTGAATATTAATGTACTAGTCTTTTAAATCCCAGGCCATCTGACAGCCACACCAGTGGTTCAAGTCATAGCTCCCTAGACCAACAAAGTCTCTGAAAGAGATTATCTTTTTGAAAATTTTCATTTTTAGTTCCAAATTCTCTCCTTTCTTACAATCCTCTTCTACTCATTAAAAAGACAAAAAATACAATAACCATTGCTCATATGAAATCATGTAAAACATTTCCACATTAGTCATGTTGCAAAAAAGCAAGAAAAATAAATAAGGAATATGCTTTAATCAATGCTCAGAGTTCATCATTTCTCTCTCTGGAGATGGATAGCATTTTGATGATGAGTCCTTTAGAACTGTCATAGATTTTTGTACTGCCAGAGTAGCTAAGTCTTTCACAGTTAATTACCATTTTGCATCAGTTCATATAAATTTTACCAGAAATTCTGGAAACCACCTCTTTTCATTTCTTGTAGCACAATACTATTATATCACAATCATTTGCCACAATTTATTCAGCCACTCCCCAGTTGATTGGCATTCCCTCAACTTCCAATTCTTTGCCATCACAAAAAGAGCCACCATACATATTTTTGTACATACAGGTCCTTTTCCTTTTTCTTTGCTTTCTCTAGAATACAGACCTAGTAGTAGCATTGCCAGGTCAAAGGTTATGCACAGTTTTATAGCCCTTTGAACATGGTTCCAAATTGTTTTCCAGAATAGTTGAACCAGTTCACAACTCCACCAACAATACATTACTGTGCCAATTTTTCCACATCCACTCCAGCATCTGTCATTTCCCCTTTCTACCATCATAGCCAATAATAATTTAGAGCATTTTTTTCATGCAATTGTTGATAGTTTTGATTTTTTCTAAAAGCTGCCCATCCATACCTTTTGACCATTTATGAATTGGGAAATGGCTCTTGTTTTCATAAATTTCTCTCAGTTCTCAATATAGTTGAGAAATTAGACCTTTATCAGAGAAACTTGCTATTAAAATTTCTCCCCAATTTCCTGCTTTCCTTCTAATTTGGCTGTATCGGTTTTGTTTGTATAAAAACTTGTTAATTTAAGGTGATTAAATTCTCCTTTTTACCCTCTGTGATTCTCTCTATTTTTAATTTGGTCATGAACTCTTTCCTTATCCATAGATCTGCTAGGTAATATTTTCCATGTTCCCCTAGTTTGTTTATATTACTTGTTATGTCTAAATCATGTACCATTTCAAGCTTATCTTGGTATACAGTGTAAGATGTAAATCTATACAGTTTCTGCCAGATTACTTTCCAATTTTTGTCAAATAGTGAGTTCTTGCCTAATAACTGGGCTTCAGAGTTTATCAAACACTAAGTTGACTTCTGCATATTATATGCCTAATCTCTTCCATTGATCAACCATTCTATTTCTCATCCAGTACCAGATTGTTTTGATGATTCCTGCTTTGTAGTATAGTTTGAGATCTGGTACTGTTAGATCACCTTCCATCACTTATTTTTCATTGATTCCCTTGATATTCTTGACCTTTCATTTCTCCAGATGAATTTAGTTTTTATTTCTTTCTAGCTCTATAAAATAATTCCTTGATAGTTACATTGGTATGGTGTGGTAGTGACTGCTATATAGCCGAGGCCATTTCTTCCTTAAAAAGCTATATACCCATCCCAAAAATTTAAAGGCTTCAAGGAATTAAATCTGAAGCCATTAATGTGACTCCTTTGTTGCCTAAGGCCAAGTCACTGAGGCTAAGTAAATTTCCTTAAAGGTCAGGTAAGCCTGATGAGGTAGAGCCAAGAGGACAGAGTAAAGGGTCACAACTGGAACTTTCCCCCATAAGCTCTCTTACAAAATGACCACAGAAAATACCAAATTGAATCCTAAGCACAGTGCTAGTTGCTTTATCACCCCTATGCTTTGGGCATGCCTGTTGCTCTTGTTGCTACTGCAGATACACTCTCCAAGGCCCATAGGCAGTACTGTTTCCACTGCAACCTGCCTGTTGCACTCCTAGCCAGCCCCTGTCTCAGTGTCTGTAGATGGCTCTAAGCTGCCCTGAATGGAACAATGATTCACTTTGACTTTTCATTTGCTTTTCTTCCCAGAATTCAATTTGGTGTTTTCTGTGTCCTTTTGTAAGAGAGATGTTTAGTCTTTTATGCTGCCTTCTTTGTAGATCTTTCAAATCAAAAGTCAGCATAAAAGACAAAAATCTACTTTGAAAGTAGAAAGGAGTTTGTTGCTTTCTCATAAGAAAGGGTACTGCTCCTAGTCGCCATTGCCGGCCAGGAGAGTATGAATTGGTCACAGAAAGGAAACCTTATTTATACCCTAATGTGAGCTCCTCCTTCCTGACCCTCTTCCCCTTATCCCATTGGCTGGGCTTTCAGGGGGCACAATCTATTAACAAAGGTAGTTACACAAGTTTGCCCGGAGACAAGAAAAGGCGGGAAGTTTTGCAAAGGCAAGCAGTTCAGGTTGGGGGTAGGGCTATTCTTCTGCTATGTGCTTTAAAAAGCAGGGTCTGAGAGGGGGAGGGTTTTGAAAACAATACAAGAGCTATTATCAAGAACTATTGACCCTTTGAGGAGGCTTCACTTCTGAGAGATCATCTCTCACAACACTGAGGTTGGAAAACTGAGTCACTGAACAGATGATGGTACCCTGTAGAATAATAGGGAAGTTAAGAAAGGGGAAAGTTTAGGTGTAAAGATGAACTTTTTGACATGTTGAATTTCAGATGCCCACAAGACATCCAGATGTCTGAAGAATATTTGGTGATATATGACTGTAACTCAGGAGAGTAACTGGCATTGGATATATAGGTCTGAGAGTCATCTACAAAGAGATGATAATTGATCCCATGGGAGCTGATATCATCAATGGAAATAGTATAGAAGAAAAAGAGAAGTAGGTGTAGGACAGAGTCCCATGGGAGACAACAATGATTAATGGACATAACATGGATGGAGATCATGCAAAGAAAACTGAGAAGGAATAGTCAGGTAGGGAAAAACCAGGAGGGAGCAATACCATGAAAACCTAGAGAGGAATGAGTATCCAGGAGGATAAGATTACCAGCATCATCAAAAGCTACCAAGAGGTCAAGAAGAATGAAGAATGAGAAAAGGCCATTAGATTTTACAACTAAGAAGTAACTAGGAAGAGAGAAGTTTCATTTGAATTAGGAGATCAGAACCCAGATTGCCAAAGAGTTTAGAAGCAAGTGAGAGGAGAGAAAATAGATGACTTTCTCAAATTTAGCCAAGAAAGGGAGGAGAAATAAGGGGCAATAGCTAAGAGAGATCAAGAGAGGCAATTTTTGTTGTTGTTGTTGTTTATTTTTAAAGATGAGGGAGACATGGCTGTTTTGTAAGCTAGTCAGGAATAAGGAATGATAGCTACAACCACTAGAAAAGCAGAAAAGGAGGTTATTTAAGGAGAAATAATAATAAAGTTGTCCATGTGAGCACAATGCTATTAAAATAACAGAATCTCTTGAGATAAGAACAACTCTAGTGCCTCTAAGATAAAAATTCTTTGAATGGTTAATTTCTATAGCCTTGTGGAAATATGAAATATGATTCTAACATTAGCAAGAGAATGGATTATTCATCCTTTTGATTGGAAAGATCTACAAAGAAGGCAGCATAAAAGACTAAACATCTACCAAAACAAATAATGTTTGGACTGTTTTCTAAGCTATGGAAAAAATGAAAATTAAAGGTGTTTGGTCATACAAAAGATACTTTTGTCAGGGAAAAATAAAACCATAAATTAAAGACAAAAAAAAAGACAGCTTCTCAGGGACAGCATGTTCCAAATTATTGCCGCCTAGAAAGATAAATTTTACAAAAATCATTCAGTACTTTTAAAAATAGGGGGAGATTAGTGCCTCAGACCTAACACCTCCGCCTTGTGTTAGTGACAACTTATTTATTCAAGATCATAATGTTCCCTAGTATCCTTGGTGGGTTATTTTGCCCTGTATGAATTCTACACATATAAACTAGCTTTCAAGTGCTTTATTCGATTGCCTTACCTAAGGCCATGCCTACACTCATACAAAGTAATTGATTTAGTTACTTAATTTCAAGTCAGTCTTGAAAGCGTTGGAATTTTGTATATATAGCACCCTCTTGGGGATACATGATGGAGTGGCCTTTCCTATCAGTGACTAAGATTAGTTTAATTTGCTGCTGAGCCAGAACTCTGGGTATATACTAAATGGAAAATACTTGCCTGTCAGGCCTTTCCTTCTTGCTGGCCATAAGATGTGACCTGAGTTTGGGAGGACTTGTAGGCTTTTGAGGTGACATGTCTTTCCCTACACAGGTTGTCCCATAAACACATGACTTCCTATACAAATCTGTTTCTGGGATGGGGCCACCTCCTATTTGTGTTTTCCTTCTATTGGTAGAGGGTCTTGTGAGATCTCAGAAAGAGCTGGCATCTTCCTTCTTCCTAGGCACCCAAGCCTTAGGGTATTCAACTCTGGAAGAGCTGTGATAGCAACATTAGCACTGTCAGAAGCAGCTCCAGGCTGGCTGAGCAGGACAGAGAGTCCCATAGAGAAAGAAACCATCAGAAAAGAAAAAAAGAGCCACCTGACGTTGATTAAACTATACTCAGTGGAGGTAAAATGTAAAATATTTCATGAGTAGCCCTGTTGCAAATGTCCCAATAGAGTTTGTGTGCTAGCCTCTCAACTGACTGTCATCATTCCATGATTTATTATTGCTTAATGTTCCCTCTGTGTGAAATCAAAACTTTTTGTTCCAAACCTCACATTTGTACTCTGGTTACCTTTATTAATTCCCTCTCCCTCCAGGACTCCACAGACGACTGGAGCCAAAGACAGAACTCTTCTTCAAGATTCTGAGGTGAGGTAGAATTGAAATATTCGGAGCCTAATTCCTTACTGAGAAGAGAGGTAGCCCCAGCACAAGGAACCCAGTGCAAACCACAAAAGCAGGACTGCCAAAGGTTGCTTGCCCCTGTGGCCTCAGCCTAGTGGTGTTTTGCCAGTTATTATGCTACATATAAAAAATTATGCTATTTGTGCCCAACCTGTGGTAGAGCCTTCTGAGCTCATAATTGGCCTGATCAGCCACAGTCAGACACAGTGTACATTGATGTGGACATCGTGATGTCATTTTGGTCTTCTTCAAGCAGGAAGGACAATAACCAAACCAAACAAAATTGTTGACTCTCTAGGTCCTAGGGAGGATTAGGGTCCAAGCCAGTAATCAAAGCCAATTGCTTGGGCCTATTGGAAGACCTGATTCTGGAGGAAAAGGTGAATGGTCTGAATTGTGATGAGAGAGATTAAAATAAAGGCTGTGCTGTTTCAGAAGAGAATCCAGCAAATCCCAAAGCTGAGGTGCAAAAAAGGAACAGAATTTATAGCACTGTTTTAAAAGATGAAGAGTCAGCATGGAATATGTCAAGACAAATGCACTACAAAATCAAGCAGTAGGTATCAGTGAGATGTTTCACTTCCTCATCTGGCAGTGCTAGCCCCCTCCTTACTCTGCTCTGCATCAGAGTTAACGTTGGCTGCCACATTAGCCAATGTCTCTCCTTTTGCTGCCACCTTGTTCTGACCACTGCCTTGGCTTTGCCACAGGACTGAACAAAAATAAAAACAACTGTTTCAATTATTGAATTTTCCATTTTTCATCCAGTTGCATGGATGCCTAGACATAGACAATTGCCACTGATGCCATTCTTTGTCTTCAGAAAAATGAAGAGGTTCAGAGGATCGTGTAGTGATTGAAAGATTAATGTAAAAGTGGGGTCAAAGTCCCAGCCTTAGCACAAAAAGAAGCCATAGTTTGTAAAAACACAGAGACAGAAGTTGTGCTTTTTTTTAATTAGGCAATTGGGGTTAAGTGACTTGCCCAGGATCACACAGCTAGTAAGTGTCAAGTGTTTAGTCTGAGGCTGGATTTGAACTCAGACATCCCTACCAGACGGTACCATCCCACCTGGATTCCTGGCTTCCAGATTACCATGGCTTAAAATCCAGGTCCAGTGGGCCCAGGTAACACTGGCACCTGAAACTAAGGACAAATAACACAAAACAGAAACAATTAGCTGCTGGCCCATTTAAAATAAAACAGGGAGCAGGGGAAGGAAATTCTTATCTTCTCACCAGATCACTTCATGGTCCCCATGATGTGAGTGAACTGTGATTCTCACCCTCTCGATGCCTCAGGAAAGAGTAGAGGAAAGAGCATGTGCCAGAAGGAGCCACAGAAAGAGGGTGACCATATGAGTCTCACTAGTTTTAAAGCTGCAGCATATTGCTGTTAAGCATCCAATCAAAGGAGGCTATACTAACCCACAAGATAGGGGACAAAGAGTGCTTCCATTTTAGGAGACATGGTCATGCCTAGGCAAGCTCCCTTAGGGATGCCTCCATGTTAGATGAAATGGCCTTGCTCCAAAGGTCCTATTACACTTATAATCCCTTCCTCTGGTAATTAAAAAATAAACAGATGGTAGGGGAGAAGAACCCTTTTCTCTTTTCACCCCCTAACTCAAATTTGATAGTTAAGCCAGTGTTTAGGTTTTCTGTAAACATCCACATTCTAGTATTTTCTAGGAAGGTTTGACCATAAAAGAAAGTAATAGTATCTTATACCCACTTTTTTGGGGGGAGATGGAGAAATGAATAATTGTAAAGTCATCAGATGTTAGGACAAATATATGTTTATACAAGTTTCCCACCAATGATATTTTTTTTTCTTAAAGAGTAGAATTATTCATTTGGGGAAGTTGGAATTTCCTTGGCTACTTTAAGTCAATTGTTGCAATAAATTCCATTTTTCTCCACAAATATCTAGCCCTGTCTGCCAGTCAGGTAATGAAATGTCAGTTTTTGTATGTAAAAATTGTTTAATGGAAATTAATGATCTTTGAACGACTGGCTTTGTGTTAGAGAACTGGATCACCACCTCATTGACTCCTTCCCTACAGAACATTCCTTAGCACACTACACATTAGTACACTAGAGTCATTTTTAGGAATTAAAAAAGAGAAATTAGCACATACTAGATCAATAGCTCTGTTGTCTTTCCAGCTGTTTGTGCTGCAAAAATACACTTAAGCATTGAGGTTGTTGACAAAGGCAGAAACAAGTAATGAACCCTTTCCTCTATGCTTTAGCATTGTGGAGCCTGAACAAGACTTTGGATAAGAATTGGAGTTGCACGCATACTGACTCCATGCCGTTCAAAAGAAAACGACTACAAAAGGCTTAAGAACCGTGATCAATGCAATGATCAGTAATGTCTCCAGAAGAATGATGAAACATGTTTCCCACCTCTAAGCAGACAGGTCATGGGCTAAAGGTACAAAAGGAGGCCTAATATTTTCAGAGTGAGCCAACTGTGGATTGTTTTGCTTGACAATGCTTATTTGTTACCAGTGAGAATTTATATTTATTTGGGTTTGGGTGAAAATGATGGCAAAAATAAAGAAAAGAGTGTAAATGCAATATTTAAAAATATACATTTAGGTAAAAGAGCAAGAGGAAGTTTAGAAGGGGACAAGGACAAGCAAAACAGTGTTGCAACTACCATGTTATATTTAATATATATTTTAAAATAGCTTCATAGATTCATATGCTATCATCTTTTTTTGTTCTTATTCATATATAGAAATGTTCATATTTGTTGATATTTGTCAAGGTCATAAAAATAAAAAGAACATTTTAAAATGAAAAAAAAAGCTTTTTGTAACCATAAAAAAATTATTACAAGAATAAAAATAAAGTACCTTGCTTCTGAGTCAGGAAGATGAGAGAATATTCTCTTAAAACACTGGTGAACCCATGAGACTGCAGAGAATGACGATTTATGGAGAGAACAAAATAAAGTCCAAATGATCATACCAAATTGAAACAATGTCCTGCCAACTGAGACCATGAGCTAACTTGAATAGAATAGTTAAGGAATCAGTTTTTCCAGCTTTATAAGTCACAGGGGATACAGAGCTGTTATTGTAGCTGACAGAATCATGCATTCCACAGTCCGCTGACCCTATAGAATGGTGAAAGCACAATGCTATCTATCTGCCAAATCTTGTTGCTATCTCTGAGTCTTTAGTGGGAATGACTCCAAGCAGTGCTATAGCCAAGAGACTGTTCTTTGAAGCCAAAGAATGCAAACTTGCAGGCTGTGGTGTTTATTTATTTATTTTTTAAAATACAATTTACTAATGATTAACTCTAAGCACTATTATACATATTTAATTTTGTTTTCTTATCATAAGGTATTCTGTTCCTTTAAGGCCTTTTAATATGGAGCAATTTTGAGACGAAAAGTGCAAAAAAAATATTTTTGATAAAATTATCTTGTCAAAAAATTTTAGATATTGCTTTTATAGATGAACACTTTGATAACTAATGGGAATAGAAAAATCTTTGTTCTAACAAACATTGCTAATTTGTATATGAAGAAATGAAGCTTTCAAGTGGGATCTGAACAGCTTTAGAGAAAATGAAATGAGGGATAAATACACAAACTGGAATCCCTTTGTGAACAATGTAGAATTATGTCTCATTTGTCTGGAAAGAGTTTAATGTTATAAACAGAAAGATCTTTCATTTATTTAAAAATGGAAAAATATATGTTTGAAGAAGCACAGTTTCAGGGTCACCAAAGAAATGGAGAACCCAATTGAAATCTTCAGATTTCAGAGCTCTAAGCATTATGGGTACCTAATTTACATATAACTGTATTATGACTAAAGAGGGTAAAACTATTTTAAAAAATGAGAACTCATAAACATTTGGAGACTGAAATATGTTTTTTTTAAGGATTATAAGTTTTATTGAGAGCACCTAGGTGGTGCAATAGATAGAGCATCAGGCTTGGAATCAGGAAGATTCATCTTCTTGTGATTTTTAAGTGAAAGAAGAGTCAAGAAGCTCTCGTTTAATTCCCTGGAGTACAAAGGAACTGGGTATAAGAATCTGACAGCATAACCTGAGGAGAATTAGAGACAAAGCAGGGCTTTTGAAAAGCTCTGTTGGGTCTGTGGCAATTAGAGCAGTGTATTGATAGAAGTTTTCAGCTAAATGATTCCTGATTGGTAGAGAAGAACTGCTTTCATTTGTCGAGAGCTATTGCCCTGCAGTGACAATCTGGGGCTCAAGATAGGGACTCATCAAGTCCCGTTGCTCTTTGTGGCCGATTCTGACTTGAGAAAGAAAAGCAGAGTGGACTGTTTTTGGTATCATCATGAGCTGGCTTAACCCTATTAATGTAAGCTCCATTCTAACTAGACAACAGCATACAAGTGAGTGAATAACTGACCAGTTTGGTCTGCATAGCCCATAGAAAGCCAGTTTGATGAGCATTGCAGTTCTCTGAATTGGAGAGAATTCATATCAATAAATGGTGGAAAATCAAAAGAGTTTATAAATGCTATATTGGAGTAAGGAAGAGAAGAGAATTTGCTTAATGAAAGGTAAAATGAGGACCAGTAGTCAAGTAGTGAAAAGAGGAGCAGTATCCTGTTGTGCTGATATTCCTGAATAATTGAATAACATTAAAGCCTGTAATTTGAGAGTTGTGAATTACCCTAAGCCCATGAATTTTCTGCCCTCATGTGCTTCTGTGACAGATTTCTTTATATGTGTGGCTACTCTTTACCATAAACAATGAGCACATTCATGGAAGGGTATATGATCCTGGTATATTAATATACAAATATACAACATATATATATATGAATCATATACCCTTCCATGAATAATATATGTATATATGTGTTATAATTTATTTTATGCTTTGATTTTTTATCTTTGAAGTTATTATTTCTTTTCTTTTAAGTAATTAGTAATGTTTAAAGTCTAAAATTATATCACAGTGAGTGGTTGGTTGTATAAATATCATACACTGTTTGGGCACATTCCATTGTGGATGGTTGTTAAAATTAATAAGTTAAAACTTAAACTTAAAATTTAATAAAACATAATCAACTTCAACTGTTTATGAAGTGCTGAAGGGTTTGCAGAGTGGAAAAAGTTTAAGAAGCCCTGAATATATTTAAAACACACCACACACACACACACACACACACACACACACACACAATGCGGAGGCTCAAGAGCTAGAGGTCCTGCACTTCTGGGAGAAATGTATCTCCCTTCGATAGAGTTACCTCTTGGATCTCGATAGTTTGACTCTAACTGTGTGATGGTGGTCTGTCTCTGGGAACCCAGATCTCCTACTGTGAGAGCAAGTTGCAGTGAATGAGTTAACCCAGATCATTAGTGGGTGTTGACACACCCTATACAAGCAAGATATATTATGTCATCATACCATCCCCCTGATTACATTGTGGAAGGTGTGTGCATGTGTGTGTGTGTGTGTGTGTGTGTGTGTGTGTGTGTGTGTGTGTGTATCTATCTATACTAATGGACAATGCCACTTCTGCTGTTATATTAATCTTTCCCTTTGGGTAATGTTATTTTACAAACATTAGCTAATTCCATTTTTAAGTTTTAAAGTGTATTATAAATCAGTTCTTAACCATTTCAAATAAGCAATTTCATGTTTCCATTGATTAAAAATGTGTTTTTGTTGGGGTGTTCTTGCAAGGATGAATGCCTGATCTTAGTTTTTTGAAGGATGAATTCCTTCATGACCAAATTGTTCAACAATTTTTTCATCATTTCACTTACCATGGAAAAGAAACCATAGTTTTAGAGGCTGATGAGAAAAAGTGACTTAAGTTTCCTGGGTTGCAGGGAATCTGGTTGGCTAGAGTCTTTTTACAGTGGTTTTTCTCTACAGCAGACAGCTCATTTCCACCAGAAGTACAAAGATCAGAGTCATGAAAACAAATCTCTTAAACTAAAGAAAGAGCAGGGTTTTTCCAGATTATTCATTGTGGTACTTTCTCTCACTGATATGGTTCATCAGTTTCAAAAGAAAAATAGCTGGGATATAGAGTGATTTTGATAGCTCTGGCAATATAAGGAAAAACAGGTTTTCTGTATATGAACCTTGTGGCTTATATACTTTAGTAGAGATTTGGAAAGTATTTACTTTGCTTAGTTTACCATGCTGATTCCTCCCAGGGTTTTGTTATTCAGTACCTTTAGCAATAAATCTTTTCTTTTCTATATCTTTCATTATAAACATTTCTATGTTGAAAGCAGACTTGGAAAGAAATCCTTGCTCACATATCTATGACACTAATGCTTGGAAATCAGTCAAATTAGTTACTTTTCTACTTCATATGAATACTAAAATATAGTGAGCATGAGTATTCCTGCTATGTAGGTGTTCAGTTTCTAAAAATCTACTATCTCACTTGAGTGGCTCATTGTCACTTCTTCCTCCATATTTGATATATTTTATATCAGTGAAAATTCACCACTTCCTTAAAAGAAATGAGTTCTCAGATGGTAGGAGCATTCCTTCCAGAGGATTAGGATTATCGGATAATCAGGGTAAATAACCTGAAAGAAGGCAGATTAGGCACAATTAATTTTTTTTGTAAAATCTTATTAATGTCATTTTTAAAACCACAGCCAATTCTTGATATACTATCAACCCTCCCTATCCCCAACTTAATCCAGTAAATCACAGCCCTTCTACATCTTTGTAAATGGATTCATGAATTTGCTGTTGCCAAAAATATTTATTTCCTTGTAACCAAATTTCTTACAAGTGACCTCTCCAAACCTTTTTTGCTTTTTGCTTTTTTTTTTTTTGCTGAGGCAATCGGGGTTAAGTGACTTGCCCAGGGTCACAAAGCTAGTAAGTGTCATGTGTTTGAGACTGGATTTGAACTCATGTCTTCCTGACTCCAAGGCCAGAGCTCTATCCACTGCACTACCTAGCTGCCCCTTCCAAACTTTTTTATATTGGTTCTTAGATGATAGACACACAATATTATGGGTTAGGATGGCCAATTTTCAGAAGCTGAAAGGATAATCAATCTTTTTTGCCCATTCTCCAACATTTAGTAGCAAATACTCTCTAAACAGATGCTCAATATTATCACTGCAACACTAGAAAATGAAAGATGAGCTAAACATACTACACATTAATATTCAAATGAGGTTTATTGGAGGATATGGTACAACTAGATAGATCTTGGATGAACAATGAATTCATGGAATAGAGTTGCTATCAGGGCCTTTTCAATTTTTCTAAAAATTAAGTGTATCTCTCTGGAACTTATAATTCCTGGTCTCATATCAGCTTTTGATGATTAAGATAAGCCACAGGATGATCTTTGGAAATAATTTGAGATTGGATTGCCCTCTCATATATTGAGACAGAAAGACTTGCTTCTGATTCCATACGAGTAAAGTATAACTCAATCTGTGCTTTGGAAAGCGTGAGGTACTTATTCAACTTGAAGATGGCCAAATTTTTGGCTGTTCTTTGGAATGATCATTTTTTTGAAATGCTTGGCCCTTGACACACAGGACATTCTACACAATTAGGCTTCTCACAATTAGGGTAAGGAGGGACTATGAGAGGGGTGGGTAGAATAAGGAATGGGAGGGTAAGGGAAGAAGACAAGGTAACAGAGATGGGGTAAAAAGAGAGGCTGAAAAGGACAATAGTGAGTAAAAATAAGATGGAGGGAAATTCGCAAAGAGTAATTATAACTTGTAATATGAATGGGAGGAACTCACCCATAAATGCAAATGGTTAGTAGGATGGATTAAAAATCAGAATCTAACAGTATGTTGTTTACAAGAAACACATTTAAGAATGAGCAATTCAGAGTTAAAATGGAGGGTTGGAGTAGAATTTAATTATACTTCAGCTGATGCAAAAAAGGCAGGGGTAGGCTTCTCATAGAATGTTAGGAAAAACACCACCACAAAACCCACCAATACTATGTTATTGTAACATATAATTAGTTTAATACTCAATATATAAATATTTTAATACAATGTATAAATATTATAAGTATTGCAATATTATTGTAATAAGTTACAATATGCTTCAAAGAAAACAACTCACAACAAGAAAGCAAAGAAGTTACAACACACTATACAATATAATACACCAAGCATTTTCTCTGCTGAAGAACTGGATCTATTAAATAAGAAATTGCCTTCCTGCTTTAGTCAATATGCATCAGTGTTTCCTAGCATGGTGAAATGGGTCATATATGACATTAGATGGGAGAAGTCACTTAGAACACTAAGTCATAGGGTCTACATTTGAAGTCTTTTAATTTAAGTGGGTTCTCAAGAGCTTATGCTCTACATGTGAGAACTCCTGAGTCATTAGAGAAACACTGTTGAAAAGATTATCATGGACAGACCCACGAGAAATACAATGCAAATTTTCCTTACATTTTCTGATCCCTCATACCACTCACTCTACTGTTGGTATGCCAGCCTTGCTCCCATTCCCAGAACTATAAACCACTCACTGATTTCTAATCAATGTATCATGATACTCTGGTGAATTGTGAAACTGAACACAGTATGTTAAAATATCTTGAGGTTCTTGATCCTCCTTTGTCAGTTTCTTACCAGGAAGATAGAGGATGATCAATGTATGCATATGGGATCATAGCATCACATTTTTAAGTAGGAACAGACTTTTGAAGACATTGTAGGGTTCTCCCCACATTTTAAAGATGACAAAACTCAGATTAGAGAAAGGAAGAGATGTAGATCCAAGATTCAAATACAGATGCTCTGGCTCCAAATCTAGCATTCTTTCTTCTGCGTCACACTACATTCTAAGTTATAACAAACATTCACGAATTTGCTGTTAAATGTGTAAGAATGGGCTTAAGCCAGACCTGCGCAACCTGCTGTTTTATGGCTCGCTGGCCACTTGCAGCATGCCAAAGGATTTCTTCTACGTTTCCTCTACTTTTTTTTGCAGACCACCTCAAATCCTCTGGTGGGCCACAGTTTGTGCAGGCCTGGTTTAGAGACCGGAAAGTTAGAGAAGAGACTGATGAACAACTAAGTTGAATGACTGCATGGTGGGACATATGGGATGCAAGAGGGGCAGGGTTAGGTGAAGAAATCTTTTCATTTCATAAGTCCTTCGTGTTGACATGTGTATATCGTAGACTGGTACAGGTTGGGAATGAAGGAAGGAAGGGGAAAGGGAAGGGAATAAGCATTTATTAAGTGACTGCTATGTGCCAGGCACTATGCTAAGTGCTTTAAAAATATTATCACATTTGATCCTCACTTGGTGATTTGAATGAATGAATAAAAAAATTATTAAACACTTATTATCCATCAATAACTATGTTGAGTACTGGGGATACAAATACAAATGTAAAGACAGCCCTAGACTCAAGAGGCTTACATTCCAATAGGAGGAGACAACATATATAGAGGAACAGAGGATGGGGACAGTTATTTTGGTTTGGAAAGTTAGGATGATGAGTAGAGGCATAGGAAAGAATTGGCTGTGTACTACAGTAATAAAAATCTACACACACATATACACGCATGCACACACACACACACACACACACACACACACACACACAAAACACAAGTCCAAATAAGAGAAAAGCTTTTTTAAAAAGTTTTTTAGATCATATGACAAAATTGTGAGAATTAAAAACATTAATAAAAAATGAATAGAAATAATGAAGAAATTAACCAATAGGAATAATACAATAGAAAAAAAATTGGAGCAGTCAACACCCAACTGAATCAAGAGCAAAGGGGTCCCTTAGTGATGAGGGCAAAAGAAATGCCTTAGCCTCCTCTGGGCTCCATGAGTCGATTTTGTCATACAAGCCACAAGACAAAAGTTTTTTGAGTTTTTCTCTAAACATGTATGGGAGAGTTTTGGAGAGAGGCTGTTGATTTCCATTTGATTCTAAGCCCCTATTCCCTGTGGGAAGAGCTCTGCACATTCTGTGAGGTTTATTATAGGGACCAGGCTTCTATGAGGGAGAAAGTAATTTTTTTGCCCTTTTCCTTCCTTTGTCTTTGGGTTAGGAAAGGCCTTTGCAAGCATCAAGGCAAACAGTAACATATGAGAATTTTGTAAAATGATGTCTATTTGTTAAAATTGTATAACCCTGAATTTGGGAGTGAATGTAAGAACTTCAACCCACCAACTAGTACACAGGTTGGGATGAGATGCTTGCCTTCTCCCTTTCTTCTCTGTGCTAAGTTGGAAACCAGGTGATATAACCAACTAGCCCTGGGCTGGGTAAGAGTAGGGCACTTAACCTCTTCCTCTTTCACTTAAGGCACCAATACTCTTGACTCACAAACAGGCTTAAATTAATCCTGGGATTGTATGAAAATTCCTCTGGGTTCCTGCAACACATAGGGAACCCAGCTGGAGGTCTGAACTCTCCCCTCACCAGGACAAGTAGGCTAACTTAGACGGAAAGCAAAGAAAAGCCTCCAAAGAGATGTGGGGCTCCCAAAAGGGATTAAGCATGTGGGGGTTAGTTACTCAAGGTTTCAAGGCCAACAGGCAAGTTTTAAGGACCTGCAGTACACAGGAATAACGTATAAACTCTCTGAATTCATATTGTGATAAGGAAAGCAAGTCTAGATATGCTTAAAAAAAATGAACGTGGATAAGTTTGCATATTGTGTTCTAAGTGAATTATCATGTACTTGTATTCTAGGGATGCAAAATCCATATTGATTTTATTTGTTGCCGTACTTATAATGGATACAGTACAGGAGATAGCATGTATAAACATTCAACCAGACAGATTTTATCTCAAAGAAACTGTTCTAATCTATAAAGGAGACACATGTGAAAACTATCCAATTATAATATGGAACAAAAGAAAAAAATGCCAATTTTACTACAGTGGATCCTTGTAAATTCATAGGGCATCCAAATATGTCTTAGTAAAACCCTCATAGTGTAGTACCTCCAGAATACTTTCCCCAACTTGCACTTTCACTGGCAGATTGGGTCCCTAGGGGATATCTACTGTCTCAGGTCCTAGGAGTAACCTTAAGCATATGCCTGATCAACCTCTAAATACAATTAACTCTTAGCAAAATCATTTATCAAGTTGATGTAGGATTAATAGCCTGCAGATTTTTTTCTTTTAAAAGTATTGAAACCATCTTTGAGACTTAATTAGCACAAGGGGACTACGATTCAGATAGTTAATATAGCTACCTGGTGGCTTAGGTACAAAAAGCCAGGACATGAGTAGTAAACGACAACTTCTTCAGGTTTCAAACTTGAAAACCTTCAAGTCACAAAGAGACAGTGTCAGGGAACCTATGCCCAATTGAACCAATAATGTATCCTTGCTGAATATCCTGTTTTTGCTGTGGCTAAGTAAACCCCCTTCGATAATTGTCAGATGTTCTGTGAGAATCTTATTTTATTCCAAATGGCCTGAGTCATGTCTATCCTACTACATTTGGCCATAGCTGTGGCAGGATTGGGTTGGAATAGTATTATTGAAGTGAGGGAAGGGCAAAGTGAAGAAAGATAAGACTTTGAAGGTCTCTGTGTTTATGGTGGTTGCAGTGATGCTTCCAACAGTGTTGACTACTTACTAGGAGATATGCTCCATTGTCTTTTGGGGGATTGGGGAGCAAAGTCTGAGCATTCTGCAAGTAGATACAAATGTGAATTTACTGTATCTTTAAGGCCTGTGCCCTGAACGTGTAATTATAAACTGCCATTGTTTGAATTTCCATTATTTTGGTGTTTGTAGGTGATAGTGATCTTGAGGGTCACTCCCTGTGGTAGGACCAGGCTATTCCTAAATACTGAAATTTGGGAATTTTTCTTAAAACTGCTAAATGAACTGTTCGGGACATTTTATATGGTATTTGGGCAGCTAGTTTTCTGACTTTCAGTGCGAAGAACTGGGAGAGACACTTGAAAAGATAATACTTGATCCTCTCCAGGAAATCAGAACTTTTCTAGAACTAGAGATACAGACAAATGTATCAAATGTAACCCAGTTGATTTGCAGAGGACAAAAGTTCATCTGTTTATTAAGTTTAAAGGGAAGGATAGATGATATTCTTGCTCAAGAACTGTGAAATATAACTCTCCTACTCTCTATTTTAAGACATCTAGGGAAGAATGACCAAGGAGATCCTAAGTTCCTTAGGTACCCTATTCTACCTTGACAGAAATGGTAACTATTTGTCCATGGCAATTATAGCTCATGAATTGACTTTGAAGAGTCTCTGGCATCTTCCTATTTTTTTTTTCTGTGTCTCTTTTTCTAACCATTGGTGAACAATCTTGAGCTGGGCTGGACATTCTTAGCCTTAACTGAAATGGGAAATGTGACCTTATTTCCCATTTCTCTTGTATATAGCTTGGTTCATATGTATTTGTTTGCATTTTGTCTCCCCATTAGACTACAAGCTCCTTCAGGGCCAGGGACTGTCTTACCTCATTTGGTATCCTCAGTATTTACCACAGTTCTGGCGTATTTGTTATTTAGTCATTTCAGTTGTGTCTCACTCTTTGTGACTGCATTTGGGGTTTTCTTGGGAAAGATACTGGAATGGTTTACCATTTCCTTCTCCAGCTCATTTTACAGGTGAGCAACTGAGGGAAACAGGGTTAAGTGACTTTTCCAGTGTCACACAGCTAGCAAGTGTCTGAGGTCAGATTTGAACTTACCAAGATGAGTCTTCCTGACTTCAAGCCCACCCACTCTGCACGGACCAAGGAACGTGATATCTCAGCAGAGGCCTTTAAAAGAACAACAATTTCAGAGGGGCAGAGTCAAGATGGCAGAGTAGAAGCAGTGACTTGCTTGAGCTCTCCCCTAAACCCCTCCAAATATCTGTAAAAAATGGCTCTAGCAGCAAAACCCACAAAAAGACAGATTGAAACAAATTTCTAGGCCAAGACAATCTGGATGGTTGATCAGCAAGGTATATTGCGTCAGGCTGGGAGAGGAAAGCACCTTGGTGTGGGCGCGCAGGCCTCAGCGAACCTGTAGCAGACCTCAGAGGACTGAATTGGAGGCAGCTGTGGTGGTTTCCAGATTTCTCAACCCACAAATATCAAAGACAACTTAGCAGGTCAGTAGGAAAAGTCTGTGTCTGTGGTGAGAGAGAGAAGCACAGTTCCAGCCCCCAGTCCCTGAGCTTCTGGCTCACAGACTGAGGGGGAATCGAGTGGCTGATCAGGAGGGGGATTGCAGCGATCTCTCTGCTGGTGTGAGATTCTCTTGCTTTGCCCATCCTTGGATCTGGGTCACAGTTCTAGGTGGTGATCCAGGGGTGAGAAGGAGCACTGGCTTGGTGGAGCTTGTAGTGGTGGTACAGAAGAAATCCTCCTCACAGTTCCAAGACAGGAAAGAGTGCTTATGGTGGTCACTCATAGACCAGAGTACAGGCCAGGAAAGGAATAAACACCTCACTCTTGATCATAGCACATTGGAAGAACTGAAAATTTACAGGTCCCTAGAAGTATCTCTGAAAACAGCCACACAAAACCCCCAAAGCTTGGGACAGTACATTCTCCACACTGGAAGCAGACCCTTACCTTAACAAAGAGTTTATAACTCAAGTAATTGGTTGGGATCATGAGCAAGCAGTGCAAAAAGAGTCAGATCATAGAATCTTACTTTGGTGACAAAGAAGATCAAAACATACAAACGAAAGAAGACAACAAAGTCAAAGCTCCTACATCCAAAGCCTCCAAGAAAAATATGAATAGGTCTCAGGACACGGAAGGGCTCAAAAATGATTTTGAGAAGCAAGAAAGAGAAGCAGAGGAAAAACTGAGAGTGATGCAAGAAAATCATAAAAAACAAATCAACAGCTTGCTAAAAGAGACCTAAAAAATACTGAAGAAAATAACGCCTTAAAAAATAGCCTAACCCAAATGGCAAAAGAGGTCCAAAAAGCCAATGAGGAGAAGAATGCCCTAAAAAGCAAAACTGGTCAAATGGAAAAGGAAGTCCAAAAGCTTACTGAAGAAAATACTTCCTTAAAAATTAGAATGGAGCAATTGGAAGCTAGTGACTTTATGGAAATCAAGATGCTGTAAAAACAAATCCAAAAGAATGAAAAAATAGAAGACAATGTGAAATATCTCATTGGAAAGCAACTGACTTGGAAAATAGATCCAGGAGAGAAATTTAAAAATTATTGGACTATCTGAAAGCCATGATCAAAAAAAGAGCCTAGACATCATCTTTCAAGAAATTATCAAGGAAAACTGCCCTGATATTTTAGAACCAGAGGGCAAAATAGAAATTGAAAGAATCCACCAATCACCTCCTGAAAGAGATCCCCAAAGGAAAACTCCTAGGAATATTGTAGCCAAATTCCAGAGTTCCCAGGTCAAGGAGAAAATATTACAAGCAGAAAGAAACAATTCAAGTATTGTGGAAACACAATCAGGATAACACAAGATTTAGCAGCTTCTACATTAAAGGACCAGAGAGTATGGGATATAATATTCCAGAGGGCAAAGGAGGTAGGACTACAACCAAGAATCACCTACAGCAAAACTGAGTATAATCCTTCAGGGGAAAAAATGGTCATTCAGTGAAATAGGGACTTTCAAGCATTCTTGATGAAAAGACCAGAGCTGAATAGAAAATTTGACTTTCAAATACAAGACTCAAGTGAAACATGAAGAGGTAAACAGGAAAGAGAAATCATAAGAGACTTATTAAGGTTGAACTGTTTACATTCCTGCATGGAAAGATGATATTTATAACTCATGAGACCTTTGTCAGTATTAGAGTAGTTGGAGGGAAAAATTATATGTATGTATATAGATAGATAGATAGATAGATAGATAGATAGATAGATAGATAGAGGGCACAGGGTGAGTTGAAGATGAAGGAGTGATATCTGGAGAATAAAATTAAGGGGTGAGAGAGGATTATATTGGGAGAAGGAGAAAGGGAGAGATAGAATGGGATAAATTATCTCACATAGACAAGAAAAGTCTTTTACAGTGGAAAGGAAATGGAGGAAGGTGAGAGGGAACGAGTGAATGTTATTCTCATCGTATTTGGATTAAGGAGGGGAATAACATACACATTCAATTGGGTATGGAAACCTATCTTACCCTACAGGAAAATAGGGGGGGGAAGGGGACAAGAGAGCAGGGGAATGATAGAGGGGAGGACAGATTGGGGGAGTGGATAATCAGAAGCAAATATTTCTAAAGAGGGACAAAATCAAAAGAGAGAATAGAATAAATGGGGGGCAGGGTAGGATGAAGGAAAATATACTTAGTTTTTCACAACGTGACTACTATGGAAGTGTTTAGTATGACTACACATGTATAACCTGTATCCAGTTGCTTACCTTCTCAGTGAGGGTGGGTGGGGAGGGAGGAAGGGAGAAAATTTGGAACCCAAAGTTTTAAAAACACATGTTAAAAAAATTGTTTTCACATGTAACTGTATATCTTAATATACAGGAAGTGTGGTATAGAAATCTATTCTGCCCTACAGGAAAATTGAAGAAGAAGGGGATAAGAGGTTCTTGGTATTGACCTTAGCAGTGGAGCAGGTTGCATAGCTAACTACAAATGACCCTGATCTATGATAAGGGTTACTGACTCTACAAGAAATGTCGTGATCTGCAGGGCATCCTGATGTTCCTGCTGGCTTTCACAGCTTTATATCAGGAGATCTACTGTGAACTTTGAAGTGTGATCATTGGTCTATTGCTAGGCCATCGCTGGCAGAAGTGACTCAATGCTTGACCACTGATTGATCCACCTATTTCCCAAGAGGCTCCTAGGTATTCAATAGCTGATTTAGTCAGCTTCATTTAGGAAAAGAAATGTAAGGCTGCCCTGATAATAATCAGTTTAGCAAACTTCATCTAATTCATGAATGCGAGGTTAGTAAAACTTTATCACAATGCCCTTCTGGTTGATAAGGGCAGAGGAAGGGAAATTCTTTGTGTAGTAATATCTGCAGTCCAACTCTTGATTACTATGGATAGTAATCCCCCCCCACACCTGTGGATTGATTGGCCTTAATGTTCCCCACCCACTCAGTCTCTACAAATCTGCCCAGCAACAACAATCAGAGGTATAGAGACTGAAAGCTTTGGTCTCATATCCCACTATGTGCTCATCCACTCATTACCCATGCTTGCTCTGGGAACTGAAAGATAGAATATTTGCACATACAATAAACTGTATAACTTTTTATCCTTTGAAGGTTCGTATTTCTTCTTAGTGCCTTATCCATGATCTACTCACATGAAGATATGATATCACTCACCACATGGACCAGACCATTTAGATCTAAGACTTGGTCCTTCCAAAAAGGGGAGGTGAAACTTGGGAAATTTCTGGTCTTCATTCTCTTCTGTATTTGTTCATTTCTTCATGGAGCCTTCACATAACTTATTGTTTTCTTTTCTTTTGATGTTTTCTGTTTTAGTTTATCTTTTCTTCCTCCTGTACTGACACACCAAACTTCGCACATCCCTAAGGGCAATGTTGGTTCATTTTCCCTGAAAAATTATTGACTTAATCAATACAGGAAGACTAAGGTCCAGACAATTGACACAACTTCTTGGTGTCTCTGGTATAAAAATACCAAGATGCACAGGAAGTCAGTAGTTCCTCCTTCTAGCTTCTGAGCAGAAGACTATTATGGGCAGCACAGAGGCAGTGAAGTCTCACCCAAATGAATCAATGCTGTGTCCTTGCTAAATGTCCTCTTTCTGCTATGAATATACTTTCTCTATTATGGGTAACTAGGCTTCTGTGTTAACTGTCTAATATTCTATTGTTCAGTCCTTTCAATCATGTCCAATTCTTCATGACTGCCTTTTTGGGGTTTTTCTTGGCAAAGATACTAGAGTAGTTTGCCCTGTCCTTCTCCAGCTCATTTTATAGGTGAAGAATTAAGGCAAACAGGATAAAGTGACTTGCCCAGGGTCACACAACTAGTAAGTGTCTGAGGCCAGATTCAAACTCAAGAAGATGAGTCTTCTTGACTTCAAGCCCAGCACTCTATTCATTGTGCCACCTGGCTGACCCATCTAATGTTCTATTAGTCTCACTTCATTCCAGTCTTGAGTCAGAACTGTCTTTAGTTGCGTCTGGCTTACTATAGAAGTCATAGTAAAAACAGTAGCTACAAAATATTCCTCACATAAATGTGAGGCAGAATCTCCCTTAAATACACAGTTCTGGAGGAACAGTGGGCTTAACTTTAGAGTACAATGGTAATGTGGCACATATGTAGAAAATACATGTCAAGGCAGCTCACAACTCTTAAATCACAAGGCCTAGAAGTCCTTTCTTTCTTTATGCTGTTATTTCTGCAGCTTAATGCTTGGTTGCCAGGGCTAGCTCTCTCTTGTGTCCAAAGCCAGCTCTCTTCTTTGCTGCCAGGAACCATGCTCTGAGAAACTGCTTCCACCTTGGGGTGATTATCAATCTATATCTCTGTTTCTTT
Organism: Phascolarctos cinereus; assembly: GCF_003287225.1. NCBI lineage: Eukaryota > Metazoa > Chordata > Mammalia > Diprotodontia > Phascolarctidae > Phascolarctos > Phascolarctos cinereus. The sequence goes on from NW_027555847.1 coordinate 237,506,656, forward strand.
GGCAGGTATGTCTCTGCTACCTGCCGGATGCAACTGTGCCTCAACTATTTTCCAAATAACAACTCTAGAACTTTTGAGAAGGATGTCTCTTACTGGTTGAGTTGATCTGCTTTAAAGTGGCATGGATGACAAGGGAGAAAAGAAAAACATTTTCCTACACACACACCCTGCCCCCCCAAACATATGTTCTTGCCACCCTCTCGAATAGGCACTGAAGTCTCCTCCACTATTACCTACACTTATGAATTTTCTCCAGGCCTTAGTTTTTTAAAGTCTTGCAAAGGCATGCCCAATTTTTGAAAAGACCTGTCTAAATTGCATCAGAGATAGGAAGTAAAACTTCGTAAAAAAATCTTGGATGTGGTCCCAAATTTACAATTAGTTTAATACTTTCTGACCTTATTTAAAAGCTCATTATCTGGGGCAGAGCCAAGATGGCAGAGTGAAAGCAGTGACTTGTTTGAGCTATCCCCCAAACCCCTCCAAATGCCTGTAAAAAATGGCTCTAAACAAATTGTAAAGCAGCAGAACCCACAAAAAAGTCAGAGTGAAGCAAATTTCTAGCCCAAGACAACCTGGATGGTTGATCAGAAAGGTATATTGTGCTGGGTGGGTAGAGGAGTGCAGTGTGGTGTGGGGGTGCAGGCCACAGTGAGCCTGGAGCAGCCTCAGAGGACTACATTGAAGGCAGCTGTGGCAGTCTCCAAACTTATCAACCCATGAACACTAAAGACAACTTAGAAGGTCAGTGGGAAAAGTCTGTTTCTGTGGTGCTGAGAGAGGAGCGCAGGGTCGCAGCTCCATTTCCAGGAGAGCTCAGAGTGTGGCCTCAGGGGTGGCGGCAGCCTCCTGAGCTTCTGGCCCACAGACTGAGGAGAAATCTAGTGGCTGATCAGAGGGGGATTGCAGGGATCTCTTTTCCAGTGCTGAGGCTGGAATCTCTTGCTTTTCCAGTGCTTGGATCTGGGTCACAGTTCTGGGCAGCAGTCCTGGGGCAAGGAGTAGCACTGGAGTGGTGGAGCTTGTAATGGCTGTGGAGATAAAACCCTCCTTACAGTTCCAGGACAGAAAGGAATGCTCATGGTCACTAATAGACCAGAGCACAGGCCAGGAAAGAAGTAAAAACCTCACCCGTTATCATACCACCTTGGAAGAACTGAAAATTTACAAGTCCCTACAAGTATCCCTGAAAACAGCTGTACAGACCCCTGAAGCTTGGGATAGTACATTCTCCACATTGGAAGCAGACTCGTACCTTAACAAAGAGTTTAAAACTCAAGTAATTGGCCAAGATCATGAGCAAGCAGTGCAAAAAGAGTCACACTATATTATCTTACTTTGGTGACAAAGAAGATCAAAACATACAACCAGAAGAAGACAACAAAGTCAAAGCTCCTACATCCAAAGCCTCCAAGAAAAATATGAATCAGTCCCAGGCCTTGGAAGAGCTCAAAAGGGATTTTGAGAAAGAAGTAGAGAAGTAGAGGAAAAACTGGAAAGAGAAATGAGAGTGATGCAAGAAAATCATGAAAAACAAGTTAATAGCTTGCTAAAGGAGACCCAAAAAAGTACTGAAGACACTAACACCTTAAAAAATAGCCTAAACCATGGGGCAGCTAGGTGGCGCAATGGATAGAGGACCGGCCCTGAAGTCAGGAGGACCTGAGTTCAAATCTGGCCTCAGACCAAATACTTGACACTTACTAGCTGTGTGACCCTTGGGCAAGTCACTTAACCCAATGGCCTAAAAAAATAGCCTAACCCAAATGGAAAAAGAGGTCCAAAAAGCCAATGAGAAGAATGCCCTAAAAAGCAAAATTGGCCAAATGGGAAAGGAAGTCCAAAAGCCTATTGAAGAAAATACTTCCTAAAAAATTAGAACGGAGCAATTGGAAGCTAGTGATTTTATGAGAAATCAAGACACTATAAAATAAATCCAAAAGAATGAAAAAATAGAAGATAATGTGAAATATCTGATTGGAAAAGCAACTGATCCAGAAAATAGATCCAGGAGAGAGAATTTAAAAATTATTGGACTATCTGAAAACCATGATCAAAAAAAGAGCCTAGACATCATCTTTCAAAAAATTATCAAGGAAAACTGCCCTGATATTTTAGAACCAGAGGGCAAAATAGAAATGGAAAGAATCCACCAATCTCCTCCTGAAAGAGATCCCCAAAGGAAAACTCCCAGGAATTTTGTAGCCAAATTCCAGAGTTCCCAAGTCAAGGAGAAAAATATTACAAGCTGCCAGAAAGAAACAATTCAAGTATTGTGGAAACACAATCAGGATAACACAAGATTTAGCAGCTTCTACATTAAAGGACTGCAGGGCATGGAATATAATATTCCGGAGGGCAAAGGAGAAAAGATTACAACCAAGAATCACCTACCCAGCAAAACTGAGTATCATCCTTCAGGGGAAATAATGGTTGTTCAGTGAAATAGAGGACTTTCAAGAATTCTTGATGAAAAGACCAGAGCTGAATAGATAATTTGACTTTCAAATACAAGACTCAAGTGGAACATGAAGAGGTAAACAGGAAAGAGAAATCATAAGAGACTTATTAAGGTTGAACTGTTTACATTCCTGCACGGAAACATGATATTTATAACTCACGAGACCTTTGTCAGTATTAGGGTAGTTGGAAGGAAAAATTATATATATGTTTAGATAGATAGATAGATAGATAGATAGATAGATAGATAGATAGATAGAGGGCACAAGGTGAGTTGAAGTTTAAGGGGTCATATCTAGAGAACAAAATTAAGGGTTGAGAGAGGATTATACTAGGAGAAGAAGAAAGGGAGAGATAGAATGGGGTAAATTATCTCATAAAAAAACAGAAAAGAAAAGGCTCTTAAAGTGGAGGGGAAACAGGGGAAGGTGAGAGGGAATAAGGGAATCTTATTCTCATAAGATATGGCTTAAGGAGGGAATAACATACACATTCAATTGGGTATGGAAATCTGTCTTACCATACAGGAAAATAGGGGGAGAAGGGGACAAGAGAGCAGGGGGATGATAGAGAGGAGGGCACATTGGGAAAGGGGGTAATCAGAAGCAAATACTTCTGAGGAGGGACAGGGTCAAAAGCAAGAATAGAGTAAATGGGGGGGCAGGATAGGATTAATGGAAATAGAGTTAGTTTTTCACAAAATGTCTACTCTTGCCTTTTCAATGAGGGTGGGTGGGGAGGGAGAAGGGAGAAAATTTGGAACCCAAAGTTTTAAAAACACATGTTTAAAAAAAAATGTTTTCACATGCAACTGGGAAATAAGAAATACAGGAAATGGGGCACAGAAGTCTATCCTGCCCTACAGGAAAATAGAAGGGGAAGGGGATAAGAGAAGGGGGGGAGAGATAGAAGAGAAGGCAGACTAGGGGAAGGGGTATTCAGAATGAATGCCATCTTGAGGGGGGAGGGATGAGATGGAGAGAAAATTTGGAACTCAAAATCTTCTGGAAGTGAATGCTGAAAACTAAAAATAAATAAATTTTTATTTTAAAAAAAGGTCATCATCTATGACTAAATCCTGTAACTAAATCAACTGTGTGTTTATATATTTATATATTTATATATATATATATATATATATATATATATACACATATATATACATATATATATACATATATATATATACATATATATAAAATCATACCACCCTACCTTATATAACAATTATATAGCAGTTTACTTGAAATGATCCTGTTTGATCTTCCCAAAGGTGTTATTAGCTCCATTTTACAGATGAGAAAGCTGAGGGTTAGAGAAGTTAAATGATTAGCCAGGCTGAGAAGTGGTAGAGGCAGAACTCAAATTCAGGATTCAAATTGGCTTGCTCAAGACAAAACTTGCAATGTCTTCATTATACTATACATACTGTTTCTTGGAAATGAGACAGAGAACTCTAACTCAAAGGTTCCTAAACTTTCATGAGTCACAGTGTCCTTAATGTCTCAATATTTTTTTCATAGCCAAGAGACAACTAACAATCCCATGTATTGAATAGTTAGATCTAAACAACTTAATAAGCATTTATGTTCTTACGACATAGTAGACATTTAAAAAATACATATAAAGTGAAAGAAAAATATTTTCATTTCATTCTGACATAATCACAATTACTTACAGGATGTGTGTACTAGTTGGGCACTACATAACTTCTCAAAAACCTTGAAATCAGATTGGACACTGCCACTCTCATTTCCTAATTCACATTAATTTCTGCATAGTGCTTACTTTTGCTCCCAACAACCACCAAAAACCTAACTTGGCAAAGATATGAAGTGGCAAATGAAAGAATAAGTAAACAAAACAAAATCTCAAACATTTAAGAACTTTTTCTAACAGAGTGTATTGAGATCTAATGGTGAAATTGTAAACCCCTTCCAAGCTAGTAATTCTCATAGTAACTGAAAGAACGACAGATGTCAAATACTCAAAAATTTACAATATCTCCCTGTGAGTTTGCTGTGGAACTGAAGTAGGCAGTTGAGTAACCATGACTCTAACCTTTCAAAAAAAATAGCAAGTACTTAAAACAATCACAATTAAACCATGCCTAACACAATGTAAAAACCCTTAGATCATTGTGTCATCTTAATCTCTAAAGGTTCCTTCAAAGAAACTTCAAAGAAAAAGGGAGGAGGAAAACAAAACAAAACCAACGACCCCAAACAAGAGGGGTTATGGAAAGAGAGCAGAATAATCCAAAGTGAAGCTCTCTTATGAAAGGGAAATCCAACTTTGAGTATATATCTTTAGCTCTTCTCCCTTTTGTTGCTAAACAACCTCAAGAAACTCATCTATAATTGGTGCCTCTAATTAGTTTCCTGTTGCTCTCTTCTTAACTCTGCAATCTGTCTTCAACTTCATTATTCAATTGAAGCTACTCTCTCCAAAGTTAGCAATAGTCTCTTACTTTATCTAATGTCTTTTTCAAGGCTCTTTTGTGTCTACTTTTCTCCCTTATAGTTTGCTTGGTGACCTCATCAGTTACCATGGATTCAATTATTATCCCTATGCATATGATTCTCAGATCATCTTCTCCAACCCTAACTTCTATTCTGGCTTCCATTCTGACCTCCATTCTTCCATCTCCACCGATCTATTGGATGTATTAACTGAATATCACATAGACATTTCAAATTGGGCAACTCTAAAACTCAAATGATTATCTTTCCTCCTCAAGTCTCACCCTCTTCCTAACTTTCCTGTGGCTATTGATGGCATCACCATCTTCCTAGTCACCCAAGCTCACAACATGGGTGTCAGACTGTACTCATTCTCACTCCTATATCCAATCTGTTGACAAGTCCTTTAGAATCTCTGTTCATATCTTTTGTGTAATAAGCATGCCTCTCTTCTACTGCTACCACTTCACAGGTACAGGCCCTCATCACCTCACACCTGGACTATTAAACTAGCATATTGGTGAGTCTCCTTGCTTCAAGGCTCTCCCCACTCTGGGTCATCTTCCACTCAGTCATCAAATTGATCTTTCTAAGCCTCAGACTGATCATATAACTTTCCTGTTCAATTAACTGCTTTGACTCCTTATTGCCTCTAGCATCAAATACAAAGTCTCCTGCTTGGCATTCAAAGTCTTTCATAACTGGCCCCTTACTACCTCTCCAGTCTTCTTATACCTTATTATTTTCCATTTACTTTGAGATGCATATACTCTAACATTCCGTTATACCCTGGTCTCAGTGCTACTCTTTGCACAAGATACTAGTACCAACTCAATGCAGTTCCTTTAAAGAATTATGCACACATATATGTATATATATATATATATATATATATGTGTGTGTGTGTGTGTGTGTGTGTGTGTGTGTGTGTGTGTGTTGTGCATACACACACATTATTTTTCTCCAAACAGCAAAAACTTAGCTTCTCTTCCTCTCACTCCAATCCTCCCCACTTCCATTTGAGAAGAAAAATAAAACTCATGTTAAAAACATGTATAATCCAGCAAAACAAATATCTACATTTACCATGTTCAGAAAAAGATGTGTTTCATTCTGTACTCTGAGTCCTTTACTTTTCTCTCAGGAGGTGGGTAGCATCTTTCATTAGTATTCCTCTGGAATCTTGGTTGGTCATTACCCTGATAAGAGTTCCTAAGTTGTTTGCCTTTACCATATTGTTGTGCTTGTATAAATAGTTCTCCTGTTTTTGTTTACTTTATTCTGCATCAGTTCCTATATATCTTCCCAGATTTCTCTGAAACCATCACCATCATTTCTTACATCACAACAGTACTTCATCATGTTTATATACAGCTATTTCCCCATATACAGCACCCTCTTAGATTTCCATTCTTTACCACCCCAAAAATAGTTATAAATTTTTTTCTACATCTTTAGAGTTTGTTTTGCTTAGGACTAATCCCTCCCTTAATCTATCCTCCCTCTAATTATTCCTTCTCTCCTTTCCCTCCTTCATTGAATGAAATATATTTCTATACCCAACTCTGTGTATGTGTGTGTTGTGTGTGTATTCTTCCCTCCTTTGACCAGTTCAGATGACGGTGAGGTTCAAGTCCCTCCTACCCCCTACTTCTTGTTTGTATAGATGTTGACACTTGCACACCCTCTTCTTTCCCTCCCCCTTAGTGTATTCCTCTTTCCCTCTTTTTCCGTTCTCTTAAGATCATCAAGATATAATAGAACCACCCCTAGGCCTTGTGTAACTAGACTCCCTATGTGATACCTGATGATGGTAGGGTTTGGAGTAAACACATGTATAATTTTCCCATTTCAGAATAAAAGTAGTTTAACATTACTTATAGGGTTTCTAGATGACACAGTGGTTAGAGTGACAGGCCTGGAGTCAGTTCAAATCTGACCTCAGATGCTTACTAGCTGCATGACCTGAGCAAATCACTTAACCTTTGTTTGCCTCACTTTCCTCATCTATAAAAGAAGCTAGACAAGGAAATGGCAGGCCACTTTACTATCTTTGCCAAGAAAACCCCAAATGGGGTCATGAAGAGTCAGACACGACTGACACAATTTAACAACCTAAATAACATCCTTGTTTAGTCTTATGAGAGCTCATTCATGTTTACTTTATGTTTCTCTTACTTTTTCTGTTTGAACTTCAAAGTTTTTACTTAAAGTCCTATGCAGTTTTCATGCATTTTTGTATTTAAACTTTCTTAGCTCATAGGCCATAGAAAAATAGGTAGTGGCCAGATTTGGTCCTGGGGCTATGTTATTTTTGATCCTTGCTCTATTTCATCAAAGATCCATTTTCCCCTTTTTTGACTGTACTCCTTTTTTTGCTGGGCAAGTTATTCTTTGCTATAAACCTATATCCTTTGCCTTCTGGAAAATCATATTCCAGTTTGTCCTTTCCCTCACATTGGTGGTTTCTAACATGTGTGTCTTTCTGACTGTGGCTCCTTAGTACTTGAATTCTTCATTTCTGGCTGTATGCAATATTTTTTCTTTACACTGGCAACTCTGGATTGTGGCTATAATGTTCCTGGGAGCTTTCACTTTGCATAGAAATTTTGAAGTTCAAATACAGGAGGTAAGAGAAACACAAAAAGGAGTACATGAATGGCAATCATAAGAGACTAAACAAATAGAAACTGCTTTATTCTAAGATGGGAGAGGATACATTTGTCTTCTCTGAGCCCTGTCATCATCAAAGATTAAACTCCGTTGAACTTGACTTCAGTCGACCCCATGTGATCATCCTTGACTATCCTAAATCTAATTGACCTCCCTCTCCTCTGAAGTATTACAGTAGCACTCATTGTTCTACCTCAGATTCTTGCAGTTAATATTTTACTTTGATAATTAAATGTAGTGAATAGAAAGCTGTCTTCTAAGTCAGGAATTTGTTATTGTTCAGTCATTTCAGTCATGTCTGACTCTTTGCAACCCCATTTGGGGTTTTCTTGGCAGAAATAGTGGAATGGGTTGCCATTTCCTTTTCTAGCTCATTTTACAGATGAGGAAACTGAGACAAGAAGGGTTAAGTGACCTTTTCAGGGTCACACAGGTAGTCAGTGTCTGAGGCCAGATCTGAGCTCAGGTCTTTCTGACTCCAGGTCTGGGGCTGTATCTACTATGTCATCTAGATGCCGTGGAATACCTGTCTCTGATATTTATTTTATGGTGTACCATGCTAATAACAACTTCTCGTTGCCTCAGGTTAGTTGCTAAGACTAATTTGCAGAATATTATTCGCAATATGCTTTGCTTTCCCTACACTACTGAAATCACATTAGTGTCCATTCCTCCAAACAATTTTTATCTTATATTTTTCTTTTTCAAATAAATTTTATTGATGTCTTTCATATTTAAACATCATTAAGACTTTGCTCAGCTCTTTCTCCTTCTTCTAGAGAGCCACCCCATGTAACAAATAATATTTTTAAGACAAAAAAAGGGAAAAATCCATAAAAATGATTAATGCATTGTGAAAGTCTGAAAATATGTGCAATATACAATTCTTATGGACTTCCTGTGGAGCAAAGAAATGGGATATCTTCTTTCTCTTCATTAGAGTCATGCTTGTTCTTTGTAATTTTGCAACATTTACTTTTGATTTTGTGTGTGTATGTAGTCATTCATTTTGTTTACATTGTTTTAGTCATTATGTATATTATTTTCTTGGCTCTGTTTACTTCACTCCACATCATTTAATATAAATGTTTCTATGTTTCTCTGCATTCATCACATCCATCATTTCTTACAGCATAGTAATGTTCCATTAAATTAATATTAACACAATTGTTTAGTCATTTCCTAATCAATGGCTCTCTACTTTGCTTCTAATTATTTGTTATGACAAAAAGTTCTGCTGTAAGTATTTTGGTGTATATGGGAACTTTCTTCTTAAAAATGGCCTCCTTGTGGCCATAAGTCTGATAGTGGAATTTTTGAGTTAAGGGCTATGGTCATTTTCATGATTTTATTTCAAAATTCCAAGTTGTTTAAATCAGGCCTGTAGAACATAAGGCCCATGGGCCACTGGAGGCCCACCAAAGGATTTCAGGCAGCCCACTAAAAACACAGAGGACATAAATGAAAGTAAAGACGCAAGGAGTGCTTTGTCCATACCTCACTTAACCCACCTTCCACTAGCCACTATTGTGCCTATTATGTAAATTGGTGGGTGGGTTGCCACTGCCTACTCTCTCCTGTTTGTCACATGACTCATGGCAACCAACCATCGTCAGTCTATCACTAAAAACCTATCTGAGGCCAGAAGAAGTTTAGCGTGTTTTAATTTTGGCTCCTGCATGCTGTGAAGTTGTGCAGGTCTGGTTTAAATGGTTGTACTAATTTATACTTCCATTAACAATGTACAAGTGTATCTATCTTCCTATAACCTCTCCAACATTGGCTATTCATATTTTTTTGGCCTCTTTGCCAATTTGCAGAGCATGAGGTAAAACTTCAGGGATATTTTGATTTTCATTTCTCTCACTATTCGTCGTCTACTGCATTCTCTCATATATATGTGTATATAGATAGATAGATCTACATATGTATATATATATACATATGTAATATATATGTATACATACATATATAATATATATCTTTCTGTTTATCTTTCTGCTAGATTTATCCAAAATGGAGAGAGAAAAATAAAATCCTATTGCCACTTTTCCATTACTGTCTATCTTTTTGTAATTTAGAGAATTTTCCTTTCTGAATTTAGACTAAGGCATTTAACATATGTTTAATATTGATATTGTTTTATTGTCTGTGTTTCCTTTCAACATAATGTTATTTTTTTATCTTTTTTTTATGTTTTGGTTGTTTTTGATTCATCTGATAGAATAATTACATTCCCGCTTTTTTTATTTGCCTTTATTCCAGTCTTTCATTTTTCCTCTCCTTTCATTCAAGTTGTTTTGTATTCAAACTTTCTTTTTCTTAAATAAAAATTCCCCTTCTTTTCTTTCATATTTCTCCTCTCGCCTCTTTTATCTCTTCTAGACTTGTATTCTTTGATTCATGACTTTTATAATTATTTCTTTTTTCTTTATATTTCTCATGGAATTAAAACTTCTGAGGTACCTATTTTGAGTTCCTTCTTCTAAACAATTTCTCTATATTGCCTCAAAAATCTTTCCCAGCCCTCCCTTTTTCTGTTGTGCCACCCACTTTTAAAAATACTAATTCCTGCAAGTGATGGCTGGGATAGAAATGTCCCAGGTGGTTTTCCTGTGCCCATTATGTGTAATTCTTTGCTATTTTTTGTCCTACCTGTGATTACTTCCTCCCATTTGCCATGAATTTCCTCTCTGCATTCATGCCCTCCCACTCTTCTGGGTGCCATTTGCTCCCAGAAGCTCAGATTCCCCTGTTACTGAGGCAGGGTGAGTAATCTCTCTAAGCACAAATTTCATCCCTCATAAGACCCTCATCTCCCATTATTAAATATCTCTTTTCCTTTATGGGAATATTCTTCAGTAGGATCCCTTCCCACTTCTGAAATCTGATTTCCCCTTCCTGCCCCCCCCCTTATTTTAGTTCCTTCCTTTGCCTCCTCATGCCTTCTCCTATAGGCCCTCTACTTCCTGAAAGGCTACACAACTTATTTTCTCTTCACTATTAACCATTGATTTGATTAGCGTACATCACATGTTCTGCTTCTGCCTTCTTACTCCCCTCACTCCTTTCATATGTCCTCTCATTCTTCAGTTTAGTATCACAAAAATATTCATTTGTAGGCAGGATATTGTGAGATCTAGTCCATGATGTTTCAGGCCTATTTCTCCTCCATCACTTCTTATCTAACTTTCACTTCCACCCTTGTCTCCCCTGCACTTTTAGAGAAGGAATCTCTTCATGTTCTCTTTATTGTGTTATTGTTAACCCTATAGGTGTCTTTATTTTTTAAATTTTTTTCTTCCCCTGGGTCAATTTCTTTTGTTACCTGTACCTTCCTGATTGCTGGAGGTGTTTGCCCTTGAGTCAGAACATTTTAGGGACCCAAAAGAGTCCTCACTCACCAGTCTGGGTTCTTGAGGTTGAGGTCAGATAATAGGAGTAAGGAGTCAATTAAAAGTGAAGCAAGAGGGGCAGCTAGGTGATACAGTGCATACAGCACTGGGCCCTAAACTCAGGAGGACCTGAGTTCAAATCTGACCTCAGATACATACATAACACTAGCTGTGTGACTTTGGGCAAGTGACTTAACCCCAACTGCCTCACACACACAAAATGATAATAATAATAATAATAATAATAATAATAATAATAATAATAATAATAATAATAATAATAATAATAAGCTGCTATAATAAAAGCGAAGCAAGTAGCCATTTGTTCTAGCCAGCCAGGGTAGATTGTAAGAGGGAAGGCAAGCTGCCAGAAGACTGACATGAGTTTCTTTATAAAGTATACAAAATTTTAAGGCAGTATTGATAAGCTATATTCAAAGTAATAGTGTGTGAAGCAAAGAAAAGAAAGACAGTTATTCAGAAAACACAGGTGGCTATACAAAAAGAATACTATACTTGTTGGAGAAAAATGTATATTCTTAGCTACAAGAGACAGATAAGGGAGTTATCCTCTGAATATAGTTGGTCTCACTAAACCAAAGAAATCTGCTTACTGGGCCAGACAAGGGAGGAGAACTTTCTCAGGACTTTGGAATCTTCCACCTTCAGCAGCAAAGTATTTTGGTACTGATAAGAGGCCAGAACGAAACACTGAAGGACACTAACTCCTGCGGCTGGTGGTCAATTCACTAGGGGTCATTCACAGCAAAATGATGGATATGGAGCAAGATGGAGTCAGTAGGCCTTGAAACAGAACTGTTTCTAAGTGTGTTGGGGCCGGCAGGGGAGGGGGGCGGTAAGGGGGTGATGTTACATGAACATGTTAGGGAAATTCATGGTACAATACCAGAGGGTTCTGGCAAGGCAAGGGCACTCACTGGAAGCTGCCAACCCCAGGAAATTTGCAGAAGTCAGTCTCTGGGCTTCATCTGGGGGATGGGTAATTTTGTCCACTTTTCCCACACCTTTCTTGAATTTCTGTTGTCCGAGATGTTTGCAAAACAAATAATTTGTTCAGGTCCGGTTTTCTCTGAAGAAATACTTCAAAGGGTATGTCACCTTGGGTTGCATGTTGAGCTCTGCTATGTGTCTTGGAATTTGCAGCATAGGCTTTTTTTGGGGGGGCTTTGTTTTGTTTTTGTTTTTCTTTGGAGTTGATCTATGAATAATCTGATTGGTACTTTACTTTCTGTGTTCAGAAGTTCTGGGCAGTTTTCACGTGTGTGTGTGTGTGTGTGTGTGTGTGTGTGCGCGCGTGCGTGCGTGCGTGCGTGTGTGTGTGTGTGTGTGTGTGTGTGTGTGTGTGTGTGTGTGTGTTATGGTGTTCAGGTTTCTTGACTTGTCATGTTCTTCTGGGAGACTTTTAATTCTTAAGTCGTCCCTATGTATCCTATCTTCAAGATCAGTATGTTTTATTTGTATGGACAACATATTTTCTTTTAACATTATTGTTTTTTGCTTCTCCTCTTTCAGATTTTCCTTCACTTCTGTGTATTTGTATTCCCACTCTGTTCTTTTGTGTTTTTGTGGTGAAATTACCACCTTGCATTAAGGTTTTTCTATTCTGCTGTGCAGATCATAAACTCTGCTTTCGTAATTCTTAGTTCTCTATTAAACCACTCAGAAACATCTTGTCGTGGTTCCATGTTGTGTTGGGAATCCACAGGGCCCTCTGCTAAATAAGCTATTGAATAGTTTTCCTTTCTCTTAAAATATTTATTTACATGTATTTGGACTTGTTTAGATGATCTAGACATAGATTATCCCTTCTGTTTATAATATACTTGCTATTATATTCATATGCCGAATATAAGCTTTATTTGTTTATGTTCAAGTACTTTGAGTTTTCTTTCTCTTGAGATCTTTGGTAATTTTAGTCTTTTCCCCTTAAATTCCTCTGTTGCTCACTTTCTAACTCTTTGATGGCATTTTCCCTGAGATTTGGGCTTAAAGTTGTCTCAGCCTTCTCCTACACTGGTAAATTCACTTTTCAATGGCCTCAGTCACTGCCCAAGAGGATTTCTGCATGGAATTGGTCCCAGTTGGACCCTGGTGACCTTTGTTTTAGGCCTACTAGCTCCATACATATTTTGCTGTCATCCCCACCTCCTCCCCTCTATTCCTCAGTTCTCTGGCTGAGTACTGTTGTAGCTCAGAACACTGCCAAGCTGCAATCTCAGTCAGAACAAGCTTTTGTCTTTTGTTTTCCAAAGTGCAGGGAGAAAAGATGAGTTCTCTTACAAGCCTGTAGATCAGCTTGTGCATCTCTGCCAAAATATGATGCAGAGCATTTTAGGGGTTAGGGATTAGCCTTCTTTGCTGTTGGTTCATTGGACTGCTACTTCATTAGGGGTCTTGATATCTTGGACCACGAAAAGTGCTGAAATTGCTTTATCTCTTGTATCTAATTTTGGCAAATATTAAGAGGTTCTGAGGATTGGAGAAAGTGTTTAGTCCTCCATTTCAATGGTCATGTGACCCAGATAACCTCTAAATTTACTCTTGTATATTTTTCAAAATTGCTTCAAAAATATCAATTTTCTCCAAAAGGAACTTAAGCTTCTTGAAGGCAGAAACTCCATATTCTCTCTAATACTTTACATATAATAGGTACTCAATGAATAATAATCATTAATTAGAAATTAGAAAATAATTTTAATATTGAGATAGATCAACAAGATGCATATAACTTACAAACTAAAAAAAATCCCCTATATCCTTCAGAATGAAGGTTTTTAGTTTTTAGGGTTTTTTTTTCATGAAAAACATATCTGTTTTTCTTAAAGGTTAATGGAGTCTATATTCAGAATACACCTCATTATTGACATTTGTGCCAAACACTTATTTTTCTGAATTGGAGTCTTTAGAAGTATAATACTACAAAGATATCCTCCCACTGGCAGTGTTAGAGCTTCTGAAATATAGCAAATTCCCTATAATTTTCAAAGGGAAGCAAAGAGAATAAGATTAGAATCACAAAAAAAAGACCCCACAATGTTTAACTTAAATTAAAGATTGGGCTTAATCCTTCCTGATTACTGTAATTTTAAGGAGATTATTTGATGTTTTCCATTATTAAGAGATCCTTATGTTAACAAACTGTTTTGGCATGATTTATCTTTTATATCTATAATTTTCCTCTCATGGTTCCATTACTATCATAATAGAAACGATTTTGAAATCATGGTGAGGTGAATTTTTAGACTATGTTCTTAGCATTTGCAGAACAAAAGTATAAAAGGTAAAGAAATAATTAATGTTCAACAAGCCAATTAGATGTACTGAGACATTTCTAGAGCAGTACTATTTCTAAATCTTGGTACTGTATGTAAACGAATACATGGTTTGTGGTGATAAGCAATGTGTCAAGCTTAGTTATCTTTTAAAGTACTCATCACTAGATCATATATAAATTATGTTTAGGCACCATTGTCACTACCTCACTCAAGGATTTAGACATTCTGTCAAAAGATCAGCAAACATAAATTGTTTTAAATACTCTGATTAAACAGCCAACTTTTTTTTTAACACAAAGGGTTTTCTGAAAAAATTGACATTGAAAAATAAAATTTTTCTAAGTTAAAAAAATAGTTTATATGTATAGACACAGCCTAAAGGAATCACTCATGTCATCTTAAAATATAAACTTGATTCAAATTGTTTTTATGTTATAACATTTTCCATGTCAGTACCCCTTCCAAGGATACAAATTGCAAGCCACTTAAGCTTGTTCATTATTTACAGTCTTGTTTATATGTTCCTATGAATTTGCTGAGAAAGATTATCATGTAGTAGATAAAGAATTGACCTTAAAGCCAGGAAGAATCTAGGTTCAAATCCTGCCTCCGATGTATACTAAATGTGTGACTTTAGAAAACTTATTTAACTTCTCAGTGCTCTAGGCCAGAGGTGTCAAATGTTGAGAGTTGGCCCAAAACACTTCTGAGTGCTGCCTGAAATAAATTAAAGTATAATTGGGAAATGGTTGACAAAATAAATAAAAATGAAATTGTTGTTCATTTGTGTCCTTTATGATCTCCATTTGGAGTTCTTTTTTGGTAAAGAAACTGAAGTGGTTTACCATTTCCTTGTCCAGCTCATTTTACAGATGAGGAAACTGAGGCAAACAGGGTTAAGTTACTTTCCCAGGGTCACACAGCTAGTAAATGTCTAAGGCCAGATTTGAACTCGGGTCTTCCTGACTCCAGGCCTGGTGCTCTATCCACTGCACCACCTAGCTACTTCCTCCACCCCAAATGCAATAGAATGCAATAGAACATGGATGATATTGATGAGGGGTTTCTTAAGGGATCCTTATATACAGTTTATTAGTATCTTCTTCCACCCCCCCATTTCTATTTTAATTTGATGTCACTGATACAAGGAATTTCTATCTTCTTTGCTGTTTATAATCTTTGAGAATTGCCTAGAGCATTGATAGCTTAAATACCTTGCCGAGGGTCACATAGAAAGTGGCTTTCAGGCCAGCTCTCTATACACTTTGCTGTAATTGTTTCTTCTTCCTACAAAAACTTGGATATTGTTACAATATCTTTAAGTAAGAAGGACTAAATTCACTAGACTTTTGGATAGTGACAACTTCCACATTGAGAAATTTAACTCCAATAGATCAGAGTCTGTCTGAATACTGAGAGGACTAAGTCAATTTCTTTTCTGAGGCATCTTGGAGAATTAACTGTCTTTAACTTCCACTTGCCCAAATTCAATTTTTAAGGAATTATTTTCTTCAATGAGTTTTTATACGTCCTTTTCCATTTGGCCAATTCTACTTTTTTTTTTATTGGAGGCAATTGGTATTAAGTAACTTGCCCAATGTCACACAGCTAGTAAGTTTCTGAGGCTGGATTTGAACTCAGGTCTGCCCGATACCAGGGTCAGTGCTCTATCCACTATACCACCTAGCTGCCCCTGCCAATTCTACTTTTTAAGGAGTTCTTTTCTTTGGTGAAATTTTTAACATCTTTCCCCATTTGGCTTATTCTGTTTTCTAAGGTGTTATTTTCTTCTATATATTTTTTTATCTCCTTTACCAAGCTATTGACTATTTTTTCATGATTTTCTTGCATCACTCTCATTTCTTTTCCAAATTTTTCTTCTACTTGCCTTATTTGACTTAAAAAAGTTTTTTTTCAGTTCTCCCATGACCTAAGATGAATTCACATTTTTGTTTGAGGCTTTGAATGCAGCAGTTTTGATTTTGTTGTCTTCTTCTGAGTTTGTGTTTTGATCTTCCCTGTCACTATAGCAATGTTCTATGCTTAGGCTCTTTTTGTTGTTGTTGTTGTTGTTGGCTCATTTTTCCAGCCTACTTGTTGACTTTTAACTTTAAAGGCTCCGTTCCCGGGATGGAAGGAGTACTATCACAAGCTTCAGCTTTTTGTGCAGCTGTTTCAGAGCTGTTTCTGGGAGTCTATAAGCTTTCAATTCTTTCAAGGTAGTATGATCTAAGGAGAGGTGTGTTTACTGATCTCCTGGCCTGTGCTTTGGTGTGTGAGCAAAGACAAGCACTTTTTTCTTTGACCACATTCTCCACTTCCCTGAGGCCACAAGCTCTGGTGTGCTAGTGTTCCTTCTCAGCCTGAAACTGTGACCTGGATCTGAGTATGGGCAATATAACAGAAACAGAGTCCTGCACCCAGTGCCAGCAAAGAAACCCCTGTAATATCCTTTTTTTTTTTTTGGCTAGGCAATGGGGTTAAGTGACTTGCCCAGGGTCACACAGCTAGTAAGTGTTATGTGTCTGAAGCCAGATTTGAAGTCAGGTCCTCCTGAATCCAGGGCCAGTGCTCTATCCACTGTACCACCTAGCTGCCCCTGTAATCTCCTTTTGACCAGTTGTGACCCCCTTACTGTTTGTAGGCTGAGAGCTCTGGAAGCAGTTTCTGCTGCTGCTGATTTAGTTGCCCCTAGGGCCTGCTTCTGGTTTGCTGGGGTGCCATCTGTGCTGGTATAGCTTGTACTTTACTCTCACCTTCATGCGATAAACCTTTGCTGCCACCCTTCTAAGATGTTTTGGGTTGGAAATTTGTTTAGCTCATCCTTCTGTGGGTTTGGCCACTCCAGAATTTGTTTTGAGACATTATATAAAGTTTTTGGAGGGGAATTTGGGATAGCTCAAGTGAAATGAGTGTCTTTTTGTCACCATCTTGGCTCCACCTGTTTCTCCCCTTCTCCCTTCAGATAACTGTCTTGCCAAATGAATTTGAGAAAGAATAAAAAAGTTGACCATCATCTTCAAGAGAATCTGGAGAGACATTCTGAGAGAACTGGTTTTAATTTATTCTGTGGAGAAGATATTCTATAGAAAAAATACATCCCAAATAAAGACTTTAACTGCCACAATGACAGAAATGGATGGTTGGAGTTTAGTGCCTACGTTTTGGAGTTAACAGCTGTAGCCTATGGTTAGACATGACCTTGACTATGACCTTTCTTAAGCCTGGTTTTCTCTCTGTCTCTCTCTCTCTCTCTCTCTCTCTCTCTCTCTCTCTCTCTCTCACACACACACACACACACATACATGCATATACATATGTATGTATTTGCATAATGTATCTATTAATAAATTATATAGCCAGTAACATTAACATTTTCTCAGCCTATTAGATCAGACTGAGAGAGGAGAGAGCTTATTGGAAAAGAAATTACTCTAGTTTATACGAAATGGAGTGGGGGCTTAGGAATAATTAATAGACAGAATTGCTTATGAATTTATAGAAGTTTATAAGATAACATAAGAACATATTCCTGGATTGCCTTTGAGTCCAACATAAGATAATTAATAAGGAAACAAGGATGTTGAGGGGAATGGGTGAATGTATTTGCTCTTAAGAGCATCTGAGAGGTGTAGCAACTCACACTGACCCTAATAACTATAGGGTTGTTACAGGTTGGCTAGTATAACCTTTGTTAAATGTGCATTATAGCACTAAACCTGGCTCCACTTTCATTTAATCATTTCTGGTTAGTGACATAGAGATGAGCTATTAATTTCTGTTTTAGAATTTTTTCTTTTAGTACAAACATAATTATTTCAATAATAACCATTAACAAACATAAATATTTCAATATACAAAGAACAGAAAAAGAAGATTGTGTAAGAGAATCTGAACTTCTATTATGTGTAGCTTGCTTTTTAAAAGTTATGTATATAACATATCACGAAAGTAAGAAATGCTTACGTATGTTTTGAAGTATATCATTCATGCTTATTTTCACTAATTTCCTCCCAACATCTGTCCCCAAACAAAAGCCTTCTTTTCTAGCAAACAAGTATAGTCAAGCAAAACAAATTCATCTATTGGTCGTGTCTGAGCATGTGTGTCCCATTTACCAACTCTGCTTTATATCTTGGTCAAGAAGTAGGAAACATGGGGCAGCTAGGTGGTACAGTAGATAGAGTACTAGCCCTGGAGTCAGGAGGACCTGAGTTCAAATCCAGCCTCAGACACATGACACTCACTAGCTGTGTAACTCTAGGCAAGTCACTTAACCTCAGTTGTCTCACAAAAAAAGAAAAGAGGTAGGAAACATGCTTTATCACTGGTCTTCTGAAATCATGAGTGGTCATTGTATTGATCAGAATTCTTAAATCTTTTGAAGTTGTTTTCCTTAACATTATTGCAGTCATTGTAAAAATTGTTCTCCTAATTCTCACTTCAGTCTGCATCAATTTATATAAGAATAATAGCTGTGTTGATACAAGATGAAAAACGCCCAGCATCTACTAGTTGGTGACAGCTTTGGAACTGGCACTCCTGGAACTATTTTGTGAAGATTTAGGAGAGAGGAGGCAAGAGGAATTAGTTTGAAGGTGAGATCAAGTTCAGAGTTTGTGCTCTTCCATCTTGGGACCATGTGAACAAGCAAGGATTGAGCTGGTGCCAGATGTCCAAATACTTACTTCTCTACACTCCTCCCTTGAGATTCAGACAGGCCACTTGTACTTCTACTGGTGAGTAGCTGGTCAAACAGAAACAGGACCTTTTAAAAAACTTATGGAGACAATGATCTTGGTGGTTGGTACACTCATCCAAGTGCCGTTCAGAGACAATCCCTGCCTCTGATCCATGGAAGGAAACAACTCTCTTTAACTGTCCAAATCCTCTAAGTTTTATCCCTATCTCCTTCAAGGGTATGAAGGTAAAAGTAAAAAATGTTGATTTCTGCTCCTGTAGCACCATCACTGGCTGCTTATACCCAAAGTAGCGTCCAATTCTACTGTCCTTTCATTGCTATCACCTTATTCTTCTTTATATCAAAGGGAAATATGATCGTTTCTAACCCTCTTTGATGATCAATGCTAGCAAAGGTAGAATTTTTTTGTGGAAGGATTTTTGAGGATCTAATTATAACAGGAGTGCAAAGAGAGCACCTTGTCATGTTAGCTTAAAGTCCCAGAGAGGCAGAAAGCATAGTGATTCCATCCAGAAGTCACTAACACATTGGAGGCACATTGGGAAAGTACTCCTAAAGCACCTCAAGTTTCTTAATCAAATATTTAAATAGAATAATACTTTAATAACATAAAGGAGCCACTAGACATAGTAGACATAAGGTGTGGAGGCAAAGGCAAGCCAAGGATCTAAAAAAAAGTGATTCTTTACCACATATATCTTACCTGTAACCTCCCTTTGGAGTCTATCTAGGTATTTTATATGTGTTTTCTATCCTTCACCCCCTCCCTCAGTAATAATTTACCTGGCCCCAAAAAACCTCATATATCTGAGTGGGGCTTTAGAGAAGATCTCCCCTAAACTTTACATGCCTCTGTGGGTTTAGCTTTTATTTGGCTCCTATTAACCTAAAATGTGTGAGAACTTCATTTTCTTGTATTTTCATCAGTGAGAAATCCCCAACAGTTCTTCTCCTTACATTTACCTGAAATTACCATCTCCATAATTTCTTATGTCATAATAACATTCCATTCCATTTATATACTATTGACTTGATTTAAAAAAATTATTTTAATTAGCTAAGATTCACCTTCTCTTCTACCCCAAACCTTTCCATCGTTTGAGAACATGAGAAAAACCAAAGTCCATTACAAACATATATAATCAATCAAAATAAATTTCTGTGTTGGCCATGTACAAAAATATATTTTTTTCTTATTCTGCATTGAGTTCTTTACTTCTCTACCAGGAGGTGGATAATATATTTCATCATTAACCCTCTGGAATTCTGGTTGGTCATTATGCTGATAAAAGTTAAGCACAATAGTATTCCATCCATTACATCACACACACACACACACACACACACACACACACACAAATACCTACACACACATCCATTCAACAATGTTATAAGATTATTATTATGTTAAAATTATTAGATTCCTGTTCTTTGGCACCTCAAAACATTATAAATATTTTTGTATATCCTTAGAGTTTGTTTTGCTTAGGACCTATCATTCCCTTAGCTCCCTCTAATTTCCCCTTCCCTTTTCTTCCCTTTCCCTTTTTATTTTTCTGATGAGTGAAATGGATTTTTGTACCCAGCTCTGTGTATATATTCTTCCTTCCAGTTCAGATTAGAATGAGGTTCAAGTGTCAGCCATTTGCTCCTACCTCCTGTATACTCTGATAATGTAAGATAATTTCCTCTAATATTCTTTTCCCTTCTCCCCTTCTCCCCCATTGCATTCCTCTTCCTGTCTCTCTTTCCATTCTTTTCTTAAGATCATCAAAACATAACAGAACAACTCCTAGACCTTGTCTAATTGTACTCCATGAACACTGATGATGATAAGGGTCAGAGAAGACACATGTTATCATCTCCCCATATTTGAATAGAATAATTTATCTCTGTTTAGTCCTTTGTTCATTCATGTTTACCTTTTTATGACTCTCTTCACTCCTGTGTTTGAATTTCAAAATTTCTCTGCAGCTCTGGTCTTTTCATCAAGAATGCTTGGAAGTCTTCTATTTCTTTATTCTATTTTCCTTCTGTAGTATCATACACAGTTTTGCTGGTTATGTTATTCTTGGCAGAAAGGCTATATTCTTTGTCTTTTAGAATACTGAATTCCAAGTTCTTCACTTCGCTTTGATCTATTTTCCAGGTTAGTTATTTTTGCTGTAGGATACTTTATATTACATATAATGTGTTATATTATATTAATAGAAATTATTATATCATACTAATTAATGTCACATATGTTTATTATATGTTATTTCTATATCACTTTTATGTATTGTTCTGTCTTTTGACTTTAATATATCTGGTTGCCTTATGGCATCATTGACTTCTATTTCGTTTATTCTAATTTTCAGCGACTTTGTTCTTGGACAAGTTTTTTGTACTTTTGCCAGGCTATAATTCCTTTCCAGTTCTTTCCTCCATGCTCCCATTTCTTTTCCATTTTTTCTTTAAAGCACTCTTATTCCATTTATAAAAAATATTTTAACTTGAAAAAATACAAACAAATTCTTGCTTCATCTCTCCTAGGGATTCTAGTTCAGGTTGTGCCCAAGCTGTACTTTTTACTGAGGCATTGTGTATAGATGTGTTAAAGTAATTCTCTCCTTCTGTATTTGTGTCTTGAGTATCCATTATAGTGTGGTTCTTGATTTTTTGTTTGTCCTTTTTCCAATCTACTTCCTGACTTTGGACTTCATGCCAAGGCAGGGTCCTGCCACATTTCTGGGAAGAAGGTCTGTATGGTTAAATCATTACTTTCTTGGGACACTGAGTGTCATGTTATTCTAAGATCTCAGGGACAGTCTAGGGACTTGCAAGCTTTCAATGTTTTCAAAAGGGTCTTATCCTCTCAAAGTCTGTTTGTTGCCCCCCTAATTAAAAGCTCTGGAAGTTCTTTATCTGGATTTGGTCTGTGAAAGAGTTGACTGCTGCTAGACTCCACTTCTAATCAACCACCTCTAATCAACTAGAAAATTTTGTTGGCTCAAAGTTAGGAAGAATTGTA
The DNA here is from genome assembly GCF_003287225.1 of Phascolarctos cinereus. Lineage (NCBI taxonomy): Eukaryota > Metazoa > Chordata > Mammalia > Diprotodontia > Phascolarctidae > Phascolarctos > Phascolarctos cinereus. The sequence continues at coordinate 237,528,657 of NW_027555847.1, forward strand.
GGCTCCCCTTGGTCTGAGTTTTCTGCATTGGTTATTCAACTGCAGGCTGAGCTTGATGCTGGAAGCAAGACCCTGCTTTGCACCTGAGACCTGAACCATACCACTGCTACTGCAGCTGTTGGCTTCTGCAGTTCCTTCTTTCTTTGTAAACTGCTTAGTTCCCCTTTTCACTTTGCCCTGAATCTGCAACTGAGAACTGGGTAGCTGGTGAAAAAACTGCCAGTTTGCACCCATCCCCATTGCAGTGCCCTCATGTGTGTCTGATGTTGCTCCAGTAGAGTTCTGAGACCTCTTTTTGTGTTGAGGCACAACTTCTCCCTGGGTATTGAAGTGCTCCTTACACCATGATCCTATCTCACTCCTAAATTCAGTGTCTGCAGATCTTTCTGTCTCCCTATGAGTTCCTGGGCCAGAAAAAGAACTCATTGTGACTTTTTCTGGATTTTCCCATCAGGAATTGGTCTGGTGAGTTTTATAGATTTGTTTGGAGAAGTTGTGAGTGGGAGCTCAGCTGCATTGCTTCCTTTACTCCTCTATCTCACCTCCTCCCAACAGCTATTTGTTCATCCCTTCCCTAACTGATGGAAACCCACTTTGTTTTCAACTTTTTAAGCAAAATTGTCCATTTTATCTTTTATGATAGCCTGTAACCCTTGAGGGGTCAAGAACTTTTCCCTATCCATATTTGTGAAAGAAATCCCTTTTCCTTCTCCTACATTTTTTTTAAAAAAACAAAGGCTTGTGCTTTGTCAAAAACTTCTGCATCTGTTGATATGCAATTTTGTTATTCTTATGATTAGTATGGTAGTTTTCCTAATATTGAACCTACCCTAAATTTCTGGTATAAATGCAAGGTGGCCCTAAGGCGTAATAACCTTGTGATATCTTGTGGTAATCTCATTGCTAATATTCTACTTACAATTTTTACATCAGTATTCATTAAGAATATTAATCTATAGTTTTATTCTTTGTTTTAATACACCTTGAATTCAGTATCATGGAAATATTTGTATCAAGGAAAGAATTTGATAGGGACTCTTCCTATTTTCTCTTTTTTTCCCCCTCAGCTAATGTATAATTGGAATTGTCTTTAAAATGTTTATTAGAATTCACTTTAAAGTCAATCTGGTCCTGGGTTATTTTCCTATGATGATGAGGTCTAGAGGTTAAGGGTGCTGGAACTCACAACACAAGGATCCTGCCCAAAAGAATTCGACCCAGCCTTTTTTCAGCCAAAAACAAGGTTTATTAAAGATCTGCTATATTGCCAGTGTCTTGAGAAATCTAGGAGTCTGCAAGTATTGGCTAGATTCTAAGAATCTGAGCAGTGGCTAGATTTTAAGAATCTAAGCACCTTAATGGAGACAAGGTGGATTTTATATACAGAAAGACTGTGGGAGGGATCTAGGAGTGGCCAAATAGTTTGGGTGACTGGAGGAGGGGTCTAAGGAAGATCTGAATGGGAGTGGCTAGTAAACTGGGGTGAATAGGACTGCCGGGACCTGGACAATGGAGCCTAGCTAGGATTAAGTGTGTGAAATGGCCAGGGGCCATAGGGAGGGCTAGGCTAGGTTAAGGGTAAAGAAATTGAAAGGTTGAGTGTAGCCACAAAGAAAGGCCAGTTGATTAGATTATAGCCTCAGGCAAATTTAGCTTCCATCCTCATCAACGAGAGGTAATTGATGACTTGTCCAATTCTTTTTTCTGAGATTTGGAAGCCTGCTACTTATGGTTCTATTAACCTGAACCTTTTGTATTTTTAAAAAATATTCATCCATTTCATTTGGTTTATCAGTTTTATCACATAACTGGGCAAAATATTTTCTAATAATTTCTTTTCTTTATTTGTTGTGAATTTCCTTTTTTCATTTTTGATACTAATAATTCGGTTTTCCTCTTTTAAAAACATTAAGTTAAGATTGGCTTACCTATTTACTTTATTCCTCCCCTAAACAGCTTCTAGTTTTATTTATTAATTCAATGGATTTCATTTCTTTCCATTAAAAAATCCTCTTCTTTGATTTTTCAGGATTTCTACTTTGGTGTTTAATTGGGGTTTTTAATTTGTTGATTTTCTAAGGGTTTTTAAAGTTGCATTTTCAAGATGCATTCATTTGTTCTTTTATTGATGAAAATATTTAGAGATACAACTTTTCTCTAAGGACTTTCCTGTTTATTTTTTATTAGATTTATTGAGGTTGGAAGGGATCTCTGAGTACTCTCACTACTTTAGTTTTACTGCCTATTCCCATAATTCCTTCAACTTTTCCTTTAAATATTTAGATGCTACCCCATTTGGTAGATAATATTTAGTACTGATATTAATCCATGATCTTTGGTAACTTTCAGCAAATGTAATTTCCCTATTTATCTCTTTTAATTGTCTAATTTTATGATCACTTTGTCTGAGATTGTGATTGCTACCCCTGTGTTCTTCTACTTCAGCTGAAGCATAAAAGAATTTGCTTGTGAATCTTTTACATTTCAAATGAACTTCTCATAAACATATTGTTAGAATCTACTTTGAAACTTGTTAGCTATCTATGGATGAGTTCATCCCATTCACATTCACAGTTAAGATCATTATTTGTGTATTTGCCTCCATCCTATTCTCTTGCATTTTCTTTCTCTGTTTCCCAGTCTCTCTTTATGAAGTAGAGGGTAGTAAATGAGGTATCACTACTCTAGGCTTGATGCAATTTGCTGCTGCTGCTGCTTTCTTGCTCCTCTTCTCTTTCACTCATCTATGACAAAATTGTAGGCTCTTCTCATTTCTTTTCTTTTAAACCCTTCTTCATAATCCACCTTTAATGATTAGAATTTGTTTCTCTTAGTCTACCTTTCTCCTTTTTCTCTCTTCCTTTCCCCTCTTATTTGGTATAGAATAAAATGTATTTCTGCTCCCAACTGTTTGTTATTCTCTGCTTGGACCAACCAGTTCATATGAAAGGAAGATTCACATTTTCCCTCCTTCCCCCACCCCTTACTCCTTGTTTGTATTGTCTTCTACTTGCACACCCCAATTATATGAGGTACTTTCTCACATTCATCCTCTCTCCCCTTCTTTTTCTTACTTTCTTTTATGATCATCAATGCATGACAAAACCATTTCCAGGCCCTCTGTCTTATTAAACACTCTTTATGACACCTGACGGTTCTGAAGTGATGCTTGTATCATTTCACCATTATACAATATAAACAGTTTATCCTTCTTCATTCACTATTATTGCTTGTTCATATTTATGGGTTTTTTGGGGGGGTTATGTTTATTTTTATGTTTTTCTTGACTCTTGTATTTTAAAGTTTCTGCTCAGATCTGGTGCTTTCACTGAGGTAGCAAGGTGGCACAGTAGACAGAGTGCTATACCTGTACTTAGGCTCAGGTATTTATTAGTTGTGTGACCCTCAGCAACTTATTTAAGCTCTTAGTTTCCTCATCTGTAAAATGGAGATAATTATCTGGATAAAATGAGTTAATATTCATAAAACATTTTAAAATTTAATGTATTTTATTTTTCTCCAATTACATGTTAAAATAATTTTTAAACATTCTTTTTAAAGTTTTGACTTTCAAATTTCATCCTTTCCTCTGTTCTTCACCTCCTTCCTCCCTAAGATGGTATAAACAATTGATATAGATTATACATGTGCAATCATGTAAAACATTCCATATTAGTAATTTTGTACAAGAAGACTCAAATAAAAGAAAAAGAAAGAAAGTGAAAAGTAGCATGCTTCAGTCTGTATTCAAACAATATCAATTCTTTCTCTGGAGGCGGATAGCATGTTTCATCATCAGTGCTTTTGAATTGTCTTGGATCATTGTATTGCTAAGAATAACTAAGTCATTTGCAAGTCTTTGTCATACAATATTGCTGTTACTGTGTACAATGTTCTCCTGGTTCTGTTCACTTCACTTTGCATCAGTTAATATAAATCTTTCCAGATTTTTCTGAAATCATTATGCTTGTCATTTCTTATAGTACAATAATATTCCATCACAATCATATACCACAGTTTGATTAATCATTCCACAATCAGTGGACATCCCTTCGATTTCCAATTATTAGCCACCACAAAAACTGCTATAAATATTTTTGTACAAATAGGCCCTTTTCTCTTTTTCACATATATATATCTCTGGGATATAGACCTAGTAGTAGTATGCATAGTTTTATGGCCCTTTGGGTATAGTTTCAAATTGCTCTCCAGAATGGTTGGATCAGTTCACAGCTCCACCAGCACTGCATTAGTGTTCCAGTTTACCCACATTCTCTCCAATAGTTATTGTTTTCCTTTTTTGTCATATTAGCCAATCTGATAAGTGTGAGGTGGCACCTCAGGGTTGTTTTAATTTGCATTTCTCTGATCAAAAGTGATTTAGAGCATTTTATATGATTATAGATAGCTTTGATTTCTTTGTCTGAAAACTGCCTGTTCATATCCTTTGACCATTTATCAATTGAGGAATGACTTGTGTTCTTATAAATTTGATTCAGTTCTTTATATATTTGAGGAATTAAGCTTTTATTGGAGATACTTGGGTTAAAAATTTGTTCCCAGTTTTCTACTTTCCTTTTGATATTTGTTGCATTGGTTTTGTTTGTGCAAAAACTTTTAAATTTTATATAATCAAAATTATCTATTTTATATTTTGTAATGCTCTCTATATTTTATTTGGTCCAAAATTCTTCCCTTATCCACAGATCTGACAGACAAATTATTCCATTATCTCCTAATTTGCTTATAGTATCACCCTTTATGTGTAACTCATGTACCAGTTTTGACATTATCTTGGTATATGTTGTGATGTGTTGGTCTATGCCTGGATTCTGCCATACTGTTCTCAAATTTTCCCAATAGTTTCAGTCAAATACTGAGTTTTTGTTCCAAAAGCTTGGATCTTTGAGTTTATCATATGTACTATGGTCATTCACTATTGTGTCTTGTGTGGCTAATCTATTCCACTGATCCAGCACATAAAGCACTTTTGTAAAACTTAAAAGCACTATATAAATGCGAACTACTATTATTATTATTTTGATAGGAGCAATTGAAAGTCTTCTATTTCATTAAAGATCCATTTTTCCCCTAGCTGTAGGATTATACTAAATTTTACTGAGTAGATTTTTATTCTTGGTTGTAAGCCTTTATCTTTTGTCTTCTATAATACCGTTTTCTAAGATTTCCACTCTTTAGAAGTAGTAGCTTCTAAATCTTGTGTGGTCCTGACTATGCTTCCTTTGTACTTGAATTCTTGCTTTCTGGCTGCTTGCATTACTTTTCTCCTATCTTGAAGCTATAGGTTTGGGTTTAATGTTCCTAGAAAGTTAAATTTTGATGTTTCTTTCATGTGATCAGTGGATTCTGCCCTCTGATTCTAAGAGATCCAGGCAGTTTTCTTTTATGATTTCTTGAAACATAATTTTTATGGGAAGGAGGTCTTGGCACTCAAGTCATTCAATGATCCTTAAGTTATCTCTTATTGATCAATTGTTTTGGTGTGAGATAATTTATACTTTTCTTCTGTTATTTTCAGTCATGCGACTTTCAGCATTTCATGTCTCATGGAATCATTAACTTTTATTTGGTCCTTCATAATTTTCAAGGAGTATGTTGAGTGGATAGTGTTTCATATCTTGTGTGGCAAGCTTTTTATTCTTTTTCCAATTCCAGATTCTCATTTCTTTTCCATTTTCCTCCCCAGGACTCTATTTTCTTTCCCAATTGTTTCTCTAACCCTCTGTTTCATTCATAAAACCATTTAAGCTCTTAAAAAAAACCCAATCTCTTGCTTCATCTCTTCCAACAATTTCAGTTGAACTTCTAACCAATCTTTTTTTTTCTTTGAGGCTTTGCTTGTAATGTTTTGGAATCATTCTATTCTACTAGGTTTGTGTCTTGAGTATCCCTTTCATTTTAATAGCTCTTTATGGTAAGGATGCTTTATTTGCTTATTCTTAAAGCCTTACTTCCTGACTTCAGACTTGATGTTAAGGCTCAGCTCTGAATACTTCTGGAGGGAATATCTGGGCCATGCTTTGTCCTGTTTTGTGTCCTCTTGGATCTTGCTGCTATATTGTTGTGGTATTGAATGTTGAGGATCTCAAGGACAGCTCAAGCTAGGGAACTGCAAGCTTTTAGCATGCCCAAACAGTGTATTCCAGGTAAAAGGCTGAGCACTTCCTTTTTGGTCTCAGCTCTGCAAGTTCCTGACCTCAGTTTGGGTATGAGCAACATAACTTGTGGACTTAGTCTCGGTTGGAGCTCCAGTAGACTAAGCTGCTGTCAGGCAACTAGAAAGCTCTGCAAGTTCAGAGACACAGAACTACAGGTTCCTCTTAGGTCTGACTTCCTGCTTTGATTATAATGCTGCAGACTTCAGAATGAGCTAGGAGCTAGATTTGAAATCATGCTCTGCTCCCAGGGTCAGAATCATACAGCCACTGCTCACTTCTGTATTTACTCCTTGCTCAGTACATAGCCTAGGCCTCAATACTGCCCTTGCCCTGGACTACTACTCATTGGTACATGTCCCTTCCTCAGTGTACACTATATCTGTGACTCAATTCTAGGGTGTCAGTGATAGAGTTGACATTTGGTACCTGTTTGGATCTGTGACCCAGTTCTGGGGTGCGAGTGACAGTGTTGCCACTTGGCACCTATTCATGCTTCCTGCAAAAGGTCAGGCACCTCTATGCCAAATCTGTGTCCTCTTTTTTGCCCTGCTACATAGCTATGGGCAAGCCTTCATTCAGTCCCTATAATGGAACGCTTCACACAATGTGTGCCTGGTTAGAACTTGCCCATCCTCACTGCAGACCCCTCTTTCTTTGTCTCTCTTTGCCAACTTAGGTAATGCATGAGTTTTTTCTTAGATTTTCTAATCAGGACCTGGTCTACTCTGTTTTATGGGTCTTTGGAGAGTGATTGTAGGGTATAGCCGAATTGTACTCCTTTTCACTCCATCATCCTGGCTGGCTTTTCTATTTGTGTGCTTAACAAGAATATTACCCTAAAGGGCATAAAACTTCACAAACAAGTGTAGAAAAGCAGAAAAATTAAATGTTCTCCTTTCGGAACACAATGCAATAAAAATTATGTTCAACAAAGGGCCTTGGAAGCATAGATTAAAAATTAATTGGAAACTAAAAAATCTTATCCAAAAGAATAATTATGCCAAGGAACAATCATAGAAACAATTACCAATTTCACTAAGATAATGACAACAATGAGACAACATACCAAATTTTGTCAGATGCATCCAAAGCCATACTTCGGGGAAAATTTATATTGCTAAATTCTTACATCAATAAAAGAGAGAAAGAACAGATCAATGAATTGGGCATGCAACTAAAAAAACCTAGAAAAATAACAAATAAAAAATCCCCAATTAAATATCAAATTAGAAAACTTGAAAATCAAAGGAGAGATCAATAAAATTGAAAGAAAAAACTCATTGGACTAATAACTAAAACTGGGAGCTGGTTTTATGGGGAGAGGGGGAAGATAAACCATTGGCTAATGATTAAAAAAAAAGAAAGAGGAAAACCAAATTGCCAGTAACAAAAATGGAAATTATAAATGGACAACCAATGAAGAGGAAATTAAAGCAAATGTTAGTAGGTATTTTGCCCAACTTTATGCCAATAAAATTAACAACCTAAATGAAATTGATAAATATTTATAATAGCATAAATTCCCAGATTAGCATAAGAGGAAATAGAATACTTAAATAATCCCATTTTTTAGAAAAAGAAATTGAACACACCATAAATGAGTACCCTTAGAGAAAAAAAAACAGATCAAATGGATTTACAAGTGAATTCTACCAACCATTTAAAAAACAATTAGTTCCAATACTATGTAAATTATTTGAAAAAAATAAGAGAAGAAGGAAATTTTACCAAATTCCTTCTACGACACAAATATGGTGTTGATATATAAACCAGAGAAAGCAAAACAGAAAAAGAAAACTGTAGGCTAATTTCCCTAATGAATATTAATGCACATTTTAAAAATAAAACACTAGCAAGGAGATTACACAAATATCATCACAGATATCATATACTATGGCCAGACTGGATTTATTCCAGGAATGCAGGGCTGGTCTAATATTAGGAAAAATATAACTGGTCATACCAATAACAAGAATATTGTCCTAAGGTTTGTATTTCATGTGGAATGTTGGCATGGATTGTTGCTAAGTCATGCTACCTGAAACTTCTATAATAACTTACTTAGAGACATTATAAGATATTCCATGCTGTAGTTAAGTAGGCTGGAAGTCACCTATTCACCTTTTGCCTGTGGCCCATGCTTTTACAATATAGCTCTGTCTGCATGTTAATTTGTCTTCATATGTGTATTGCTCATTTCTTTGATTTCCACGCTATTTTTGTTATTTATTATATTATCTTCATACTCATACTTGTTGTAAAGCAACATTTATATGTTTAAAATAATCACGTGATTGCACAACTATGACCCTAATAAGAGCATTTCCTTCACCCCATCTGGAAGCTGTTACTTAAATATGTATGCATTTCATATCTATCTATAGTATAGTATTCCTGAATGCAACTCTATTTATCACAGTTTCCAATTCTTCCACATTTTTATAAATTACAAGTGTAATTTTCTCTTTTAAAGTGATTAACAACAAGGAAAAGACATTATTTCTTATTCATTCATGGTTTTTATAAGGTTATATAATCTGGGGAAGGGAAGGCATGCGACCAGTGCCTGACTCCATTCAATAGGAAAGACTGTCAATTAAGTGATCATTTCCATTTCTTGTATTCATTATTTATGACACTTTGGTAGACCTGCCAAGTTCTCTCTGACTCTTTGATTTTCAGGCTTCTTCCTTTAATTCCACCCCCTTTGTGGGTTATAACTCTTTCCATTGGTCTAGAGGTTTTTTTTGGGGGGGGTGGTGTATGCATATTATTCAATCAGATCTTGGCTCAGCCCCCATCCAGAAGAAAATTCCTCTTCATTGTTTCATTAACAGTGTGCCTCATTGATTTATGTAAAAGCCATCTTGTATACAAATTTTAAGCAGAATATTAGACATGAATGAGGTAAATAACATTGATGCACTCAGAGAAATCATTTCCCAGTTGCTCATAGCTTTCTTCAGATGAGACTGTGAGGCTCTTATCTATATGCTGGGCAAAACAAACAAACAAAAAACAGAAGATCAGTTTTCACCCCAGATATTTTCTTGGAGAGAATCAAGGAATTCACCACTCAGAAAAATCTATCAATATGTCAGCGTCCAGTCTTTTAGGGATGACTTAGGAACCCAGAATATCTTTTCTGGTCACTTTCTAGATAGTACAAGCTTTACAGGGAGACCGTATTGTGCATTGAAGCCTTTCCTAGGCAGCTACAGTCAGTTGTAGCTATAACTACCTCATTTAACCCTACGTGTTCTTCAGATGTATGTGCTTAATTGTCCCTTTGACATCAGCAACTGTGAGGGAGGTGGAAGTTTTCTTTAAAAGGCATAAATAACTTGCATCTTGAAGTCTTGCCCCTGGTAACAGAAAAGGAGAAAACAAAGCTTTGTGAGAAGGCATGGCATGCATTACAGAGTCATGAGACTGAAAGGGTATATACCCCATGGGAACGTTATTTGGAAATTGCTTTTTAAGCGATAAAGTGCAATAGAAATCTGAGCTAATACTATTAGTAATATAAGTGTTAATGTAGCTGTTATATTACAGATTCCCTTTGGCTCTTAAAAGCTCAGTTATACTTACTACTTTTTTATTTTTTATAAAAGGAAATCAAATGCATCTTAAAATGAAAAACACCCCAACTTGCCCATTCCCATCATAGAATCAGCTTATGTGAATTGTAAAGGCCCCTCAAGATCAGCCAGTTTAAATGTCTGGCTTGTTGCTCCTATCCACATAACTTGTTATCTTTCTCTTTAATACCTCCCCAATAAGGTCACTGAATCCCCTTATAAGCACCCATTTTGCAACATTTATAGAATGAAGACATTCCTTTATAGGTCAGAGGAAAGAAACAGAAGGCATATAGATAGTAATACCTTCTTCTAAACAACTCCCTTTTCCAGTCATCTATATAAAATCAGCCACTCACAGAAAACAGTGGAGAGAAGTCCTTTTATGATTTTTCTGTGGGACTTCTTAATAGTGGAACTTATGGTCTCTTCTCCAGCTGGGACACTTTACCTGGTTTTCTTCACCTTCTAGTAGGAGGGTGTCTGCTGTTCAGGCTGGTGTGGATAATTTGCTTCTTCTCTTCTTAGAATTCTGGCTTTCCACTGCTCTCCACTCCCAGTGCCCAGTTGTATGTCCCAAGAGTGATGACTCTGCAGGACTCTCCTGTAGCTGTCGGAAGCCAGACCAGAGTCCACTGGCATTCATACCATTCTCCTGATGATGGTCAAGATTATTTATCTCTCTGTAATCCCATCACATATTTTCTTCATCTCTCTAGATAAAGAGACAGGCAGGAAAAGTCAACAAAAACTGAGGTATCTGAAGGTTAGTGGGTTGGTAGGAGAGAACTGGTATAGAAAACTAAATATTTTTCCTCCTTTATGCTCCTCTCCTCTCCTCCTTGAAGGTCACTGGGAAAAGAAAACTTGAAATCCTCACTACACCATCATCATTAGCAGAAGTATCCTAAATGGTCTAATTTACTACCAGAATATTTTAAACCATCCAGAGTGGGCAGCTAATTAAGAGACCTAAAACTTTGAACTTAGAAATGGTTCATTCTCTGAGAGGATTAGTTTTCATACCTGTGTAAATAAAATAATAATACAGCCACATGGAAAACAATTTAATATCCTTTAACATACATGTGTGTTTTGTTTCTGCAAAAACACTGGACTAATGCTGGATCCAGGAGGACTAACATACTTGCCCTTCCCTTCCTCCCTCTCCCTTCTTCTCCCTTCTTCTTCCTTCTCTCTCTCTACTTCTTCCTCTCCTCCCTTTTCTTCTTCTCCCTCTCTAGGGGTCCCTGGCTCTGGATGATGGACTAGGTTTGTATCTGGGGGAGTCTGGACCCTAAAGACAAGGATCAGGCTCTTTCTTTTCTCATAACTGTGATCCTTTTCATCTCAACCCTGATCCCTCGAGGGAAAAAAAATCACTTAAAGTTTGATTTGACCTATGTCTCAATTCTCTCCAAAGAGAGATGTAGAAAAGGTACTGGGGAGATCAGGAAAAGCTTCACCTAGAAGATGGAACCTGAGCTGAGTCTTAAAGGAATGCTAATTCTAATTCTTGAAGATTCTAAGAGGCAGAGGTGGATATAGAATGTATTCTAGGCACAGAGGATGGATCATGCAAAGGCACAGAAAGAGGAAATAGAATGTTGAGTTTGGGAAACAACCAGTAGGACCATTTTGACTGGGATGTGGCATTCATGAAGGGAAGTGATAAGGAGTCAGTCTGGAAAGGTAGGCATCAACTGAGCAATGTAGGGCTTTACATGCCAGGCTAAGGATTTTTTTTATTTTACCTGGAAACAATAGGGAGTCAGAAGATTTTTGCACAGGAGAGTTATATGGCCTGCTCTGTGCCTTACAAATATTAATTTGGGAACTACATGGAGAATTGATGGAAAGAGGAGAGGCTAGAAGCCAAGAGACCAAATAGGAAGCTTAATATAATAGTCCAGGTGGGAGAAAATAGAAATAGAAAGAGCTACCATTTATATAGTGCTTTAAAACCTTAAAGTACTTTACATTATCTCATTTTTGTAAATATGATTATCTCATATTTACATATGAGGAAACTGAGAGGTTCAGTGACTTTTCCAGGGTCACACAGCTAATAAGTGTTTGAAGCTGGTTGAGAGACAGAGAGAGGGGAGAGAGAGAGAGAGAGAGAGAGAGAGAGAGAGAGAGAGAGAGAGAGAGAGAGAGAGAGAGAGAGAGAAGAGGGTCCAGCACAGAGTTAGGGGATATCCACACTTAGTAGGTGGAATATAGATGATGTTCAACCAAAGGAGAGTGGAGAGTAGTCAGATAGGCAGGAAGAGAACCAAGAGTGATCAGTATCACAAAATCCAAGCATGGATAGAACATTAAATTGCGTAATGTTGTGCAAGTCACAAAACTTTTCTGAACCTCAGTTTCTTCCCCAGTAAAATGGGGATAACAACAACCTCAAAAGGTTGTGAGGAAAGTGCTTTATAAGCCTGAAGAATTGAGCAAATATGAGTGATTATTAATATAAGTCATTTTTCGATGTTCCATTGCCATCTATTCTTTTGAGCTTTGGTGTTTAGGAAGTTAAGGTTGTTTTTTTTTCAGCAAATATATAATGAGTTTTAAAAATTAAGACATGAATGGAATGGCATTTTATTTTGCAGACTTTACATTAAAGGAAAGTTTTCTTCCCACTGTTGATGTGTTCAAGCTATGATGAGAGATGTGGGAACACAGAAATACAGCTAATTTTCTTTTATTTGAAAGTTGAGTTATGTAAGAACAAGGTCCCTTTGGTGAATTTATTTCCACTAATTAAATAACAATTATGTATATCTACTGATGCCTTTCCATTTGAAATCATCATGACAACTTGCTGGGTGACAACTTTCAGGCAAAAACCCAGAAGGCATTTATTGTCTGTTACTGTTTTGTATTTTTTTGTTTTACTTGAACAAGTCCTTGAAAGCCATAGCTATTAATGAACAGAAGACAAACTTGAAGAAAAACAGGAAATATGAAATAAGAGCTGAATGTTACTCTCTTACCCAGGGAATTGAAGTATAGGTAAGATAAATGCCTTCAAAATAAGACACAAACATATAGTATATTCTGATTCTAAAATTGGGGGATGAACTGGGAATGTGCCTGTGCCAAAAATGGGTAATTTTCCTTTCCTTTTCTCTAAGGGAGAAGGAGTAACAAATCTATAGAGAAAAGGGGTAAGTAGATGAGCAGGAAGGGAGACAAAGAAGTTCCTAGACTGTGAGCAGCATGACTAGGAGTTGGGTATGGAGGGTGAGATGAGAAAAGACAACAGATTGACATGTTGGGTGGGTTCTTGGTACCACTGCTACTGTTGCTGCTTGGGATAGTGACCAACATTTGCTTTACCTGATACATCTGCATGGCTGACATGTAAGAAAATATTGAGGGATGGAGCAGAGAAGATCTTCATCTATACTAGTTCCTGGGCAGTGGTCCTAGATCTGGCCATTTGGTCTGGGGCCTGGAGAACACAGGAATAAACAATCAAAGAGTCTATGCTTTAAGGTCAGGACCAATAGAGGACTTTTTCTGATAGATACAGCTGTTTGTAGAGCTTATCAGCACCCATCTGAGACATATACTAAATAACCAAGTTGAAGTTGTTACAAGGATAGCAGAGGTTGGGAAGTGGGTGCAGTGTTAACCTGGCTGTTTGGGTAGTGATGCCATTCTGTGTTGGGCACAGGATTCTGTATGTTTGCATTCCTAATAAGTTATTCTCTTGATTCTTTAATGAGACTTGCCACCATGGTTTCAAATTTTTCTATATTGTTAATTATTTTTGCTAATAAATTCTGCTTTCCTAATTCTTTCTCTTTTAAAACCATTCTGGAAAATCCTGATTTAGTTCTGTCCTCTCTTAGGAGAACATGGAATAGTTGCTTGCTGTTGCAAAACTCTAGGTCAGCTTGTGCAGCCCTGACAGAGTGTGTAGGTGGTGGGAAAGGGTGATCAGTTATCACATTATTCATTGGGTCTTTACATCATCAGTATTATTAGTGTACTAGACAATAAAGATAGCTTTATTTTTATTCATTTGTTTGTACATAATTACTGTATTGGAGAAGTTTTAGGATCAGAGAAAGTGCTTAAGCTCCCATCTTTTTGGCTATATAACCAACAAGATGTCCTTTCCCTCTTTCTCTGGTCTCTTTAAAATATAGACAGTTGTAGTGTTGCTAGGTCAAAGAGTAGCAACATTTTAGTGTCTTTGAGGTATGGTTCTAATTGCTTTCCAGAGTGGCTTGCAGCAGTGTACAACTCCACCAAAAGAGAAGTAGAATGCTCCCTCCAACATTTGTCATTTTCCCTCCTTTGTCATTTTTGCCAATCTGATAGGTGTGAAGTGAAGCATTTAATTTTGCTTTAATGTACATTTCTTTTAGTATTAGTCATTTGGAGCATTTTAAAATATGATTGCTGATAGCTTGGATTCCTTCTTTTGACAACGTCCTGCTTATATCCTTTGGTCATTTATCCATTCGATAATTTGCTTTTAGTCATAAATTTGAATCCATTCCTCATATATCCTATGAATCCAAACTAAGTCAGTAAAATAGAAGTTTTACAGGCCTGCCTTAGATTGAGCAATATACATGTGTTCCATGTAAATATAGATTCCCATTTCCCTTTCTAAGAGCTGGAAGATTCCAGGTTTAGCTTTGCTTTTTTACTTGTCCATTTGTGTTGGTATAAAGGGGAGATAAGTTGTTCTGTATCCCAATCCACTCAGATTTTCTTGTCTAATAAAAACCAATCCCTTCAACTTTGAGGAAAGAATAATCTCTGTAGAGCCACCAGGTAGTTTAGCTGGCTGATCTCCAACACATGCCAAGCCTAATCTCCTTCTGGGATATGTGGCCCTGAGAATGTGCAAGTATAAATTCTCCATGTCCCTAGGAATTGTCAAGGATCATTGCATTACTCAGAGTTGCTAAGTCTTTCAAAGTTAATTGTCTTTACAATAATAATTTTACATTGTACATTGTTTTAGTTCTTCTGCTCATTTCACTTTACATCAACTTACATAAGTCTTCCTAGGTTTTTCTGGAAATAGCCCATTATCAAACAAACCTTATCCAGAGGGATAAGGTTGCAACTGCTTAGGCTGGTCTTCCACAATATGGCTCTGGTGGTAGTACAGTCAATTTAAGTAGGGAAGGGAGGGGATGGAATGACTGGGTAAAATTTCTAATGGCCAAATGAATATTTTAATATAAGCCGAACAGTAATAGACTGTACATGGTGTATTGATTATATTGAAGACTCAGTTTATTTATCCAATACAATGAGTTCTAGGAACTATTTTATCCATTAGTCATTTGTGCTGTATGTGGCTAACATCTTTGGCGAGTATATTTTTTCCTGTTTTCTTTTTCTTTTTTTTAATTAATTTATTTTGATTTATCAACAATCACTTCCATATGCTTCTGAGTTGAAAATTTTTCTCCCCCTTCCTCACCCCCACCCACCCCAAGATGGCGCACAATCTGATATAGGTTTTACATTTAAATAGCTATTAAACATATTTTCACATTAGTGAAGTTGTAAATAAAAATTAAAACCAATAGGAGGAACCATCAGAAAGAGGAAACAAAACTCAACTTAAGGTAAAAATAAGTGATAGCGATTCAACTTCCATAGTTCTTTCTTTGGATGTGGACAGCATTTTCCATCCCGAGGCCTCTGGAGATGTCTTAGATCTTCGTAATTCTGAGAAGGGTTCTGTTTAACAATCTTAGTCATTACATAACATGGCTGCTATTGTGTACAAAGTTCTCTTGGTTCTGCTCACTTCACTCAGCATCAGACCATATAAGTGTTTCCAGGTTTTTCTGAAGTCAGCTTGTTCATCATTTCTTATAGCACAATAGTATTCCATTACATTCATATACCACAACTTACTCAGCCATTCCCCAATTGATGGGCATGCTCTCAATTTCCAATTCTTTGCCACCACAAAAAGAGCTGCTATGAATATTTTTGTACATGTAGGTCCTTTTCCCATTTGTTTGATCTCTTTGGGATATAGCCCTAGAAGTGCTATTGCTGGATCAAAGGGTATGCACATTTTTGTAGCCCTTTGGGCATAGTTCCAAATTGTTCTCCAAAATGGCCGGATCATTTCACAATTCCACCAACAATGTATTAGTGTTCCAATTTTTCCACATCTTCTCCAACATTTATCATTTTCCCTTTTTGTCATGTTGGCCAATCTGATAGGTGTGATGTGGTACCTCAGAGTTGTTTTGATTTGCATTTCTCTAATCAATAGTGATTTAGAGCATTTTTTCATATGACTATAGATGGCTTTAATTTCTTCATCTGAGAACTGTCTGTTCATATCCTTTGACCATTTATCAATTGGGGAATGGCTTGTGTTCTTATAAATTTGTCTTAATTCTCTATATATTTTAGAAATGAGGCCTTTATCAGAGACTGGTTGTAAAAATTCTTTCCCAATTTTCTACCTTTCTAATCTTAGTTGCATTGGCTTTGTTTGTGCAAAAACTTTTCAATTTAATGTAATCAAAATTATCCATTTTGCTTTTCATAATGTTCTCTATCTCCTGTTTGGTCATGAATTCTTCTGTTCTCCATAGATCTGATAGGTAAACTATTCCTTGTTCTCCCAGTTTACTTATGGTATCAGCCTTTATATCTAAGTCCTGAACCCATTTTGACTTTATTTTGGTATATGGTGTGAGATTTGGGTCTATGCCTAGTTTCTGCCATACTCTTTTCCAGTTTTCCCAGCAGTTTTTTTCAAAGAGTGGGTTCTTATCCCAGAAGCTGGGTCTTTGGGTTTATCAAATAATAGATTACTATAGTCATTGACTACTGTGTCTTGCATATTTAACCTATTCCACTGATCCACCTCCCTATTTCTTAGCCAGTACCAAGCAGTTTTGATGATTGCTGCTTTATAATACAATTTAAGATCTGGAATTGCTAGGCCACCTTCCCCTGCATTTCTTTTCATTAGTTCCTTTGATATTCTGGACCTTTTTTTTTTCCAAATGAATCTTGTTATTATTTTTTCTAACTCTATAAAATAATTTTTTGGTAGTTTGATTGGTATGGCACTGAATAAGTAAATTAGCTTAGGTAGGATTGTCATTTTTATTATATTAGCTCGGCCTACCCATGAGCAACTGATGTTTTTCCAATTATTTAGATCTGATTTTATTTGTGTGAAAAGTGTTTTGTAATTGTGTTCATAGAGTTCCTGGGTTTGTTTTGGGAGGTAGACTCCTAAATATTTTATAATGTCTACAGTAAGTTTAAATGGGATTTCTCTTTCTATCTCTTGCTGTTGGGCTTTGTTGGTAATATTTAGAAATGCTGATGATTTATGTGGGTTTATTTTATAGCCTGCAACTTTGCTAAAGTTGTTTATTATTTCAAGTAGTTTTTTACTTGATTCTCTAGGATTCTCTAAGTATATCATCATGTCATCTGCAAAGAGTGATAGCTTTGTTTCTTCTTTGCCTATTCTAATGCCTTCAATTTCTTTTTCTTCTCTTATTGCTAAAGCTAAGGTTTCCAGTACAATATTGAATAACAGTGGTGATAATGGACATCCTTGTTTCACCCCCAGTCTTATTGGAAATGCTTCTAGCCTGTCCCCATTACATATAATGCTTGCTGAAGGTTTTAGATAGATGCTATTTATTATTTTAAGGAAGACTCCATTTATACCTATGCTTTCTAGTGTTTTTAATAGGAATGGGTGTTGTATTTTATCAAAAGCTTTTTCTGCATCTATTGAGATGATCATGTGGTTTCTGTTGGTTTTGTTGTTGATATGCTCAATGATGCTGATAGTTTTCCTAATATTGAACCAACCCTGCATTCCTGGTATAAATCCTACCTGGTCATAGTGTATTATTCTTGTGATAAGTTGCTGCAATCTACTTGCTAGTATTTTGTTTAAAATTTTTGCATCTATATTCATTAGAGAAATTGGTCTATAATTTTCTTTCTCTATTTTGACTCTTCCTGGTTTAGGTATCAACACCATATTTGTATCATAAAAAGAATTTGGTAAGACTCCTTCTTCACCTATTTTCCCAAATAGTCTATATAGTATTGGAATTAATTGTTCTTTAAATGTTTGATAGAATTCCATGTAAATCCATCTGGCCCTGGAGATTTTTTCCTAGGGAGTTCATCAATGGCTTGTTCAATTTCTTTTTCTGAGATGGGGTTATTTAAGTATTTTACTTCCTCTTCGGTTAATCTGGGCAATTTATATTTTTGTAAATATGTATCCATTTCACTAAGATTGTCAAATTTGTTGGCATATAGTTGGGCAAAATAATTCCTAATTATTGTTTTAATTTCCTCTTCCTTGGTGGTAGCTTCACCCTTTTCATTCTTGATACTAGTAATTTGGTTTTCTTCTTTCTTTTTTTAATTAAATTAACCAAAGGCTTATCTATTTTATTGGTTTTTTCATAAAACCAGCTCTTAGTTTTATTTATTAGTTCAATAGTTTTCTTAATTTCAATTTTATTAATTTTCCTTTGGTTTTCAATATTTCTAATTTGGTGTTTAGTTGAGGATTTTTAATTTGTTCTTTTTCTAGTTTTTTTAGTTGTATGCCCAATTCATCTCCTCTTTTTCTATTTTTTATGTAAGCATTTAGAGATATAAAACTTCCCCTAAGAACTGCTTTGCTGCATCCCATAGGTTTTGGTATGTTGTCTCATTATTGTCATTCTCTTGAATGAAATTATTGATTGTTTCTATGATTTGTTGTTTGACCCAATCATTTTTTAGGATTAGATTATTTAGTTTCCAATTATTTTTTAGTCTATCTTTCCATGGCCCTTTATTACATATAATTTTTATTGCATCATGATCTGAAAAGGATGCATTTAATATTTCTGCCTTTCTGCATTGGATTGTGAGGTTTTTATGCCCTAGTACATGGTCAATTTTTGTGTATGTGCCATGTACTGCTGAGAAAAAAGTATATTCCTTTCTATCCCCATTCAGTTTTCTCCAGAGGTCTATCATACCTAACTTTTCTAATGTTCTATTCACCTCCTTAACTTCTTTCTTGTTTATTTTGTGGTTAGACTTATCTAGTGCGAGAGGGGGAGGTTCAGGTCCCCACTAGTATAGTTTTGCTGTCTATTTCTTCCTGTAACTCCCTGAACTTCTCTTGTAAGAATTTGGATGCTCTACCATTTGGTGCATATATGTTTAGTAATGATATTACTTCATTGTCTATGGTGCCTTTTAGCAGGATGTAGTTTCCTTCCTTATCTCTTTTGATTAGATCTATTTTTGCTTTTGCTTTGTCTGAGATCAGGATTGCTACCCCTGCTTTTTTTACTTCAGCTGAAGCATAATATATTCTGCTCCAGCCTTTTACCTTTACCCTGTATGTGTCACTCTTTTTCAAATGTGTTTCCTGTAAACAACATATTGTAGGATTATGGTTTTTAATCCATTCTGCAATCCATTTCCGTTTTATGGGAGAGTTCATCCCATTCACATTCACAGTTATGATTACTATCTGTGTCTTTTTCTCCATCCTTTTCCCCCATTTATGCTTTTCTTTCTCCTTTTTCCTTTCTCCCCTTCACTAGTGTTTTGCTTTTGACCACCGCCTCCTTCAGTCCCTCCCCCTTTTATTATCCCTTTCCCTTTTCTTCCCCTTTAGTCTTACTGCTGCTTCCCTCCCTTCTTTCCCCCCTTTTCTTTCCCCCTTTTTCTTTCCCCTTTTCCCTCCTACTGCCTATAGGGCAAGTTAGATTTCTATACCTAACTGATTATATTATGCCCTTCTTGAGCCAAATCTGATGAGAGTAAGGTTCAAACAATGCTCCCCCCCTTCTTTCCTTCTGCTGTAATAGGATTTTGTGTCTTTTCCTGTAATGTAATTTACCCTTGTCTGCCTCCTCCTTTCTCAGTACATTTTCTAAGATCAGATTGATCCACTTATTTGGATCCATTTAACCCACTTGATTAGATTTTTTTTTATCATTACATCAAAGTCAACTAATATCCACCCTCTTTATGTATACTCCTTTAACAAGGTGTAATAACAATACAGTTCTCAAGGGTTGCAAGCCTCATATTCCCTTGTAGGGGTTTAAACAGCCCCCCCCTTATTAACAACATATTGTATCTTTGTCCCATTTACCTTTTTAAGTCCTTCTTGAGTCCTGTACTTGAAGATCAAATTTTTTGTTGAGCTCTGGTCTTTTTATCAGGAAAGTTTGGAAGTCTCCTATTTTGTTGAATATCCACCTCCTCCCTTGAAAAATGATGCTCATTTTTGCTGGGTAATTGATCCTTGGCTGCATTCCAAGCTCCTTTGCCTTATGGAATATCATGTTCCATGCCCTGCGGTCTTTTAATGTAGAAGCTGCAAGGTCCTGTGTAATCCTGACTGTGGTTCCATGATATTTAAATTGTTTCTTTCTGGCTGCTTGCAGCACCTTCTCTTTCACCTGGTAATTTTGGAATTTTGCTATTATATTCTTGGCGTTGTCAATTTGGGATCTCTTTCAGGTGGTGATGGTGGATTCTTTCTATGGTTATTTTCCCTTCTGGTTCTAGGACTTCTGGGCAGTTTTCCTTTATGATTTCCTGAAAGATACTGTCCAGGCTCTTTTTTTCATCATGATTTTCAGGTAGTCCAATAATTTTTAAATTGTCTCTCCTGAGTCGATTTTCCAGGTCGGTTGTTTTACTGATGAGGTATTTTACATTTTCATCTATTTTTTCATTTTTTTGTTTCTGTTTGACTGATTCTTGCTCTCTCATAGAGACATTAGTTTCCATTTGTCCAATTCTAGTTTTTAACAGATTGTTTTCTTCTGTTAGTTTTTGTACTTCCTTCTTCAATTGGACAATTGTGTTTTTTTAGGGACTTGTTTTCTTCAGTGTATTTTTTTTCCAATTGGCCAATTGTATTTTTGAAGGACTCTTCTACCTCTCTCATTTGACTATTAAAATCCTTCTTGAGCTCTTCTAAGAAGGCTTTTTGGGCTTCAGACCAGTTCATATTCCCTTTTGTTGTTGCAGATGTGGGTTTGTTGACAATGTTGTCCTCTTCAGAATTTCTGTCTTGATCTTCACTCTTCTCATAATAATCTATGGTATTTCTTTTTACTCATGGTGTTTCTTTATTCCCTGGCCTTTAAAGAGATTGAGCTCTCCTGCTGGGGAACAGAGGGTACTGACCCAAGCTTCTTGTGTTGGGAGCCTAGGTCTTGGTCACTGGCTTTGTGTGCTGGGGCCTCTTATGCTGGCAATTGGAGGCTGTAGGTTTCTGGCAGCTTACCTTGTGTTGGGCTGGAATCAGCAAGGCTGGAACTTTCAGGCAATTCTAGGTTGCCTGCTTTTCCTTTAGCTTTCTTCAGCTCCTTTTAGATGGGTGCTGCAGGGTGTTTATCTGCCTGGGGCCCCCTGCAGTGTTGTCTCCTCCTTTCTGCTAATGCACTGGGAGATTCCTTTGGTGGTGCCAGGCACTCTGGTGGTTTTCTGAGCTGGTTTCCACCGGTTCCCCCCTCACTGAGGCACTCGGAGGTCCAGGTGTTGGTGTTTGCCTGCTCTACCACCTGGGCTTCAGGATTTCTTCACAATTGGAGGCTTCAGGGCTCTACAGCTCACCTGGTGTTGGGTTGGAATCAGCAAGGCCGGGCTTTAGGAAGCCTTTAGGTTGTTTTCTTCACCTCCTTTCAGATGAATGCTGCAGGGTACTTATCTGCCTGGGGCCCTTGTAGTTCTGCCTCCTTATTTTTGCTGAGGCACTGGGAGACCCGTTTCTTGGGCTGCTGCACTGCTGCTCCTCGTCTTTTTTCCAGTTCAGGTGTTCTAGGGTTTTTTTCCTGGGGTGATATTTTTCTGGATTTTCAGAGGTTGATAGGGAGAGTGAGAGCGACTACTTTTTCACTCCGCCATCTTGGCTCCTGGAAGCGGAACCCTGTTTTATTTTTCAATTGCTGTTAATATCAGTACATTAAGCAAAGATGTCCATTATTCCATCTATTGGTGAATCTTTTATAATCTTCACATGTGGAAGAAATCTTGTGAGAGTAGAGGTTTTATGGCAGCGTTTTGTTTTACCCAATCAAAGGTGTTTTTGTGCACATCAATGAGAGGCATCATAATACAGTGGATAGAGTGCTCTCTTGGAGTCCAGAATCTCCTGGATTAAAATCTCACCTCAGATATTAGCTATGTGACCCTGTGGAAGTCATTTAATCTCTCTTGACTGAAACTCATTTGTAAAATGAGAGGTCAGGACTAGATGGCCTCTAAGTTCCTTTCAAACTCTAAATCTGTGATCCTATGAAGTACTACATAGTGGCATCTTTTTAAAATGTTATGTTATCTTTTTATTTATTTTGTTAAACATCTCCAAATAGCATTTTAATTTTTTTATTTTTAGTTCCAAATTGTCTCCCTCCCTCCAACCCCTCGCACACCCAATGAGATGGCAAGAAATATCATGCCCATTATATGTATGAAGTCAGGCAAAACATTTCCACATTATTGGAATGTTGGCCAAAAAAAAAAAGAAAAAAGAAAGAAAGAGAAAAAAATGCTTCGATCTACACTGAGTCTATCTGATATCTATCTGGAGGTGGATAGTGTTTTTCATCATGAATTTATTGGAATTGTCATGGATCATTGTATTGCTCAGAGTTGCTAAATCTTTCACTGTTAATTGCCATTGCAACATTGTTGTTACAATGTACATTGTTCTCCTAGTTCTGCTTACTTAACTCTGCATCAGCCAATATGTCTTCCCAGGATTTTCTGAAACCATCCCCTTCATAATTTCTTATAGCACAGTAGTATTCCATCACAATCACATAACTTGTTCAGTCATGTATCAAATTGAGGCTTCCCCTCAATTTCCAACTCTTTGACACTGCAAAAAGAGCTACTATAAATATTTTTGTATATAGGCGTCCTTTTCCTTTGATCTCTTTGAGGTACAGACCTAGCAGTGGTATTGTGGGGTCAAAGAATATATACAGTTTTGTAGCCCTTTGGGCATACAGTTCCAAAGTGTTCCCCAGAATGTTTGGACCAGTTACAGCTCCCCCTTAGTGTATCTATTTTTCCATATCCCCCTATCCCCACCCCCAGAGTTTGTCATTTTCATATTGCATCATCTTAGCCAATATGATAGATGTGAGACACTACCTCAGAGTTGCTTCAATTTACATTTCTCTAATTATTAGTTATTTAGAGCATTTTTTCATATGACTATTGATAGCTTTTAATTCTTCTAAAAACTACCTGTTTATATCCTTTGACCATTTGTCAATTGAGAATGAATCTTTTTTTTATAAATTTGGCTCAGTTCCCTCCAAAAACATATTTGAGAAACGAGGCCTTTAGCAGAGAAATTTTCTATAAAATTCTCCCCAGTTTCCTGTTTTCCTTCTAATTTTGACTGCATCGGTTTTGTTTGTACAAACTTTTTAAAATTTAATGTAATGAAAATAATACATCTTACTTCCCATTGTGAGAGATGATCTCTCAGAAGTGAAGCCTCCTCAGGGAGTCAATGGTTCTTTTAATTGTTCTTGATTGTTGCTTTCAAAACCCTCCCCTGCTCAGACCCTGTTTTTAAGTCTTACCTGCAACCTCAACTGCTTGCCCTTGAAAAGCTTCCCACCTTTTCTTGTCTCTGGGCAAACTTGTGTCTCCATGAATAGATTGTACCCCCTGGAAGCCCAGCCAATGGGATAATGGGAAGGGGGTTAGGGAGGAGGAACTCGCTTTAGGGTATAAAGAAGCCTTGATTTCTGGACGAACTTGTACTGTCCTGGGCCAGAATGGTGACTTTCTCATGAGAAAGCAATAAACTCCTTTCTACTTCAAAGGTATCTAAGTCTTTGTTTTTAATTTTGAGTAAGTGGTCTCTGTCCCACACACCATGATCTTCTGAAGCTCTTTTTTGGTCATAAAATCTTCCCTTATTTATAGATCTGATAGGCTTCCCCCACCCATGTTCCCCTAATTTGCTTATGATATTAACCTTTAGGTTTAAATTGTGTACTCATCTTGAGCTTACTTTGGTATACAAGGTGAGATGTTGTCCTATGCCTAGTTTCTACTAGGTTATTTTCCAGTTTTTCAAGTAGTTTTTGTCAACTAGTGAGTTTTTTCCCCAATAGCTGGGAGCTTTGGATTTATCAAACATAAGATTACTATGCTCATTTACTTCTATGTATTGTATGGCTAAACTATTCCATTAATCAACCACTCTGTTTCTTATCCAGTACCAAATTGTTTTGATGATCACCTTTTTAAAATTTTTTGGATAGTCTGAGATCTGTTATTGCTAGGACCCTTTCCTTCACTTTTTTTTTGGTTGATTCCTTTGAGATTCTTGACCTTTTTTGTTCCTTCAGATGAATTTTGTTAATTTTTTTCTAGATCTAAAAAGTAATTCTTCAGTAGTTTTATTGGCATGGAGCTGAATAAATAAATTTAGGTAGAATAGTCATTCTTATTATATTGCCTCAGCCTACCATTAATAAGCAATTAATATTTCTCCAATTGTTTATCTCTGTCTTTATTTGTGTGAAAGGTATTTTGTAATTGTGTTCATATAATTCCTGTGCATCTTGACAGGTAGAGTCCTAAGCATTTTATATTCTCTGCAATTATTTTAAATGGAATGTCTTTATCTCTTCCTGCTGGGTTTTGTTAGTAAATATATAAAAATGCTGATGATTTGTATGAGTTTATTTTATATCCTTCTATTTTGCTAAAGTTGTTGATTGTTTCAACTAGTTTTTAGTTGACTTTCTAGAATTTTCTAAATATACCATTATATCATCTGCAAAAAAGTCATAATTTTGTTTCCTCAGAGCCTGTATTTATTCCTTATACTTATATAACTCTTAATCTACATTCTCTTTTATAACCCCTCCCCATTCTCTTTGCCTCTTCCTCCCTATATCCTTGCTGGGGAAGATGAATTTCTATGCCCAACTGTTTGTGTTTATATGATCTTCTCTCCTTGAATCAGTTCATGAGTGTGAGGTTCAAGCATTGCTTGAACTCCACCCCAACCCTTTTCTTTATTGTAAAAACTCTTTCTTGAGTACCTCTTTTATGTGAGATAATTTCCTCATTTTTCCTCCCCCTTCCCTCTTCTCCCAATTCTTCCCTCTTTTTCACCCTTCAATTCACCTTTTGAGATCATCCTAACATAATAAACTCACATCCATACCCTCTGCCTAGGTAGACTCTGACTAGTAGACTAATCACTCTAATCATTATAATGTTCTTAGGGGTTACATGTATCATCTTCCATTATGGGAACGCAAACAATTTAGCCTCGTTAAATGCTGTATGGTTTTTCACTCATATTTATCTTTATATGTTCTCTTGAGTTTTGGATTTGAATGTCAAATTTACTATTGAACTCTAGTCTTTTCATCAAAAATTCTTGAAGTCTTCTATTTCATCAAACATTAATTTTCCACCTAAAGGATTAATTCAATTTTACTAGATCAATTATTCTTGGTTGCACTACTAGTTCCTTTGCTTTTTGGAACATCATATTCCAAGCCCTCTGATTTTTCAGTGTCATCCTAATTGTCACTCCTCAGTATTTGAATTGTTTCTTTTATTTTTGCCTTGACCTGGGAGCTTTGAATTTTGGCTATGATATTCCTAAGAGTTTTCATTTGGGGATTTCATTCAAGAAATAACCAGTGAATTGTTTCAATTTTTAGTTTGTCCTTAGTTCTAAGATATATGGGCAGTTTTATAAGTTCTTGAAATATGATATCTAGACTCTTTTTTTGATCAAGTCTTTCAGGTAGACAAATTATTCTTAAATTATCTCTTCTCAATCTATTTTTCAAATCAATTGTTTTTCCAATGAGATAGTTCACATTTTCTTCTTTTTTATTCTTTTGACTTTGTTTTATTGTTTCTTGGTATCTCTTGGAGTCATTAGCTTTTACTTGACTTCTAGCTTTTAAGGAGTTATTTTCTTCAATGAGGTTTTATACTATTTCTACCTAGCTATTAATTCCCCTTTTATAATTTTCTCACATTGCTCTCATTTCCTGTCCCAATTCTTTTTCACTACAGCTCTTATTTGATTTTTAAAATAATTTTTTGTTCTTTTTAAAAAAATATCTTTCTTTAGCTTTTTAAGGAAGTCTTGTTGGGCTTGTATCCAATCTGCATTTTCTTTGAGGCTTTCCTTCTAGGAGTTTTCAAGTCATTGCCTTTTTTCTGAGTTTGTGTCTTGAGTTTCCCTGTCATCATTGAACTTTTTATGGTCAGGTTCTTTTATTGTTGTTGTTTGCTCATTTTTTCCAGCCTGCTTCTTAACTTTGGACTTTATGTTAGAGTTGGGCTCTGCTCACTTCTTGGAGGGCTGATTGGCCTGAGTTTTTCTCTAATATTTCCTGCTTTCACAGCTCAAATGAAGGACCTGTAAGTTTTTAGTGCTTTCAAGGTACTGTGATCCAGAAGAGGTCTGGTTATTGCCCTCTTGGTCTGCATTCTGGTCTTTAGACAGGTTAGGTCTCTATTCCCTTTTGACTGTGACCTCTCCTCCCCTCCTGGAACTATGACCCAGTACTGAGTAATGGGCAACTAAGTTACTAAATGGCACCCACTCCTGTGCCCACTTCAAGTCCAGGTACCCCTGGGATCTTTTTCTGAACAGTACCCTCACTGTCACTAGCACTGCTACACTCACAGCCCACAGCTAGTGCCACTTTTGCTGCTCTACACTCTTGAGCATCCTCTACTCCAATGTCTACAGACTTCTTTTTTTTTCCTTCCTAAGCTGCTCTGGACTGGAAAAAATGACTCACTATGATTTTTTGTTGTGTTTCTCACACATAATTGTTTTTAGGATTTTCCATGGTCATTTCATGGTTTGGCAATTGTGACATTTTACTCTGCTGTTTTGACTTGCTCCCTTGATTCTTTCTTCTAATTTGGTATTAATTTGGGCTTTTAACAATTTTAGCAGTCAATTTATCAAGTTCATCATATGAATCCACTCTCTGTATTGTATATTAATCTATTAAGCTATGATAAATTTATTTTTTGTCTTTTTTCAATGCTTGAAATACACTCCAGTGTATTTTCTTTTGATTCTTGGTACTGAATTGTTTACCAACATATTTTTCACCATCATGATTGAATTTAGATGGTCTTTAAAGCCTCAAGTTCTAAATAGAATTTTTAAATATTCTTAGTCTGTAAGATATTGCTACATAAGCTGAACATAACCATATATGTAATTTTCTGGGAATATGTCATTAGCAAAAACAAAAATTTCAATTTACAAGTAAAAGAAAGAGGATTATGTGAGCCTGTTAACTTCTTTTATGTGAATATAACCTAAATGCCTCTGGGACATGGAGGAACATATGATAGGAACTGAAATCCGTGGGTCAAAATGAAGCCTTTGGATTTATGATCATAAGAATATGCACCAGAACCTCAGGGAAAAGGCACTAAAGTCAAGATGCTAGATACCAGATTAGAAGAGAAAGGCACCTATGGTACATGATGGCAGGCTCTGGATTAATGGGTGGATAAATAAAAATACTCTAGCAGGTGTTTTGAATGGAGACAGCTGAGGTAGGTGAAGCAACTTAATTACTCTCCTTCAATTTGACCCTTGTCTCTAAAAATCCTTAAGATGAGGGTGTGGCTGGAATAGATTGAATCTGAGATAAGCTAAAGAAGAAAGAAGTTTGTTTTTTTTTTATTTTGGCTAGGCAATGGGGTTAAGTGACTTGCCCAGGGTCACACAGCTGGTAAATGTTATGTGTCTGAGGCCTGGTTTGAACTCAGGTCTTCCTGAATCCAGGATGGGTGCTCTATCCACTGTGCCACCTAACTGCCCCGAGAAAGAAGTTTTAACTGCACCCCTTATCCCACTGCCTGAAGGGAGATAGGAAAACACCCATTATTTTATTATTTTTATTTTCATTATTATTTCCCTATATTATAGGGAATTCTTGTGTAAGAAAGCTCTCTCCACCCATGTAGTCTGGCACCTTCTCTATAATGTAATCTTAGGGTTGCCTTGAGAACTGAGAAATTAAATGAATTGTTCAGGGCCAATCAGCCAGCATGTATGAGAAATTTTAACCCAGATGTTCCCAGCTTTGAGGTCAGCCGTAATTGCCTCTCTCTGCTTGCAGAAGCAGGTATTTTCTACATAGTTTCTCTGTTTTAGAGCTAGGTAGATCTTAATAATTTGGGAGGAGGGAGAGAATATAAAACTATGACTGGTTGAAACTTCTCTGTTATCTGCATTTATCTTCAGTTGTGAATAGGCTACTGAAATGAAAGGGGATAGTGAACTCAGAGGTATAATAGAGAATTTTATCATTTTGATTTTTAATGACCTTTAATAAATTTTCCCAAACATAATTTAAACTAGATTTAGGGTTTTTCTTCTGCACCTCTGGCTAAAACAAAATAAAACTAAACCTACAAGCCAGATAGCCATAATAGTCTGGGTACTTATGAGCCATGTTGGCTTTTCCTCTATTGTTTTCTCATTGAACATGCCCTCTGGAGAGGCATTAACTGATCCTTTCTTTATGGTAGAGGGAGAAAGGCCTGGTCTAACACTGCAAAATTCCTAAGTAACAGCCATAGGAAGAAAGGAAGACTTCATGGAATTCAGTGATCTTGAATTTGAAGGGCCTTCTTCCCTTTTGCTGTCACTTTCCACCTTAAATCTCTAAACCTTGCCACACAGTGACACCTGCTGGTTCCATAGAGTTTTTTTCCCAGCCTGTCAGAGAAGCCAGAATGTCTTGAGTAGAACATGAAACTGTGGGGAGTTTTGGACTTGGAACTTGGGACTGTGCGATAGAAGGAGTGAGCTAAGATGTGGTTCTAATGTTCTTTCCCTTCCCAGATACAGTTCTTATATAGATCTGCATCTTTAACAAGATAGCAAATTTTCTGGGTTTTTGTCACCTTCTCCACTTTTTGTTTTATTCTGTGTTTTTTTTAACATTTTATCTCTCTCTCTCCTCTCTCTCTCTCTCTCTCTCTCTCTCTCTCTTCTCTCTCTCTCTCTCTCCTCTCTTTCTCATCTCTCTCTCTCTCTCTCTCTCTTTCTCTCTCTCTCTCTCTCTCTCTCCATCTCTCTCCCTTTCTCCATCTCTCTCTCTGTCTCTCTCTCAATTTCTCTTCCCATTTCATTTCTATTTGAAGTTTCTCTTTGTGTCTCCAGAAAGAGTGAGGATTGCAATTTAATATAAGGCTTGAGGTTTAATCTGGGGCTTTTTTTTTTATAAAATTCACCTTCATCCTTTCTCATAGTGTGGTTTACACTTGGGATAGCAAAACCTTTCACTTGCAATTAGTTGGCCGCCCTGCAATTGTTCACATTCTCATACCCTCAGAATCTTCCTCTCTATTGGCCTCAAAAATTTCTGGACTTCCCCATCTCGAAGGCTTCCATCTCCCATGAATTTTCATTCTCTCCTACCAGTTAGGAAAACCACCAATCACTTTGCTCATAACACTCTAGACTGTCAATATCTGCTAATTCACATGCCCCCAATTTAAGCTATCTCTTGTAACAAAAATATATATTCCATGAAATCACACTTCTTGTTGCTTTTAAACTCATGATAAATCCAATTCAACCAACTCCTCTATTTGCCTTTGCAAGGAGAAGCATTGAGCCAACGTTCCATTCAAATGTAAATTCCATATATCTTTTTCTTTTATTTACAGGGAATGGCAATATTTGTACAATTTAATCAATGAAGCATCAATAACAAATTTATGAAGCAGTGTGTGGAAAGTGCAATGCTGGCTATAAAAAGATAAAAATAAAACAGTGCTTACCTCTAAAGACCTTACATTCTATTCAAGAGGGTGGGAGGGAGATAGCATATATATATATGCATATACATACATACTTACACATATGGTATGTATATGTAAGTACAAAATAAATTCAAGAGAATTTCAAGAAGAGGTCAATAGATCAAAGGAACAGACTAGAAAAGGAAGATTTTGAAATAATGTAATTCAACACAGTCAACCACAAAAATCACAAATTATTTAGGAAAGAATTTATTTAATAAGAAAAACCCAAGAAAACTGGAAAGCAGTCAGGAGAAATTGGGCTTAGACCAACATATTAAAATATATTCTGCAATAAATTCAAAATGGCTGACCTGAAATATTAAAAATCAAACTATAGGAAATTAGAAGAGAATTAGATACTTTTCACAGCTATGGGTAGCAGATGAATTCTTAACCAAACAAGGGATAGAGGCAATTACAAAACATAAAATAGTTTATTTTGATTACATAAAAATTTTTAAAGCTTTTGTGCAAAAAATTAATAAAGAACAGGAAGGGAAGCAGTGAGCTAATTTTTTTCGTATCAAATATCTCAAAGAGATTGACATTCAAGATATATAGACAACTAACAGAAATAGATAAAATCAAAAGCCATTTTCCCCACAGAAAAATAAAAAAATTATAAATCTTCAAAAGAAGAAAATTATAAACTGTTAAAACCATGTAACAGAACACTCAAAATCATTAATAATAAGAATGACAGCATAACCATTTTGGAAAGCAATTTGGAATTATCCAAATAAGTGCCTAAAACATCCATGTAATCTGACACAGTGATTCCACTGTTAGTGGCATGTATGTTAAGGAGGTCGCTGACAAAAGGAAGGGCTTCATCTACACTAAACTATTTGCAACATTTTTCATTGTTAGAAAGAACTAGAAACAAAATATATGTACATTATTGGAGAGTGGCTAAGCAAACTATGCTACATAAATATAATAAAATGTTATGATGCTAGGAGAGGTAATAAATATGATAAACCAAGAAGAATGAAAAGATTTACATGGACCAATGAAAAGTGAAAGATGTAGAGCCAGGAAAACAATATAAATAATTACTACAAAAAAATAAATAGTAAGAACAATAGTTGTAAAACAACAGAAAATGAATGTTATGGAATTTGAAAGAAGATTGTTGCTGTTCGTACTTCATTTTCAAGATGACCAATGTCATCATAAGGGTAATGTCTTGACTTGTGAGTTAATTGGGTTTAAGTGAGGCTGTACAAAGTCATCAGTTTCACTCTCTCCTACAGAATCATTAGAGTCCAGTGGCAAGACAAGAGCCAAAATGACTGGCGATGGCACAGTGCCAAAAAATTGGAAATTGAGATGATACTCATCAATTGGGGAATGTTTGAACACTTTGTAGTACATTATTGTGCTAGAATATTATTGGGCTATAAGAAATGACAAAGGAAATAGTTTTAGGGGGAAAAATCTGGGAAGACTTGTATGAACTGATGCAAAGTGAAGTGAACAGAAACAGGAGATCACCGTATACAATATAAGTACTATTGTAATGATGATCAACTGGGAAAGACTGAGCTATTCTGATCAATACAATCTAAGGCAATTTTAAAGGATTCATATTGAAAATGCTATCTACCTCCAGAGAGGACACCAAAGAAATGTGAGTGTAGATTGAAGCATATTTCTTCCTTCCTTTCTTACTTTCTTTCTTTCTTTCACCACATGGCTAAGGTGGAAGTATAGTTATTGTGACTATATATATATAAAATTGATGTCATATTGCTTGCCTTCTCAATGGTGGAAGAAGTGCTGGAGGGAGGGAGAGAATTGAAAATTCAAAATTTAAAAAGAATTAATGTTAAAAAATAAAGAAATGCTTTAAAAAATTAAAAAAACTGGAAGGTGTCATATTGAAACCAAAGCAGGTAGAAGGGAAGTGACTTGCCCAGGGTCACACAGTTAGGAAATGTCTGAGACTGAATTTGAACTCAGGTCTCTTCCTGACTCCAGGCCCAATGCTGCATCCACTGAGTCACTGGTCTGCTTCTGTTGCAGAGCTTTTAATAGTAGAATCTTTGTAAAATGTTTCAATGAGATAGAGAATAACCATGAAAATCTTTAGTTCCTCACAGAGATTTGCTTTGTATTTGATGACAAAGTGCTTAAAAGAGTTGTCGCACTTTCACAAAAAGACAAGTTTTGAATTTTATGATCTTTTCTGTTACGACAGATAACAGTCAGTAGTATGCTCTCTAGAAAATATTAAATACATGTGAACACACATGCACACACACATACACCCTGCCCCCCCCATCAGACTGAGTTCATTGAAAGCAGAGACTATCTTTTGCCTTTTTTTTATATCCCCATCATTCTGGACAGTGCCTGGCATGGAATAGAAGCTTAATACATGTTTATTGACTGACTGATACATACTTAACCTGACCCTTCAAGGGAAAGAGAAAGTACCTGCTTCTGAAAGAAATGATAATATGTAGAGAACATTTTGAAAGATGGTTAGAAATGCTTTCATTTTTATGCAATGTTGCTGAAAACAATACATGTATCATTTATAAACACTTTAATTTCTACACACATAAAAATTGTGGAAATATTTGAAAGTTTCAACTGAAGAGCTTTAATGGGTTTTAAAGCTATTTGAAAGAAGGTTGGTCCTGGAGAAAAGATAATGAGAAGACAACTCCCCCCAACCCCATTCATCTGAAAAAAAAATAGGGGTTTCAAGGGTGTGGCACACAACATATAATGTTGAATTTTTTCAATTAATTTATTTATTTTGGTGATTTTTTTTCTTGCTTCCTTCCTTTCTTTTTTTTTATATAATGGATGGTACTCTAGAGAGAGTAAGGAGAGAAGTACTGGTGGAAATCTAGTTGACTTCATATCCAAAAAATTCATAAAAATCTTTTTAAAAAAATAATTTACCCTGTAACATAATTGTGAAAGGTAAAGGAATCTGGTTCTCCCCTTTTTTCCCCAGTGGTATGGCCTTTAATATTCATGTCATGCATCCATTTTGAGATTATTGTGAGATGCATAGCCTTAACATTCCACCTCATAGCATTTTTTATAAATGAAAGAAACAAATTCAGTGCTTTTCTTAATTATGCTAGATGAATTATTTTTAGATAGATTTTTCTTCATTTTTTTTTTGTTTTTACATTGCCTAGATTTCTTCCTTTTCCCCTCCCCTCCTTTATAAGAAGCAATTAAAGAAAAAAGAGGAAGAAGAGGAAATAGCAAACTGGTTAATACTTTGGAATAAAAATGACATTATATGAAGTCTCCACCTGTGGACCAGGGATAACTTTGCTCTGTATAATTTTGCAAGATTTTGGTTTAAGCTTTATTTCTTTAAGACTACTTTGTTATTTTCCAAGTGGAAGAGGACTTTGGGGACTTACAGCATTTTCAGATTACCTAACATGAAGGTACCCAGCTTCTCTGTATTCTCCTACTGCATGGATAGGTAGCCTCCTTTGATTGGCTGCAAAGTCAAGAAAAGGTTGCATCTTTAAAAATTGCCAGATGAAGAAAGAGTCTGTCTGTCTGTCTCTGTGTCTCTCTGTCTGTCTCTCTCTTTCTCTCTCTCCCCCCCTCTCCCTTTCTCTGTCTGTCAGTCTGTCTCTATCTCTGTCTCTCTCTGTCTCTCTGTCTCTGTCTTTCTCTCTCTCTCCCTCTCTCTGTTTCTCTCTCTCTTCCTATGTGCTCTTTCCTGCTGCATCCAGAGGGTGAAAATCATACAAAATTCACTCACAGTGCAAGTATCATTACTTATCATTCCCTCTCTCTTTTACCTTGACTCCAAAAAATGGACTTGAAGTCTGTTCTGTTTCATTTGTCCTCTGTTTCAGGTGCAGGTGGTAATCCCCACCAGACCTGGGAGCTTGAGCCATGGCAATCTTAGAGACAGGATTCCAGGAAGGTGATTGCTGCCAGTCTGTAAGAGAAGCCAGGAGAAGCCAGGATGTCTCGAGCAGCAGGTGAGCCTTAATGGGGTTTTGGACTTGGAACTTGGGACTGTGCAATAGAAGGACTGATCTAAGAGGTGAACCTAATCTCCTTCCCCTTCCTCAAAGTAAGAAGTAATATGAAGAAGGATAGGTCTGTGCCTTCCATGTGTTGTGGAATAGGCTTGTATATTTTTGATCATACCTTTGAAGTAAGTATTCAATTGTAAAAGCTAATTCAGCTGTTAGTAGTTAAGTGGAATTTGAGAGTGGGAGCTACAGTCATCAGCAGAAAACCTAGATGCCCAACATCCATGAGGTACCAGGGAACCCAGAGAGAGGGGTGAGATGTAACACACCTGACCTTAGGGCAGGAGGGCTAGGGTAGTGTTACACAAGCAAATCTTGTCAGATAAGGAGTTGTTTCCCCAAGTAATTTGTCTTCTTCAATTTCTTGAACAATGGATTTTGTAGTTCAGTTGTTTCTGATTCTTCCTTATCTAGTCTCTTCCACTCTACTTTTCAATTTTTAACAATTTTTTTTATCATTTCTACTTTATATCACAATTTGAAGTCTGGAAATAGTTCTCCTCCCTCCCCCATTCTTTATTTTAGCTTGAGATGCTAGATATTTTGCTTCTCCAAATGAATTTTATTATTATTCTGTCTACTTCTATAAAGTATGACTTAGTCACTTGACTTTTATGAGTATTGAATATCACTTCAATTTTTTAAGTCATTTTTTATATCTTTAAGTAGTATCTATGTAGATTTTGAATGTGCTTAGCAAATTGACTTCCTTATATTTTGTACATTTTCTAGTTATTTTGAACAAGCTTTCCTTTCATGTAATTCCCTCCTAGATTTTATTATTGCTCTATAATATTGAAATGCTTATTATTTTTGTGAGTTTATTGTGTATCCTTTTTATCTTAAGGCCTTTAATTACTCTTTCATCTTATTAAGCTACCTAGAGGCAGCTAGGTGGCACAGAAGATAAAGTACTGGCCCTGAAATCAAGACCTAAGTTCAAAGCCTGTCTCAGGCACTAGCTATGTGACACTGAGCAAACCACTTATTTCTCTATCTTCCTCAGTTTCCTTAACTGTAAAATGGAGATAATAATAGCACCTACCTTGTTGTGACGATCAAATGAGATATTTTTGTAGAGTGCTTAGCACAGCGATATCATCATTATTGTTATTACTGTTGCTAGCATTTCTAAAATTATGCCAGATAGCAACAAGGAAAGAGGCATCCTTGCTTTGCATCTATCCTTAATGGAAAATCTTCTAGCAATTCCCCATTGCATATAATGCTATCTTTTGGTTTCAGGCATATACTTTTTTATTAAAATTTAAAAAGGTCCTTCAATGCTTTCCCTTTGTAGGATTTCTTTGTTTGAATGATATTGTTCTGTAGTTCTTTTTTCATCCTTCCCTGTATTAAGATTATATCAGTATCATATAAACAAGTTTAATAGACTGGTTGTTCACTCAATTTTTTGGGAATAATTTGTGTAGTATATTTATATGTACTAATTGTTATTTAAATGTTTGATAGAATTCTTCTACAAATCCATTTGGATCACAGTTTTTCTTTTTTTAATACTTTAGAGTTAGTTCAATTTTCTTCTCTGGTATTACATTTTAAGATCTCTATTTGGCATTCTATTAATTTGGAGGTTTTATATTTTTATTCTCTCTTTCTTTTAAACTTTTAAAACATGTTGGCTTACAAGTATTTATTTCTAATACTTCTTTTTAATTCTGTTGTGATTTAATCTTGTTCAATTTTTATTGTTAATTAGATTTTCCTCTCCTTTTTAATTAAATAAATTAGCTGAAGATTTATAGATATTGTTAGTCTTTTCAAAGAAAAAAGTATTTAATTTTATTATTTCTGTGCTTTTTTGTTTTCCAGAATCAATCCCTTTCTCCTCTAATTTTGAGACTTCCTTTTTGTGATTATTGTAAGTTTGAGATTTTTCTAATTTTCAAAAACTGCACATTCATTTCATTAATTTTTTCCATTATGTTAATGTATGTAAGGCTAAAAGTTTGATTGACAGTGTGGGAACAGTTGATGAGAAGTTATGGCATACCGTATGCACATGGGTCCCCAACTTTTTGGCTTCAAACTTGAACTCCAAACATAAATTGACTCCCTCTTGCTCTTCTCTCCCTGAAATGCTTACAAAACACCCCCATCAGTCCATGTTCAATAGCATCATCAGCTGGTTGTCTCTGGAAAAATGCCCTTTGTATCCATGGCAACACAAGCATTCCAAAAACAAACATGAACATTTACTTATATGAAGAATAGAAAAAGGGTATTTTATATGACAGTGAATCTCGATTATGTAAAGCTTGTTTTTTAATGCATTAAATTTAACATGGTAGTTGAAGCATTGCACTACTTGTCTATCACTTTCTAAACTTCCATATGGTCACTTTTGTGCATTTTTGAAATGTTTCATTGATGCTTTTTGCTTTCTTTCTTCTTCTTCTTCTTCTTCTCCTTCTTTCTCCTTCTCCCTTCTTCTCCTTTCTTCTTCTTCTTCTTCTTCCTCTTCTTCTTCCTCTTCTTCCTCTTCTTTTCCTCCTCCGTCTCCTCCTCCTCCTTTTGGTATAACTATCACTGCTTCTCCAAACCACCGATGCAAATAAGGCCTTCATTTGCAAGAAATAAGTATGGCTGGGGAAAATACTGCTCTTTTGTGAAAATGTAGATCTTATTTTGTACCTCTATTTCATCACATTTCTGACGAATGGTGGGAATGTCGGCTATTCATTGCACAAGACTTAGTTTTCTTTTGCAATATTGTTGTTTATGGTTATCTTGGTTCTGATTACTTCACTTTTTTATCAGTTCACACAAGTCCTCTCAGATTTCCTGAAATCTGTTCCTTTCAATCAGTTGGTCTTACAAACTAATTAGAAGGTGTTAATGTTTCATATTTCTGACAAATGGGTTGAAATTCTACTAAAACTCTTCATTTGGGATATTTTAAAGCACATTAGTAAGTTCCTTTTCTAAATGTTTTTCATGTGCATATATAAGGCTATTTTCCCCAAGTCATTAACTATGGTTAGTGTCAGAGCAAAGATTCAAACTACATCAAACTCAGTGCTCTTTCCACTGTGTCACCAAATCAAGTGTTCCTTCTAACTGCACCACACTTTCTTATTAATTTAAGTTGCTTCAGAATTATGGCAGAGATAGGACTTTTAAAAGGGAACAGATTCCATTTTCCCCAAAATAACTAGATAGCACAGTTTTAGCATTTCTGTATAACAAACATTAATTTCAAAGTTAAGAATTAAGGATTAAATATTCATTTGTAGAGTACTGTATTTTGGCTCTAAATGCAAACTAGCTGAATTTGGATATTTAAGGATGAGGAAAAACAAGTAAGTAGTTACTTTATTCTATTATTAGAACGTGAATTCCATGAGAGGAGGGGCCACATCGTATTCATCTTTTTGTCCCTATCACCTAAAGGTCGTGATCATTTTTGCAATAATTCAAGCCTTTAACAAAAAGTTAAAAATAAGAAGATTAAACCCATAAATTTTGCTCAAATATGTTTACTAACATCCCCCAAGCTTAACGGAAAGGACATGTGATTTCCTTAGTATGGGGAACTCCTGATATAGACTTAGTAGATACGCCTTAGGGAGTTGGCTGAAGTACGTAGAGGTTTGGTTATTTCCTTAGTAATACAGTAAGTTCCTGAGGCTAAATTTAAGTGTAGTTATTCCTGAAAGCAAATCCACTTGCCCACTATTTCTATCTCACACTTAATAGGGTCCCCAAAATGATGCACATTACAGTAGTGAAGCTTCTTAAGGTGAAGCATAGTAGTTGTGCTAAAGTGTGAGTGTGTAGTTTTATTTAAATTAAAATTAAATTTATCCTTGTCCTAAGTTTGATTTCCTTAAGTCATAAACTAATTTTTTCCCAAATCTTTGGCTTTAGGTTCATATTCATTTGCATAGCTGTTTTTTAAAAATATACTTAAAGACATTTCCTTTTTCATTAAATTGTGTTCTCCTTGATATAAATTAGCACACCAGAATGCTGAGGAAAAAAAAGACACCATCTGTCATTTTCCATTGAATTGCTTTGACTTAGATTTTTATAGTGGTATCTGTTATTTGGAATTATTCTGCATGAATTCCTCCACAATCAGTTCTTTTGGATATGCAGCTAATTTTAGTCTATGTCTATGCAGACTCTGGTGCAATACTTTAAATGAATTCTTCTAATTGTGGCTTTTAATAAGAGTATCAGCAGTCCATTACAGCAGAGCAGACCTCGTAAGTCTTCTACATCATGGTTTTATGTAGTCAGAGCTTGGCTAATCTGTTCAATCAGTTCTGTGGCACTTCTACTAACCAGCAGAGAAAGACAGTCTTAAATCACCTAGTACATATGTGTGTAAGTATATATACATATATATGTGTGTATTTATGTTTCTGTATCTGGCTGGAGAGTATGTGCTTTTGATTCTTCAACTCTGCCTGGAACTCTATCTAATTCACTCTTCAGCTGTTGGATAGAGTGTCTCCTTCTGAGCGAGTTGCTCTGCTGCTAGATATCATGGTAGGGGGAGATGGGGAGAAATAAACCCCCTTTTCACCTGATGCCTTCAAATATAAATGCAGGGGTCACACTTCACAATTGACCTGAATTCACAAACTGCTTGCCTGAAGTTTGCTGAGATTCTCTAATACAAAGCATTAGGAAAGCTACTCAATGGGAAATGTTTGTGTTTCCCCTAGTAACTACAGTGCTATCCAGAACATGAGAGTAGAGACAAATAGGCCCCAAAGCACTCCCATTTATTTTCTTGGGACAGAAAATTTTAAACTATAAGGAAAGAGTAAGGGAGCAGGGATTTTAATCCTCCCCCTTCCCTATTTAAGTTCATGTAGTCAGAGAAAATAATTAATGAGGTGTTAATGTGTTAAAATTTTGTTAATAGTGATTCCTTTATGAAATATGAATATCATCAACTAATAGAATTAAAAGGATTTCAAGGTAACTAGAACATGATGGAAGGCTAGGGTTTTTTTTTTCTGATTCTCCTGAACTCTCAAAACTTTGCAAAATAGGAATTATGCATAAAAGATCAAGTAATTTCAGCTATTTCCATAATCTAGGATATCAAGAAGCCTACCAAGTAATAGTTCAATGAATTAACAATGAAGAAGACTGGCTAATCCCTAACCCATAACTTACTCATACAGTGCCCTTTTTCCCACTGCTGACCATGCTCCAACAATAGGGCTACACAGGCCAATCTACTTCTTGTAGCACAGCTCAACTCCATCCCCTCACAGTAGCATAAAACCAAAAATAAGAAGCTTGTTCAGGCTGGGATAGCATGGAAGAAGTGTGCTACAACAGAGCTCACCCAGAGAATTGAGGAATAGAGGGAACTAGTACAGAACACATGTGTGTGGCTACGTTAAGCTGGAGGCAAAGAACCCCAAACAAGATGGGGCCAGTTCTATCCTCCCATAAGTCACTTGAGGGTAGAAACCAAGGTTGGTGAACCATGAACTGCCACTGTGAGAGGAAGCTGAGGTGGCTTTGAGACCCAACCACCTCCCTTCCCAAAAGAGCAGTCAAAGTCCAAGGATTCAGAAAATGAGTAATGGGAGAATACAAAAGTGGAAAGACTGAAATTCTCAAAGATCTCAAGAGAAAGAAAGCTTAATTAAAGATCTTAAGTATAAGAAGATAACCCAATGGGGAAAATATTAATAACTGAAGAGAATATGACCTCCAGAGCATCTAAAAGAGTCTAGCCATCTCTGAATAAATATTATAAGATAGGAAAATGAATCAACAACTAATAAAGCAGAGGACTGTATAAATTCCCAAAAGAACATGGAATCATGGCAGGATCTCCATGAAAGAGAAATAAGAACTGTGAAAACAGAATGTATGGCCTGTAGAGCAAAAATAATTAGCAGAAAATAAAAATTTGAATCCCCAGTAGCAGATCTCACAAAAGAAACCAAAGAGAGAATAACTTACTGAGAATGCAAACATATGGAAGTGAAGTACAATCTAAAAGAGACACAAAAAGGAGTAATATTAAAAGAAAACATTTTCTCTATACAAGAATAGGCAGATGATGCCGTTGATAGAGTGCTGGACTAGATAGAAAGATCTGAGTTAAAATCATACCACAGATACTTATTAGCTGTGTAACCCTGTGCAAATCACTTAACTTTTGTCTGCCTCACTTTCTTCATTTGAAAATGAGGATAATAATGGCACCTACATCCCAGCATTGTTGTACTTGGCAATCTATATCAACAGTCTTTACAAACCTTTAAACATAATATAAATTCTAGCCATTATTATTATAAGCAAAATAGATTGGTTGCAAAGACAGAATATATAATGATTAGGGATTATAGAATTCAAAGATCATAGAATTTAAGGATTATAGAGTTTAAGGATTATTAGGCTCCCAAAAGAATTCAATAAGTCAAAAAACCTGAACACCATAATTCAAGAAATGATACAAGAAAGCTGTACAGAACTTCTGAATACAGAAGGAAAAATGCCAATCTAAGAATCCAGACTGCTTCCAGGAAAGAAAAAAAAAAACCTATGCTGCAAACTTCAACACACATATTGATTAAATTTAACAATTGCAATGACAAATAACAAATTCTACACATAACCAGGAGAAAGACCATTATGTATAAAGGAAAGAAAATCTGAGTAACACAAAACTATTCTGTCTCCATCAGAAACTGCAAGAGGAGCGGAATAGTATGTTCCAAAGAGCAAAGGAGCTCACGATCTTGCAAACTTGAACCTAAACTTTAATGAAAATAAATGGATATTCAACTTTAAAAATAGGCACTCAAAAAATTCTGAGAAAGAAAACCAGACCTAAGCAAATGATTTGCCTTACAAATACTCCAGACAACAAATATATAAGAAAGGTAAATGAATATAGCATTCAATAACAATAATAACAAAACAACAAACTCTATTAAAAGATTTTGCTTTAAAAGTACACGAGAAGACATGGATGAAAAAAGAAGTCAAATAACAGTGATGGTGAATATGAGGGTACATTACATGGGAAGGAGAGGAAGAAGATAGAGGGGAATGTTTGGTGTACCTTAATCAAATCAATGGCTAACAATGAAGGAAAAAGAATTTATGTAGTTTATCAAAGGAATGGGTGAGGAAAACAAAAGGAGGGATTGAAATTGGGGGAAAGAAAAGAGGAAATCTTGTTTCAGAGTTGGGAAGAATTCCATGAATAAATGCTCCCATGAGAGAAGAGAGATATTTTATAAAAAGGAGATAGGGAACTTAAAGTGGGCATAACTATAGAAATTATAAATAAAACTAAAAGATGGTTCTTTGAAGAGAATAGTAAATTGATAACCTTTAGTGAATCTGATTTAAAAAAAAAAGAGGGCAGAAAATCAAATCAACAAAATACCAACAGAGCAAGATGAAATTACAACACCAGAAGAAATTAAAAGAATTATTAGAACCCACCATACACAGTTATTTGCTACCAAAACTGAGAATATAAAAGAAATAGAGGAACAACTTAAAAATCTAAAATATACATACTGACAGAAGAGCAAACAGAAACCTTAAATAACCAAATCTCAGAAAAGGAAATAGAACTAGCTTTAAAGGAACTATTAGAGGAGAAAAGGGAACCAACATCTGGTCCTGATGAGAATTCTATCAAACTTTTAAGAAGTATAGTATTAATACTATATAAATTATTTTTGAAAACTGAAATAGAAAGTCCTCTACTAGACTCCTTTTATGAGAAAAAATATAGTTCTAGTACTTAAATCAGGGAAGGATAAAGCACATAAGAACATTAGATCAATATTAATAAATATCAATTTAGGTAACATACTGTCAAATGGTCTACAGTTTTATCCAAGAAATAATTCATTATCACCAAGTTAGATTTCTAACAGATGCAAAGATGGTTTAATATTAGGAAAACACTAGAAAAAATTAGTCATATTAAGAACCAAAACATTAAAAAACTACATAATCATCTCAATAAATATAGAAAAAGCCTTTGACAAAGTATACCATTCATCTATGCTTTAAAAAAAACTACAAAGAATAGAAAAAGAGGGGTTTTTCTAAATGTCATTTTTAAAAATCTATCAAAAACCAAAAGTAAGCATCATGTGCAATGAGGTACATACAGTAGAAGCTTACCCAGCAAGTAAGGAGTAAAGCAAGGATCATGTGAGATAAAATGGATAATTTTGATAAAATTAAAGAGTTTTTGCACAAACAAATTAATATGGCCAAAAATGGAAGGAAAGCAGAAATCAAGGGGGAAATTTAGAGCAATTGTTTCTGATAATGGCTTCATTTCTCAAATATATAGGGCATTGAGCCAAATTTGTAAAAATGAGAGCCATTCTTTAATCAATAAATGATCAAAGGATATGAATAAGCAGTTTTCAGAAGAAGGAATCAAAGCTATCAATAGTTATATAAGAAAAATTATCTAAATCATTAATCACAAATTAAAACAACTCCAAGATACCACCTCACATCTATCAGGTTGGCTAACATGACAGAAAATGAAAATGACACATTTTGTACAGTATGTAGAAAGATAGGAGCCCTAATGCATATGTCATCTGCAAAAGTGCTAATTTTCTTTTTTTCTATGACTGTTCTCATTTCTCCAATTTCTTTTTTCTTGTCTTGTTGCTAAGGCTAGCATTTCTAGTACAATAATGAATAATAGTGGTGATAACAAACATCATTGTTTCATCCCTGATTTTATTGGGAAGGTTTCTAGTATATCTTCATTATAAATAATACTTGCCCTGTTGGTGGAATTGTGAACTCATGCAACCATTATGGAGAGCAATTTAGAACAATTCCCAAAGGGTTATAAATCTGTACATACCCTTTGACCCAGTAATATCTATATCCCAAAGAGATTTTTTTTAAAAAGGAAAAAGACTTATTTGTATAAAGAAATGTATAGTACCTCTTTTTGTGGTAGCAAAAAAGTTGGAAATGGAGGGGATGCCCATCAATTGGGGAGTGGCTGAATAAGTTGTTGTATATGATTGTGATGGAATCCTATTTTTCTACAAGAAATGATAAGCAGAATGATCTCAGAAAAACCTGGAAAGATTTATATGAACTGATGCAGAGTAAAGTGAGCAGAACCAGGAGAACATTGTATACATTAATAACAAAATTGTATGATGGCCAAATATAAATGACAGCTATTCTCAATAATAGGGGAAAAAGAAATGTTAAAAAATTGTTTTGCCTGTTATTGAAAAAATATAAAAAGTTAATGCTTGCTCTTGGCTTTAGACAGATACTATTTATCATTTTAAGAAAATCTCAATTTATTCCAATGTTTTCTAGCATTTTTAATAGAATGAGTGTTGTAATTTTTCAAACGCTTTTTCTGCATCTATTGAAATAATCAGATGATTTTTGTCATAGTTGGTATTGATATGGTCAATTATATTTATAGCTTATCTAATATTAAACTAGTTCTGCATTTCTGATATAAATCCCACCTGGTCATAGTGTATGATCTTTGTGATATACTGCTGTAATCTCCTTGCTAGCATTTTTAAAAAATTCATCTTATTTTCAATTCACAGAACAAAC
This sequence comes from Phascolarctos cinereus, assembly GCF_003287225.1. Lineage (NCBI taxonomy): Eukaryota > Metazoa > Chordata > Mammalia > Diprotodontia > Phascolarctidae > Phascolarctos > Phascolarctos cinereus. The sequence goes on from NW_027555847.1 coordinate 237,571,911, forward strand.
AAGCATTTCCACAACACAGTAGAATAAAAAAGATGATTGCACATGAAACTGCAAATCTAGAATGTTCAACTTGCTATTCCCTCCAAATATACAACAAAGTTATCATGTAAATTTCTTTTTTTCCATTTGTTTCTTCCCTCCTCCCTCCCCCTAGAGATGGCTACCATTAGAGACAAATAGGTGTATACATGTAAAATTATTCTATACATACTTCTATTTATCAGTTCTTTCTCTGCATGCAAATAGTCTTTCTTCATATGTCCTATATTTTTAATTTGTGTATTTATAATAGCCAAAATAAACTAGTTGCTCATAGTTGTTCTCAAAATAATATTACTGTTACTGTATACGATGTTCCTTGGTTCTGCTCACTTTGCTCATCATTTCATGCGAGTGTTTCTATGCCTTTCTAAGATCACTGAGCTCCTCATTTCTTGTGGCATAGTAGTCCTCCATCACAACCATACACCACAACCTGTTCAGGCATTCTCCAGTTGATGGAGATCACTGCAATTTCTAGTTCTTTGCCGCCACAAAGAGAGCTGCTATAAACATTCCATTCACATTCAAAGTTATAATTACTATTTGTGAATTTCCCTCCATTTTGTTTTTACTCGCTATTTTCTTTCTCAGCCTCTCTTTTTACCTTACCCCTGTTGCCTTATCTTCTCCCTCCCCACTTTACCCAATTGGGCAAGAGCAATTGAATGACATAAGACACCAAGAATTAATAAAACTAGCAAAATAGAAGAGAATCTGAAAACTTCTCATTAGGAAAAAAAACTGATCTGGAGAGCAGATTGAGGAGAGCAATACAAGAATTGTCAGACTACCCGAAAGTTATTATAAAAAAAGAATCTGGATGCAATATTAAGGAAAATTGCCCTGAAGTTATGGAATAAGAGGATAAAGCAGAAATAGAAAAAAAAATTTTCCATTCACCACCTGAAAGAAATCCCAGGAGGAAAACTTACAGGAATGTCATAGCCAAGTTTCAAAACTCCCAAGTTAAGGAGAAAATATTGCAAGCAACAAGGAAAAAAAAAAACAATTTAAATACTGCAGAAATACAGTCAGGATTTCTCAAGACCTAGTGGTCTTGGAACATTGTATTTTGAAGAGCAAAAGACCTGGGATTGCATCCAAGAATAACTTACCCAGCAAAGTTGAATATAATACTGAATGGAAAAAAAATGGATATTTGATGAATTGAAAGACTTTCAGGTATTTGTAGCAAAAAGACCAGAACTCAATGGAAAATTCAATATAAAACATCCAGAAGAAATATAAGGAAAGCATTAAATAAATAATTATAAGGCACTGATTAAGGTCAAATGGCTTACTTTACATACATACATACACAAATCTTATCGTGTTCTTAAAACTATCATTGTTAAGGTAGTTTGAAGGAAAAATTGGGGCTAAGTTGTGTATGATGGGGTGATTCCAAAAAACAAAATTGAGTAGGAAAAGGCAAAAGAGAGCGATTATATTATAAAAATGGGGCAGACAGGAAGAACTTTTGGAGGGATGTATGGATTGTAATTTGGGGGGGTGAAAGAGGGTTAAGGGGACTCTTGGAGGGCTTGCAATTTATTTTAAATTTTTGCATAAATATTCATTAGAAAAATTGGTCTTCAGTTTTCTTTCTTTGTTTTTGTACTCCCTAATTTAGGTCTCAAAATTATATTTGTGTCATAGAAGGAATATGGTGGGACTCCTTCTCTACCTATTTTTTTTCAAATAGTTCATATAATATTAGAACTAATTGTTCTTTAAATGTTTGTTAGAATTCGCTTGTAAATCCATCTGTTCCTGAGGATTTTTTCTTGGGGAGCTCATTTGTGGCTTGTTGAATTTTCTTTTTCTAAGATAAGGTTATTTCATCTTCTATTATTCTAGGCAATTTCTATTTGTGTAAATATTCATCCACTTCACTTAGATTATCAGTTTAATTAACATACAATTAAGAAAATGGCTCCTAACAATTGTACATTCATCCTTTTCATTTTTGATACTGGTAATTTGGTTTTCTTCTTTCTTTCTTTCTTTTTTTAAATCAAGTTAACCAATGGTTTATCTATTTTTCCCCCATAAAACTAGCTCCTAGTTTTATTTATTAGTTTAATTTTTTTTTAACTTTTGATTAATCTCTTCTTTGATTTTCAGGATTTTTGTTTTGGTGTTTATCAGGGATTTAAAATTTGTTGTTTTTCTAGTTTTTTTCTTTTATTTGTATGCCAAATTCATTGATCTGCCACATCTCTCTTTTACTGAAGTAAGCATTTAGAGATATAAATTTTTCCTTAAGTACTGATTTGACTGCATCCCACAAATTTTGACATGTTGTTTCATTATTATCATCTTTAATGAAATTAAAGTTTCTATGATTTGTTCTTTGACACTCTCATTCTTCAGGATTAGATTATTTAGTTTTAATTTAATTTTAATCTATGATTTAAAGACCCGTTATTAAGCATAATTTTTACTACATTGGGGTCTGGAAGGGATGCATTTAATATTTTTGCTTTTCTGTATTTGTTTATGAGGTTTTAATGCCCTTATACATCATCAGTTATTGCGAAGATGCCATATATAGGTGAGAAAAAGGTATATGTTTTTCTATTCCCATTCACTTTTCTTCAGAGGTTCTCATATCCAACTTTTCTAAAATTTTCTTCATCTCCTTAACTTCTTTCTTATTTTATGGCTAGACTTATCTACCTCTAAGAGGGGAAAGTAGAGGTGACCTACTAGTATACTTTTTCTAATATTCTCTTTTAAATTTTATTCTTAAGGTATACAATTTATCTCAGAATGTCTGGAAGAATGATCTTCAACACTTACAAGTAAAAATGTTTGTGTTCTTTGAATCATATTCAGTTCTCTGTCTTCTCCAAGTTGACATTGAAGAACTTTATTTTCCTGGAATTCTATGTATGTGTATGTATATATGTATGTATAGATGGACAGATATATAGATATAGGTATAATTTTGCTAGTATATTTTTATTATTTATTTATTTTTGTCACTAATTTAAATTTTTCTCTATGAATTTGGGTGCTATGCCATTTGGTGCATATATGTTCAGTACTGATATTACTTCATAGTCTATGGTATCTTTAAGCAAGATGCAGTTTTCCTGTTCATCTGTTTTAATTAGGTCTATTTTTGCTTTTCTATGTCTGAGACCTTGATTACTACTACTTCCTTTCTACCTCGGCTGAAGTATAATAGATTCCACTCCAGGCCCTTATTTTAACTGTGTCCTTCTGTTTCAAGTGTGTTCCTTATAAAGCACATATTGTGGATTCTGGTATCCATTCTGCTATCCACTTCTGTTTTAAGGGTGAATTCATCACTTTCACAGTTATGATTACTAGCTGTGTATTTCCCTCCATCCTATTTTCTTCTGTTTATCTTTTTCTCTCTTTTTATGCTGTTCCTCCTTTAAAGTCTGGTTTGCTTCTGACCACTGCCTCCTTTAATCCATCCTTTCTTTTAACACACCCCTCCTTTTCCCTCCTACTTTCCTATTGGGTAAGATAGATTTCTACATCCACCTCAGTGTGTGTGTGTGTGTGTGTGTGTGTGTGTGTGTACATATATGTGTGTACACACATACACATATATATAAATACTTCCTACTTGAACAAATTCCAGTGACAGTGAGGTTCAATTTTGCCAGCCATTCCCCCTCCCTATTTTCTCCTCCACTACAAAAGCCTTTCTTTGGGCACCTATTTTTACATAAGATAATTTTCCCCATTCTTCCTCACCCTTCTTTTCTCAGTGCATCCCTCTTTCTCACCCTTTTATATTTTTAGATCATCCTAACATAATTGACTCACACCTGTGCCCTCTGTCTGTGTAGACTACTTATAATTGCCTTAATAATGATAAAGTTCTTAGGAGTTATGTGAATCATCTTTCTGTATAGAAATGCAAACAGTTTAACCTTATTAAATCCTTTGTGATTTCTCTTTCATGTTTACCTTTTTTGCTTCTCTTGAAGTCTAGTGTTTGAATGTCAAATTTTCTATTCAGCTCTGGTCTTTTTATCAGGAATACCTGAAAGTCCTCTATTTCATTAAAAATCCATTTCCCCCTTGAGGGATTATGCTTGGTTTTCCTGGGTAGGTGAGTTTTGGTTGTAGTCCTTGCTCCTTTGCCTTCCAGAATATCATATTCCAAACCTTCTGCTCCTTTAAATCTTGTGTGATTTTGATTGTAGCTCTGCAATATCTGAGTGATTTCTTTCTGTCTGCTTGCAATTTTTTCCCCCTTTGCCTGGGGCTCTGGAATTTGGCTCTACTGTTCCTGGAAGTTTTCATTTTGAGAATTCTTTCAGGAGATGATAGGTGGACTCTTTCAATTTCTATTTTACCCCCTGGATCTAAGCTATTTGGGGCAGTTTTTCTTTATGAGTTCTTGAAGTATGATGTCTAGACTTTTCATAATCATGGATTTCAGGCAGTCCAGCAATTCTTTTTAAAACTTATTTTATTTTATTTTTAATTTATGGAATAAAATGCATTTCCGTAACACAGTACAATAAAAAAGACAATTGTACATGAAACTGAAAATCTACTATGAACAACGTGCTATTCCTTTTAAATATACAACAAAATTATTATGTTTTTTTCTCTTTTTTTCTCCTGTGTCCTGCAGATGGCTACTATTAAATACAAACAGGGATATATACATATGTATGCACACATATATGTAAAATTGTTCTATACATGTTTCTATTTATCAGTTTTCTCTGGATGCAGATAGTGTCTTTCTTCATATTTTTTATAGTTAATTAGGGTATTTATAATTGACAAAATAATTTATTTGCTCAAAGTCATTTTTAAAACAATATTGCTGTTACAGTATACAATGTTCTCTTGGCTCTGCTCATTTTGTTCTTCATTATTTCATGCAAGTGTTTCCATGTTTTTCTAAAAATCATTTAGCTCATCATTTCTTATAGCACAGTAGTATTCCATCACAATCATGTATCACAACTTGTTCAGCCATTCTGCAATTGATGGATATCCTTGAAATTTCCAGTTCTTTGCTATCACAAAGAGAACTGCTGTAAACATTTTAGAACATAAAGGTTCTTTTCCTTTTTCTCTGATCATCTTTGGAAACAGATCAAGTAGTGGTATTGCTGGATTAAAGCATATAGGTAGTTTAATAACTTTTTTGGCATAATTCCAGATTACTCTCCAAAATGGTAGAATCATTTTACAATTCCACTAATAATGAATTAGTGTCCCAATTTTTCTACATTCTCTCCAACATTTGTCACTTTCCCCTTTTATCATTTTAGTCAATCTAGTAGGTGTAAAATGAAATCTCAAGGTTATTTTAATCTGAATTTATCTAACCCCTTTTATCATTTTAGTCAATCTAGTAGGTGTAAAATGAAATCTCAAGGTTATTTTAATCTGAATTTATCTAACCCCTTTTATCATTTTAGTCAACCTAGTAGGTATAAAATGAAATCTCAAGGTTATTTTAATCTGAATTTATCTAACCCCTTTTATCATTTTAGTCAACCTAGTAGGTATAAAATGAAATCTCAAGGTTATTTTAATCTGAATTTATCTAACCCCTTTTATCATTTTAGTCAACCTAGTAGGTGTAAAATGAAATCTCAAGGTTATTTTAATCTGAATTTATCTAACCCCTTTTATCATTTTAGTCAACCTAGTAGGTGTAAAATGAAATCTCAAGGTTATTTTAATCTGAATTTATCTAACCCCTTTTATCATTTTAGTCAACCTAGTAGGTGTAAAATGAAATCTCAAGGTTATTTTAATCTGAATTTATCTAACCCCTTTTATCATTTTAGTCAACCTAGTAGGTGTAAAATGAAATCTCAAGGTTATTTTAATCTGAATTTCTCTAACCAATAATGGTTTAGACTCAAGTATAAATTCCCAAAGTTGGTGATATCACCCCCTCAAATGCTGGAATGATCCAGGGTGGTGGTATTTCTTCTTTAAATGATGCAAATTTTTAAAAAAAAGATTAAAGAAAGTAGATTTCCAAGTGGGGACTGAGTATTTTTTTTTGAAAAGGGGATAGTAGGCCAAATAAGTTTGGGAACTTCTGATACGGTGTTTTTTATATGATTATAAATTGTTTTGATTTCTTCATTGGAAAACTGCTTGTTTATAACCTTTGACGATTGATCAACTGTGGAATGACTTGCATTCTTACAGATTTGACAAAGTTTAAATTACTATTTGTGAATTTCCTTTCATCTTATTTTTGCTCACTATTTTCCTTCTCAGCTTCTCTTTTCACCCTATCTCTATTATCTTATCTTTTCCCCTTACCTTCTTATTCCTTATTTTACCTACCTCTAAAATTCCTTCCCTAATATTCTCCTCCCTCCACCCTCCTAACCTTATTCTAAGCACCCTTTTAAAAGTCCCTCCCTTACCCTTTCCACAAGTTTTCTCACCTCCCTAGAAGTTCAGAAGGCTTCAGATGTATACCTTGTTTCCTCTTTAATTCAATGAGAGTAAGGTTACATTACTAGCCCTCCACCTCCACCTATTTCCTCTGTATTAGTTCTACCTTTCATGACTCATTTTAATGAGATAATTCTTAAATTATCTCCCCTTAATCTATTATCCAGGTCAGTTGTTTTTCCAATATGATATTTCATATTTTCTTCTATCTTTTCATTCTTTTGACTTTGTTTTATTGTTTTTTGAAGTCTTATGAAGTCATTAGCTTCCACTTGCCCAATTCTAATTTTTGAGGAATTATTCTTCATTTGCTTTTCTGCCTCTTTTTCTCTTTGGCCAATTCTGCTTTCAAAGAAGTTCTTTTCTTCAACTCCAAAAGACTCATGATGGAAAATTCTATCCACATCCAGAGAAAGAACTATGGAATTCAAATGCAGATCAAAGCATACTTTATGCGCTCTCTCTCTCTCTCTCTCCTCTCTCTCTCTCTCTCTCTCTCTCTCTCTCCCCCCTCTCTCTCTCTCTCTCTCTCTCTCTCTCTCTCGTTTCATTTTGTTTCATCTTTCTTGTGGTTCTCCCCATTGGTTCTAATTCTTCTTTATAACGTGACTGATGTGAAAATAGGTTTAATATGAATGTATGTGTAGAGCCTACATCAGATTGCATGCCATCTTGGGTAAGTGGAGAGAGCAGGGAGAGGGAGAAAATTTAAAACTCAAAATCTTATGAAAGTGAATACTGAAAACTAAAAATTAATTAATTAATTAAAAGATAAAAGAGTTCTTTTCTTGAGTTTTTTTGCCTGTTTTACCATTTGACCAATTCTGTTTTTTAAAGTGTTATTTTCTTCAGTATTTTTTAGTGCCTCTTTTACTGTTAATTCTTTTTTCATACTTTTCTCATTTATTTTTCTCATTTTTTCTCTACTTGTTTTATCTCTTTCTTTAACACTTCCAGGAATTCTTGTTGGACTTGGGTTCTATTATCATTTTTTTGAGGCCTTGCTTGTAGCTGTTTTTATGTAGTTTTCTTCTGCTGCATTTGTATCTTGGTCTTCCCTGCCACCACAGCAGCTTTTTATGGTCAAATTCTTGTTGTTGTTGTTGTTGTTGTTGTGGTTTGCTTATTCTCTCAGTCTATTTCTTGACTTTTAACTTCATGTTAAATCTGGGCTCTGCTCACCTGAGGGTAGGGAAGCACTGTCCCAAGCTTCAGGCTTTTTTGTGCTGCTGTTTTCACAGATAGTTCTGTGGGTCTTCCAAGGTGATATCAGCCTTGGAGTGGTGTGCTCACCAGTCTCCTGGTCTCTTATCCAGTCTTAACCCAGGAAGGGCCCTTTTTGCCCTGCAGCCACAAATGATAGCATTCCTCTCTGCCTTGGAACTGCAAATAGGGCCCCTCCTCCCTTATGACCAACCACAAGTGCTCTTTTCTACCCTGGAATTGCCACTAAGAATTGCATGTGGGCAATGGAGCTGCCCTTAGTAGCACCTAATTCTGTGCCCAATGTCAGCTCAGGGTCCCTGGTAATCACTTTCTGATCAATGATCCAATCCCCTTACTGTCTCTGGGCTGAAAGCTACTTCTGCTGTGGCAGTCACCTCTAAGACCCATTGCTTGTGTTGGCACTGCATGTGCTTTCTGGACTGGCCCCCATGCTGGTGTCACGTACCTCTCCTTCAGACCTACTAAGTTGTCTAGGCTGGAAAAATATTTCACCCTGACCCTTTATTGGCTATGCTGCTCCAAAATTCAATTTGATAGGTCATGTTAAAGTTGTTTGAAGGGGAATGTTCAGAGAGTTCATCTGGGTTGCTTTCTCTCCTTCAACATCCTGGCTTTGCCCCAACCAGAGAACATTCTACCCTACACCACACTGATTTTAAATTTTAGCTTAATTACAACACAGCATTGGTCACACTAAATTCATACTCAAAGTTGGCATCATTTCTGGATGAGTCTTCATTTTAACTTTCATGGCAATGGATTGAGAAGGTTGTCCATAAAGATTACTCTTGTTCCTAGTGCATTACTATTTCTCAGGATGATGTGGTCCTGAGACATTTTCCCTTATCCCATGGACTCTCCCTGGATGCAATGAGCAAAAGAGTCACAAAGCTCCTCTATATTCCATTGAAGTAAAGACACAGCTAAAGCTGACTCACAGGCAGGTCCCTTCCAGAACCTCCAGTTAAGGACAGCAACCAGGCCAGCCCCCTCTTTATTTCCCACTTGTTTGCACACCTCTGGATTCTCCATCATGAAAACCATTTTATGTTCTAATGATGTTTAAGCTTAAGTGTTCCAGCAGATTATAATAGGAGGCGTAAATTAAGTGACTGAATTCTGTTTTAAGTCATTCTGTCAATGCATGTGACAAGACTTTTAAATTTAGCTCCTTAGTAGGAAATCAGTACAGTGCCTCAATAGTAGTTCTCAAGAGTCAGCAGTCAATAAGAAGAGTGACATCTTGTATTCTCTTTACTTTTCAATAAAGTGGCTAAAAATGCCTATAGCATGGACCTCCACTGTATATTTGGTCTATTCCAGTAGCTCTATTCATCATTGCTTTTTAAAAAGTGCTATTTATGGTGGGTCCATTGTCAATGATGGAATAAAAAATTGATCATACTTACATTTTCAATTTTCCCTCTGCTTATTGTCCTCTTAGTTTGATTTAAAATTGAAGCCTTTCCTGATTTTCCCTCACCCCACATACTAGTTTTTTTCTGAAACTACCTTGTATTAATTTTGTATCTATCCTATATTTATATCTGTGTATATTTTCTCCCCTGTTATATTGTAAATTCCTTGAGGGCAGATAATATTTCACTTTTGTCTTTGTATCTCCAAAACTTGGCAGTCCCTGGCACTTATCTGGTGCTTAAGAAATGCATGTTGGGCAGCTAGGTGGCACAGTGGATAGAGGACTGGCCCTGAAGTCAGGAGGGCCTGAATTCAAATCTGGCCTCAGACCAAACACTTGACATTTACTAGCTGTGTGACCCTGGGCAAGTCATCTAACCCCAACTGGCCTAAAAAAAATGGTCTTTGAGGAAAAAAAATACCATAACGTTTATATTTTTTCATCAAATAATAAGAAAACTTACTATCAGTTATTATACAAATTGACACTGGTGACCTCACTCAGTCCCATATATCAGATGGTTACATGTCACATACAGTAATTGAGGTATTCTAAGGGAAGACAGGGAGTTCCACAGTGTTACAGGATTGGCAGTTTATTTGATTTCAAGGCATTGTGATGTATATTGCAGCTTACATATGTGCAGTTAAATGGATTTGTACATCATATTATCTAGCTTCAACTGTACCAACCCTCACAAAATGGAAGGTAGTTTAAAAAGACAACTGTGATGAAACTTTAGACTCAAGGCATTGCTAATAATGTGAATAAAAGTGAAAAACAAGAAAATAACAGAGTTTATAGCTCTACTATTCCTGTCTCTAATGGTCACATTACAAAATAAAAATAATTATACTCAAGCCAGTATCTTACAAAAAACACAATTAAACTTAATAAATTTTCATAAATCTCAATTGAGTTTTCTTACTTAATAGTAAAAGCCTAATACCATTGAGGAAACAGATATTCTTCCTACCACAGTAATAAATGGCCGAAATAATACACATCAAACAATAAGCAATGAACTAAAATGCATTCTTTTGTCAACAAATACTATTGGAAGACATAGGGGAAAACTTGCTAAAGATTTGAAGATACAAGCATTAGAACAAATCATACCATACGAGAAGTTTGTTGTGTAATTGATGAAAGCACGAATGTTTTAACTTGTGACATTTGCTAGATTCCTTTTCAATATTCATTAACTACTTATTTGTGACCTACTAAAGGAAAGATATACTTTTGCCATTAGCAAATTACTTCTTTAATTTAAAAAATGTTTTATGGGGGAAATATGATGAAATTATAGCTTTGAATAGAATTAAAAAGTATTTCAAGGTTGTACCAAATGTGAAATGCAGTCATGACGTCATTCAGAACAATCTCTTACAGCAAAGAAATTAGAGCCAGAAGCAAACTGCTACAAAATGCCATCTAATTATGGTATATGAATAAGGTTTCAGAGAAACCTCAGGAGACTTTTATGAAGTGATGCCGAATAAAGTGAGCAGAACCAGGAGAATGATTTATACAATAAAAACAACATTGTAAAGAGCAAGCAACTTTAAAAGACTTAAGAACTCTGATCAATACAATGACCAACCAGAAATCCTAGAATGAAACATACCAGAGGAGAGGTAATGGAGTCAGAGTGCAGATTAAGACAAAAAAATTTTTATATGACCAATATAGGGATTTATTTTCTTTAACTACGCATATTTGTTTAAAAGGTTTTGTTTTTTTTTCTTTCATGGAGGATAGAAGTGGGAAACAGAGAAAATATATTTTTGTTAATCACAAGAAAGAAAATTAAATATTAAAAAGAATAAACCCCAAGATTACAGTGACATAAAGACAGAAGGCATGAATAAAACTTCAAAAGAAAAAGAAACAAGTCTTTAAATAGAATCTTTACAATACTTTGTAATGAGATGGGAAGTGATCATGAAAATCTTTTATGCCACACAGTTGTTTTCCTTTTATCCCATGGCCATGCACTTAAAAAAGCTATAGAACTTAAATTTTTCTGGTGCAAATATACAAATGTTCCAACAGGCCTTTTCTGTAACGACAAGTATCTCTCAGTAGTATGCTAAGTAGCAGGAATTTTGAAAAAAAAATAAACACACTAAATTTTTCTCTTCAAGGTAAAAGCAACCTTTTACAGTGATTGAGAATGCAACTGCCTTTTGAAAGAAATTTACAACATGGAAAGAGCATTTTGAAAATAAATGCTTGGACAGGATTCCATTGTTATATAATTTTGTTGTAGAGATTGATTTGCATGTCACCTATAAAATGCTCATATATGCACATTTAAAAAATAAAAACAGAATTTTATAAACTGTTTAAAATATTACAAATGAAGAGCTTCAATGGATTTTAAATTCATATATTAAAATATATGAACAAGTGATTGAAAGTGACAGATTCATATAAACGTGTGAGAACTTTTATGATCTGATGCAGAGTAAAGTAAGCAACACCAGGAGAAAATACATTCACTATGTAGCCCTCCTCAACCCTCTTCTCTTTTAATCACCAGGTTTCCCTGAAAAAGAAGCTAAATGTTTCCCTTCCCCCCAGCTCTCAGGAGGGATATTGAAAGACAGAGACACACACACAGAATAAAAGAGGCAGAGAGATACACAGACAGACAAGAGAGTAAGGAGAGATGGCTAGAAGAGAAAATACTGTACCATCAAACCCAGGACCTGGAGACAGGATTATCTGTGAGGTTTTGACTCTGCCTCTTTCTGGCTGAGAGGGGGAAAAGTGAAGAAATAGTAGTTACGTCTATAGCCTAGAAAAACAATATTGCAAAGTAAAACTCAGAGATTATGATCACTGCAATGCAAATCAGGACTTCAGAAAACTGTTGATGAATCCTGTTTCCCATCTCTTGGTAAAAATGTGATGGATTAGAGGGAAAAGATGAGATATAAATTTTTAGACATGGTCAATGTGTAAATTTGCCTTAATTGACTACAGTTATTTGTTACAAGGGAGGGCTTTTTTTTTTTTTTGCAGAGGAATTATGGCAGGAGTGGGGGAGGGTGATAATAGAAAAAAAAAGACCCCAGGGAAAAAAAGGAAAAGATAATCATTGAAACATTAAAGAAGTATATAAAAGAGGTAAGAAGGAAGCTGTAAAGGTAACACAAATAAGGCAATATGGAAACTATTATGTTTAATTACATATATATTTAAAATATTAATTAAATTTCCTCCTCTCCCCTGATACTCAGGTAGGTCACTACTGCTGCTGATAATAAGGGTGTTGCTAGAAGGGCCTAAGAAACTACTGTGAACTAATAGTAATGGTTAATGAGATATCTCCCTGATCATCCCTGCCTCTGCACTGGGAAGGAGGACAATCCTGATCAACTGCACCGTTACTCTGGATATTTGACGCTCCACCCTTCCCGTGAAAGGGAAGGAGTTAAAAGGAGAATAATCTGAAGCTAAATGTTGTCTATCTACCTATTGTCTGCCTATCTGTCTATCTTCTACATTTGTCTCATAAAAGGAAGTTTTTAGAGTATTTTCCTTAATTTTATGAGAATAATATGAGTTGCTTAGGTGTTAATCATTCTTTAAGTGTTTGATAGGATTCAGATATCAGTCTGTCTAGAACATATACTTTCATTTCTCATTACCACATGGTATCTTAATAAGAATAAACCCTGTGCTAGGGCACAAAGAAATTGTAAAAGGAATGGACTGAAAAATCTTTTACTAAGTACTAACTCTGTGATAAACTTTGCCCCAGAGTGACAGTGCCTGATAATACAGGGAGAAGGATCTGCATAATTAATTTGACCATCACCAGATGCCACCAGAAAAAAAAAAAGTTTGAGGTGGATGATGTGAGAGTCACTGCTCTTAAGAAGCTTGTACTGTAATCAGGAGAAATGAACATGTAAGGAGGTTAAGCTTGCTCAGCTGATACAACTTCCCCACATAGAGAACCTGGGAGGCTTTTCTCCAGAAGAATCATAACATAGAAGGAATGTGTCTTGGAGGGATTGAAGAGCGTGCATAGACATTGTGTAATTGGTTCCCACTGGCTATCCAAATATTCTTTTTTTTTCCTTTGGCTGACTAGAGAAAAACTAAACACATCCTTGGAGTCTCATAAGCTAACATACTGAGTAGATGTGGACTCAAAGAGTATTTCAAATCTGAGCTAGCTGCTCTGGGGACCCCACATGTCACCATGAGTAAAGTAAGGGGAAGTATCAAATGTATTAGACTAAATAAGCACAAAAGAGGAAATGAGAGCAGAAATAGATAAGACATAAATTTAAGAAGACACAGATCAGTTTACTTTGATCCTCAGAGGAGTGTTTGGAGGTTTTGCTTGCTCCAAGCTTCCTACTTCAGGATTCTCAGAATCTCTCTGGGTCTAAGATAGTTTCTTATTTGTTATACATATTCTTTAGGACATAACTAAATTTCTCACACAATGGATTTGATTGATTGAAGAAGATGTATAGGCCCTTTTCACATTCACCTCTGATTGGTTTATTCATGAAGTATTCTCATCCAACAAAGATAAATCATTTTAGATGGGTAAGATAATTAATGAAACTCCACACTTACATATAGAAAAGTGAGGGTAGCCAAATTATCAAAATAAAAAACAAGATAAAATCACAATAAACAAGAGAAGAAATAAAAAGAATCATTACTACCTACCTCAACAGCTATATGCCATCAAAACTGAGAATTTAAAAGAAATATGATCGCCAAATTATTATGAATGTAAAATAGAGGGCTTAAACAGTCCTGTCTCCAAAAATGAAATTGAATTAGCCATAAAAGACTATTTCTTTAATGTTCCGGTCAGAAGATGCTATATCTTTCTAATCTAACTTATCCAACAGTTCATTCAGTTCTTAGTATCTCAGTAGCCCCTTTCCTGCTCACAGGGAACTTGAATATAACCTAGCCACCAGTTTTCAAGCCATCTTCCTCTTCCCTCTCCCACCAGCATATCCCCAAGTCTAGCTTCCTCACTCCTCCTTCCTTCCAATGCCAGTTCTATTTAACTCAAATAAGAATCATATTGAAAACCCACCAGATTTTTACTGATTTAGATGCTCAATTCTACCTGGGGCTCCAGTAGACCTGAGCTGTTTCCATGTTCCCCGAATGCCTTTCTTTATTGTAAGTAGGGCTCACCAATACAGTGGCTTGCTATACTATTGTGCTGTGTGCTCTGTATTTCCTTGTACTAAAATTATTGGCATCTCAAACCTTACAAACCCTGTATTAAGACAGAGGAAAGCAATAAAGTCTTCTACAATTATTACGTGTTATCTGTATTATTTTGTAAGTTACCTTTTCCTTTACGAATTTTGATGCAATGCTATTTGGTTCATCTATATTTGAACTGATAGTGTTTCTTTGTTATAGATAACTTTAAGCATTGTTTAGTTCCCCTATTTATCTTTCTTAATATTATTAAACTTTGTTTTTACTTTGTTTTATAGCATAATTACAACTTCTGCTTTGGGGAAATCATCTAACAGAAAATTTTCTTCCAGCCTCTCATTTGTATTCTGTATGTGTATTTTTAGATGTGTTTCTTCAATACAATAAATTGTTGTATTTTCTCTTCCTATCCATTTTCTTATTTGTTTTACTGCATTGTTTTGTTCCTCTGTGGGCAGCTGGGTAGTACTGTGGTACTCATTTTCCTAAGTTCAACTCTGACCTCAGACACATTAACTGTGTGACCCTGGGCAAGTCACTTAATTCTGTTTGCCTCAGTTTCCCCATCTGTAAAATGAGCTGGAGAAGCAAATGGCAAACCACTCTGGTATCTTTGCTAAGACAACCCCAAATGGGGTAATAAAAAGTCACACGTGACTGAAATAACTGAACAACAAGAACAACAACTTGTCCCTCTCCAGGAATTGGTCTCATTCCTCTCCTGGATGAATTCAAGACTTTCTCTACTGGGTCCTTCATTCCTGAAGCCTCACTCCAATCCTGGAATGCACACATTGGAAGTACCCTCCACTCCTAGAGACTCTCCCTCAATTGCATGGCTACTCCCAGAACCTCCATTTATTGAGGCCCAAGCCATCTACGTCTCATCTCTGAACTGCAGTCCTAACCTTTTTTTTCCGCACCCCCTAGGCAGGTACTTTTGTCTTCTTCCCACACAAATACTTTTCAGGTTCTATTTATATCTTGCCTTCCATCATTAGAATGTAAACTTCTTGAGGGCAGAAACTGCTCTTCTTTCTACTTGTATTTGTATTTCCAATTCTTAGCATAGGACCCAGTATACAGTAATAGCTTAATAAATGCTTGTTGTCCAACATTTTTCCATCCTTTTAAGGTTACAATTAATAGATCTTTTTTTCCATTTATTTATTTTATAGTGATTATTTCTCCTTTACTCTTTTAAGCTAGCACTTTGTCTCTGTGACTAGTTTTACTTACATTCCTTTCATGTTAGTATATTCTCACAGATTCTTACTTCTCATGACCTGCCCTATCTTAAGTTCCTTAACTTTACTTACGTAATGGAAACCTTCTCCCCCCAACCCCCGGAATACATGCAAATATTCTCTGTCTGCTTCCAGTGGAAACTCTGGGTGGTAGGCTACCGGTCATGTGTCATTTACGAGGTGCTTCTGGTAAGTGACTCTCTTGGATATAGACTTTCAAGCGACACGACCTCAGCAAGGAGCAGAGGAACACAGCTCTTCTCAACCCTGACATTGGTGGCTTCTGTTCCTATGGTGAGTCAGAACTTAAGTAGCTACATTTGTACCAAGGTTCCTGGATGCCTTCTCCTCTGTTGTATGTTTGCTTCCTTACCATTAACCTTATGGGAACTGAACCATTCCAGAGTTCTGTCATTGCAGCAGCGGTATTTCCCACCAGCAAGGTGGTGAGAGTGGTGTTCCCCCAGTATAGCAGTGATTGAAAACAAGGTAAAGCATCTGTATTTATTTGAACACTAATAGAACAGAAGTCACCAGAAGAAAAATCAAAGTTAGCTATATGATTGGCAGTACTCTGTGTAGAGGTGAAATATAAAATGCCTAACAGGCTCAAACTGTATGATGCCTTGATAGAGCTTATCTAATAGTAATCATATGCTTAGCATCCTCTCTTCCATGAAGGAAAAAACATCCTGTTCCACATCTGATTCTTGTTTGTATGTTGGGTCCTTTTTTTAGCTTTCTTCTTCCTGGGAACACTCAGACTTTGAGTCCTATTAGAATAGGCCAAATAGAAAACAAAGATTCAATAACACAATATGAAATATTTCAAATTGTATTACATTGTAATATCTTACATAAATACAATACGAACTTAAGTAAAATGTATTCAAATTGTACAAACCATTCTTAGCTTGTAGGCCATACAAAAACAGGCAGCAGGATAGATTTACATTGTTATTTCTCTGAATTAATGATCTTTCCAAACTCATTCCATCTTACCATACCTTTGTGTATTCTTGTATTCTAGCTATCTCTATCTGTTAAAATCCTCCTCTTTGATTAAGGTGCCACCTTCTCTAGGAAACCTTTCTCTCTTCCCAAGAGGAAAATACAGTCATTTCCACTATAATGTTACAAATGTTTTCCTAAAAATCACTGTACTATTCAAAATCACTCAATAAATACCATGGGGCTTACCAAAAAGTGGCATTAGAAACACAGTACTCAAAAACTTTGTCACTGACACATTAAAAATATAGAAAGCGATAATAGAAAGGGAAATTCCATTCCAAAATAACTACAAAATGCATAAAATATTTGGGTATCAACCTCCCATAACACACCAAAGATTTATATAGATTCAATTACAAAGTGTTCCTTAAGGAATTGAAGAACAACCTAAATAGCTAGAGATACATTCAGTACTCATGGTTAGGTCAATCCAATATAATAAAAATTATAATACTATCAAAATTCGTTTATATTTTTAATGCTATACCAACAAAGTTACCAAGATGATACTTTACAGAGGTTGATAAAATAATAACAATATTCATTTGCGAAAATGAATGATCCATAATATCAAGGGAAATGATAAAAAGAAGTAAGGATGCAGGGAGAATAACACTTCCAAACCACAAACTATATTATAACATTTGTTATTGTTTAGTCATTTTAGTTGTATCATCTTTGTGACCCCATCTGGGGTTTTCTTGGCAAAGATACTACAATGGGTTGTCATTTCCTTCTCCAGCTCATTTTACAAATGAAGAAACTGAGGAAAACAGGGTTAAATGATTTGCCCAGGGTCACATAGCTAGTGTCTGAGGCAAGATTTGAACTCAGGTCTTCCTGACTCTTAAGTCTAGCACTCTATCCACTGTACCACCTAGCTGCCCCAATGTAATGGAATTATACTGTGCTGCAAGAAATGATGTGTATGGTAAATACAGAGAAGAATGATAAGATCTATATGAATTGATGCAAAGTGAAGTAAGCAATAAAACAATATACACAATAACTACATTAAGTATAAAGAATTACACATTGCAAAATTAAAAGTAAATGTAATAAAATTTAAAAGATTAGGTGGGACTTAAGTGAAGAAATATGAGAAGACACCCCCCACCCACCTACCTCTTTCTGGAGGTGGGAAGTCCACAGGTGTTACACATCATTCATGTTTTAGAGTTTCTTAATTCATCGTTGTGCTGACTTTTTTTTTTCTACAAAATACTATTTGTCTTATGGTATGGCTCTCTGGAAAGGGGAGAGGAAGGGATAAATAAGATACTATGGTGATGTAAGAAACAGAAAATTTCAATTAAGAAAAAATTTAAATATAGGAATCCAATAAAGATACTAGTACCATTACATACATGTTAAATGGTTAAGGAATACATAAATAATTCAAGAAATAATGGCATAGTCCACGTGCTCAGGTTGCTGCTTGGCCTTTGCTTTGATTCCCATTGGCCATAGTTATAGGTGAGTACAGATCAGAAAGTGGCTTCTGGAATAAGGGGCCAGGAAGGTAGGGGGAATGGAGTATGTAGGTATGTAGGTATAAACTAATCCTTCTCTGTTAATATGAGAATATTGAGACTATTGATATTTCTATAGCCTCCAAAAATAATCTGGGTTGAGGTACAGAGGTGACTTATTACTCCTCTGAGCTTAGAAATAAATATTCCCCAAGACACTAGCCAGAATCTAATTTATCACAACAAATTTGGACTTCAAATTTGAAACTGAGTTCAAGCAAAAGAATTTAGTGAAATGTGATGAATATAAAAATCACCTCATCAGAAAAAAATAAAAGAATTCCAAAGTGTGAGAAGCCAGGAAATTTCATTTAATTATATGGACAAGCATGAGAAAATAATCATTTTACTTTCATAATTCACATTCATAATCACTTAATTAAGCAAATACTTAAAAAAGAACTTAATTGATACTCCTAATTTTTCTCCCCACAGTACTGATTCAATCCATTTACATTTCTTAGCCGTGTATTTTCATTTCCATTTTCTTTTCCAAAATGCTTTGCAGCTTGGCCATTTTTAAGGAATCATCATCTGTGAATGCCTAACATCCAGGCAAGTTTCCCTGGCTTTAGCTGTATCTGTGAGGTGGTTCATGATTTATTCATGAACTTGTAGTTCATTAAAGAAGTAGCTCATGGCTTCCTAAAACATGGAAAGAAAGTGAAATAAAAATTTTGAAAATGCTTTAAAAAATGGGTAGAAATTTTTTTAAAAACTTGCTATGGTTTAAGAAAATCCTGTGAGATTATAGACCCTCCAAATACATTCTTTTAGCACCAACATTAACGACCTCTTACATGAATAAATGATAGCTAGTTATTCAGTCAATGTGTTGCTGCTATATTTTCAATCAGGTAATTCAGGTTCTATTATGATTGTTCACATTTCTTTACATTATAATGTAATACAAAGAAGCTACAGATTACACTATTAGTCTTTAATTCTCTTATTCTCTTCTGTTCATGAATATTTTCTTCCTATAAAGAAATCAATTTTGCATGAAATTTTGATTCCCTGGATATATCTAATTTTTGTGAAGAGATCTCTTGTCTTTCTCATTCTATTGTTTTCTTCTATTTCTTTGCATTGCTCATTTAAGAAAACCTTATTTCTTCTTGATATTCTTTGGAATCCAGCATTCAGTTGGATATATCTTTCCCTTTTTCCTTTACCTTTTGCTTTCCTTCTTCCTTAGCTATTTGTAAAGCCTCATCAGACAGCCATTTTGCTTTCTTGCTCTTCTTTGAGATTTTTTTTTTTTGGTTGCTGCTTCCTGCACAATATTGTGAACTTCTGTCCATAGCTCTTCAGGCACTCTCTCTCTACCAGATCTAATCCCTTAAATCTATTCATCACTTCTACTTCATATTCATAAAAGATGTTATAGATCACACCTATATGTCCTGATGTTTTCCCCTGCTTTCTTCAATTCGTCTAAATTTTGCAATAAGAAGTTTATGATCTGAGCCACAGTCAGCTCCGGGTCTTGTTTTAACTGACTGTGTAGAGCATATCCACCTTTGGTTGCAAAGCATATAATCAATCTGATTTCTATACTGACCATCAAATGGTGTCCATGTGTAGAGTTGCCTTTTGGGTTGTTGAAAGAGAATGTTTGCTATGACCAGAAAAAGTTATCTTGACAAAACTCTATTAGTGTCTGCCCCACTTCATTTTGTACTCCAAACCAAACCTAACCTATTATTCCAATTATCTTTTGATTTCCTATTTTAGTATTCCAGTCCCCTATGGTGAATGTGACAGATAATCATTCTGGCATTTTTTGAGATTATACACTAGTATTGCTTTTCTCATCCTTTTATTGACTATGAGGGCTACTCCATTTCTTCTGAGGTATTCTTGCTCACAGTAGTACATGTAATGATCACCTGAATTAAATTCACCCATTCCCATCCATTTAAGTTTACTAATACCCAAGGTGTCAATATTTCAATTTTCCATCTCCTGCTTGATCACATCCAAATTACCTTGATTCATAGGTCTTGCATTCTGGGTTCCTATGGAATATTGATTTTTGCAGCATCAGACTTTCCTTTCATCACAGGGCACATATTCAGGTGGACTTCCTTTTGGCTTTGGCCCAGTCACTTCTTTCTTTCTGGAGTTACTTGTAATGTAGTTGTCTTCCACTCTTCCCCAGTAACATGTTAGATACCTTTGGATCTGAGGAGCTCTTCTTCTGAGCCATCTCTTTTATCATTTTAATACTATTCACAGGGTTTTCTTGGCAAAGATACTTGAGTGATTTGCCATTTCCTTCTCTAGTTATATGCCTTAAAAGCAATTAAAATATGACCCAATACTAGTCATTTGTAACTCATTAACATTTTGCCCTTTGAGAGCACTTAATTAAAAGTTGCCTGTTATTTTGTCATGGTTCTCTGTAGCAAGAGAAGGAAAAGAAATAGAATTCTTAACCAAAATAAAACCATTTCTATGTTTCATTGCCTCTTTATCAATATTTCAGTGAACATTTCTATAGCTTTTCCAATTTTCAACATTTGTCTTTATGATCACACTCTGAAGTCTAAAGGCTTTTCTTTCTTGTCATTTTCTTTTGCTCTGTCTTTGAGCCAAACATCATCTTGAACAAAG
This sequence comes from Phascolarctos cinereus, assembly GCF_003287225.1. Lineage (NCBI taxonomy): Eukaryota > Metazoa > Chordata > Mammalia > Diprotodontia > Phascolarctidae > Phascolarctos > Phascolarctos cinereus. The sequence continues at coordinate 237,592,667 of NW_027555847.1, forward strand.
TGTTTTTCTAACATCTGGAATCCCTTTGAGGTTGGTATGGGTAAAAGAAAAAAAAATGAAAGATTTCACGGAAGGCGTAGACTTTTTTAAGTAAGCAGGGCCCATGGCAGACATTGAAAAAGATGCAAAAATCAGCCATAATGCTTCCCAGGTGATTTGCATTTGGCTAATTTGTTTCCTTAGAACAGATTCCAAATCACAATCACTGAACATTTCAAACCTCTAATCAGAATTTAAAGTCTTTTGAAGAGCACAATTTTTGGCTGAGGCTCTAAATAGGATCCTAGAATTAGAGATTTAGAGATTGAATTCAAATCTCTCATTTTACAGATGAAAAAAAAACTGTCTTGTCATAGGGGCCACAAGGCAAAGTTGTTTCCAGCCCAATTTCAGCAGTCATTATAGAAGACAGCAACTCTTGTAAAAAAAAAGGGGGGGGTGCTACTATCCTCAACCAATTCTTGATAGGCATCAAAGGTCAGGTAATCCCTGAAGCCTTTGGAGTGGCAACAACACCATTAGACTGCTGGCCCTAGCTCTAGCCCTTGTAGACATGATTCAGGGAAACAATCCTTGTAAAGAAGAGCCAAATATCCCCAATTGTCAACCAACTGCTACCTCTGAGTCCAGCAATCCAGCCAGGTGAAGAAGTAAGACACCTTGACAGAGAGGCAAGAGACAACATCGTGCCAGATGAGTTCAACCACTGCCCGCCACCTCAACCACGACCTCCCTTCACACCCCAACAGAGACAGCCCAGGACCTAAGTCCAAGAACCCTAGAAATAGCAGCACTCCAACCCTCAGACCTTTCATCTTGCTTCCACCTAGGTCCCCCATCCCCAGCCATTATTAAGGGGGGGAACCCCTGCAGAAAAGAAGCTGGCTATCCCCACTACCACCAATATAAATCACTGAATAACTACCATTCATTGGCAGGTAAGTCCAAGAGCCTGAAGGATGGTAAGCACTTTCCAGGCCACTGGCGTTACTTTCATCCCAGCCCCATTATCCAAGGAAGCGATCTCTGTGTGGAAATACAACTTGGCAACTGCCTCTGCAAGTGCACAACTCCTCTCCATCATGCCCTTAGCAGTCACAGCTACTGAAGATACACCATTTCCCCTCCCCCTCCCAAATGTTCTCACCACCGAAGTCCTTGGCACTGTCAAATTGTTCAGCATCATAATCTGATATGTTTTTATCAGTGAAAATGACAATAAATATGCATTAGTCTCTCCTTTGAAACTGAACACTAAGGACCATGGGACTTTTCCATTTGGCTTGTAGCTGTATATATGTTTTTTCCCATTCAATACTTTTCTAATGCCATGGGTAAACTACTTGAAAGCAGGGGCTGCTTATGATTTCTATTCATAGGTTTAGTTCTTGGTGCAGTTCTTTGCAAATACTGAGCACTTAATACATACTTTTCACTCATTTGTTGAACCCAGCTACTCTGACTCCAGTTCTAGCATTCTTGACAATGCACCAGTCAAAGCAAAAGACCAAAATCATCATATACCAGCTACAAGTCAATGCTGTAAGTTAGTCTTCATTTCATCAGATGAGTAGAGTTGACTGTGGGAATGGTTTCAAATTTTCTGCACAGACTGCATGGTCTTATGTTTTACTTTGGCAGGGAAGACAAAACATGGCTTATTAAGCTACTTTTTTCTTAGGATGAAAAGCAATACTCTATCTGAAGACAGATTTAAATGCTAATGTGCATTTAAAAGACCATATAAGTCAATGACTATAGTAATTTACTTTTTGATAGACCCAAAAACTCCAGCTGCTGGGATAAGAACTCACTATTTGACAAAAAACTGCTGGAAAAACTGGAAAACAGTATTGCAGAAACTAGGTATAGACCAACATCTTACACCATATACCAAGATAAAGTCAAAATGGATGCACAATTTAGGCATAAAGGGTGATACTATAAACAAATTAGGACAGCAAGGAATAGCTTACCTGTCAGATCTAGGGAGAAGGGAAGAATTTATGATCAAACAAGAGATAGAGAACATTATGAAATGCAAAATAGCTAATTTTTATTACATTAAATTAAAAAGGCTTTGCACAAAGCCAATGCAACCAAGATTAGAAGGGAAGTAGAAAGTTGAGAAACAATTTTTATAGCCAGTGTCTCTGATAAAGATTTCATTTCCAAAATGTAGAGAGAACTGAGTCAAATTTATAAGAATACAAGTCATTCCCCAATTGATAAATGGTCAAAGGATATGTAAGGCAGTTCTCAGATGAAGAAATTAAAGCCATTTATAGTCATATGAAAAAATGCTCTAAATCACTATTGATTAGAGAAATGCAAAATAAGATAACTCTGAGGTACCAAATCACAACTATCAGATTGGCTAACATGACAAAACAGGAAAATGATAAATACTGGAGATGTGGGAAAATAGGAACACTAACGCATTGTTGGTGGAATTGTGAATTGATTTACCCATTCTAAAGAGCAATTTAGAACTATACCCAAAGGGCTATAAAAACTATGCATACCTTTGATCCAGCACTTCTACTTGTTGGTCTATGTCCCAAAGAGACCATAAAAATGGGGAAAGGACCCATATATACAAAAATATTTATTGTACCTCTTCTTATGGTGGCCAAAAATTGGAAATTGAAGAGATGCCCATCAATTGGGGAATGGCTGAACAAACTGTAGTATATAAATGTAATGGAATACTATTGTTCCATAAGAAATTACAAACAAGTGGAATTCAGAAAAACCTAGAAAGACTTGCATGAGCTGATGCTGAGTGAAATGAGCAGAACCAAAAAACGTTGTACACAAGAGCAGCACCATTTTGTGATGACTAATTTTGATAGACTTAGCTCTTCTCAGCAATGCAATGATCCAAGATAATTCCAAAAAACTCATGATGGAAAAGGCTATCCACATCCAAAGAAAGAACTATGCAGATGGAAGCATATTATTTTCTCTTTTTTTTTTCTTTCTCATAGTTTTTCCCTTTCATTCTAATTCTTTTTTACAACGTGACTAGTGTGGAAAAATGTTCAGTATGATTCTACATGTGTAGCCTATATCAGATTACATGCTGTCTTGGGGAGAGGGGAGAGAAAGGAAGTGGAGAAAATTGAAAACTCAAAATCTCATAAAAGTGAATGTTGAAAACTAAAAATAAATTAATAAGAATTTTAAAAAACATATAGTTTAAGAAATTAATATGTTTTGGGTTGATTGAATAAATCGATAAAAATACCCCACCTCAATTTAATAACTGAAAAAGTGCTAAGCTATAATACATTTACTAGGTAAGTACACATCTCAATTGTTCATTAGGTGTGAGCAAGGCCTAGAAACTCCTTACATGTGACATGAAGTGTTTGAAGACAAGCTAATGGACTTGATCATTCCCTCTGGGGGCTGGATAAAACCATCCATATCCATCTAGTTCAAATTAACTATTTAAGCAAATGACCAGCCAGGAGAGAGTAGCTGTGGACAAGCCACTGACAGTTGCTTGGGTGATAGAGAGTACCTTAGCCTCTGTTGTGACTAGAAAAGAATCTTGTGAACTTCAGAGAGTTGGAGGATTTGGATTTTTTCATCAATGTCCTAATAGCAGCTGGCATCACTTTTTGCATCAGGAGCTAAGAATAGATTAGAAGCAATGAGGAAAGGCAAATTCAAGGCTCCACAAGAAGCCCAGCACACAAGCTATGACATGACTAATGGGAGCATCTTGAGTATCCCTTGAAGGGAAAAAGGGGACTCTCAGGAAATATGTTACCCATTTGCCATTTATGTGTTCCATAGGTTTGAGTCCATTTTCCCGTAGACTCTATTTGTAATTGTGGAAGAATGTTTCCCTAGTTTGGGGATTGTTTTGTTTCCAAATGCTAATTAAGCCTGGCTTTTTGGTATTTATATCAGCACATAATCATGAGGGGAAGCGTAGTGTTAAGGGCTAATGAGCATTAGAAAAACAATAACTCTAATCTTTCAAGGGTACCCCTAGACTCTGAAGGAAGACATAGTAACCATTTTCTAAACACCTAGCCTGCCAGTACAAATAAGGGTTGAGAGAGAACTAAGAGTTTACACATGCTACTTTATGTCTTTCTAAAAAAATTTTAAGTGTTATCCTTTTGTGGTTTAAACACCGGAGTAGACTTTGTTGAAAACTTTCTTCAATACTCCAAGTACGTGTAATTTAGTTAGTGTGGGTACACCCCTACATCAACACAGACCCCTTCACAACTTAGTAGATTGCATTTGTGTTGTGATTGAAAGTTTATTGCATTAGTCTACACATGAACTTAACTAAGCTGATTAACAGACAGCAGATATACAATCTCTCTTATGGCCCACATTTCCAGCTTCATATGTAGCATAGCACAATGAACATTGCATTTATAATAAGATGCAGGTTCAAATCCCATCTATTAGCTGCTTTTGGTTAATACAGTGATTTAGAACTACTAATGGTTAAAAGTTGGCTGGGATACCACATCCTCCCCCTCTCCACTAAGGGGCCAGTATGCTCTGGATATACACACATAGCCTGATAACGGTTCAGTGCTGGAAGAACCTGACCATCTCAAAAAAGGGTAAGAGTCTTTGTTAATGTGTATACTGTTTATGGTATTGGGTTACAATTGAATGACTTATAAGATTAATAAAGTTTAGCTGTTCTGGTAAGCAACACAAAAATAAGGAAATAGAAGTTTCAGAGTTGCTGATGATGGATAGGATGTTACATATGGTTTTGTAACCAATTCCATTATGTTATAAGGAATTGATGTTCTTCACTGGAAAAAGAAAAAAAAGCCATAGTCATTTAGCTTTAAGTGTACAACACATTAAAAATTAAAATATTTCTCTCAAACGTGGGCCCAGAACTAAAAGGCAATCAATAAGATGAATCTTACTAAAAATAGAATTTAAATTTGTGTATGTGCATAGTGCAAGCAGATCAGAAGTATTGATTTAAATGAAATATACATAGTGGCTTGTTCAGTTTTGTTCAAAAGTTGATCCCACATCATTTTAAGGCAGAATACCACCACTAATTGTTGTGCTTGTGTAGAAGTAGTGCAGAATTGTAGATCAGGGTTATTCTACTACTCCTATTTCTTTTTCCCTCCTGCGTTGCTCCCCACATCTCACAGTTATTGACTCATTCATTGCCTTGATGGGTTTCCTAGTGTAAATTACCTTCTCTGCTCTGGGAAGAGGTATTAAAAACTTTGTGATCCTCTATTATCTTTTTTTAGCTCCTACACTCCCCACCCACCCGCACTCTAACAACAACAACAACGACAAATTCAGTGTTAAATAAGTCTCTTTTTTCTCTAACCCTCACTTGCTTCCTCCCAAATATGTTTCTAATATATGTACTATTTGTAGCATTCTTTTTTGAAATTAAATATTATTTTACTTTCAAAATCTGATTTCTCTTCCCCTCAGTGAGAAATCAAGAAAAGCAAAACCCTTGTTACAAACATGTAGGTTCAAGGAAAATAAATTCCTGCAATGACTGTGTCCAAAAAAAAAAAAAGAGCTCAAGTCATACTCTAAGTCCATCCCCTTTCTATGAGGAGTGTGTTTTATTATGAGTCCCCTGGAATTTTTGTTGGGCATAGTGTTGATCAAAGATTTTCAGAATTGTTTCTCTTTACAACATTATTGTTATTGTATAAATTGTTTTCCTGGTTCTGGTCACCTCATTGTGCTTCAGCTCATAAAAGTCTTCCCAGGTTTTTCTGAAAGCATCTGCTACATCATTTCTTACTACATATTAGTATCCCATCACATTCGTATACCAAAATGTGTTCAGTTTTTCCTCAGTTGATGGACATCTTCTCAGTTTTCCAATTCTTGATTATTATTATTTCTTGCTAATTGATTATAGCTTTATCTTTATCATTTTTGATACTGGTAACTTGGTCTTCTTTAAAAAAAAATTAAGTTAGCTAATGATCTCTCTATTTCTTCAAAAAACCAAGTCTTGCACTTATTTATTAATTCAATGAGCTTTTTTGCTTTCAATTTTGTTAACCCGTGCTTTGATTTTTAGGATTTCTATTTTTGTTTTCAATTACAAACTTTTAATTTGTTGGTTGCCCAGGTGTTTTTTTAGATGCATGCCTATTTTGTTGTTCTGCTTTGTTGTTATTGTTGTTGTTGTTGATGATGATGAAAGCATGTAGAGATAAACATTTTGTCAAAAGGATTATTTGACTGCACCTAAAATTTTTGGTATGTTGTTTCATTGTTGTCATTATCTTGAATGAAATTAGCAATTATTTCTAAGATTTGATCTTAAACCCACCCCATCTTTTTGCTGATTCTATTGTTCTAGAATTCATTTGCGGGCACCTTTTTATAGTTATTTGGAGGTAAATGTGGAAGAATTCCTGCTTCCTCTGCCATCTTGACTCCCAGAAGTTCCCACTATACACTTATTACACACACACACACACACAACACACACACACACAAAATCCTAGGTAGTAAGCAAACATATTTATCAAGGCAAGCAAGTTAAATAGTGATCAGGAAAGCTACAAAGATTAGTTTGAGTAACAGAATAAATAAGAATTGGACAGCTCTATGACCCAGGAGCAAAATGAAATCTCACCAGCAGACTCTGGAGCAGCAGGTACTGGGAATCAAGGAACATGTTGTGGTGCTGCCTTTTCATCATATCCCTCCAACTCTGGGGGTGTTTCCCATTTACCCTTCAAAATCCACACGTCAACTCTTCTTGCTCCATTTCTTTCATCTCCCACCTCTTTCTTCTCCCAATAAACCTCTCAATCAATCATGTCTTCCTTCCTGTACACAGCATCACACAACACTATCAAATCTGAGGATGCAGGAAGGAAAACTACAGAGACAAAACTTATTTGTCTTTATTTAAAGCAATATTTGAGAAAAAAAATTAGAATTCAGATAGTCATGTAAGCATTTGATTTAATAAAATATCAGAACTTTTCTTGCCTTTTTCTAGACCCTCTCCCAAGTAGTCATATTGTTAATCTATCTTTCTCTTAATTTATGGTCAGAAAATTTTAAATCAGATTTTAGCTACAGAATAGAGATCATAGAATGTTTTGTATTATTCACAGAAAATGGATAGATTTTATAGCAGGTCATAAATCATTTGAAAACATAAAGTGAGTTTTGGGATTAATCTACCTTGTTCTGGTTTTTGAAGAGTAAAAACCAAAACAGTTTACTTAAGTTGTATTATTTTCAGACTTTTGACAAAGTCAAATGGTTATGAATGTTTTGATCTAAAGAGATATTACATTTGGAAATAGTTATTATTCTTAAATTTTGATATATGTTGTCAGAAAATGAGCATTCATTAAGCAACTACTACGTACTAGGCACTGGACTAAGTATTAGAGTAACAAAAAAGGACAAAGATATTCCCAGTCCTTAAGTAGACCGTGAGCATTAGAATGGAGAAAACAACATGTAAGTAACTAGGTATATACAGTTTATAAAGAGAGTAGATGGAAGGTAAGAAGGGAAAGACACTAACAGTTAAGAGCACCAGGAAAGATCTTTTGAAGAGGGTAAGTAAGATTTTAGTTGAGTCTTTCCAGGGACACTATGAGGTAATGGTGAGGAGGGAGGGGTTTCCAGGCACAATAAACAACCAGTAAAAACTCACAAAAATGGGAGAAGGAATGTTTTGTGCTAGGAAGAGCAAGCAGGCCAGTGTAGCTGGATTGTACAGTGTTTGGAGGGGAATAAAGCATAAGAAGATTTATTATTAATAACTTTAGATGACTAATAGATTTTATATTGTTCCTGGAGATAATAGGAGCCACTGGAGTTTATAGAGTAGAGGAATGACATTGTCAGATCCATGCTTTAGAAAAATCACTTTGGCAGCTGAGATATTGGGAGAATCTTGAATCAGGGAAACCAATGAAAAGGTTATTTGCATTGGTCCTGAACAAAAGTGGTGACTGTGTAAGTGAAGATGGAGGGGACATTTTTGAAAGATGTAAAGATAGAAATGACAAGATACAGCAACAGATTTTGTGGAAGCATATTAAAACTCCTCTTTTAGTTTAACTGAAAATGTTAATATAGTCCAGGAGTAGAGAACCTTCGACCTCAAAGCCACATGCAGCCCTCTAGTTTCTCACGTGTGGCCCTTTGACTGAATCCAAACTTCACAGAATAAATCCCCTTAATAAAGGATTCGTTGTGTAAAACTTGGTCTCAGTCTAAAGGCCATAACCAAAGGCCTAGAAGGCCATATGTGGCCTCAAGGCCACAGGTTCCCCACCATAGGAAGCTATTGAGCTATGGAGCAGCTATGTGGTGCAGTGGATAGAGTGCTGGGCCTGCACACAGGAAGACTCATGTTCCTGAGTTCAGATCTGGCCTGAGACACTTGTTAACTATGTGACCCTGGCCAAGTCACTTAACCTTGTTTGTCTCAGTTTGCTCATCTGTAAAATGAGCTGGAGAAGGAAATGGCAATGGGGCAGCTAGGTGGCACAGTAGATAGAGCACTGGCCCTGAAGTCAGAAGGACCTCAGTTCAAATCCAGCCTCAGACCAAACACTTGACACTTACTAGCTGTGTGACCCTGGGCAAGTCACTTAACCCCAATTGCCTAAAAAAAAAAGAGAAAATTAAAAAAAAAAAGAAGGAAATGGCAAACCATTCAAGTATCTTTGCTAAGAAAACTCCAAATGGGATCACAAAGAGACTGACACAACTGAAATGGCTGAACAATAATTCAATGATAAGTTACTTGGACATATAAAGCAGGGATTTATCTGCATAGAGATGATAATTGAATCCTTGTGAGTTGATGAGATCAACCAAGAGAGATGGTATGGTGAGAAAAAAGAGGAGGGCTAGGCCTTGAAGGACACCCATACATCATGATTGTAACATGAATGAAGAACAAGAAAAGAAGACCAAGAAGTGGTGAGAGAGACAGACAGACAGACACAGAGGCAGAGAAAGAGATATATATATATAGAGAGAGAGAGACAGAGAGAACTAGAGGAGAACAGTATCATGAAAACCCAGGGAGGGAGCATATCCAGGAGAAGGTAATCAATATTGCCATATGTCGCAAAGAGGTCAAGAAGGATGAGAATGGAGAAAAGGTTATTAGATTTGGCAGCTAAAGGATTCTTGGGGCAATTAAACTTGTTCATACTAAAGTCTTCAGTAAGGCAAAGATATTCTATATTTTCCATTTCATAAGCCTCTAGATAATAAAGATAATATAATAAGCAGATATGGCTAGACAATGATTCATCTGAAAAAAAAATTGGAGGTTTTAAGGAACTACAAACTCAATATGAGTCTTATGAAAATAGCTTGAAAGAACTAAAGATGTTTAGCCAGAAAAAGAGAAGACCGCACAGCATAATCATTATCTTCAAGTATTTGAAACTGGTTTGTGGAAAAATGGGGTTAGACTTACCTTGTTTAACCCTAGAGAACAGAAATAAGAGTCTTTGCCTAAAGCTGCAAAAAGGAGAATTTTGGCTTAATGTAAGGAAAAACTTCCTATTAATTAGAGCTATCCCAAAGTAGAATGTGCTGTCTCGTAAGGGAATACATGAGGGAATACTGTAGGTTGACAAACCAAATCTGGGTGGCCACTTTAAGGGTATGTATGAGAGAAGATTCTTTTTCAAGTAGGGGTTAGACTAAATGGCCTCAGAGCATCTTTCCAGCTCTGAGATTCTATGATTCCTTGCAATATGCACAAGTACAGAACACAGCAGAGGTTGCATGATCCCAGAAGGGATGTTTTCTCAGTTCATAATTTAATAACTAATTTCTAAATTTAAAAGCAAATGTTGGCCAATTTCTTTTATTCAAATTTGTTTGTTTTTGTTTTTACTAAATGCAAAGCATTGTTCTAGAAATCGGGGAGAGGGGAGGAATGAAGAAACGTGTGGTCACTGCCCTCATACAATTGACACTATAGGAAATTGTTGGATTTATATAGTACATGAAGTACTGCTTTCCTCTAAGTAGCACAAATAATAGCATTTTCTTTTTAATTGGTCATTAAGAGAAATCGTAAAAATTCTGAAATCATAGGAGATAAAGCTGGAAGGAACATTGGAGATCATTGAGATTAACTCCCTCATTTTACAAATGAGAAATCCAAGGCCCAAAGAGGTTGACTACAAGGAGTTTGCACTGGTAATGATCATGGCAAGAGAGCTAGGATTCAAAGTCAAGGTCCCTTGACTCCAAACTGAGTGCTCCTAGCACTGCATCATGCTGTTTGTAACTGAGAATATTTTTTAACCTAATTTTATTCTGATTGACCAAAATGTTTTAAAAATTCAAATTAACTTGTTTATAGTATAGCAATGCTATGAAATCAATGCAAATCATTATACACATTCACTTTTCAGCATATTAATTATTTGAATACAGAATCTTTTATTGATTTCTATGGCAATCATATCCTTACACTATTGAAAAATAATCTGTTCTGGGGTCCTTGATACTTTCATGGAGATCAGTCAGTCAAAAAGTATTTATTAAACACCTACTATATGCCAGGCACTATACTATGTGTGGGGGATACAAAGAAAGGCAAAAAAACAGCCCTTGTTCTTAGGGCCTTCAATCTAATGGAAGAGACAACTATGAACAAAAAATATGTACAAGACAAAATAAAGATGATCTTAGAGGAAAGATATTAAAGGACCTGGGGAAAGGCTTCCTGTAGAAGGTAGAATTTTAACCAGGACTTGAAGGAAAGAAGAGAGGCTAAGAAATGGAGATGAGGAAGGAGAGAACATCCCAGTCTCACCTCATTCTTTCCATTCCCAGCCATCAAAAATTCCTGGGGCTGGGAGATAGAATGTCTTGTGGGAAGAACAGCAAGGTCATTATCACTGGATTTCCAATTCCATGGAGAGGAGTAATATGTAAGAAGACTGGAAAGGCAGCAGGGGTACATGTTATGAATGGCTTCCAACACCCAACAAAGCATTTTATATTTGATCCTGGAAGTGATAAGGAGCCACTGGAGTTTACTGAATGGAGGACTGGCGTGACATGGTCAGACCTGCACTTTAGGAAGTTCAATTTGACAGCTAAGTAGATGATAGTCTGGGGTGGGAAGAGACTCATGGCTGAGACACCACCAAAAGGCTATGGCAGTAGCCAGAGGTGATGAGGGTGAGTGAGAGCGAGGAGTTGAAGATGATGTAGGTTTTACTACTAACTTTGTCACCTACTCCTCTCTTACACTGAAGTCATTTGGCCTCTCTGGGATTCAGTTTCTTCATCTTTAAAATGGGAAATACCTTTAAACTTTAAATAAATGAGAGTTATAATGTCAATTGTATTTCATGGATTTCTTTCATTGTCAAGAGTGCTACAACTAATGTAATGGGAGATCTTCATGTGCACAGGGCTCCTGTTTACACTAGTAACTATAAAATGGCTACAAGTACTAGGTATTATGTATAAAATATTAGAAGAATGGAAGTTAATAATGAATTTCATCATTTTCATTGTTATTATTGATAAAGCAGTCTCATTTCATTGCTTTAAAAACATCGACTTTGATTAATTATGCCCAAGTTGAATTGCTGCTGATTGCACTTAAAATACTTGCTTATTCTGACAAAATATCACTATAATTGGTCAGCTGAAATAAAAATACAAGAAAATTTCAGGACCTTTATAGCTTTTAGTTTTCCTTTATTAAAATCTTTTTCCAGAAATAAAAATTTAAAATGAGCTTATAACAGCCAGCAATGTGTTGGCTCTGGAGTCAAGTGATCTGAGTTTAAATGGTGGTTCTGCTGTTTTTACTACCTCTATGATCTCAGCAAGTCATTTTACATCTCTGGGTCTCAGTTTCCTCATCTACAAAATGGGAGGATTGGATTAGCTGATCTCTGAGGCTTTTAAATCTATAATCTGAATAATCAGCATTGTGTCATGCAATACTTTTAACCATAAACAAGTTTTTGGACAGATAGAGTACAGGCAGTATAGTATTATAGATAGAACATTGGATATGAAGTCAAAAAAACCTGAGTTTGAATCCTGCTCACATGTTTTGAAGCTGTGTGCCTTGTCTATCCTTTGCCAGTTTCCTCATCTGTAGAGTAGGGATAGTGCCTGTGGCATTTGCCTTATGGAGATGGGTGGATCAAGTGGAATAGTGTGTGGACAGTGCAAACTTCAGAGTGCAGTGTGGATGTCCATTGTTATTATTATTATGCATGTAAATTGATAATTCTTTATGTTAATAATGAAAAAAGCAAATTTTTAGTGTGTACATGAAATATCTGATACTATCTGGTTACCAAGTTAGCTTTTTGGTAGAAACACTGTCTTAAGACTATAAATTGTTATTGTAAGGACATTGTCCTCATAAAAGATGTTGTGCTTAGCATTTTTGGGGGAGGGGCTAGGCAATGGGGCTAAGTGACTTGCCCAGGGTTAGACAGCTAGTGAGTGTTATGTGTCTGAGGCCAGATTTGAACTCGGGTCCCTCCTGAATCCCGGGCCGGTGCTCTATCCACTGCACCACCTAGCTGCCCCTGTGCTTAGCATTTTTTAAAGAAAATTTTATACTACTAGTGCCTTCCCCTCTGGGATTACCTTTCACCTACTGTCTCTCTGTCTCTGTCTCTGTCTCTGTCTCTCTCTCTCTTTCTCTCTCTCTCTCTTCACACACACACCCATCCACCCACCCATCCACCCCCACACATATACCTTATCTATACTGAGTTATTCACAAGCTTTCTCCCTAATCAGTTTGTGATCTTCTTGAGGATAGCGACTGTTTTTGCTTTTTAGTGGGATTCCTCCCACTTAGCACTGGGCCTGGCCAATAGTAAATACATAATTGACTTGTCTATTATTGTCTATTATGACTCTCCCTTCAAGACGCATATGTCCCATAGAGTCTAACACATACAGGCCACTACCTATCTCCAATTCATTTAGTGAAATAAAAGTATAAGATAATAATAGTGTTATTATAGGCTATTTCAACATGAAATAAATTTTTTAAGCTAAAAATCTGGGCTCAATTCAAAACATTTCCTATTTTGCTATTGCTGCTATACTATTCTAGAAAACAGTGTTTAAGGCATTTGTATGGAAGTGTAGTTGTAATGTCAGAGACCTTAGATTGAGAAAGGAAATGTGCCATCCAATCACAGTCAGACAGATAATGAACAAGTATTGAAAACCACACCCATATGGGAAGTTGGCACAGCAAAGGTAGTAGCCATTGTTGGTGTTCAGTCATGTCCAACTTTTGTGACTTCAAGGACCACAGTATGCCAGCCTTGGTCATCTTCTGTCATTGATCAGTACTCAGCCACGCTTGTTCAGTTCCTTCATCATCTGCAGGACGCCTATCTTCATGTCCACCTGGACTTGCTTCTGCACGTCCTTCACCAGACTCAGTTAACTCCTTTTCCTCCTCTACTCCAACCTCTAGTTGGCGGTAGCAGGCCCAACAACAGCTCCAGACAAGGCCCTCCTGGTAGCAGGCACTGGCTGAAAGCCAAGTGCAGGTGAGGCAGTAGATATGGCTCCCTCTAGGCAGCAGACGGTCCTGGAACAAGCTGCAATGCTTCAGAAGCTCCAGCTACCTGGCTGGGCCTGCTGCCCCAGGCCAACATCCCCAAAGAGGTGATGCCAGGCCTTTCTGTCCTCTACTATCTCCCTAAGTTTGTTCAAGCTCATGTTCATTGTTTCCATAACACTATCTACATCCATTTCATCCTCTGCCATCTCCTTCTTCTTTTGCCTTCAATTTTTCCCAACATCAGTGTCTTTTCCAATTGTTGTTTTCTTCTATTTCTTTGCATTGCTTATTTAAGAAAACCTTCTTAAACCCTGATATTCTTTGCAATTTGGCATTCAGTTGGGTATCTTTCCTTTTTTTCCTTTACCTTTCTCTTTCCTTCTTTCCTCAGCTATTTGCAAAGTCTCATCAGACAGTCATTTTGCTTGCTTGCTCTTCTTTTTCTGTGGGGTGATTTTTTGGTTGCTGCCTCCTGTACCATATTGTGAACCTCTGTCCATAGTTCTTCAGGCACTCTCTCTCTATCAGATCTAATCCCTTAAATCTATTTATCATTTCTACTTCATATTCATAAGAGATGTTATAGATCATTCCTATATGGTCTGATATTTTTCCCTACTTTCTTCAATTTAAGTTTCAATTTAAATTTTGCAACAAGAAGCTCATAATGTGAGCCACAGTCAGCTCCAGGTCTTGTTTTAACTGACTGTGTAGAGCTTCTCCATCTTTGGTTGCCAAGCATATAATCAATCTGATTTCTATATTGACCATCAGGTGATGTCCATGTTAGAGTCACCTTTTAGGTTGTTGAAAGAGAGTATTTGCCATGACCCCAGAGACTTATCTTGACAAAACTCTATTAGTCTCTGCCCTGCTTCATTTTGTGCTCCAAAACCAAACTTTCCTGTTATTCCAATTATTTTTTGATTTCCTACATTAGCATTCCAATCCCCTATAATGAATGTGACTTTTTTGGGGGTATTAGTTCTAGAAGATGTTGTAGATCTTCACGGAATTGAGCAACTTTGACCTCTTCAGCATCACTGGTTGGAGCATAGACTTTTATTACTGTGCTGTTCAATGATTTGCCTGGGATTGGAATGAATATCATTCCATCATTTTTGAGATTATACCCCAGTACTGCTTTTTTTACCCTTTTATTGACTATGAGAGCTACTCCATTTCTTTTCTTCCTTCCTTCCTTCCTTTCTTCCTTCCTTCCTTCCTTCCTTCCTTCCTTCCTTCCTTCCTTCCTTCCTTCCTTCCTTTCTTCTTCCTTCCTTCTTTCTTTCTTTCTTTCTTTCTTTCTTTCTTTCTTTCTTTCTTTCTTTCTTTCTTTCTTTCTTGGTGAGGCAATCAGGGTTAAGTGACTTGCCTAGGGTCTTGTAGCTAGTAAGTATCAGATTTGAACTCAGGTCCTCTTGACTCCAAGGCGGGAGCTCTATCCACTGTGCTGCCTAGCTGCCCCCAACTCCATTTCTTCTAAAGGATTCTTTCTCTCAGTAGTATATGTAACAATCACTAGAATCAAAGTTACCTATTCCCATCCATTTAAATTCACTGACACTCAAGATGTGGTTGTCTAAGCTCGCCATCTCCTGTTTTACCATGTCCAATTTACTTTGATTCATAGATCTTACATTCCAGGTTCCTATGCAGTATTGATCTTTACAGCATCAGACTTTCCTTTAGTCATCAAGCACACCTACAGCTGAGTTTCCCTTCGACTTTGTCCCAGCCTCTTCATTCTTTCTGGAACTACTTGTAGTTGTACTCTGCTCTTCTCCAGTAGCGTGTTGGACACCTTCTGACCTGAGGTGCTCATCTTCCACTGTCTTGAGGATAGATTTTGAAATCTATCGTTTTAAAACTGCCCATGGGGTTTGTTGTTGGTGTTGTTTGCTTGTTTATTTTGGAGTGGGGCAAAGATACTGGAGTGGTTTGCCATTGCCTTCTCTAGTGGATCACCTTTTGTCAGAACTCTCCACTATGACCTCTCCATCTTGGATAACCCTGCATGGCACAGCTCATAGTTTCATTGTGCTATACAAGCCCTTCTCCCACAACAAGGCAGTGATCCAGGAAGGATGGCAGCCATAGAAATTAGTAAACAGTCAAGTTGAAGATGTGTAGCAGAAGCTATGCCTAACCTAGAAGAGCAAACAGTGAGGCAGTTAGCATGGTTACTGCAGCGAGCTGAAAACACTCAGCTATACTCCAGAGAAGCATTAAGAGTTGTGGCAAAGTAGATGGGCTTCATCCTCCTTAACTGATGCCCCCTCACCACTATTAGCAGCCAATCTAATCTCTTAAAGTCACCAGGAGTATACATTGAGCTGCTTTAAATCTTGAATTGTCCCCTTTCCATAGGAGGGGGAGTGGCAGATAAACTCATTTTTGAAGCAGGGAACCTGTAGATTTGGTGACAAAAGTTTGTGCACTGCCTAAAACCCCTAGGGGAATCCAGCCTGGAGTAGTTCTTTTCTTTGTTTTTATTACTGGGTTTGTTTTTTCTCCCTGGGGTCTGTCCTGACAGATTTAGTACTAGGAAGGAGTTTCCTTAAGAGAAGAGAGAACACTTGAGGTAATTCTCTTGGCCTGTATGGACCTGTTGGACAACTGTGGACACCAAGCAGGAATTTGGTCAGATTGTTTAAGAGAGCAGCAGAGGATAAATTGTAACACCAGATTAGATGATTTAAACCTATGTCTGACACTTCCTCTGAAGTCCCCCCTTTTACCACTTCTGAGGACTTACACTTGAAGAAGACAAAAGTTTTCTCATATCCAACAATCTTACTACACTAGGCAATCCTTTTCTAATTCCCTTCCTTATACCTTTTCTCTTTAATCCTTTGAAGGCACAAAGGCACAAACAGTCAACCATAAACCATTTTGGATTGAAATTTCCCTTTAGTTTTGTTGGATACTGTTGATACATTTTAGGAAATTAATAATTACACTCATGTAAACCAGTTCATTCCTTCCAACATATTAATTCACCATTGTGTATACATAAAGATATTCTTGTTTACATAAATTTTTGTTAATTCATATTCTTCTAAAATTAATAATGTTTTATTCTCTTCCTTCATAAATCAAACAGTCAATAAACATTTAAGCACCCACTACATGCCAGGCACTGTGCTAAGCACTGGAGATACAAAAAGAGCAAAAGATAGTACCTCCCTCAAGAAGCTTACAACCTAATGGAGGAGACAATATGCAAAAATGTATATACAAAGCAGGCTACATACAGGATAAACAGGAAATAATTAACAAAGTCACTGGAATTAAGAGGGATTGGAGGCTTCCTGTAGGAGATGGGATTTTAGTTGGGACTTAAAGGAAGGCAAGGGAGTCAGTAGTAGAAGCAGAGGAGGGAGAGCATTCCAGGCATGGTGACAGCCAGAAAAAGCACCAGGAGCTGAGATGCAGAGTCTTGTTTGTGGAACAGCCAGGAGGCCAGTGGATTGAGGAATACACATTAGGGAGTAAGGTATAAAAAGTCTAGAACGGCAGGAGAGAGTTAGGTTTTTAAAAATTTTGAATAGCATTTTGTATTTGATCCTGGAGGTGACAAGGAACCATTAGAGTTTATTGAGTAAAGGGGTAACATGGTCAGATCCAAACTTTAGGAAAATCATTTTGGTGGCTGCATAGAGAATGGATTGGAGTGGGGAGTGACGAGGCAGGCAGACCCACCAGCAGACTATTATAATAGCCCAGGCATGAGGTGATGAGGGTCTTAGTGAAGACCCTTAGTGAAAGACCCTTGTAGCCTTGTCAGAGGAGAGAAGGAGGCATATCTGAGAAATATTGCAAAGGTGAAATCAACAGACCTTGGCAACAGATTGGATATAGGAGGTGAGAGATAGTAAGGAGTTGATGATAATTCCTGGGCTACAGGCCTGAAGGACTGGGAGGACGGTGTTGTCCTCTACAGTAACAGGGAAAGTAAAAGGCTGGAGGAGGGCCTGGGGGAAGATTAATGAGTTCCTTTTTTGGATATACTGAGTTTAAGATGTCTACTGGACATCCAGTCTGAGCTGTCTGAAAGGCAGTTGGAGATATGAGATTGGAGGTCAGCAGAGATTAGGGCAAAATAGGCCGATCTAAGAATCATCAACATAAAGATGATAATTAAATCTTTGGGAGTGGATGGGATCACCAAGCAAAGTAGCAAAGAGGGAAAAGAGAAGAAGGTCTAGGAAAGAACCCTGAGGGACACCTACAATTAGAGGTCATGATCTGGAAGAGAGAGACAGAAAGGAACAGTCAGATAGTTAGAAGGAGAACCAGGAGAGAATGGTATCCTGAAAACCTAGAGAGAAGAGAGCATAAAGGAAAAGACGGTGATCAAAGGCTGCAGAGAGGTCAAGAAGAATGAGGATTGAGAAAAAGCTGTTTCAAAATGGTGTAGAGGTGACCCTTAGTCCTCAGGCTAGGTAAGCAGAGCTTACTTGCAACAAGCACTACCAATGCAAATGTAACTGACCTGGATAGAACCCACAAGCCTTGACTCCAGAAGCACTCTGTTCTAATCAATTGATCTAACCATTACTTATAGTGCTTCTACAGATAAAACTGAAAATAATTGCTGACTAAATTCTAAATAGAAAGACATGAAAAAGGAAGACAGACAGACAGTCAGACACATACACACGCACACACACACACACATACATACACAAAATCCAGACCTCCCCCCTACCTCCCTAGAGAAACAACCTAGTACACTAGAGGAAAAAAAAACACTAGATTGGAAGTCAGAAGAACTAGGTTCTAATTCTAGCTCTTCCCTACTGGCTTTAGGACATTGTGTCAGTCCTTTAACCTTTCTGGACTTCAAATTTTTCATCATAAAATGAGGGAGTTGAACCTATATTTTCTCCTAATCTCTAAGGTCCTTTATATTCTGATTTTTTATTCCAAATTTCTTTCATGAACATGGAAATACAAGTGTAACCCTTATGTCAGAAGCTCTTGCTTGACACAGAAGTCCCAGGTATACCTTTTTGGACTTTTCACTTCTCTCCCTTATTGTCTACCATCCACGCATAATCTGTTAACACTAAAAACATTTGGTACTCCTCTAAAAGAAGTCTAAAATTACAAATTATAAAATTGCAAACACTTAGAGCTACAAAGTTTTATAATACATAATAGTCATATTTACATAGTAAAGAACACAGAAATACTTCTTTCAGGAGACTCAGAAAGAAAACTCTTTGGATTCACAGAAATTCAAGAGAGCCTGGAGTGGGCCATACTTTCTCTTCCTCCCCCCACCAGTGCCCCAGTACCTGCAAACCTCAAAACCTAAAGTCACCATGACTTACAGTAGTGCACTGGGCAGGTTATTGCTCTAACAAGGGGGTAAACTGAGGTTCATATCTCCACATCAGTGTTTCCCTCCTTTCTGTCACACTGTTCTTTGTCAATTCTTCTTTCAGTATGCCATCATTCTGCTAAAATTCTTCTTTGCTCCCAGCAAGTATGTGGGTTCTTTTACCAATGCTGTAGCTCAGCCTAGAAAACAGAGCATCTCCTAATAGTAAAAACAGAGGAGTGAAAAGGGGTGGTTTGGCATGGGGATCCTGACAGTATCAAAGCAAGAGTGCTTCAGAATTGAGCTATACTTTACTTACATTTGGAGTTTCACAGAAAATCTTTAAAGGAGGGAAAGATAAGTGTTTAATACATTTGGATAGAGATTTAAATTTGAGTGTAAAAAATTACATGAGAAACAACCAGAAAAAAGTTCACAAGGTGCAATAGAGAGCCAGCCAAGATGACTTGGATTCATGTTCAGTTTTGCTGATGATGTGACCCTAAGCAAGTCAATTAACTTTTTCACTGGCCCCTGTCAAGATATTAGGAGATACCCTGTTTTCTAGAGCTAAGGCCCAGAAAGGTAGCTATGCCCTGAGCTTAGCATAACAACAATCCTTTGCACACACCTTCTGGCAAAATCACATAATTATTGTATTGCTTTGACCAGCACCAAGTGTTTTCTGAGCTCAGACAAGCACTGGACAAGCTCAGACAAGTATCCATATTCCCATCTTGAAGCCCTGCTATGAATCAAACTTGACTCATGTTGCTGTTACGCCTCATTGTCAGGGCTATAGCTCACTGCATAGCAATTGGTACGAGTCTCAATAAAGTATAAAGTATAAGATCTCAATAGAGATCTCTCCACAATGTCTCAGGTCCCCCCCCCCCCCAGGAGTAGGGCCTCAATACATGTGTTTAGGTCCCTCCTTGCTTACAAGCCATTTCCCTCACTTTGAAATTAAACTTCTGTTTGATTCCAGGCTCTCCTGTCTCTAGCCTGCTCTGTTGGGCTTCAGCCATCCACAGATGAGAGGCTGGTTCAGTCCAGTTGACACCCCCACAATTCTTTAAGACTGCAAAAAAGCTACAAAAAAGTTCAAAACTGCATTGGTAGACTTTCCTCACCAGGATACTTCCTACATAGCTGGAAACAAAAGTTGGAAGAAAATAAAGTAACTAAAATTATGTCTATATTGGCTAAAAATAGCAAAATTTTTTTTAATTTAAATTTTTTTATTTTTTCCATATGCTTTTGAGTTGAAATTTTTTTCCCTTTTCCTCCCCCCCACCCTCCCCAAGACAGTGCACAATCTGATATAGGCTTTACATTTACATACCCATTAAACATATTTTCACATTAGTGAAGTTGTAAGTAAAAATTAAAACCAATAGAAGGAACCATCAGAAAGATGAAACAAAACTCAACAGAAGGTAAAAATAAGTGATAGCAATTCGACTTCCATAGTTCTTTCTTTGGATGTGAACAGCATTATCCATCCCGAGGCCTCTGGAAATGTCTTAGATCCTCATAATGCCGAGAAAGGTTCAGTTTAACAATCTTAGTCATTGCATAACATGGCTGTTATTGTGTACAAAGTCCTCCTGGTTCTGCTTACTTCACTCAGCATCAGACCATATAAGTGTTTCCAGGTTTTTCTGAAGTCAGCCTGTTCATCATTTCTTATAGCACAATAGTATTCCATTACATTCATATACCACAACTTTCTCAGCCATTCCCCAATTGATGGGCATCCTCTCAATTTCCAATTCTTTGCCACCACAAAAAGGGCTGCTATGTATATTTTTGTACATGTGGGTCCTTTTCCCATTTGTTTGATCTCTTTGGGATATAGCCCTAGAAGTGCTAAAAATAGCAAAATATTTCTAGCATCTTTCTCAAATGCTTCAAAAACCTCTCCAACTTAATTAGAGAAACTTAGTAATATTGTATGAACTGAGGCAGAGAGAAGTGTAAGTGTGGTGGCCAACTGAATAAAGCAACAGTCGATTAACATTTATTAAGAGCCCACTATTCTAAGCAGTATCCTACTGGCCCAGGACACAAATAAAAAAGATAGTTCTTGCCCTTAAGGACCTTACAATCTAATGGAAGAAAATACATAACAAGAAGCTAAAAGGGCTGGGAGTGGGACATCTAACATAAATAACAAAATACTACATTTGGTTTCTTAACCAGATAGGAGCTCAATTAGATTGAAACAAATCAATCAAAGTAATTACATCTAAGAGTGAAATTTAGATGTCTCCAATGAGCCAGTGGATGAATTGAAAGTGACCTTGCAAAGGAAGAGTTTTAGGCATTGTCTGAACACATTTTACAATTATTTTATCTCATTTAATCCTCACAACAACCCTGTGAGATAGGTGTCATAATTATCCTCATTTTATAGTTAGAGAAATTGAATCAGACAGAGGTTAAGTGGCTTGCCCAGTGTTGCATATGTTGTAAGTGTCTAAGGCTGAATTTGACCTCAGGTCTTACTGATCAGTGAAATATCTACTGTGCCACCCAGTTGCCTCTCTAGAGAAGAGGAAATAAAGCTGCCTCTGAAAGGAAATTGCTTGGGAGGGAAGAATACCTCAAGTTTAGCCATAGCCTTGTTTCCCCAGTCCTTCTTCTACCTTGGCCAAAGGAAGTCCTTGTGAATTTTGGAGGTCCATAGGATAACCATCTTCCCTTCAGCAGCTTAGCAGTATCTCTGTAACAGATGTGGGAAGTGGCTGTATTTGAAATCAGAGATAGGTTGGACATAAATTCACAGCCCTAGAAAGAGTTGGATTTTAGCTGAGCCTTGAAGGAAATAAGGAAAGCTAGGTGGTAGAGATGAAGAAGACAGAACCTAGGACACCCTCTATGTTTAGTGTACATGACACAGATGTAGATCCAGCAAAAAAGACAAAGAAGGAATGGTCAGACAATGTTTGTTGTACTGTTCACCAAACCTAAATTAACTCTTTCAAAATTCACAGTATATCCACTTGAATACTTATGACAGAAAGGTACTTTGTCTTTCAGATAAAGTTTCAACCATGTAATAGTTTAAATTCATAAATCCATGACAATATTCAGATGGATGGATCTATTCTGTTGATATTACAAATGTATAACATTTGTTTTTTGATACTACAAATGTATGTATCATTCCAAAACCCAACAGGACCCCTATACATTATTTTTCAAATTACAAAACAAGAAAAATTATAAGCACAACACTACCATAAGACAATTGCATGACCTTAAAACATAATATACAAAATATTAGAGCCTGGTGTGGGTATGCTGTTTTACTCATGTAGTTTATGTGTATCCACATAGGTCTGCATAGATGTGGTTCTCAAGGAGGCAAGAAGAGTCTTCTCCACCACTACCACCACCACCACCCCCATCTTTCTCCAATGAAGACTTTGATTCCTTCCGGAAAGGAGAGCAAGAAGATAGGGCCAAAGGCTGGTTATTCTGCTTTCCTAAGAGATATGGGGTAATGGGCTAGAATTATATTTATTTGCTGTCCTTTAAATATTGTCTCCATATAGTCTAGGGGAAATAACTTTAAGGTTCAAGCTACATTTCTAATTGTTATGCCTTAAGGAAGAAGGAATGTCCCAAGTTACATATCCAAGGCTGGACTCTCTTCCCAATTACACAATGAATGCATATAGTAAATAGCAAACAAACTCACTTATCCAGATTGATATCAAACAGAAATTGGAGAAAGTATATGTATGAGATTATGTACCAGATAATGTGCAGAAGGAATGAACTTTCCCTTTGGGAGTAAGATAACTCAACCAAGAGAAAGATAGTCGTAGATGTCACATAAGGAGAAATACTTCAGAATTTCTAATTGTAGCAACGTTGGGATAGGGATATGTAGATTGCCAGCTTTTCTACATGTTATCTTCCTCCCCAGAGTCTTTTTCTCCCTTCAGTGATCTGAAAAGGAATAGGGCATTTTTTCTCTCAAAGTTGGAAGACAAAAGAACAGACCTCTCTTCTCTCCAGCTCTCACCAATCTTGCCCTACCCTCACACAGGTGGGAGTCAGCATTGAGTAATCAATCACCACCAATGAGGAGTTCCACACAATTAGCTCTTTGAGCCAAGAATTACAAAAATAAAATATGTTGCCAACCTAATAACCTTAATCGGCTACATGGAAAAAAATAATTTAATTTTTCTCTCATTTTTGGCATTTGATATTGGTTGCATTCAGAAACTAGTATAATGATCACTTTCGCTCTTACAGCTATGAAGTTGTAGCATAAGCAGTTACCATTCAGAGCACAGATCAACCATTTCATGAATAATAATTGTTCCCAATTAATTTATCAAATTCAATAAATCCAAATTTCAAATTACTCATATTTTAGAGGCTCCTACCTGATTCTAGTTCCTACATGATTCTTTTCAAAATCATAATACCTATGAATTTGAGTTTGAAAATCATAAGAAATCTTAAAACTCCAACTCCAACTTCCTAAGGATGAAAAGAGCATTTCTCCACATAGAGTTCATAGTTCTAAAGGTATGGCAATCTCAGTATTTAACCATTCTCTTCTTACCTTTATGTGGTCTAAAAACTTGCTCAGTCTTGCCATTGCTACTTTCTACAATGCTAAGCTTCTCTCTTTTTTTTTTGTCTTTTTTTCTAAACTGACCATGCTGAAGATTCTACTTTTTAAAACTGTTAATTTCTTAACCGCATACTTCTGTGCTTTTAAATCATGTTTAATAAAGATTCTAATCTTCCATATCACTGAGAAGATCATTGTGGTGAGGTAAACCAAACACTTAAAATGAAATTTTGCCCTTTTTTCCCCTCAAAAGTATTTTGCTTGCATTTTGCTGAAATAATTCCTTTTTTCCAAGTTGAAGAGAAAAGTAACAATTAACTGCAAGGTGGTATTTATAAGCACCATATAAGTCTGAGCTTCCGTAAACTAATGGTAAAATGACTTTTTTTTTCTTTCTCTGCTTTTGGAATCAACTGGTAAGAAACTTTTAAACTGACTTCAGTTCTCTTATGGACTAAATACCATTTTTACTCAAGAAATATCAACATAGACTCACACAAAAGACAAAGCAACATTTCTGTAGCTAGCAACCCAAACCCCATTGAGTGCTCAAGCCTTCGTATCTCTAAACACAAAACAGATTCATAGATACTGAACGAGCCACCAACAAGCAGTGAAGAAAATACCACACATTACTTTTAGCCAGTTGGGAGAACTTATGGGGTTTGGAATTCCAAGAGTGACTAAGAGCAATTAAGCTCCTACTTAAAGACTAGATCACTAGTCTCGGGTAATCTGCTAACCAGATATAATTTCCAAAGACTATGCATATGGTAAGGAAGGCTTACTACATACAATGCACTACAAACAAAGGTGGCTACCAACGCAGGCATGAAAAGATAAATGGACACATACTTCTGGCTCTAGTGCCTGGCACATAGTAGGTGCTTTTAAAATGCTTATTGATTGATTGGTTGTTCTTTGTGTGACAAACTTCAACTTTCCCTGAAATGGTTAGATTTCATCAGCCTAAATAACAGTAAACAAGCTTGGGCAGCTCTACTCCAAAAAACTTCCTATAAATGTTTTAAAGGGCCCTTATTTCAGTTTACTTGGCCATGGAAGTCTTTCAAAGAAAACAGGTCCTGGGCCTTAGCTAGGCATCATTTAACTGTCAAAGAAAAAATATTAATACTGCCAGAAACAATTTTATACAAGTTAAGATTAATCTAATATACAATTATATATTCAGCTTAGAGATACATGTCTGAGGGCATAGGAGAAATATGCCAATTTGGACCTCTTTCTCTGTAAGCTAAAATTGCTTGGATATTAGATTAATGTTAAATTAAATAAGATTGTTTCTGGCAGACTTGTACCTAAAACTCAGACTACTGTATTATATTTTCTTCAACAGTACAAAAATATTTATAGCAGCTCTTTCTGTAGTAGCCCCAAACTGGAAACTATGGGGATACTTGCCACTTAGGGAATGGCTCAATGAATTGTGGCATACAAATAATGTAATGATTGTACCACAAAAAATGATGAAATAGACAGTTTCAGAGGAAACTGGGAAGACCTCTTTGAACTGATGCAGACTGAAGTGAAAAGGGCTGGAACAATGTACACAATGGCAACATTATAAGGAAAAACAGCTTTCAGAGACTAGAACTCTAATCGATGCAAGGACAAACTTCAAGTCAAGAAGACTGAAGATAATTATCTCTGCCAGAGATAATGGACTTAAAATCTAGAATGAGACATAGATTTAGGTCTGACCAAATTTAGATTTTAAATGTGGAATTTTATTTTGCTGGGATGTGCATATTTGTTTTGAGGATTTTAGTTTTCATTTTTTAATTATTCAGTTTTGGGGAGGCATGAGTAAATGCTTATAAAAACAAAGTAAATAAGTGTTTTAAATGGGGGTAGCTAGGTTGCTCAGTGGATAGAGCACTGGGCCTGGAGTCAGGAAGACTGGAGTTCAAATTCAGCCTTAGACACTTACTAGCTATGTGACCTTGTGCAACTCACTTAACTTCTGTTTGCTTTAATCTAGTGGAGAAGGAAATGGCAAACTTCAATATCTCTGCTAAGAAAACCCCCATGGACAGCATGGTCCATGGGGTTATAAAGAGTCAGACATGACTGAACAACAGCAACAAAACCAAAAATACTTACATTTCTTCACAGGATTGTGAGGAAAGAACTTTGCAAACCAAATTATACTATATAAATTTGAACTTCTGAAGGTAATTCTAAACATTGTAATGATAAGGGTGATAGTAACCCTGAGAGTGAAGAAGGATTGCCAGTAGAAATGTTCCTTCTTCAGTCTAGGAAATATTATTAAGCCATAGAATTCTCTTTATCTTTTTGTAAGCTTTGAGCCCCCAACTAAAGATAGAGAGCTACTAGCAAAATACCTCAATGTTAAATCTACCTAGCTTTTCTCTGGAAATATTTCTTTCCTTAATTGCTTCCTTCCAACTGTATTCCAAAGGAGTACTTCCCCAAATAATAATTACCAGTTAGTGACCACTGTTTGTAAACCCAAAGCAAACATTTAAAACAAAGCAAGGTAAACTCCCTCCCCTTGTCCCTACCACATACAGAGAGAAAGACTTCAACCTCCCATGAAGAATCTCAATGGGGTGAAGAAAAGTTGAAATCTGTAGGCCAGTAGGTTTTCTGCTTGTCTAATTTATCTCCAATGAGTCTAAGAAGCTTCAGTGCTATCATCCTGTCTTCTTTTTTTTTTCGCAGCTGCTTCTTCTCTCCTAGCTCTGCATAGCTTCTCACTTTTTTCCCTTTTCCAGCTCCATATTCCTGTTTGTTCAATCAGGACCTGGGCTCCTCTCTCAGTATGTTTCCTAGATCTAATGAACCGACTTTTAAAGGTCATCATAATTTGTGACCTATCATTCTCATCCTGTTACTTATTCATAAAAGGAGCACATAGTTGCATTTTCTTGTTGTCATTTTTCAGTCATATCTGAGTTTTTGTGATCCCATTTGGGATTTTCTTGGCAGAGGTACTGAAATGGTTTGCCATTTCCTTCTACAGCTCATTTTTTAGATGAAGAAACTGAGGCAGAGGGTTAAGTGATTTGCCCAGGGTCACACAGCTAGTAAGTGTCTGAGGCCAGATTTGAACTCAGGAAGCATTTTACAATTTGTTTAACAGCTCATTTTCTGACCCAAGTTCCTCATATAAGAATGCTTTGAATAATGGCAACAGCATTTAAATCAGTGTTATCCTTGAAGATTGTGCTTTTGGGAGACTTAAATAATCATTTCAATAAGTAGTTAGATGTGACACAGGTATTTACTCTTATATCCAAACACCAGAGGGTTAATGGGGTTTTGCTCCCTTTGTAGGTAATAAAAATGTTCAATAATTAATGATCTTAAAGGATATAACCATAACTAAAAAGATATAAAGCTAATTTAACACAAGTTATAAAAAAAGCAAACCTCTAGATCAGTCTACAACAGGGGTTCTTAATATTTTCTGTGTCATAGACCCCTTTAACAGTCTGGAGAAGCCCTTCTCGGAATATTTCTAAATGCATAAAATAAAAACAAAGAATTATAAAGGAAATCACTTAAATTGAAATGGCTATTAAAATATCAAGAAATAAGTTCGTAGATCCCAAGTTAAGAACCTCTGCTCTAGAAAGATCATTGTATTTGAGTGAGAGGACCTAGTTTCAAATCTTGGCTCTTTTATTTACTATCTGTGTGACTTTAGGCAAATCATTTAAGTTATCTGCTCCCAAGCTTCTTCATCTATAAAATGAAGAGATCAGAGTAAATGACATCTAAAGCTCCTTCCAGCACTAAATCTATTATTCTATCATCCTATGTGAACTTTTCACATAACATCTCTAGAGATGAAAGCACGATTCAGGCTTTAAAGCCAATTCATTTTTTTACATCTGGTAGATTGCCAGCAATATTGCCAGTCCATTCCCCTTTCCCAAATAACAATTTTCAACTCAGTCAGATTTAATATTTACACTATATGACATTCACTGTCAAATTATTTTTATTATTATAGATTTTCTTGGCTTCTACTATATTTCATTTTTGTAATAAAAGAACCAGCTAAAAACCCACTAAATTATGATTAGTATTTAAAAACTGTACTAGCATTTGTAAATTATATGTGGGTGTGGAACATTTTCAATTGAGAGCTTCAAAAATGTATCTGATTTAGACTGACTGGCATGTTATTATCTAAGGAACACATCAACAGTTTGTTAAAGGCATATTTATGGAGGATTAACAATTATATAACATCTATATCTAGTTGTTAATTACTTAACATAATGAAATTACCAACCAAAATCAATAAAAAGTTATTTATAAAAACAATATATCTCACTCTTTAAATTATAGGGTTATTGAGTATAGAGAGTACCAAGTTAGAAATTCATGTATTAAAAATAAGATTTATTATTTATATGTACTAGTGAATCTAAATTCCTGATTTAGTTTTGTTTGAATGTTTTGCCTGGTTGATGACTAGAAGAGCTTTGTATGTTCTGTTTCTGTATCCTCTTGATTCCTGGTTACCTTGATTCCTGGTTACCCTGGTCTTGACCTCCTGCTTTGAATTTATTCATAGTGCCCATGTTTGTTCATTCTCTGGAGTCCTGCTCCTTTGCTCTGCCTTGAAAATTTGATATGAATAATACTCAAAGTTAGATCCATTTCTTTGCCTATCAATCTTCCTGGAATCCTGGCTTCTTGTTTCATCTCAGAGATCTTTTGCCATCCAGGGTTATAAGGAAGCATGACAAAGTAGAGAATGGGTACAAGGTATAGACACTATTTAGAGAACTAAGGAGAAATAATACATAGACCCAGTAGGAATAACAAGGATGTGCGAGAGTCAGTGTTGTACAGGTAGCAGCAGCAATAGTCAAAAGGTAGGGCAACTAGGTGGCACAGTGGATATAGAGTGTTATGGCTAGAGTCAGGAAGACTCTTCTTCCTGAGTTCAAATCAGGCCTCAGACACTAGCTGTGTGACTCTGGGCAAGTTACTTAACTCTGCTTGCCTCAGTTTCCTCATCTGTAAAAATGAGTTGGAGGAGGAAGTGGCAACTCCAGTACCTCTACCAAGAAAACACCAAATGGGGTCACAGAGTCAGACTCAATTGAAGAATAAATCAACAGACAGGACATTGACTATCAGGCCAGTGATTAAGAGTACCTGAATACATCAATTAGCAATAGAAATGGTGAAAAACAAAAGATATAAACTGCAGATCTATCAAGCTATCCACTGTTCTCCTAGCTGCATCTAGGCAGAAAGAGAAATTTTAAAAACCAAAGAGATGAACAAAATAAATTTAATCTATTGAATCAATGAATAACATGAAAAACATAAAACAAAATAGAATTTACAACAAGTGAAGAAGAAATTTAAAAATTATTAGAAACAATTTCATCCAATTAATTATACACTACAAAACTAATAAATTACATTAATGGATACTTGAAAAAATTAAAATATTTAGATTAAGAGCCAGAAATAGAGAACTTAAAATAATCCAGTCTCAATAAATTAATTTCCAAAGGGGGAGGGGAAAACAGTACCTATTGGTCCCACTAAAATTGGATTCTATCAAATATTCAAAAGACAATTAGTATTACACAAATATTTCACAAAATAGGGGTAAGAAATGTTTTTTACTAATTTTTTTCTATGATATAAAGATGGCCTTGATATCCTATATAAAATATTGAATAAAATATTAGCAAAGAGACTATAGTAATATGCTAGAAAATTATATACTTGGACCAGATTTGGTTGGTTAAATACTAGGAAAACAATAAACATAAAAGACCATAATAGACCATTTTAATAACACAACAATAAAAATTGAAGTTATATCAACAGATGCAGAAAAAACTTTGGACAATATACAATACCAATTTATGTTTCAAAAACACTAATGATCTGGGGCAGCTAGGTGGCGCAGTGGATAGAGCACTGGCCCTGGATTCAGGAAAACCTGAGTTCAAATACGGCCTCAGACACATAACACTTACTAGCTGTGTGACCCTGGGCAAGTCACTTAACCCCACTGCCAAGCCAAAAAAAAAACCCAAAACACTAATGATCTACAAATAAATAGATTTTCAAATAAATTAAATGCAATTTGAATACAAATAAATTTCCTTAATGTGGTGAAAAATATCTTTCTAAAAGAAGAGCTACTATTATCTATTGAAAGAACCAAAATCAATTTCAGCTTGTGAACAGCATCCATTTTATGATTTAAAGTTCTTTATTCCTTTAAAAACTAAGTTCATTTGGTTTTGTCATGCTCTGACTGATCAAGTGATTTGTTCCTCATTATTGACTATAAGAAAGCTTTAATAACTACTTTTTGGAGTCCTTATGCTTACTGAGGGCCCTTGGATCTGATTTGTTATGCAACTGGATGCCTTGCTAATAAATTGATATGCTTGGAATATACTTTTTCAGTCTTTATCGGTTTCACTCCTGATGCCATAATGGAGACAAACACTAGTGGCCTTTCTGATATGGTTGTGGGTAAAGCATTGTCACCACTGTTATCTCAAAAGGTACTAGAAGTGCCAGGTATAATAATAAAACAAGAAAAAGAAATTAAAGGAATAAGCCTAAGCAAATAAGAAAGAAAAGTGTTTCTTTTTATAAGTTCATTTTGATGGTTTACTCAGGGAATCTTAGAAATTCAACTAAAATTTAAATAATAACCAGTAAAGTTGCAGAATATATAACAAATCTGCAAAATCTTCTGCCTTTCTGCATATGGATATTTCTCACTTTCTCTAAATTCAAATTTGGCTCCCTTTTGGGTAAGCAGCAGCTTCTTCTACCTGTCCCCCACCCCCACCCCAGTCACCCAATTTACAGCTCATGAAGACAGTGATGGCCTTTGTTCTAGGTATTGCTGCTACAGCTGTGACTGGGGAGGTGAGACAGGGACTGCAGCACCTGAGGCTGAAGGGAGGTGGAGCCACTGAGGGGGCAAGGCCACTCCATGCTCCTGAGATGAGGGGTAGGTTTGCAGAACCCAGTCAACAAAAACCATCTGTGTTACCAATAAAACCCAGCAGAAAGAGAAAGAAATTCTATTCAAGATAACTTAAGAATGTATAAAATAATTGGGAGTCTGCCTTCTAGGGTGCATACAAGAGTTATTTTTTAAATAACATTTTGGGCTTTTTTTTGTCCAACTACATGTAAAACAATTTTGACATGTTTTTCTTTAAAAGTTGTTTTTTTTTTCTTGGCTAGGCAATGGGGTTAAGTGACTTGCCTAGGGTCACACAACTAGTAAGTGCTATGTGTCTGAGGGCAGATTTGAACTCAGGTCCTCCTGAATCCAGGGCCAGTACTCTATCCACCACACCACTTAGCTGCCCCTCTTTAAAAGTTTTGAGTTCCAAATTCTATCCTTTCCTCCATCCCTTCCCCTCCTTGAGACAGTAATTTGATATAGGTTATACATGTGCAATCATGTAAAACATTTACATATTAGTCTTTTGCACAAGAAGACAGGAAGGAAGGAAGGAGAGAGAGAGAGAGAGAGAGAGAGAGAGAGAGAGAGAGAGAGAGAGAGAGAGAGAGAGAGAGAGAGAGAGAGAGAGAGGAGAAAATGCTTCAGTCTGTATTCAGACAATATCAGTTCTTTCTCTGGAGGTGGATAGTATGTTTCATCATGAGTCCTTTGGGATTGTCTTGGATCATTGTATTACTAAGAATAGTTAAATCATTCACAATTCTTTATTGTACAAATGTTTTCCTGGTTCTGCTCACTTCACTTTGCATCAGTTCATGTAATTCATAAGTTTTTCCAAGTTTTTCTGAAATCATGCTGCTTGTCATTTCTTTTAACACAATAATATCCCATCACAATCATATACCACAGCTTATTCAGCCATTCCCCAATTGATGGATATCCCCTCGATATCTAATTCTTAGCCACCACAAAAAGAACTGCTATACATATTTTTGCACAAACAGGGCCTTTTCCATTTTCTCGTGTCTTTGGAATATAGACCTAGCAGTACTTTTGCTGGATCAAGGGGTATGCACAGTTTTATAGCCCTTTGGGCATAGTTCCAAATTGCTCTTCAGAATGGTTGGATCAGTTCACAACTCCACTAACCATGCATAAGCACACCTATGAGTTACATGAATAAAATTTAAAACATGCTTAACAGAAGTAAATACTGACAAATAATTGGAGTGATAGTAATTACTTATCTTTGGGCTATGCTAACATAATAAATAAGCAATTCTACCTAAATTAATTTACTTTTTCAGTGCCATAACAAACAACCTACCAACATGTTACTTTATACAACTAGAAAAAAATCTTTTAGAACAAATAATAAAGAAGCTCAAGGGAGATACTTTTTTTTTGAAGTGGGAAGGGGGCCTAGTAGTGTCGTATCTCAAATGATACTATGAAGCAGTAATTGTCCAATTTACCTGGTACTTGTTAAAAAAAAGATAAGTTCATGGGTTTTAAAAAATGATTATAATCCATTCTTTTGTAAAAGTTCCACTGTGTTACATAATTATGGTGAATGGGAACTCATCCAAGTCAACTAATGGATCCCTTTCCTTCTTGGTGAATTCTTGTTCACTATGATTATAAAAAGGCAGTTTCACAATAAAGACAATAAAAGTTTAATTTACCATCAAAAAAGCAAAGCATCTTCCAATTCCACTCTGGTTTCCTAAATCCTTTCTAGGAAGATGTGTGAATTATCTCCAGGGAAAGTAAAGTCTGCTGATTAAAAATGATCTGAATTACTTCTGTGGATTGCATAGAAACTTTTGACAAGACAAAGGCCTCAAGGCCCAGAAAATTCCACAGATGGAATAGAATAAATTAGGGTTAACTGGGACTATTCCTAAAAGTAGTTCATCTTTATCAAATGAATCTTCACGCAGGCTGGATCCAAGAAATTGCTGAACTACAAAGCCCTCCTTTTCTTGGGTAATCTTGATCTACAAAGGCACAGCCTCTAGGAAGTGAAGTACCCAACCTTGATAATCAGGGTACAAAAACAAAGCTGTTGTTTTTAAAATCTGTTCCAGCGCTGAACATGATCACCTGCCTGAAAACAATGGTACACAAGATGGAAAAACCCAGGAAATATGATGGTGATGATCCTAATCTCAGACCTTTGTGTTAAAACAGATACACTAATAGGAAGCAATGCTGTGGGGTAAACCCTGTGGAAAACAAATATGTTCCATAAGAGCTTTGATGGTGGCTCTTGGGATTGCAGCCTCAACTGATACAATTCAACATCCAGAATATGGTACCTGCAGTGAGGACAAAATTTTTGCCCATCAATAGAAGATCATAAGATCATAGATTTTAGAGCTGAAATGGACTTAGAAGATTTCAAGTCCAGCTGCCTTATTTTACAGGTGAAAAAACTGAGGCTAATAAAGGTAAACTGACTTCCCCAGGATCATATAGCTATTAAGTGTCTGAGGCAGGATTTGAACTCACAGTTCCTGAGTTTCAGCCTGTTATTCTATTCACTGTACCACTAGCTACAAATAGCTATCATTTTAATAACTATGTTGCTTTTAATCATACTATAACTTCCTTGTTTTTCTCCTCTAGTGGGATATATTTTGTTATTGCCTAATCTAAAATCATTACTACAATTCTTGGCTTTTTGGATTCTGCCTTTGAAGTACAAAAAATTAAAACTTCAGTCCTTCATTTGGAATTTTTATGAGTTGCTATGTTTTAGATGTGTTACTTACAAGTGGTAAACTCTTGGATAGCTTTATCAGGAAAGAATTAAATTTTGTGACTATTGAAGAACCATCTTTTCTGACAGTGGAATATGCAATTTTTTCAGGGTAGGTAGTTTTGTGGTAGAGCCAGTTTCCCTAGCTTTTCATTTTGTGTTTCTTATGGGAAATCTAGCATGATTTGCATGTGTTTGTTGATATGGTTTATATGTAAAATGCTTCCTCTAGCTAATTTCAAGACTCTTTCCTTGGAACCTGAAGTTTATCTATTTGGGTAGTTAAACTCAGGGATGAGCATCCTATTGAATTCTATTCTGCCCTGCTTTTCCAGTACTTCTTAAATCTTGCCTGGTTTCCTAGAACATAATATTCAGACTCTGCTTCATTATGTGTTTTTATGGAAGATTCTGATTATCTGCCCTCCAGCACTGTTGTTTTTGTTTGCATCCAGCTGTGGTCTTCCGGTTTAGCCATTTAAAAAAAAAGTAATATTTATCATTTGTTCTTCTAACACTCTTTTTTTTTCTTCTTCTGAGACACTCTACTCCTCAGCAAGACAACTGCCTCACTAGGATTCTCCACTGTCTTTTCTACATTATCAATTTTCATATTTGTGTTCCTGAATTCTTCTTTCATTAATATTTTTCAATCCAGCAGCTAGACTTCTTTTTATATTTCTTTATTTTCTCAAGCCATCTGAAAGTTCTTGTGATGTGTCCATTCTTCATAAGTTATAGCTGTTTTTGGAGTACTCTTTTTTCCTTCTAGATAGTTTTTACTTTCTTTAACAACACAATATTTATTTATTTGATTTGGACCTCTCTTTTGTTGACATATTTTTTGAGTCTTCCGCAAGAATTTCTTTGGCTTTTCTGAAATAAATCTAGACTTGGCTGCAATATGTCTCTGCCTCTCTTTCTCTTCCCATTTCTTATCTCTTTTCCCTCTTGTGAGAACATGTTTTGTTTATTATAGGAAAACATTTGGCTTTTTAGTGTAAAATGCATCCCTGAAGCTCTCCTACTGTCTCATCCCATCAACTACCTGACTTCTACATTCCAGCCAAACTGGAGTACTAGTTGTTCCCTGAACCTGGTACTACATATCCCACATTTCTGGGCATCCATATAAACTACCCCCCAACCCCACCTATGCTTGGAATACATTCCATTCTCCCATTCCTCAGAATCCTTGTGTTTCTTCAATACTTAGCTCAAGTGTGACTTTTTTTCCCCTTTTCCCAACCATGTCTAGTTTCTCTCTTCCAACAGAATAAAGAAAGCCTTTTTCTTATAACCACTGTCAGTGCTTTAGTTTATTTCATTTCATTTCATTTTTCAGAGTTAACAGTTGGGTATTATTTCTGTGAGCACTGTGTTTTTTTGGGGTTTTTTAGGGGTTTTTTTTCAGAGTTAACCGTGGTTACATGACCTCTGTGACTCTCTGGTCATTTATTTTCAGAGTTAATAGTGCTTAATAAAGGCTGTTGAATTTAATTGAACAAGCTAGATTATTTGATAGAGCAAATACAGAAATAATATTGTTTAATCAGCTGTTGATTAAAAATACAAAGAGAGGAATAAAATATGGAGGTGTACTGTGATGTAGGATGTTCAGAGCAGAATCCAAATGTAAAAGGAATTCCCTATACATAATGAGGTCCTTCTGTTTTAAAATAATATCATGATAATTGCATCAAAGCACAGAATACAAGGCCTCCTCAGTTGATTTATGATTGTTCAAAAAAGATCACCCCCACTATTCACATAGGAAAACTAAGTAGATGAAGATGGTCTATTATTCAGATTGTGAAATGACATTAAATGGACAGTTCACATCATTGCTCAATCAGTAGTACATTCTTAATAGACATTAAAGATTGACCCACGATTGAATAGGCACATGATTGAATAGGACTAGATTCCATTTTAAAAACTGAACAGTGCCCCCAACCATCAGCAGCAGCAGCAGCAGCAGCTTAGAATTCAAAGGGCCCTCAGAATATTTTCAACCCCTTTCTTTTACAGAGCAGGAAATTGGAACCCGGTAAAGTTAACCAACATTCCTGAAGTCATGACAGTTGTAAGTTGCATACTTGTTATCTACATTAAGTGTTTTTATTTTTTCCAAGCCTTGTTTAGCTTTTCAGAGGATTTTAAAACATCATATATTGGCAGAGTATGTGGTCAAATGATCCTGAAGCCAAATTCATCTATGAATAAATTTTAAAAATTATTGACATCTTTCTTCATTACTTATATCATATTGTCCTCTTCTGCCATTTTCCTTCCAGAAAGCTGTCTCCTAAAATGAAGAAGAGAAAGAAACAGTGACAAAGAGACAGGGAGAGAGACAGAGTCAGAAGAACAAAGACAAAGGGAGACAGAGGGATAGAGAGGCAGTGTAATAGAGATAGCAACAGAGAAAGAGAGGGAGACAGATAGACACAGAGAGGCAGAGAGAAAAGAGCAGCTTATCAGAACTATCATACCAACCATGTTGGAGTGTTCATCACAGTCACAGTTATCTTCCCCACTGGAATAAAGAAATGCAGGTTAATTCTCATGTCTCTTCTTTGGAGCCACATTTGATCATTACAGTATTACAATACTAAGTTTTGATGGTTTTATTGTTGCTTTTTCTATTTACTTGTTGTGGTCATCCAACATATTATCTTTCTAATTTTCCCTTTGGCATAGTTGATCTATCTTCTCGTATTTCTCTGTGTTATTCATATTAATTGTTTATCATGATATGGTAATACTCCATAACAAGGGGCAGCTAAGTGGCATTGTGGATAGAGTGCTGGGCTTGGAACCAGGAAGATTCACCTTCCTGAGCTTGAATTTGGACTCAGATACTTACTAGCTGTCTGACCCTGGGCAAGACATTCAACCCTGTTTGCCTCAGTTTTCTCATCTGTAAAATGAACTAGAAAAGGAAATGGCAAACCTCTCTAGTACTTTTTCCAAGAAAACCCCAAATGGGATCATAAAGAGTCTGAAACAACTGAAATGACTGAACAACAATAGCAGCAGCAGCAGCAGCAGCAACAATACATATCTTAGAGCAAATAGGCAAACTGACAAACAACCAAACCCTGTTTTCCACATGGCTGTGGCTTTTGTTTTGGATATGTGTTTCTATATACTTCCTCTTAAGATTTATTAACCTCACTGCATTGAGAATTAAATACCAATGGAGCAAATGAAGGTCTCCTTTTCTCTAGGTGGAATGTGACATTAAGTCACTGGGAGAAAGATGTTGTTAATTAGATGTGTTGCCAAGAGCTTAATGTTCGAGTAGCTATTACCATTTCTTATAATTCTGTTACCATGCATGCTTCAGATACTGGGACACAACCAATCCAACTCAATCCTCCTTCACATATTTTTTTTAAGCTGAGAAAAGTGTAAATTAAAATGAGAGTAAACAAAAAAAAATTGAACAGTGCTTTCATTGATCTCAAGCTTCTCCCTAAAGCAAAAGTTATTTTTCTGGAACCAAGAGTCTCCTAATCATGCTTTACACCCACAAATCATGGACCATGGAAAAGGCAGTTCACAATAGACATGCATGGTGGATATGAATAAGCTGTCATGTGTTTGTCAATGATGATCAGTGTATATCAAGTGACTTACAAGTTTTATCTAAGAAATATTTTATTGGAAAAGGAGATGAGCTAGTTATATAGTCATGCAGACATTACATCACAAATACTTCACTAGTATGTGTGGAATATTAAAAGACCTAGAGAACCCCGTCCCCAGTTCCCCCTCTCCCCAGAAGTAGAGTGAATATTTTATTTCCTCAGGAAAAAAATGAGGAAATTTATAAATGGTGAAGGGAACTTTCAGAAATTTTTAGATAAGCAATAGCATTTCAAGAGTGAACTTATTTTTTAGAACTCTTAATGAAAGAGTTTTGACCTAAGAATCAAAATGATTATCAAAATTATAAATTTTAATAGGCCCGTGTTAAGAATGATAATGTCGTCTTTGTTGATAACTCAAATTTATTTGTAGAGGAAGTTTAAAATAGAGACATCTAGTGGTAAATGTGAATAAAATAATGCAAGTTGAAAAACATTTTAAGTTGAGAATACAAAAGAATTCTGGGCAGTGAGATCTAACTTGTGAACACTCAAGAGTGCTGCTGACTCATTTTTCTATTCACCAAACCATTGGATTTAAATGAAATATTGTAAAAGTGTTTTAATAAAAAAAATAAATCAGCATCAGATAATAAGAGCTCTAGAATGGGGTTCTTAATATATGTTTATCTATTTTGACACCTATAACAATACATTGTACTATTATGATTATTATGATATAATTGGTTTCCTTTGTAATTCTGTTATTTGTGTTTTCTGCATTTAAAAGTTTTATTCTGAGAAGGGGCCCACACAAGACTTCTAAAGGGTTTCATGACCAAAAAAAAATTAATTTCCTACTCTAGACAATTCTGTTGCAATTGGTTTCTCTTTCTCTTTCTTTCTTTCTTTCTTTCTTTCTTTCTTTCTTACTTTCTTTCTCTCTCTCTCTCTCTCTCTTTCCTTCTTTTCTTTTCTTTTTTTTTTTTGGTGTTCACTATAATATATTGTGGTGTGGGTAGTAGCATCTTAAATATAGGAAAATAAAAATTATGCTCATTGTTTTTCCTGGTAGCATATTGACACTGGTATGTTTTTTATACTTTCCACTATCTATAATTTGGGACTGATCTTAAACTGGGATGGCCAAAGACTGACTGGAGTTACTATTCTTCCTGCTCATTCATTTTAAATGATGTTTTACTCAAAATGCAAGGCTTGTCTTTTGAACAAAGAACTTCAGGCAATGAATGGACATTAGGTTAACCTTTGATTTTTACTTTTGTTACTTTTATGAAGCTTGTCTCAATGAAAGAGAAGGAAGTTGGGCAGAAAAGAATGAGAAACATTCTTTTTCATTTTGTTACATAGTTCGCTCTATTAAATCATGCCAAATCTCAAAACTACTGTTTTTAGTCTCCACCAATGGCAGTTTTATGGCTTAAACAGAGACAAAAGACATGAACCATTTTTGAGAGGCAGTTAAGCATAATGGATTTGGACCTGGGTTTGAGTGCTGCCTCAGATATTTACTAGTTGAGTGAATTTGGGTAAGTTGCTTTACTTTTTTTGTTGTTTGAAATATCATTTTTTTAAATAAAATTGAATGTTTCATTTTTTTAATTTTTAAATTTTCTTTTGGCAAGTCACTTCGATAGCTTTTGTTCCAGAGCTGTAAGAATCAGTGAGTCAATAAGCATCTAGTAAGCATGTAAAGCTGAGATTACAAAGAAAGGCAAAAGATAATCCCTGCCCTTGAGGAGTTCACAGTCTAATGGGGAAGACATTTGAACAACTATTTACAAAAAAACTTTGTACAGTATAAATTGGAAATAATCACTAGAAGGAAGGCACTAGAATTTAGGGGGATTGGGAGAATCTGATGAGAGACTCTTCCACATGAAATAAATAAATTTAAAAAATAAAAATAAAAAACCCAAACCCTCTCCAAGGCAACCTCCAAGGATAGGAGTCCCAATTCAGCCTGAGGAGAGAAGACTAAAATAAAATAAAATAATAATAATATAATAATAATAATAATAATAATAATAATAATAATAATAATAATAATAAAGTAAACCAAATCCTGGACTTCTAACTACTTGGTAAAAATTTACTCTCAACTAGGAAAATTGCCTTAAAGTTTATCTCTAAAGCACTTTTCAGCCATGTGTCACATATGGAATGAATATACTAATGAAAACCCTCATCGGCAATGGTCAGATGATGGGTGTTTTGATACTGAAAAATTAATCTGTTGTAAGGGTTTATGGAAGTTCATCTTTCTAAGCAAAACTATTGATATCTTTCGGGGTGGGGGGAAGAAGGGTATTGGTAGCTTAAGAGTGAGCAGTGTTTTATGTAATGTAGAGTGTGTTCTGTCCACATTTTCTGTATTCTGTGTTTTGATAAATCCAGCTAAATTTTTCCCATGGCCTTATCAACCAAAGGGAAAAGTGGGGGTTGGGGAGGAGTTTGAAAATTTTTCTGTTGAAGTTCTGAAACTTTCAAAACATATAGTCTAATCTCTGTGTTCCTAATTCCGTCCAAGCTGGGATTGCAGAGCCCTTTTCCTGCCTAATCTCCAGCTTTTAGAGGGAAGAGAAGTTATGAAGCAGAGCCATTTATCTGATCATCTTACTTACTTACATGTGCTACCCATCTCACTTTGCACTCGCTCTCAGCCTGATCTAAAACCTCTGTTGGGAAAAGGCAGGAGAGTTGGAATATTTCTTGTTCCCCCATTGCTACTTCTAGCTACTCCCACTACCTCTACCCTTCAGTAACCTCTCATCCTTTGAGGTTCATGCTATTCCTATCTAGACCTAATCAAAATCCTGGTAGCTATTGTCTGCAGACCACCCAGGTCACTCCCTTTCCTTGCTCAATAAGTTTGGTATGAGTATTTCCTTGCAAATTTGATGTTTCCTTACAAAATGAGTTTATTTCACAATTTTTCGCTCTTTCCCAACTCCTGTCTTCATACTAGGGGACTTCAATGTATATTGACTGTCCCTCAGACACCCTAACCACTCAGTTCCTTAACCTACTAATTTCTTATAAGCTGCTTCTTCAGCCCACCTCAGCCACACACAAAGATGGTCATACTCTTGATCTTGCCATCACCCACAAATGTACAACCTCTATGTACAAGAATTCTGAAATCCCTTTATCCTATCATAATCTATTAACACCTCTTCCTCTGCCTTACCTTACAAAATCCTGTTCTTCATCCTCACAATGGTGTCTTATCTCTGGACTACTCATTTCTCTCCCAGACCATTTCCCCTAGACTCGCTCCTTTTTTCCCCCCATTGATTCTTTGTTGAATCAATTCAACTCTACACTATCCTTCTGTCTTGAATTCTATCCCCTTATCATATCAATGATCACCCAGCCAAGCTTCAGTCTTGGTTCACTCCCACCATTCACCACCTTTATTCCTACACATGTGCGGCTGAAAGAAGATGAAGAAAATCATGCAACTGTTCTTTGTCTATTATAGATTTATGTTTCACAACCTCAGCTGGGCCCTCACTGCTGTGATATAGGCAATCCTCCCTTATTAATTCACTATCCCACTCTCTACTGCAGCTCTTCTAAACCTTTTTCTCCCTCCCATGGTTCCCCCACCCTCACTCTCTCAACTAAGAATTTTGCTTCATATTGTAAAGAAAAAGTTAAGGCCGTTCATCATCAACTTCCTTTTCTCCCCTCTTCCTCACCTCCTGTCACTCAGATGCTTTCTGCTACTATCTCCTCTTCTACTCCTGTCTCGTATAATAAAATTGCCTTATTCCTCACCAATGTTAACTTCTGTATTTGTTCAAGTTCCATCCCATCTCCTCCAACAGATTGCCCCCTGTCTTATCTCTGCTCTTTCACTTGATTTCAATCTCTATTGGCTCATTCTCTACTGCTTACAGACATCACATATTTATTTGAAAAAATATTTGAAAAAATTCCCTTACTTTCCAAATCCAATGATCTTTTCTCACTCCTCATTCTCCTTGATTTCTCTTCAGTCCTTAACATTGTTGATCACCCACTCCTCCTTAATGCTCTTCTCTCTAGGTTTTCAGGATACCACTTCCTCCTAGTTCACCTCTTACCTGAGTACTCCTTTTCAGTCTCCTTTGCTGAATTCTCATTCAGATTATGCCCTCTAACCATTGGTGTTCCTTGGGTTTCTGTCCTAAGTCCTCTTCTCTACTCCTTTTACACTGTTTCACTTGATGATCTCATCAGTTGTGTGGATTTAATTATCATCTTTATGCTGATGATTCTCAAATCTCCCTATTCTGCCCCAACTTCTCTGCTGACCTCCATTCTCACATGTCCAACAGCCTTTGAGACATCTCAAACTGGAAGTTTAGTAGACATCTTAAACTCAATATGTCCAAAAAGGAACTCATTAATTTCCCTCTTAAGATGTCTCCCACCTCCTACTTTCCCTATTAGTGTAGAATAACCATCCTCCCAGTCCCTCAGATTTGTAATCTCAGAATTACCCTCTATTTCTTACTCTCTCTCACCCCTGCATCTAATCTGTTTCTAAGGCTGTTCACCTTTGCAGCATCTCTCAAATATGTTCCCATTCTCTTCTCTGACACTGCTACCACTCTAGTCAGGCTCTCATCACCTCACACCTCAACTATTGCAATAGTCTGGTGGGTCTGCTTGCCTCAAGTCTCTCTCCACTCCAATCCATCTTCTATTTAGTCACCAAAGTCAATTTCCTAAAGTGCAGGTTCAATTATGTCAGCACTTTACTCAATAAACTCCAGTGACTCCCAACTGCCTCAAAGATCAAATAAATAAATGCTATTTAAAGCTCTTCATAACCTAACCCCCTGCTACCTTTCCAGTCTTCTTATACTTTGCACCCTCACATGTACTTTTCAATCCAGTGACACTTGCCTCCTGGCTGTTTCACCAAAAAAAGAAAGAAAGATTTTTACCTTTTGGCTGCCAGCATTGTTTTCTGGGACTCCTCATGCCTGGACCATTCTGCTTCTTCATTTTACCTACTGCTTTCCTTGGCTTCCTTTAAGGCGCAACTAAAATCCCATCTTCTACAGGAAGCCTTTTCCAGCCTCTCTTAACTCTAGTGCCTTCCTTCTGTCAATTATTTCCTTTTTATCCTATTTTTTCTTATTTATAGCTTGTTTTGTGTTTTTATTTTGCATGTTATCTCACCTATTAAATTGTAAGCTCTTTGAGGGCAGAGACTGTCTCTTGCCTCTTTGTATCCCCAGAGCTTAGCACAGTACCTGGCACATAGTAGGAGTTAAATAAATATTTATTAATTGATTGATTCCAGCCTTGCTTGACTGTCTTTCTGTATCTGTATCTTTCTGAACTGTATGTTTCTGTTCCATCAGTTATGCCTTGAGCTTCTCCAATTGACTCCCCAACGGTGAGATGAGGTGTCTCTTTCTCAGAGCGTAGTTCAACTGCTAGACACCATGGTGGAGGAAAGGCAAAGAGGGAGAGAAAATCTTGTCATCACCCCCAAAAAGGTGAAGAGTTGGGTTTGTCCCTGACTATTGGCTCAAATTGATTTGATTGACCTTTAAGGATCACCTAGGGGCAAGGCCAATCATTACTGTCCAATTACTTGGTGCCTTATGACTCAATCAGAAAGATATACGTACTTCCTAAAAGGATAATAGTGTATTAACACATCTTGTGACTGTTTCAACTGAGCTGGGGAACACATACAAAATCTCAATCCCTTAAAATAGGATAATAGAAGTGGAAGACAACTCAGAGGTGACCTAGTGAAGCATCTTCACTTCACAGATGATGAAACTGAGGCCAAAAAAAATTACACGCCCCAGGTCACACTGCTAGTAAGTGGAAGAACCAAGATTCAAACCTAGGCACTCAGATTATATATCCAATGCAATTTCCAATGTACGATGCTACTTCTTACTGTCATTGCATATTGTTTCTTTATTCACGCTACCCCATATGCAGCTGGAAAATAATAAGAATATGGCACTATAATATAGACAGGTAGACAAATTTAGATATGTACACACATTTATGTATGTATGTATGTATATATATATATATATATATATATATATATATATATATATATATATATGTAGGCTTCTTTGAAATTGTGGATTCAAGCATGTTGTTACTATACATTTTATCACAGTAATTGGCAGTCCAAAGGATAGAACTTTCAGGGGTAATATTACCTTAAAAAAGATGGTTAATGGAATATTTTAAATGAGCAAGGTTGCAATAGTGTTGGTAAGCAAAGTCCATATAGCTAAAGAATACCAGATTTAATGGTCTAATTATTGTTCAGCCATTTCATTCCTGTCCAACTCTTCATGACCCCATTTGCATTTGGGGTTTTTTTCTGTGAAAATACTGGGTGGTTTTCTAGTTCCTTCTCCAGTTCATTTTACAGATGAGGAAACTGAGGCAAACAAGTGCCCAGGGTCACACAGCTAGAAGTGTCTGAGGCTGGATTTAAACTCAAGCCTTCTTGACTCCAGGCTTAGTACTCTACCCACCGAGCCACCTAGTTCCCCTATTTATATGTTCTTGAAAAACAAAAACTTTATGGACATGTCCACAAATAAGGGTGATTTTAATACAAATGGTTTTTTCCTGTTTTATTTTTGTTATAAAACATAAAAGAAATAAAGGGAAATAAGCACATTGTTGATATGTTGAGAGTTCCATCTTCACAGGTGATTAGGCCCAGTTGTCCTCAGTGAGCAGCAAATGATTAATGAAACATATATATATATATATATATATATATATATATATATATATATATATATATATATATATATATATATATATATATATATATATATATAATATATATATATATATATATACACACACACACACACACACACATATATAATTGGCTAATTATGAGATCTGCTAAGGAAAGAACATAAATAATTAAAGTCACAGGGAAATGTAAGATAGAGAATTCTATTCACACTTTTTTACAAGAAAAGGCTTTTTTTTTTGGCAATTGGGGTTAAGTGATTTGCCCAGGGTCACACAGCTAGTGAGTGTCAAGTGTTTGATCTGAGGCTGGATTTGAAATCAGGTCCTCCTGACTTCAGGGCCAGTATTCTATCCACTTCAAAGAAAAAGCTTCTTAGGGTATGTATGCAAGCCTTCTAAAAAATAATGGCTAAACTTCTAAAGTTAAAAAGTATTGAAATCCATAGGTACTCCCTGAAATACATCTTTTTATTATTATGTTTTATGAGACAAATAAAGGTTATACTTGCAGTGTCCATTATCAAGTTGTATATTAATTTATAAAGCACTTTGCCTTTTATGTGTGACTTATTTTACCCACAATGAAATGTTGGTGCTTATGAGTTAGAAACTAATAGCTGTTCTGTAAAACCATACTTCCTAGGAAGCCATCCTCAAACATAGCTTTAAGGCCCTCATCCAGCTGTGAGCTAGCAGGATTCTTCCTGCATTGCTCTACTTCTTATCTACTCAGTGAATTAAATCAGATCTCCTGTTTTGTTCAAATATCCCAGAACTACATTAAACTGTTTGTATATTATACCATGGCAGAT
The DNA here is from genome assembly GCF_003287225.1 of Phascolarctos cinereus. Lineage (NCBI taxonomy): Eukaryota > Metazoa > Chordata > Mammalia > Diprotodontia > Phascolarctidae > Phascolarctos > Phascolarctos cinereus. Next base: position 237,637,094 of record NW_027555847.1, read on the forward strand.
TCTCTTTACTATAATCCTGAAGTGTTCTCAAAATCCTGCCTTCTCCACAGAAATTTTTCCCAAGCTAAATGGAAGCAAGATAACAAAGCCATTCCTTCCTTTTCTGATAAGCAATTATAACACATCAAATCTTTCCCCTCTGATGGGGGGGTGGGGAGAAATCCATATTTTTCCATGTCTGTATTCTACATGTTAGATGATAAGCATATTCTATTTGTTTAGTTTTTATTGGTACCTGGCACAAGTCAGTTTTAATTCATACTTTGGGGGATGATGGTGACTCACTCAATATTTATTCAAGAAAAAAAATTCTAGAGCACCTGCTATGCACAATCTTGTAGCTCCATCCTTTGGAGGTTACAAAGGTAAAGAAAACACCATCCCTGCCCTTATGTCTGAAAGAGGGAATAAAATGTAATAAAAGCCCATAGGTACATAGGACTTCCAAATTTCAAAGTTCTTGCTTCATAATGATTGAACACAGTATTTAGTGGAAGTATTATTATATGAGATAGCCTGGGACAGCGAAAGTGGTGTTAGATTTAGAGTTGAAAACCTGAATTTGAATTTTGGCTTTGCCCTTTATTATCTTTATGTCCTTGGAAAAGTCATATGGAAGACCTCATTGTTTTCATGTGCAAAATAAGTTTTACTCAATTACCTCTAGAGTCCCAATACAAAGTCTAGGACCCCCACTTCATAGATAGGAAAACGAACATTAATTTTTTTTTTACCCCAGGTTACTCAGCTGGCAAGTATCTGAATTAGAATTTGAAATCAGGTCACCTGACCAGAGCTGATAAACTTTTTGCTATATCACATTGCCTTTTAAGTAAGCAAATAACTCTGATGTGATGAGTGTACATGAATCTCTAGCTTCATAAACTGATCCAGCCATTCAGGAAACCATTTGGGAACTATGGACAAAAAGTCACTATACTGTCCATACTCTCTGGACCCAGAAATAGCACTGTGCCCCAAAGAAATCAAAACAAGAAGGAAATGACCCATACGTGCAAAAATATAGCAGCTCTTTGTAGTGTGGCCTATAATGAAACAGAGGGGATACCTATCCATTAGAGAGTGGCTGAACAAATCTATGGTATGTAAATATAATGCAATACTATTTTTCAATAAGGATGAATCTATTTAATAAATATATTTTCAATAGATATTTTTGCAAGTATCTCAGGTGGGAAGAAGAACGACAAAGGTTTGAGGTCAGAAGCTATGACAAAGGTATAGAGGTTGAAAAGAACAAGTAATCTGGCTCTGTGGGATCATAGGGTATGAGCAGGGAAATAGCAGAAGGTAACATGGGAAATAGTTTAGGATCAGATTATGAAGGGTCTTAAATACTAGACTCAGGAGTTTGGACTAGATGGAACAGAGGAAGACTGAATGTAATTCCTCAGGCAAATTTTTACAAAATCATATATGTTATGGAACGAGCACTAGATTAGGATGCAGAATTTGCATGTGCAGCCATAATATTTCTGAATTATCTGACCTGCAAAATGAAAGAAACTTGGACTAGATGATCTCAAAGGTTCCTTCTGAGCCTTAAACCCTATGATCTATTTTTTTTAATGGAGATTTTAACACATTCTGCTTAGTTTCTAGGATATCTGTGATGATAAAAAGAAGTGTTATACAGAATAACCTTGTAATATTATTTTGGCAGCTTTCATGAGCATTTTGAGCTAATATAAGACATAAACCAAGCAATAAACAAACTTTGTAGACTATTTTCTACTCTGAGTATTGTTCAGCAATACAATAATGTCCTTTCATATTTCTGTTTACACACGAATGCAAGAGATTGTATAGTTTACTTTGCTTTTTGTCAAAATATTCTGCATTGTTCTAAAATGTGGCATATCATGTTGAAACATGCCAAGCATATGACATGTATTGGGTGTGGCTGATAAAGATATCTCTATACTGGGCACATTAGCTTGATCTCTCAAAACAACTAGTGCTCCAAACTAGATAAATAAAACATAAAGCTGGTGTCAACCTTGAGATTACATGACCAGATCTCATATAATATAATCAAGTGATGACTGATAATATTTGACACTTGGACCTCCTTGAAAAGAAAAGATGGTGCTTCTTTCTAAATCCAGTTGAAGAAAATCTTCCTACCTTTTTTTTCTTGGCCATACCTCTCTTTCTTCCTCCTACACATCAAAAAAACAAAACAAATGAATGAATGAATAACACAGGCATACAAGCCCTAAAATCCTACACAATTAGAGCTCTGGAAATACCCTATGGACCTGGGGAGGAAATATGCATAAATTCAGGCCCATGCTTTGTATTAAGTCTGGCTCTCCACAGTTTGATACCACTTGACTTTTTCCAGACTTATCTCCTATCACCACACTCAGTGCTCTTGCCAAACTAAACTACACTATACTCTGCCAGCCAAACATGTTATGCACTTTATCTCAGTGCATTTGCTCACATCATTACATATGCCTGGAATGTCCTTCCTCTCCCTCATCTGTTTAATTTTTGCCCATTACTTAAAGCCCAACTCAAAGGCCACTTAATCCACAATGTTTTCGCTGAGTTCTCTGTTAGTAGTAGTCTTATTTGAACCTTACATAGCTTCTTCCTAATACGTTCATTATATAATTTTGCACACTATACTTACCTATGTTTGTCTTACAAGTGTATTAAGGGTTGGATCCCAATCCAATCCTTATGCCCCATGGAGCATGAATGAGGATGGCTCTTCAGAGACTATCTCATTATTTGATGAAAGAGCTCCCCTGAAAAGTTATGTTGTGCCACTGCATCCAGGGCCATCTCTAGTGCTTACCACAGTAGCCAGATGGCTCCAGAGAAGACAGTGAGGCTGGTGACTTTGCACAGCCCTCCCTCAGTTAATTCCAATTCACTTGCATGCCATGGCATCACCTCTCTGATGTAGTGGTCCTCTTTAAGAACAAAGGACAAACAACAACAACAGTACTTAGGGAAGAACAACAACTGCTACAGTGCTTCTTAGAGAAGATGACCACCAGAAGGATGAGAGAAACTCCTGACCTAGCTTGGAAGAAGACATAGATCTGGAGGGAATTGTGCAGAGCTGAGGCAATGGTGAAAAGTCAGTTCAGTAGTCCTTCATAACAAGCCTTTGTAACAAGTTCTAGGGTTTGGGGAAATGTCCAGTCTCTTTCTACCATTGGCTCTAGCCCTCGCCAACTGTGTTCCGCAAATTTGAGGGGAACCTTTACCTCAGATCCAGTTAGCAGTCAACTTTTGCAAAGGAATAGATCCAAACCGGTTCTCAGGTGAGGCTAATCGGTGCAACCCAGAGGATTCATCCCTCACCTGATGTCCCTCTTGTGGCTCAGGGAAAGTATTTCTCACATGTGAGTGAGTATTCTCCTTCCAACACAAAGAATATGGAATAAGCCTCGGTCACAAGTGAAGTGTCTGATTTTGATGGTGAAGATCTTGCCTCAACTTCCTGTACAAGTGAAAACCCTAGAACCGAGCTTGTTTATCAGCTGTTCTGCTACGTTGTCCCCTGCACTGTGTAAAGTGACAAGTTTTCTATAGCATTCTTCTACTACTGAGAAAGGACTGTAAGCCAGTTTTCAGGTATTATATCTCTTCTAGATTTTGTCAAGTATGTTTGAGTAGTCAGATCTAGTCATTCACCAGGCTTGCTCTGGAATGGACTATTTTACAAATCCTCAACTCTTGAATTTTGTTCTTCAAAACATTTAGAGCATCACAGACTTATACACAAGATCTATTTCAAATATCAGTAATACTTTATGAAGGTGAAGATTCAGCATTGTGGTATGGTATCATACTTATATTTTCATACTATTGATCCATAAACCCAATATTTAAGTAATCACCTGAGGATTATCTGCCAGCTGAACAACAAGTAATCCAAGCTCAAAAACAGTAGACATTGAATGACAATGACATTCAAGAAATTATGTAAACTGTAAAATATAAACTGTAAACTGTAAAAATCCAGCACAATGAACAGAGTACCAGGCCTGGAGTCAGGAAGATTCATCTTCATGAGTTCAAATCCAGCCTCAAGCATTTCCTAGCTGTGTGACCCTGGGCAAGTCACTTAACCCTGTTTGCCTCAGTTTCCTCATTTGTAAAAGGAGCTGGAGAAGGAAATGGCAAACTACTCTACTGTCTTTGCCAAGAAAACTATAAATGAGGTGACAAAGAATCGGACAGGACTGAAACAACTAAATAGTAGCAACAATAACAATAACACTTTAACAACAACAACCTTACAGGCTTGCAAGCATCAAATAATATTTGTAAAGCGCTTAGTACAGTGTCTGGCATATAGTAAACACTACATAAATGCTTATTCCCTTCCTCCTCTCCCTTTCCTCCAATAACAGCAACAGCAAGAATCAGCAAGGTGAACATACAGCTAAATAGCTACATCAATAATGACATTCTATTATAGGTAATTATAAAGTGTTCACTTTGGCACCATCAAATAATAAGCATTACTATACAGATGCAATACATGATAATAGATCAAACTCAATGAAAACTATTGTATAGAGAAAGAAAGCAAAATCAATCAAAACAAAATAGATCTAAAAATAAAACAGCACTGAAAACAACAACCTGATAACTTCAAAGATAACTTCAAAGAGAGAATGTAAATCAGTGTAACAGAAAAGTAAAAACACACTTCAAAAGGAAATCACATATCATTTTAAATGCAAAATTAAATTTTTGAAAAATTTAATATCCAATAATTTTTCTTAAAAGTAGCTAATCTGAAATTATATTAAACTTTAAATTCAAGGTATAAAGGAAAAAATAATAAATCAATATATGACATTTAAAATCCCCCTCCCTCCCAAAACAATAATTTTAAAGTTCCCACTTGCAGCCACTAGATGGTGACATCCAGCAATGTTTGAAGGTTTAGGTGTGTGAGAGAAACCCAAATCCCCACCTCCCAAGGTCAGAATTTCAGCAACCTGCATCCTGTTTACCCGTACAACGCGTTAGCTTAGTGATGAATGGTCTTGTGTCTCATTGTTCATCTGTTCCTGCCTTTTAGAAGCTTATGCACATCATCAACAACAACAAAAAGGTATGAAGCATTAATAAAATAAAAATCATGAGATTCTTTTTCATTGACTCAGCCCCTAGTAGAGATTGGGGGTTGAGAGTAGGTAGGAGAGGAGATGTAACATGCGCCTATTCCTCAGTCAGATAGAAAAGATTCATTCGTTCTGCCTCTTTATTTCTGTATCACAAGCCTCTGGCTATTCCTTTGCAGTCCCTCTGGTTGCAATTAATTATGTAACAGGGCCTAGCCAAAGGAGTTCCATCCTCAGAGTACTAGAAGTGCTCTGCCTGCTGCTAGTCCTTGACAAAGAGGCTGGAGAGCCTGAGGATATGCAGTGGAAAGGCCCTGGTTGGAAACACATGCAGTCATTCTGTAGCTGGCACCTGGCAAAGAAACAGACTATTGGTTCCCTGCTAAGTTAGAACTGAGCCTGTTTAGAAAGGCTTAAGGAGCCACAGAGAACTTCTTTCCTGCCCAGGTACTGTTTGAGTGAGACATATACTATAGAGATATATTTAGTAGAGAGATATACTATAAGCCTCTGGACAGGGGAATAATTGCTTAAATAATTAGAAAACATAATGTAGAGTGTCTGCTGACTATAGGCAAAAGCAGGAAAAAGTAGAGAGAGTTAAACCTTAACTATCTTTTTGCTGGTCCCAAAGAGCAGCAGTCCAATCCAATTTCTGGATTCTGAATTTAACTAGGAGATAAGAAAAATTAATATTGCTTTGAAATATGAGATTATAGAATATATGACTCACCTTCTATGTCGATATAACACAGGCAATCAACCTTCTGTAGATACATAATTTATCATCATTGAAAAAGTAAAGGATATTACTTAGGTGCTGTCTTCATGGAGTACTCAACTCAGCCACCTCCAGTAGGGCCATTCTATACATAACCTCATCCTGGCTTTATTTTTCAGAGTATCAGAGAGATAGGCCTGAATTACTCATTATCCCTCACAGATCATGAAAAAATCAAGGGGATGGAGTTGCATGTCTGGGACTAGGCCAGCAATGATTTGGAAGCCATGAAGAAACAAGGGGAATAGAGGGATGTGGATGATCTTCCACCTTCCTCACTATCTGCTGACCTTTTCAGAAGCTACTTTCTCTCACCGCCTGTTATGGTTCTTTTTTCTTCCATTAGCTTCTCTGGCTCCTAGTCACAATCTGGCTCTTTTGCTTCTCCTCTAGGTCACATTGGTTAGAGATGCAGGCCACAACAATGGCTTGGTAAGCTAAGAACTCCCAGATCTGTTGCTACAGTTTTCCATTCCCATGTGCCCACATTGACCAATAAAACATCTCTCTAGGATTACAGCAGAGACTGCAGTCCAATAATCCCAGTTTCATAAGTTAATGGCTGCTAGCCCATGTGATAGTCACCTGTCCTGAATTCACCTGGCAGCAGTCCATTCCCAGCATGGAGGAGTGAAGAATTTAATCTTCAGTGGACTTGCCTGTTGTAAATACACACTCCTCTGGTAATCTGAAGGCAAAGGAAAGACAGTCTGGCACTATCTGGTGTTAGAGGTCATCAGAAATGTTCCTTTGTCCATTTCTGTAATCCCAACAGCACGCTATGGCTCTGGCCCTTGGGCAGAAGACAATCTGATGAGGGAGTTTGGAATGGCTACTCTCACATGGGCAGCCCTTATAGAGAGATTTAAAGTTAGATGAAGAGCCTTAGAACCCTCTCATCAGTGAGAGTATCTTTGACAAACATTGAAAATGAAAAATGAATTGGGCCTACAATTAAATAGGAGAAGGAGAATGGAGTAGATTGCCTTCCAGAAATTGCAAAACTCTGCATTTAACTAACGTGGCAGTATTGCAATGGAAATACTAGAATGGATTGTGTAGAATGGCAATCATAGTATACAATGGTATCGTGTCTTAGGAATTGAAAATGAGTATCATTCAGATGTCAATGAAGAGATGTATGGTACTTGTTAACAGGCTAACATAAAAGGGGAACAAGAATGTGTGTGTGTGTGTGTGTATGTGTGTGTGTAGGTAGGGGTGGGTGCTGACAATGTGGCAGACAAAAAGGAGAATGATTCTAAAGAGACTCCAGGTGTGAGTGAGGTGAGACTTTGCTGGGAAATTTGTTAATAGCAGGGGAAGAGTTCTAAAGAGAATAATGAGAGGGAAGTGCACAACAACAGAGGGACATGGGAAGGGGAAGAAGGCACATGGGCAAGAAGGAGCACGTAATAGTTGTAACTGGGAAAGGGGCTTTTCAGACGGGGCCTCCCAACCATATGGATTAGAGGAGAAGGAAACAGGAGTTTGCTAGTCGTAGGCCCTACTAGGTATTTGCTGTTAAACTAGTCTATTTTGAATGAATGGATAGTTTAGGAAATTATTTTAGTCATTTGAGGGTTGGTGGTCTCTTTTTTTAGTATGAGTATTCCCTTGTCCAATGCAGATTACAACTCTTCACGACTTAGTAGATGGTCTTCAACAGTTGCTGTGCCCCAAACGTTAATATGTACTGTGGTCAAATTGGTGCTGAACTTCTTCAAAACCCTCAAATAATAGACATAGTTCACACCTAGGCCATACCAAGAGCCTTCCCAGCTTTGTATTTGCTGGTATATCATGATGAGGCATTCTGCAAAACATAAAGGAACTAGAAACTCAAAAATTATTGGTGAAACAGAAACTAAAAAATTATTAGTGCGTGGGTATAGGAGAGTAGCCTACTGCCAGGCTAGACTAGGCTAGGCTAAAAGCAGCACTTGGAGACAAGCTCAGTACTTTCCACATCTGTCACAGGCTCATCTCATTAATTTTCCCATTAGGTTCAGAGTTATGCTCTGCAATATATTCAAAATACTCTCCTTCTCTTTTTCTTCCTCATCCTTCTCTTTTTCCTTCTCCTCCCTCTTCTTTTCCTCCTTTCCTCTCCTCTTTTCTCTTTCTCTCCCCTTCTTTTATCTCCTTGTCCCTCTCACATTGACTTGAAACTGCATTTTCCCCCATGAGATGTCTATACCTCTCAATGCACACCCTCAAATTCATAGCATTACACAATAGTATTGTAAATGGACATGTAATTTATCATGAGAATCAAGTGGCATAGAAAGTACGGATCAATATTTGTTTTAATATCAATACATTGTTTGATATATAGCAGGCTGCAATCAAGATTGATTCTTTCCTCCTTTCTCCCTCCTAGCTTGTATGAAGGGGTATTGAAGAAAAAGGATTAAGATTTAAGCCTTAGGTGGAACTTTTCCCACCGTTGCACCCTGGGGAAGGAGAGGCAGAAAGGATCAAAGGAACAAAGGCATAAAGCTGGAAGTAATTTCAGAGGTAATCTAGTCAAGCCTCTCTCATTTTATAAATGATGAAACAGGCTAAGGGAGGTTAAATGATTTGCCCAAGGTCATACAAGGAAGGATTTGGGTCTCTGTTCTCTTACTCTACAGTCAGTGCTCCTTCCATTGTGCCATATCACCTCCAGGAGCTAAAGACTGGACTTTATTTGTTCTCGCCAGCCACTGCTGGCTCTGGCTTGTCCTGATCCAATTTTCAGCTTGGGCTACTCTCTTCCTCCCCCAATTGTTTCTTGGTTCCAGCTTCTCTCTCATGTGCAATTATCTCTGTTTCTGCTTTTCTCTCTACTTCTATCCTCACTCTGTAAAGAGATTTTGGGTGTCAGTCAGTCAGTCAGTCATGGGCATGTATAAAGTGTCTACTATGTGTCAGGCACTGTGCTAAGCATTGAAGTAACAATGAAAGGGGAAAAAAACCTGTCCCTTCTTTCATGGAGCTCACAGTCTAATTGGGTAGATAACATGAAATCAGCTATTTACAAATAGGATAAATTCACAAGGGCAAATTCACTTTTTTTATTTTAAACATTCCCTTGTTTTCAGTTGCAAAAGATAGAGGAGTAGTATTCCCTGTACTGCCCAGCAGAAGGAGGGAACCTGAAGGGTTTACCATACTTCTGCCTTTCTGTCCTCTTGGAGAAGTTTCCCCTCAAAGCCACCAGAAACCTGAGGTTCTCTTGTGCACTTGCATGCAGTCTAGCCCAGTAGTTATCTATCATTTCTTTTACAACATTCTTAGACATTGCGCCTTGTGGGAAAGGGCTATTCCAACCAGTGTTAGATAAAAAAAAATTCCTGAGAGAAAAATAGAAACTTTTGATCATATAAATTGAGAACAAGAGCCATTCCTCAATAGATGTGTGATCAAAAGATATGAATAATGAGTTCTTAAAGGATGAAATCCAAGCTATTGACAACGATATTTAAAAAAAGGTCCAAATCATAAATTAGATAAATGCACATTAAAACACCTCTGCCATTTCACTTTATGCAGATTTAGCATAGATACAGAAAATGACAATTTTGGAGGAGCCAAGGGGAGAACAGACACATTAATACACTGTTAGTCAAGATAGAAATTGGTCCAGCCACTCTGGAAAGTAATTTGGAACTATGTCCTCAAAGTCACTAAACCATGCATATCCTTTCACTGGGATACCACTACTAGGTCTGTCTATACACTAGATATCAAAGAAAGAGGAAAAGTATCTAATAGCAGCTCTTTCTGTTATAAGCAGTGAACTGTGGATTAACCATATCCATAAATGAACATTTTTGACCACAGGGAAAAATGTAATTCTTATTTCTAAGGTCTAGATTATAGAGACTATGGAGACTGCTACTATCTCTTTTAAGCTTCAGATAAAGTATTATTACTGTAGCCTTAAGAGCAAAGATGAATGTTAGGAGAAAAACAACTAGAAAAGAAGCAAATTTCTATCAGCTAATTTTGTGTTCCAGTTGATTTGACAGTTTTTAAATGACAGTTTAGAAAATAGGTTGATATGAAATATTTCTTCCTATGGAGTCTTGGAGAAGGTTTATTTGTGATCTATAAAGATCTTAGAAGATACTGTGGAGGGGACTGGAAGAAGGTAAGGAGAAACCTCTCTCATTATGAACTGTTTCCTGGATTTATTGATGAGAAAAGAAAGTGAAAAAAACTAATCCTGAAGAGAAATATGAAGAGAAAGCTTAAAAGCCCTTAATTATAGTCTAGAGGAAGTTGAATGATTTGGAATTGAGTTTCTAGTCACATGCGTGTGTGTGTATATGTATATATTAAGTAATGAGAGGAATAATATATTAATATATCTTTATGTTTGTTATTGCTCTAATTTGTTAACAAATTATACATTTAGTAATGTCACTAAATAATTTGTATTTAATGGGTTGTAATGGGGGCTTACATTAATTAATGAGAAGAGATTATACATTTATTAATGAGAAACAAATTATCCAACACACCCCTTGATAGCTGTACATGTCAGAATTAATAAATTAAAATATAACAATGAAGGAAGTAGAAGGTTCAATTGGGTGAATGTGGTCAGACTTAGATCCTATTTATACCTGTTTCACAGATATTATTCTACAGCATGAGTATTACAATTATTATTCTCCAGGCAACAAAATTGATGGTCACCTTAGGATCACCCAACCAATAGATATCAGAGGCAATGCAGCCTTTATTCCATAATAATTTACTGCCTCTTTAGGATTTCTTTGGCAAGTCCTGAGACTTAGCTGAAGATATTAATAATAATAATAATAATAAATATGTTCCTCCATGCATAGTAAGGCATGGAGTTATCTAGTTCTCTAAAACACAAAGGGGATGCTTAATAATAATGGATAGAAACATCTAAAAAGATTTCAACTGCCAAAGTTGATCCCAAGTATTCTTAAGCCTGTGTATTCTTTCTTCCATTTATACTTCCCACTCCTATTATTCTGAGACCTAATCGTTGATAGCACTTCAGCCAGTGTCACTAAGCAATGTCAAAACTCCGTCTATACGGTACCTTCTGCATAGACCTATTCGTTGTTTCTAAAGTTGTTCACTGCAGATGGTTACACAAAGTCCTTCTAATGTTTCAACTGAAGGAAAGGTTTAATTTTCTTGGCATAGCCTTATAGTTAGTGTGGAAGGTGGTTGCCACGCCCAGAACACTTAACTTGTAAGCTTTAGTCATCAGATAGAAAAGATCCATATGGATTTACGAAAAATACTATACTATTGTGATGCTTACATAAATCTCTTCAGGATTTTAAGATTGCTGTAATTTATAAAGCAAAGAAATACTTTATTTAAAAGGGAGTCATAAACCTCTAAATGTTATGAAATAGCTTCTGCTCTAACATCACTCTGTTTTGTTTTATTTACTACAGGTTTTATTTGTTCTACTTGCAGAAAATGGGCATTCAATTGATTTAAAATTTTTTATTACAAGATTTTAAAGTCGCATTTTTAAGTATTTCAGAAGGGCTTGTGAGCAACTTGCTGCTGCTGCTGCTGCTGCTGCTGCTGCTGCTGCTGCTGAAAGGAATGAAGTTATTAATCTTAAAAACACTTAAGGTTATTAACCTTAAAAACCTAAAAACCACTTCTTTTAAGAGGTTTCAAATGTTCTTAACACAGCATTCAGAATCCATTAGCAGCTATTTCTTCTTCAGAGGTGAGCTGGTCAATGTTTAACAGCCCTCTCAGAAAAAAAAGCACTCCTTGACATACCTTTAAGTTTAATCTGCATTATTAAGTTTTTAAAGTTTAATCAACAAAATAATAAATCAAGCCCTGATTGTGGTTTCAGAGGAATCATCTCTCTCTCTCTATCCCACTGGAGCTGGCTCCAGCACATCCCTAGTCTTCTTCAATCTCTTTTTTATCACACTTTGTAGGTCCTGATTTGCATTCTCTACTAGGTATCTAATCAGACTATAACAACCAATTATAATATTTGTCATTTCTTCTGCTCCTACTAGAGATGCTATAACTTTCTTGACAGTTTGTAAACCAACATTTGAATTAAAATTTTTGGTTCTCCTGGAAATACATTGTGCAAGTCATGCACCCCCATTTTCTCTTTAACATTTGGACTGATTCTTTTTAGTTTGAATTCCTGGAAATCCAAAATTCTGACATGTGGAACATTTCCCACCTGGCTATATTCCTTTGAACTTCTCCATCATACCCCCAGGAACCTCATCATCAGGAACCATCATCCTGCAAGTTAGAAACAGCCTTGGTATTCATCAGTATTCTCTGTGTCTCTGATTGGAGGGCAGAGCAAAGAACTCTTCCCACATTTATATCCCAAGTACCTAGCACAGTTTCTGGCACATAGCAAGTGTTTAATGTTTATTGACTGATTGATATATGGTAGTGTTCCTTATTTGTCACAGGATGTGTTAAAATACTCATGGAGGTCATTCGATAGTCATCAAAGAATGGATCCAGATCACTCAATTCCTCAATACTATTCTTGTTAATAAACAAAGAAACAAATAAATAAATGCATAAATAAATAAATAAATGAAAGCAAAACCAAAAAAAAAAAACCCCTACATTGGGATTAGGCAGGATACAATTACCTCCTTATCTCTATGGTATAAGCATACTATTGTTATTGACCAACAAGGCTGTCAGCCTTTTCATCAATGGAAAACTATACAACTTCATAATTTCGTTGTCAGAAAAATCAATACTGTATTCTAGGCAGTTCAACTCCATGTAATCTCTTTAAGTCCCAGACTCATTGGGCATTATAAATCATATCTTGCATGAAGTTGTGATCTCAATTAGTTTGCATTTGAATAATGTGTTTCTATAATGAACCCAGAACACTCAATTTATTAGTTAAGTTTCTATTTCAAAGATATTACTAATACCAGTTCCTGTGCCTTTTCCCCTGAGGACAGTATCTAACAAATCTCACTTGGTCTGAATGCAAACCTACTTGGGTCCATTCACAAAAGCTTTCCACGAGAACACTGATCAGGGAATACATGAAGTTCTGAACCTATTAATATTGACTTTTGAACATTCAACGAAAACATCTACTTCATTAATCTAGGGGCTCTTAAAATAGTGCTTCGGTCTGCCAAGAGCTGAAAATAGAAGGAACATCATTTCTAGGGGTAACATTCTGAATAACCTGATGAAATCAATGACACTATTTGGGCCCAGTCTTATTATGGTCATCTTTATATCCATTAAAAGTATGATTCAACCAAATCCCAACAGTTACTAAGCAGTTAGGCAGAACAGTTGGTGATGGTGGTATAATTTAGGTTCTTTGGGTGGATATAATGAGATCTCCATTATGTGACTTCTAGAACACATATTTGAGAGACATTTGATGACCATGAAGAACAGTTTAAGTTAGTGGTACTACTAATGGTACTACTATTTTCAGAAATGTCCATTTAGTGACCTGTACCCTGCCAATAACTTGACCAGTAGAATTATACTATATATTATATATAGATATACATATGTCTATGTGTGTATATTTGCCATAACAGAGTACTTTCATCTACATCCCCTATTGCCACAGACCAAGGACAGATTCCCCATTCTGGGCAATCAGTAAATGAATGAAAATAAAAGCTATCATCACTAACAAACAGGAGAAATCTAGTTATAAAAAGAACACTCAATATTTTCATTTTGGGGCCTATTAGAAAAGTAAGCATTTTAAAATTAAAAGTGGAGTTATGAATGCTGTCAAAATAGAATAGCAAAGAAGTCAACCCAAGTTACTATTAACCTATTATAATAGATCTTCTCAGAGGACTTCATTTCTTTCTATGGGTGAAAATGTATACTTCGGTGTTTTAACAAGAGTCATAGTCCACTCTTCGTTTGGAGCTGGTTTATTGTGGCTGGAATGTAACCAAGTGGATCTTCTGCAACTGGTATGACCGTGTGGATCACCAGCAGTACACAAAAGGTCCTTCCCAATAGGCAGCCAATCCATTCTGATGATAGAAGACCGTTATATTCACTCTATTTCCTGGTGGGTAGTGATGACACAATTCTTTGGATGGCTCTTGATAGGTTTGATTTACTTGCTGTAATACTTCTCACATGGAGGAAAATAAACCCTTTATATATTGTCTTTGATTATGGCTGGTTTCAAAAGTATCTGGGAGAGGAGAAGGGTACATCCCTAACACTAACTAAAAAATGGAGATGCTATGCTCGCTGGAAGGAGTAGCATGAATCTTCATTAAAGTTAGAAGTGGGGGCAGCTAGGTGATGCAGTAGACAGAGCACTGGCTCTGGAGTCAGGAGGATGTGAGTTTAAATCCAGCCTCAGACACTTGAGACTTACTAGCTGTGTGACCCTGGGTAAGTCACTTAACCCTGATTGCCTCAAAAAAAAAATTAGAGGTAAAGCTCTAGGCTAATTTAGTCCTGTAGATTGCTGCATTTGGATTAGGAATTCTTTAGTGTTTTATTTACTCTTTCATTCATCTCAGTGACTGGGGTTGGTAAAGAGTATAAGAAAATAGGAATTTGTAGATATTGGCAAAGTTCTTGAAGGGATTTAGCTATAAAATAGTTACCTCTGTCAGATTCCAGTTGGTTTGGTGTTACAAAAGTAGGAGTAATATAATTTATCAATTCTTAACTACTGCTTGGGTATATCACTTTGAGGTTGGAAAAGCCTCATGTCAACCTGACGTCATCACAAGGACTAGACAGAATCTTTTACCTTCAGTTTGATTAAATTCAATTAAGTCCATTTGCCATCAGGTACCAAGAAGTGAAGGTCTTAGAAATCCTGTAGGCCTTACATTTGGGTTAGATCATACAGAATTTTTCTGACAGACTAAACATCTCATTAAAATTCCTTTTATACTATCCTTCTTGTGACAAGACTAATATGTACTGAAAACCTTGAGTGGAACATGTACTGTCAACCTTAGACCAGTGTGAATCTGTAGATGGCAAAGCAATGCCATCTAAGCATACAAAGTTTGAAAAATGTGTATAACTCCATTAAAGTTTCCACATGCCACTTTTTATCTTTGAAGCTCTCCATAGTCTTTCATCTTCAAAGTTATCTTTTGCTGATATAATTTTGAAACTGCCTGAAAGAATCTCAAATTACCAAAGGATTTTCATGGGTGAGGATTCCCTTTTCAGTCAAAACTCCTTGCTGCTTTATCTGCAAAATTACTCTCTTTAGAAATAGGATCATCTTGCTTAGTGTGAACTTTACAATGAATGCATCACTAATATTTCCAGGGGCAATTATGAGGCTTTTAGCCAAGAGATGATCAATAATCCTTGGGATACCTTAGTTTCCACGGAGATAAGTAAGAAATTTTTCCAAATTTGCCTAGTATCATGGCAAGTCCCTAAAACACATTTCCTACCTATACATATTTTTACTCTCTTTTTAAAATTTTTATTTATTTTATTCTGAACTTAAAAAGTAAATCAAGCATTTTCATAACAGAATAGAAAAAAATGATTGCACATGAAACTGTAAATCTATTATGTACAACTTGCTATTCCTTTTAAATATACAATGAAATTATCATTTGACTTTTTTTCTTCCTACTTCCCCCACCTCCAGACCTAGAGATGGCTACCATTAAATACAAATATGTACATATATGTAAAATCATTCTATTCATACGTCTATTCATCAATTCTTTCTCCGGATGCGGAGAGCTCATAGGTCCTTTGTGGTTAATTTGGGTATTTATAATAGTCAAAATGACTTAGTTGCTCAAAGTTGTTCTTAAAACAACATTGCTGTTACTTTATACAGATGTTCTCTTGGTTCTGCTCATTTCACTCGTCATTATTTTGTGCAAGTCTATCCAGATCCATCTGTGAATAATATTAAGTTACATTTCTGTAAAGGGATAGCTAGGATAGTTAGGTCTAGGCTTTTCTTCCTCAATTGTCACTTGGCAATCATGATCCTCCAGGTCCCTATTTTCTGGAAAAAGAGTAGTGGGATTTATTAGATTATATCATCCTAGAATAATATTTGGGTTGGACAGTATGGCTTGTTCTTAAGTAGTTTGATGTTTCACAAAGATATTGTGGCTAATAGACTTGCAATATAGCCATTATTACATGGGGAATATGCAGATAGGTCATATGTCCCAGGATTAAGACCTGTGCTTTCTCTGCTATAACATCTACCACCACTGTTCACAGGCATACTGGAATCCTCAGGGACCCAAGATACAAATGAAGTGAAAAATATGCTACAGGTTCATAATCCGGCCACAATTTTTGAATGATGACTCTATTTGTCACCCCTTCTCTCTCATAGTAAGATAAATAGAAAAGGTTATTAAAATTGGGTCTATCTATTACTAGAGAGGATACAATGGCTCCCTTCAAGGTTAAAAAGCTTTGTTCAAATTATTCTTCCCATTTTAAGGGATTGGGGAATTATCATGCAGCATCAAAGTTAAAACCTGGCAATTTTAACAAAAGCAAGAATCCGCTGTTTGCAATAGCCTATCAAACTGAGGAATTAGTGAAACTATTTCTTAGTATGGGGAAGCCTCATTCTTAGAATTGGTTCACTTTGGGAGGATAATGCCTTCCTTCTGCTGAGAGGAGGCGTCCTATCTATTCTACTCTGACAGGCAATACTGCAGCTTGTCCAAAGATGCCTTATATCCTTGTGTACCTAAGAACTTAAACAAAGCAAGAGTATTGATTTTATTTTGGTCTTCATTTTCAGAAGCTACTAACAAATTATTTACATATTGAATCAAGGAATACCCTTTTGGACAAATAAACAATTTAAATTCTACTGCAAGTGTCTAGAAAAGATAGTAGATGAATCATGGAACTCTTGGGGAATTCTTTGCCATACAGAGATCTCCCATAAGGAAGAGCGAACAAGAATTTAGATTCTTCAGCTAATGGAATGGAAAAGAAAACAGAAAACACTCATTATTGAAAAGAATCACAAGGTCAGAAGTATAAAAGTTATAATAATAATAGTAGGATTGGGAACAACTGGAGTCATGGGAATTATAAACTTATTTATAGCTCTTAAATCTTGTATAAAATGATAATCATGTCAACCTTCTTTATCTAATTTTCCTTTTTTTCTTATTGGTAAGATAGGGGTATTACATGGGGATTGTCCCTTTCTGACAACACCCGGTTTTTCTAAATCTTCTATTACTGGCCATATTCACTCAGTTTGAGCTTTAGACATAGGGTATTACTTAATGGATGGTCATGATTTATCTTTACAATAGCTAATTGTGCCTTATTTAATTCCTTTTATCTAGCCAGTAACATTACTAGAGTGGACCCCCCAAGACAGAATCTATCTCTTTCAATTGGGGTGCTTTTTCCAACTTAAGGTGAAACTGCTACTTTCGGCACATAGTAACTAAATCCAGAAATTTCTCCGGGGAGTTCCAAAAATATTCTCTCTGGGGTATAGAATATGGTAGCCCTTAATTACACAGCAGGTCTTTTCCCAAGGACTGACTGGCAAATAAGGTGAAAGCAAAAAAATAATAATTTACAATTTAAGATTCTGGTTGAGTGGGCTTCAAGTGTACTTGGCCCAAGAGGAATTGAAGGGTACAGAGCTGTGATAGGATGTGGAAGGGCAGAGAAAGAAAAAGGTTTGGAGAGAGTGCTTTTAATTTTCTCACTTTTGTTGTTCAGTAATTTTCAGTTGTGTCCATATCTTCTTTCATTTTTAAAGTTTTTCTTTCTGAGTATCCAAATCATTCTTAAGTTTGTACCCTTCCTAAAGAATCCAATAATCCATTTGCTTTGGATGCAAGATTTCCAAGAATCACATTAAGTAAACTAACTTATCCTTACAGGCAGCTGTTGCTGCAGTGGATAGCATGCAATCAGGAATAAGAAGAGTGCAGTTCCAATTCTGCCTCAGATACTTATTAGCTATGTGACCTTGGGCAAATCATTTAGCCTTAGTTTCTTCAACTGTAAAATGGGGATAATAAAAGCATTTATTTTGAGGAGGTGTTGGGAGGATCGGATGAGATAATAGATTCTATGTAAATTCTTATTCCCTTCTCCCTTATCTAGTTCAATTGAACCTTCCTTTGGCCATTGCAAATCTGGCTTTTCATAAGTATAACCATTCTACATGATAGTGGTGCAGGAAGATTATGTCTCCCATGTGTTGCAGGAATAAGTTTGTATATTAGTATATTCATGATTACACCTTTTGAAGTAAATGTTTCTGGCAGGGGAAGAGAGAGAGAGAGAGAGAGAGAGAGAGAGAGAGAGAGAGAGAGAGAGAGAGAGAGAGAGAGAGAGAGAGAGAGAGAAAAGCTGGCAGCATGTCAGACTTCCCATATTTCTCCACCCTTTTAGCCAGTGGAGACCAGCTGGAATCTCTTTAGAGCCAGAGCCACCAATTTTCCACAACTCACATTGTCTAGTCTTCAATTTACTTACAGGTCTTCTACTTCTCAAAGTATGGGTCAGTGAACAAAGTCCCAGCAGGAAGACTTTTAGAAAGTCAAGGTCTCTTGTCTGCTAGAAAATGACCACACATACCTGCAGAAGTTTGCTCACTGGTCCTCCAGTACCCAAGAATCCTGACAACTAAGTCAAAGTGTTAAGTCTGCAAAGAAACCATACGTAAGCAATCCTTGAAATAATAGAAGAGTATTGAAAAGAGGAAAATAGCTGCAGCCAGAGTGTACGTATATAGGCAGTCTGCAAGAGACTGTGAAAGAAATCAGCTATAGCACTTTTAAAAAATATACCTAACAAAGAAATAACTTGTACAGGTATTCCAAAATAGCTCACATATAACACAACTATTTCTCAGATTTTTTTGTTGTCGGTAAGTTTATCAGGACTTAGGTGCCGCAATGATGTTGGAAGAGCATTGGCATAGCAACCTCTTTAGGTTTGGATCAAGTGCATGCATCTGTTCTTGGCAGTAGCTAAAGAATTGTAGGTGACTATGTCTAAGGCCATACTGTTACAACATAACCCTCAATTTATTCCTTACAAAGCAATCTTATTGGTCTCTTATGTATGGTACTCCTCATATACTTCATTTACACTTCCCTTCCATTGGGACTGTGAAGGAGTGATGGACCCTGCGTTGATTTTAAGGGAGAGAGAGGTTATATGCTCTCTCTGTCTCTGTCTCTTTCTCTCTCTATCTCTCCATCTCCCTCTCTCTGCTTGTGGAGGTGAGCCTCAGTTGGGATCTCAAGGCCCTAGTTAGCTCTTTTGTCTTGTTTCTTTCCCTGAACATGGGTTTCTTTCCCTTAGCATCCCCTGGATGGGCATTACCAGCCTTGGAGAAAACCTTGTGAGTTTGAGGTTAGGGTCTCCTGGGTCCCACAGTTGGTCACCACTGCACCACACCCCTACAACTACTACAGCATTTCTTAAAGGAGATTACCCCGACCAAAGAATGAGCACAATGCTTGTCTTGGCTTCCCAGAACATAAGGACTTTGTGAGAGTTTTTCATACCATGTGAAGGTAAAATGCCTACTCGACAGCCCACGCATTAAATGTCCACTTCCCAGAAGAGTGTAATAATACAGTAGTTATGTAATAATACAGTAGCTACAAATTTCTTTGTCAAAGGGTGGTTGTGAGTGTTTTGTGTCCTAAGCATTTCTTTTGTGATGGAAATAACTGTCAAAAGTACATTCCTATGCTCCCTTTTTGAAGAGACCCTAGAGAGCTGCCAAACATAGGTTTTAACTGATTCTCTGTGTGGCTCTGGGACAGAGATATAAAGAACTAGAGTTGAAGATGTTAAAAAAAAGAAAGAAAGAAAAATAAGGCAGAATCTTCCCTTTAGAGACCAGGCTCCTTCAGGGCCGAACCTGGTTTATACACTTCGGGGCAGTCAGGAGTCCCTTTAGAAGGAAAAGGGTGAGTGCACCAGCCCAACTGGGCGCAGGAGCAGTTCTGTGTCCATACGCTTATTTTATTTGTTTTGGTGTTATTTCTAAGGAGTTGAAAAACTTGTTAGGTTTATGTAGTGACTGATAGGATGAAGGAATTTCTGTCTTTTTTTTTCTTTCTTTTTTTCAGTAGAGACCTCATGATATGGACAGAATAATTGGAGTAAGTTAGATCAATCAATCCAATCAATCCATATTTATTAAAAGCCTACTATGGCTTGTATTAAACATTGGGAATACAAAAAGAGGTAAAAGACGGTTCTTGCCCTCAAGGACCTTAAAATCTAATGGAGGAGATACGCAAATAAATCAAAGCAAGCTATATACAGACTGGGTAAGTAGTAAATAATCAGCAGAGGGAAGGAACTATAATTAAGAGCGGTCGGGGAAGGCTTCCAGTAAAAGATGGGATTTTCACTGGGACTTAAAGGAAGCCCGGGAGGTCAAGAGTTGGAGCGGAGGAGGGAGAGCTTTCCAGGCCTGGGACAGCCAGAGAAAATGCCCCGAGCCCGGAGGCGGAGTGTCCCGTGGGCGAAATCAGAAGGCCAGTGAATCTGGACCCGTCTCCACAATCTTGCCGGACCAATTAAAAGCTGTGTGATCCTGGGCATGTCATTTAGCTTCTCTGTAAACCGAGGGGCGGTAGAACTCCAAGTCCCCTAAAATACCTTCAGGCTTTAAATTTAGAAACTTATTGTCCTTATTAATAAAACAGTCCTAAGGACTGTGTGCAACGTTGATTTGGAGACTTTGAAATTTTCTATTTTATTTCATAGGACTTTTGCATGTTCATAGTATATAATTTCTTTTAAAGAGAGTTTCTCTACCTAGCCCCGAGCCCCACTGGGACTCGTATGGGTAGAAGAAAACAACAAACTCCCAGAGCAGAAACTGAAAAAACTAACAAACAAACAAACCAACCAAACAACCAACCAACCACCACCAACAACAACCCTATCGACTGCGGGATTTCCTCAGCGCGCCTGCGCAAACAGACAGCGGTCAAATCGGCCGCGGTTCCCCTGGCTCACTGCAAGGGGGAGCTGCGAAATAACTCACTACCTATTTTCTCCCTCCGTTTCTCCTCCTCCTCGCGTTGTCCGGGACTACGGTCAAATGAAAAAAGCTGTCCTTAAGGCGGGACCGTGGCGCTCTAGCCCTCGCTGAGCTCATCTCTATTGCCTTTTGTCCTCCAGCTTCCCCCCTGGGACGTTAGGCCCAGCGGCCGGGTTGCTAGGCGGAAGAGAGGCGGCTACTGCGGAGGATACGGCGGGACAGACGGCGGGACTCCTGCCGGGAGGTTTGAAAAGCGGCGACGCCAGCGGCCGGAGGCCCCCGCCCGGCCCGGCCGGCGCCGCCTCGCTTTCTTAACGGGCCTGGCCACCGGAGGCCGCAGTCACCGTAGCATCCTCGGAGCAGCGGAGGGGACGAGCTAAAGCGCCCGGGGCTCGGGGCCCCGGAGGAGGTGGGGGAGCCCGGCGGAGGAGGCGAGCGGCGGCAACGGCCGAGCCGGCTGGAGTGGGCGGCTGAGGGCCGGTGCTCCGGGAGGCGGGCCGCGGCCAGGGGGTCCCCCGGGGAGGGCTGTCCTCGGAACTGGGGTCCGGGGGTAGTCGGGCCCCCCCGATCGGGGCCTGTTCTCATTCAGCAGCCTTTTCTCCCTCCTGGAACAACCAGCAGAAATGGTCTCCAAGTCCGACCAGCTGTTGATCGTGGTCTCCATCCTGGAAGGTGAGCGAGCCTTCCCCCCCACCCCCCATCCCCACCCTCACCCCTACCCCCGGATCCATTGTTACTAGGACAGCTGGCTGGGGGGGAAGGGGTGACAGGGGCTCCCCTTACCCTCCCTCCCTTCCCTCCCCTCTCCGCCCCCCCCCCGAGAGCCTGGTACCCCCTTCGCCTCTGCTGCTCCTTAAATTGTAAAGGAACAGTGTGGGACTGTGGGTGAATGTGTTTTTTACAGATTGAGGTTATACCCTGCACAGTCTTCTGCGAAGTTTAGAAACTTTGAAACCAGCGATTAGAAGAACCCTGTCCCCAGGGTTCTAATAAACTCCAGGAATTACGGCTGTGTGTGAGATGTAATCCCCAGGACATCTGGTGGTAATAATAATAAGAGCTAGCTCTTTAGAGTGTGCAAAGCTCTTTGCAAATGTGATCTCATTTGATCCTGACAAACAACCCTGGGAAGCAGGTGCTATTATTATCCCCATTTTACTAATGAGGGAAATTGTGGCAGAAAGAGTTTGAGTGACTTGCATGTAGCAAGTATCTGTGGCTGGATTTGAACTGTCAATGAACATTTATTAAACACCTACCATGTACTTGACCGTGCTAAATGCTGGGAATACCAAGAAAGGTAAAAAGACAGGTCCCACCCTCAAAGTGACAGCAGACAAACTTCTCTGTGTACAGACAGGCTATATAGAAGATAAATTGGAAATAATCAACAGGGGAAGACACTATAATTAAAGAGGATGGAGGAAAAGCTTTCTCAGATGTTTCTGACTCCAGATTCAGTGTTCTATCTATTGTGCCATCTTGCTACCAGTAAAGAGGTTTTTTAATCAGTAGTATCTAGTGTTTTATTATTTAAAGGACAGCGTCATTTGTGCACTTCAGTTTCTGGTAACAGTGAACCGTTAAAGGTTCATCTTCTTCAACTTCCCTCCAGCACTGTATGTGTTAGGTATTGTAAAATGTAGATTTTGCTGGGTAGTTTGAACAGTTAATGATGGGTCCACTCCTTTTTTCCATACCAGATGGACACTTGGTAGATTTAAAAAGATTTTTCTTATATACTTGATTTTTTTGGTAAGATATAAATGCTATGTAGAAATTTTTAAAATGATGAGTGGAGGTCCTGAAACATCCATGTTTCTGGAGAAGAAAACGGAAACAAGCATTTCAAGTCAAGGAAAATTTGAAGGAAAAGACCAATATCTAATTACAGAGAATTAGATCATGGATAATCTTAACCATATGAAAAAGAGGGCACTGATTATTTAAAGTTATGAAATATACCTTTTGCAAATTATTTTCATCACTTGAACCAACCAGCCAGTAGATATTTTCATTGCTCATTGCTTTACCAAACTGTAGGAGATAGAGAGCTATAGATAAGACTTCTAACTAGAGTACTAGTTGACAGAGATAGAATGTCATGTACAGGAAATGGCTAGCAAACTAGTTTGTAATGAAGAGTAATGTGAAATAAAACTGGAAAGGTAGCTACGTTGTGAAGGACTTCAAATGCCTGTTTGAAGATCTTTTATAGTAGAGATAATAGGGATCTTTTGAAGAATTTTGAATGTGTTGAGGTGTGTGATGTGGTACAATCTGCTGTAGGAATATCAGTTTGGTAACTATGGAAGATGATTTGGTGAAGGAAGAAACTGTAGGCAGGGAAACCAGTTATACTATTACAGTCATGTAGGTGAGAGATGTTGAGAGCCTAAATTGTGATGAAAGTCTGACCTATAGTAGAGGCTGTACAGATGAAATCAACAGTGATTGGATAAGGGGATGGAAGAAGTAAGAGTCAGAGTTGACTCCAGATATGGAAACCAACAAGGTTGACTAGAAATGTTGTGGTGCTGTCAACAGAAATGGGGAAGTTTGGTTGATGGGGTTGTTTGGGGAATAATTTTTATTTTCCCTTTTTTTAGTTGGAGATGATGATTAGAATCTAGGTGTAGATATCTAGCAGACATCTGGAATTAATAATATGTTATTGGAGTTTAAGAGAAAAATAGGGGCTAGGTATCTGTATGTTTATCTGTAGAGAGATGATGCATGAGATCAAGTAAGAGTATGGAAATCAAAGAGAGAAGGACCCAAGACAGAGTCCTAGAAGACATAATACTTAGTGGATGGAACCAGGAGAATGTTTCAACGAAGTAGTCAGGAGGAGAATGAAGAGCAATTTAGTGGAACCCAGTCCAGGAAAGAATACCCGCTGGAAAGTATTTTTGGACAGTGTTGAAAGCTGCAGAGAGCTCATTAAAAATATGAGAACTGAGAAAAGGGCATTAGATATTTAGCAGTTTAAAGCTGGTGTGTCTCCTTGTAGAGAAGAATTTCAGGCAAGTCAGGAACCATGATTGAATGCATGAATGAATGAATGAATGAATGAGAACAGCATTTTTTGAGCACTCAACCATATTTAAAGCACTATGCTAAGCAATAGAGATACAAACAGAAAAGTAAGACAGTCCCTGATCTCAAGGATTTCACATTCTAATGGGGAGACAACACATGGGAAAGATTTCAGCTGATAGTCAGATGGAAGGGTCCCATGATCCTTAGGATGAAGAGGCAAAACAGGTCATCATTCAGGCTTGCAAAGTAGGAGTTATCCTGGACTCCTCACCTGTGCAACCTCTCTTGAACCTTCTCATTTGTGACACTGCCACCACTCCAGAGTAGGCCCATCACCTTATGCTGGGATTATGCAATAATTTGCTTGTGGGTTGGTTTGCCTCAAGTGTCTTCCCCATTCTAATCCACCTTCCTTTCAACCATTAAAGATATTTTCTGGATCATGTATCTCTCTCTCTCTCTCTCACACACACACACACACACACACACACACACACACACACACACACACACACACACACACACACCCCTTTGCTCAATAAACTCCTATTGCCTCTAGGATCAAATAAAAAATTCTCTGTTTGCATTCAAAGCCCTTCATAACCTAGTCCCTCTTTTCTTTCTAGTCTTCTTACACCTTACTCCTTGATCCATACTTTTTAACCCAGTGTAGTGACACTGGCCTCCTGACTGTTCCAAAAATAAGACAGTAGGCTTCTGGCATTTTCTCTGATTTTCCCCCATTCCTGGGCTCCCTCCTTCCCTTCTACTACTGACTTTTCCCTGGCTTCCTTTAATCCCAGTTAAAATCCTACTTTCTCTAGGAAGCCATCCCCAACCCCTCTTAATTCTAGTATCTCCCCTCCCCCACTAATTATTTCCTATTTATCTTACACATAGCTTGCTTTGTATCTGTTTGCATGTTGTTTCCCCCATTAGATTGTAAGCTCTTTGAGGACAGGGAATAGCTTAGCATAGTACTTGTCACCTAAAAGATAAATGTTGACTGATTGAAAATGCCTTTTTAAAAGGAACATGAGGAAATGGAGGCAGTTTTTTCTATGAGTTTGATTTCAAAGTGTCTGAAGTAACTAAGTTGGTAGTAGTATTTAGATGAGATGTCTGAGATGTTTGACATGTGATATCTGGATCAGTCAGGAAATGATTAATGTACAAAGTTGAATTTGAGTTGGACAGTAAATGAGGTAGTATATGGCTAAGTAGACCGGTAAGGGGGAGAACAGGACAGCAAGACTACATTATCAAAAGTTGCAGTGACCATGATATCCTCATGGGATAGTGAGGTGTCTGCCTTGATTAGAGCAGAGGGTGAACATTTTGGAGTAATAGGAAGTGTTTGAATTGATAGCATAGAACCAGATTATGTAGGAAAACTGTTTGGAAAAGTTAAATTTGTTGCAGTGGGAAAATAGGCTTTTCTAAGTTCTTGAGCAAGGGAATGCCATGATGAAAGTGATGTTTTAGGAAAATTAGCCAGGCTACAGCTAGAAGGCTGATGTAGTAATACAGTAAGTAGTGAGGTAATAAAAACTTAGAATTTGAGTGCTGGCAATGAGAATAGAAAAAGAAATGGTTTGAGGAAGGAACTGATAGTGTTTCTTTAACTGATTTTTGATATTTTTTGTGTAACGGTCAGCATTTGTCCCTCATATAAAATAAGGGGTTATGTATTGTTGCCATTTCTTATCTAATTTAGGGGACAAAATGACTTTACCTGAATTATGAGGGAAAATTGAGGTAAAAGTAGTTCTTCTGCCAGTTATCCTAGCTTTTTGTGATATTATTAGAAAAGAGATAATCTAATTTTTGTGTAAAATTGTGCTGCTGCTCATATTTTAAATTTTAATTTGTAGCACCAGTAGAAGCGGGCTAGACTCTTAAGGAATTTGAACATTAAATTTTAATTTGAAAAGGTTTTCAGAATTGTTGCAAATTTAAATGCACTCTTCCAGTTTATAGCATATTCACAAATCTATTAATCCTTTTATTTGAAGAAAGAACTGTTTTAAGTGTAAATAAAATGTTCATCTTTATGAAAATTCAATACTGTTATCATTTTTTCATATATCTTTATATTTTTCTGAATTAAACCTTCAAAT